>NW_026138189.1:0-600000 GCF_025592945.1 Manacus candei
TCCCTTCCCTTGCCTCCCTTCCCTTCCCTTCCCTTCCCTTCCCATGGCCCTTCCCTTGCCCCCTTCCTTCCCTTCCCTTCACCTTCCCTTCCCTTCCCTTCCCTTCCTTCCCTTCCCTTCCCTTCCTTCCCTTCCCTTCCCTTGCCCTTCCCAAACCTTCCCTTCCCTTCCTTCCCTTCACCTTCCTTCCCTTCCCTTCCCTTCCCTTCCCTTCCCTTCCCTTCCTTCCCTTCCCTCCTTCCCTTCCCTTCCCCTTCCCTTCCCTTCCCTTCCCTTCTTCCTTCCCTTCCCTTCCCTTCCCTTCCCTTCCCTTCCCAAACCTTCCCTTCCCTTCCCTTCCCTTCCCTTCCCCAAACCTTCCCTTCCCTTCCCAAACCTTCCCTTCCCTTCCCAAACCTTCCCTTCCCTTCCCTTCCCTTCCCAAACCTTCCCTTCCCTTCCCTTCCCTTCCCTCCCTTCCCTTCCCTTCCCTTCCTTCCCTTCCCTTCCCTTCCCTTCCTTCCCTTCCCAAACCTTCCCTTCCCTTCCCTTCCCTTCCCTTCCTTCCCTTCCTTCCCTTCCCCTTCCCTTCCCTTCCCTTCCCTTCCCTTCCCTTCCCTTCCCTTCCCAAACCTTCCCTTCCCTTCCCAAACCTTCCCTTCCCAAACCTTCCCTTCCCTTCCCAAACCTTCCCTTCCCTTCCCTTCCCAAACCTTCCCAAACCTTCCCAAACCTTCCCAAACCTTCCCTTCCCAAACCTTCCAAACCTTCCCAAACCTTCCCAAACCTTCCAAACCTTCCCTTCCCAAACCTTCCCAAACCTTCCCTTCCAAACCTTCCCAAACCTTCCCTTCCCTTCCCCAAACCTTTCCATCCTAAACCTCCCCTCCCCTCCCTTCCCTCTTTTCTTTCCTTTTTCCTTTCTTTTCTAATCTCGACTCCCTCCCATCCTGCTACCAATTTCCATGACCGGCACAGGAAGAAGGGAGGAGTTATGGACTGAGGGATGGAGGGAGGGAGGGAAGAGGCATCAGGTAGAAAACAGGGGCAACCCATGAGCCTGGGCTATGCTATCCAGAGACCTTCCCAGCAGCCTCCCACACTGCCCTCAGACCAAGCCTGGCATTCCACCCATAGAGTCCAGATTCTGTTCATAATATATAGCATTTCACCATATTTATGCACTCTTCCACTATATATATTTAAATAAACATTAGGAACTAAAATTTCATGATTTAACAGTTGAAGCTAAAACCCGTGAGGGCCCCAATCCTGTATGTCCCTTTGCAATAGTTCACTGGCACTGGCCTTTTTGTTTGCTTTTATGAGAATTAAGGTCTAAGTGGCTGGGAAAAACCCAACCCTGGTGTCAGGACAAGGCATCTGGGTGACACCCACACACCGTGAACTAGTATACACTTGCAGCTGAGGGACTGAAATATGATTTAAGTGTATCTCTCACAGTTATATGTTATGTCCTGGTGGGAGAGTCCCATTCTCCCAGTGTTCAGAAGGGCTGGAAAAGGGATGGCTACAGATGTGAAAAAGGAGCAGCGACAGAGACCGTGAATCTGGGTATTTTCCTGCACATGTCCTTAGAACTGGCCAAAGGGCTGAGTGTGGGAATTCACTTGAAGCAGGTCCACACCATGAGTCAGCAGAATTAATCATAAAATAAATTGTATGAATTTAGGCAAAAGCTGTTGTCTCTGAAAGAGAAACATAATCACACCCTCAGAAGGGCACATTCAGGGTGACAGTTTAGTGCCAGTGCCAGCCCCTGCCTTGTGGCACTACGTTTACTGCACCAGAGCCACCGTGGGCCTCGTTTTTATGTGATAGCACAGTAACACAGATCAGGAGGGCAAAGACGTCTCCAAAGCTAAGGCTTCCTTTCACCATTCCCTACCTCTAGGCAGCAGTGAACTACCTTCCAAGACACTGACAGGGTCACAAAGCAATGATTGTGCTGTGCCAGGGAGTCCCCACAGCACAGCTGGGCACAGGCAGCAGCTCCAGCCTGCACATGAGCTGTTCACAGCACAACTCTGCCCTGCACTAGCAGGTACTCAAACAGTAGTTGTAGCATCTTCTCTCTGAGAACCCATTCTAACATGACAGAAAATGTTATTTTCAAACTGCAGTTGCATCTGAATTTTTTATAGGGAGGACTATCATACTCAGGGCCAGTCTCACCTATCAGAACTGGGTCCATCTCTGTTAAGGGACACCATGCTCCTGGGTGGGCTGCCACCCATGAGGACTGGCCACTGTAGACTTACCCATAGGAAAGCACCAAGTCTCATGGGATGGAGCAGTTTTGTCTAGTCTAAGGGCTGACTTCATTAAATTCTGGAAGCAGAACAGTTAACACTGACAATACCTGATGAATCTCTTTCTGCAGGGAGGAGGGGATATGTTTCATTAATTATTACCTTCCAGAGTGTGTTGACTTGCTTCTGTCTGCACTGAATTTCATGTAAACCCTCTGTTGAATGTCACATACTCACATGCTGCCTGAAGTGTAAGATTCTGTATTTGGGTATCTGCTGTAGCTGACAGATGTTTACAAACTCGTGTATCTGCACAGCTTTTCCCTGCCTATCCATCTGTGCTTCCTGATAGACAGCAGGTTATTCCACCTCAGGCTGGAATAATTTAAGATTGTGACATCAATCCTTAATCTGCATTTTTATCTGGTAGCAGGCAGAGATTTTCAGTTACAGCTACTACAGTGTCATTTTAAATTAACCTAAGCTGTTTATTTAAGATTCAGCCATTTCTAAACAAGTGGCTGTAATTATATGGTGTTACAGCTGCTTTTAAAGATGACAGAATTGTGATTAACTGAGACTTCTGGAATGCACAACCTGCCATAATTTGTAACACTTCAGGATGGTTTGATGTATGAGAAGGCTGAGCTCTTTAAAAACCCTACCAAAAAACCCAGTCCCCTCTGCTTTTAGCAGCATATGAAGAAGCAGATTGGTTCAGGGCTTTGTAAACACAGGCTCATCTCCCAAGATCCTTGAGCATCTTTTCCAGTTCAGATGGTGAGAGCCTCCCCATTCTTGCACAGCCAGCACTCTTATCTGAGAAGTGACATAGGGTGAAGTTGGTGCCTACTATGAATGACCAGCTACATGTTAGTTAATCCTCCTGGGAGAAGCAGCATCGGTTTCACCTACACCAACACCTTCCAGAAAGAGTCTGTCTTCAGGAATGTAGATGGTCCCATGTCTAAATCTTTCAGGCTTCCCCTTAACTGACACCAGGACTTAGTGTGCACCTTCTTTAAATTCCTCAAACACAAGCCTTCACCTTTCTCCTCTCCAATTCCGCTGCCTTCCCTTGCAACAAGTGCTGGGGGTTGATGCACAAAAGCATCTGGGGATTTTCAGCATAGGAATGCTGAAAATCTTTGGCTGCTGCATCACTAGTCTTTTGAAATCTCTGTATAAGAAGGCCTTCCAAAATACCAGTTGAGTGGCGAGGGAAGACAAGGTCAGAAAATACCACGACTGGAAAAATAACATAATTTAGTCTAAAACCAGTGTGAAGCTATTCTCAAAATCAAATCCACAGAAATGTTCCAGTAAAAATCTGCATATAAAGGGAAAGGCTGAGCATGAGATCAGCTCTAAATCCTCCATCCAAGGAACCTGGAGGTATCTCACGCTGAGCATGCACTTATCCCTGAATCAGAACTCTCCTCAGGCTGACACCCAGTGATGTGGGCTCCATGGAACCCTTGGGAATAAACTTCACACATCTGTAAACTGGGCTTAAGCTTGTGCTCACCTTCAGTCAGGCCCAGCCTAACATCTCTCACACAACCCACCCGGCCCTGCAGCATCACCAGGAGGTTTGCAGAGCTCTGTTGGCACAGCCCTGGCGCTGCTGCCCTAGGGCAGCTGGGATTTGCAGGAACCTGAGCGTGGGCTCAGACCGTGTGGACACCTGCCAGCAGCAGAGCCAGAGGCTTCCCCCACACAGCAACAGTAACCAGTGGCACAGAAACAATTAGAACCGGGGTAATTATTTTACCCATATTTACCTTAGCTTAGCTCTGATGGGGACAGGATGCTGATTAGCAGGGACAGGATGCTCCCAGCTTTAAAATACACCTTGAAGGAAATGAGAGTGGAAGAAACCCAGCAGCTTGGGTGTGACCACTGTGCAAGGATGGTCCGTGGGGCACAGTGACCCACTCTGCTGCTGCACAAGCACACAACTTAAAAAGCCTAATCTGAGTATTAATTACCAATTGCCTAACAGATTGCAAGCCTCTTCTGTTTTCAAACTGTTCATAAATTGATTCTAATTTCTTCTGTGGAACAATTAAAAGTGGTTTTGTTATCCCGATGAACTGAACTGCAACCAAAGCTATTGCAAATAAACACAAAAGACAGATGATAAAGCTGGTAATAAGCATATTGCTCCTGTGTCCTGAGCAGCCACCAACACTTCTCAGTGAATATCATCTTTCACAACAACAACAAAGGGTAAGAGCACAGGGCTATTTCATGGAGTCATCAAAACAAAATGCACCGAATATTATATTTCATACTAAATACATTACCCTGGCAGTTTGACACTCAACATTTCAATAGATATTGCATCTCTCTAACATTCTGCCTGAATTTCTGCAGATGGACTTTTAAGTATCAATGGAAGATTACTTTACTTGTCACGCTAAAAAGATTTTAAAGAATGGTTGCACACACTTCATTTTTAATTTTTCCTATTTCTTTTTTTTTAAAAGGGAAACAACTCATGAATTCAGAAACATGGTTCTACTGAAAGGTCAAACCCCTTGTTGTGTTGCAGCCCTTTGTGTGTGGTGCTCTTCCAACAGATCAAATCTCTCGTCTGATGTGCCCAGCAAAGCACTGGGAGGATTTGCTCATGTTAAGCTAAGCTTACCTAAACTATGCTAGGCCAAGATGAGATAAAGTAACAGTGTTCCCCAATCTCATCAATCCATTGAGACATTGGGGCTTTTTTACATGTATTTTAGTTGTTTTAAAATTGTGCAGGTTTCTGGAGACATACATGGAAATGCACAAGAATCTCAATTTTCAGTAAAAAGCTCCAAACAAGTAAACACTAGGGGAAAAAACCCAACTGGGTGCCATGATTTCAGAAGACACCTTGAGCACTCAGTATCTCTCAGGATCACAAACAAATAAAACTGACGGCAGTTTATTAGCCTAAGAAAAATGTGGATTTTGAGGTTTAATTCCAGAGTCCTGAAAATCAGACATCTGCCAAGATTAAGAGGGACACATATTTAGTGCGCGCCAGTCACTACAAAGTTTTGGGTACAAACCAGCCCCCTCACCTGCCAATGCCTTTGCTCTGGATCACAGTCAGCCCTGACCATCAGGACGCCGCAGGAATCTCCGTCGAACACCGGATCCAACACTGGCACTACCTTGGCCCTGTGAGCTGCCCCAGCCATTGCTGTCACATCCAGCAGCAATTAAGCATCCTTGTAAGCTGCTGCTATTGTGAAATTCTAAATTTATTTTTTTTTCCCCAAATGGGGGAAGGGGAGGGGGTTTCTTCACTGAGAGCAAGTTTCATCACTCACATGGCAAATCTGCCAGTAGCAGATCATAGAATGGATTGTTACCTTTCCCTATCCATTTTGTAAAGATATTGCTTTCTTTCCAGACTGCAAGCATCACTTCTAACTGGATTTTGAATTATAATGTGAACTTTACAAAATTATTGGTGCTATTCATATCACTAGTTAGATTCTATGAACAGTGATATTTTTTGCCCTTCCCCAAACCAGCACCTCTTAGTGTTTTATATAAAACAAGCACAGCCAGCAGAAATCAAACATTTCTAAGTAAAGTATTACATTGCAGAGAGTAAACAAGGAATAAAACATTTTTATACTTCTCCCTAAACTTATTTGTTTTTTGAAAGTATTTATGCAGCATAAAGACACGTGTTTAGTGAGAAATATGGCCAGTTTCTCTTCTTTAATTGAAACATTTATGCTTTTTGTTCTGCTAGCAAAAAGCAATGAACAGCAATAATGCAAGATGAATATACAAGAAACTTATAGATATGATTGTAAAACAACATCATCCTAATGTTTCCACTTAATTACCCTGAAATGTATTCTATTTAATATTCATTACTCAAAAGCCAATTTAAAAGAGAATGAGGTGAAGGGACTTATTCAGAAAGACGGACTGTCATTCACTGCAATAGTTATCTAATATACAGAAGTTAATAAAGCAGATTAATCTACAAGTCCCTTTAAGCCATCACTGAGTTTAGAACAACTGCCTCTTTGACCCCTAACCCTCCCGCTGCGCACCAGTAGCAGGTGCCAGCTGCACTGAAATGATGGCTGAGGCATTTTAAGGCAAAGTCTTTTCTTACTTTGCTTCTGACCAGCAGCTGACCCTGTAGAAGCGATTGTTTCATGTGCTGGCCTAAAGGCTACATAAACCAGCAAGGGATAAACAAAAGCATACACACACCAGCTGCCTCGCCCGGGGCGCATCCAGCACCGACACCTCGCGCGCGGCCGAGCGCGCGGCCCCTTTTGTTCCCCCCTGGGCTTGGTACAATACTTGTTACTGTGTGGAACCAAACTTCTCTCCAGCCCCAAAACTGCTTGTGTGAACTAGAGCACAGCTTGGATGATTAAGAGGGGATTCCCAATTTGATTTAGCGCTATTATTAAGAGCGTGAAATCTTCAGATACATCACTAATGATGATGTATTTTAACATTAAAAGTCTTAAAATTAAATTACTCGATTCACATGATAACAAATCACAATGAGGCTTTAAACAAAGTAGAATTAGAAAAGACACTAAACTCATTAATTTTTTTTGATTTCTTAATTGACAGCACACGTAGCGACAACTATACATTTAGCAATATACTTGAGACTGAGACTGCTGTCACTTTTATCCATGAACAGTAAGAAGTACATATAAAAGAGAAGTAACCATATTTTTCATTAAGATAACACAGCTTTGACATAGTTATTTTGCTGCTACAAATTACACAACCACAAAAACAATCAGAGTAATGATTAAATGCAGTTATGTACATGGGAGACTACTAGTGCAAATGTTAACATATTTAAATGGCTTCCCTTCATTAAAAAGATTATATATGATATTAAACCATCAATCAAATCGAAACACTAGAGTCTAAACGTATTGTCACTGGTTAAAATAAATGACTTTGAGACTGAATTTTGGCTCACTCAATATGGTGCCTTTTCTGTTGCTTAGCCACCCAAGTCTCTGCTGGCTTGGGCTACAGCTGGTATCTCTCCATCCCTTTCAATTAATAAAGAAAGTTATGGTAGTATTGCATAACATTTTTAAATTGGGCTAAGAGGCTGAAACAGATGTCCCAGGGAAAATCCCTCTCACTGCTGTATCAAACCTTTCAAGCCCTGAGCCGACAAAAGCTGAGCACTCTCATCCTGACTTAGCTGAACCTTTAAACACATTTGATTTTAAGCAAAGGAACAATCATACCTGTGGGTTTGATCTGTTCTTAAAATGAAGCATATGCTCACATATATGAGTCAAGGTGCTTAGGTACTCAATATCTTGCACAAGTATCCTCTGTCAATGCAATTCAGATTTCTTTGTGATGCAAGTGCTACTGCCTGGGCCATGAAACACATTATAAACACAGCTCTGCTGCAGGTTTTTATTTCTATCACTGTGCATAACTCCACACTAGCTGTATATGGCACTGAGGTTTATCTCAAAACCAAAAATATCACTTATTTTGCTATGTAAAAGGGGAAAAATGAAAAGTGCAATTTATAATACTTTTGTATTAGTAATGCCACTTGATTTTTCATTGCAACAGGCACCTTTACTTTCTGTTTTACACTTGCCAGGCAGTGGTGCTGTACTGCTTCACTTGGTGCCTCCTGTCACTGGGTGCAGTCCTTGGTCACCAGTGCTCTGCTCCACTGGGCAGCACAGGCAAGTTTCCCCCAGCGCTGCCACACCACACACCCTCCTCTTACCCAGCACTTCCCACCCCATCCTGGCTCCCTTTTCCACCACTACATATGCCCTCAACGTTCTTTGTTCACCCACACACACCTTCCCACCTACCTACTGCAACACTCCTTTCCCAGAGATCCCTCTCCAGCCCCTGTATTCCACCAGATTCTCCTACGGCACTGAACACTGGCTTTTCCCACATGCCTGCTGACAGTCCCCTCCTACAGCACTCCCCAGCCACTGCCCCCTGAAATGCTGAACCCTTGAAGGATTCAGCACAGGCACAACCTCATCCTACAGACACCCAGCCCTATAACACTGTCCCCTGCTGTGGGCCCACCTGGGCTGAGACATGGAGCAGACCTGCCAGCAGCTGGCTGGACCACGGGCCAGGAAGTGTGTGCAGATCGAATCCAAACACTGCTGTTATGCTCAAACTCACCCAAAACCCACCTCATTCTTTCTGAAAATGATGCAGAGTAATCATGGGGCACTGGCCTCCCTCATTTGACCCCAAACTTAACCCCTGGCCAAGAAATGTCCCAGAAAGGAAGTGAAAACTGGAATGCCACTAAAATCCCATTTCTATTCAACCAACCAACCATTTATCCCCTCCACATCCAGCATAGAACCATTTCAAAAATGGCTGTGCAAGCAAGAGTTCTTTACCTATCGTGCCTAAATCTTAAAAACATTTGTTAGAATTACGGGTGAAAGATGCTACAAAACTGATTGATTTTTGGAAAGAACTAACAGGATTAGTACTTTACTATACCAAAATTGAGCTAACAGCCTAATGTGCACAATTCAGCAAGATCAGCATTAACAGAAGATAAAGGCAGTATCTTAAGACCAAAAATTACAATTTCATTTATAAAGTGAAGCAGCAGAGGCTTCACTTTTCAATCCCAGAATAACAGCAAAGTAGGAGTCTTTTAAATTTATTTATCAAAGTGCTCAGAACAGAACATAACATAGGAGAAATAGCTGAATATAATGACGTTAATACTCCTTTCTACTCATAGATGTCAAATTACTTCACATGTTAATTCCGTGTAGCTGTAAGACCCCCTCACGAAGTGGCTGCAGGTGGAGCTCAGGCTGCGCTGCTCGCCCGGGGGTACGAGCTCGGGACACAGCAAAACCCGGGCCAAAGCCAACAGCCACTGCTGAGCTTCAGAAGGATGCTCAGACTTGCTCCTGAACATTAAGGAGCTGTTTCGCTTCCATGTTCTCTATTGCTTCTCTCTTTCTACAGTCACGGGGTAATCACACAGCTCTGCTGCTCGAGGCTCCGGCAGGTCACGGGCACGGACACGCCGCGCTGATCGCTCCGATCGCCGCTGTGGGCGGCGCCGGGGCGCGGCCGCGGGGCGGGAGCGGGGCGGGGTGATGGTCATGATGATGGTAGTGGTGATGATGATGATGATGCCGCCCTGCTGGATCCGCGGCGCGGTGACGCCGGGCAGGCTCGGGAGCAGCGGTTCACCCGCACGCGCGGCCGAGCGGGCGGAGGCGGCGGCTCCCGCCGCGGGAGAGCCACGGGAGAGCCACGGGAGAGCCACGGGAGAGCTCCCCACGAGAGAGCCACGGGAGAGCTCCCCGCGGGAGAGCCACGCTTCCCGTGGCTGCCCCGGAGCCGCCCCTGCCCGGCCCCGCCGCTGTACCCGCCGGGGCTCCCCCGGCCCGGGCCGCCCCCGCACGGTCCGAGGGGCGCCGGGAGCACCCGCTGGGCAGGACCCGAGCGGGGACAGGTCATTATCCAGCTACTGCCGGAGCCCCCCGGGAACCCGAGACCTGACCAGCAACTCTCTGCGGCAGCAGCGCAGGTACAGAGCTGACAGACCTCCAAATTGGAGCACACTTTGCCACCAGGGCCCAGTTTTTCATCGCCGTTAAGTGTCTGTGACCCAGTCCTTAGCAGGGTTACACATTACTGAGCCCAAACAGATGTCCTGAAAACTGAAACCGCTGGTTAGGAAGCAGCAATCTTGTTCATTAGCTTCCACGATAGTCAAATCATCTATAAACCCAGTGGTTAATGGCCAGCCGATGAATAATCAATGTCTCACTTTTCATCTGAGTGTGAAAGTGAGAATAATCTAATACGCTGTCCCTCCGGTAGCACGAGGCCCCGTGTTCCGTTTCTATTCAGGGCTGATTTATAACCCAATGGAAACCTGATGTAAACATATGATCAATGAGTCCCATCATTGCTGATAATAACCCCCAACTGGCACACTCCCTCATCTCCAAAGCCATCCCTTTAGGCTATTAGTTTCGTCCAGCTAATCCTCTCCACTATTCCTGCCTGCTGCTTTTACCTTGGCCATCCGTTCAGTCCGGCAGACTCAGAAGTAATTTTATACGCAGTAGAGAGCGGGTGGAATTGATTTTTCGCTCAGTGCTCAGTTCCCATCTGAATAATTATCAATTTTACTGCCTCATAAAGGGAAGAGTCAAAATTTCAAATCAATTCAAAAGAGCTTCTGAGACTACAGAAACTGTGCATGAGAATAAAGGTCAAAGTTGTCAGTGACCTCGGGAGATGATGTCAGATACTAGTACCCTGAGTAGTTGACATCAAAGGCACTCAATATGATATGACTAGTGCTAATGCAAATCATATTTATGCTGACTGCTGGAGACCAGCCATTAATATTTAAAAGAGTATGTGAAAGCCTGCATTCAAAATAAATATAACGTATTCTGCAGAATCTGAAGTTAATAAAGACAGAGCACTGCCTAGTCATATGCTGTAAAGTGAAAGATTACTGTGTATTAACAAAGTATTACATCAGGATTGCCACAAATGGAGGGCAGCCCAGAGCCCAGCTTGTGCCCTGCCCCTTCCCTTCAATCATGGCACGTGGCATAGCACGGACCAATCCGACAGACCCCACCGCTCACTGCTGCTTCCATGAAACCCCTACTGGTCATGTAAAACATAAGAACCTGTGATAGGACACAGGAATCATCATATTCTGATAATGACATCAATAATAAACATCATTAATATTCTCACAATATAATGCCAGGAATATATTAGCTACCACTTGTTCCTTTTCACCTTTGATTAGAATAGCAAGCAAATACCAACAGGAGCTGACTGTATGTCAAGCTTTTTCCAAATGACTCCTACCTCTTACGGAAACACAAAGATGACCACACTAGTCATTTGCGTTTTGTTAATAACTTCCGTTTCCATTAAAAGCCTCCTGGCCTGTGAAACACACCTTCTTAAAGAGCATCTCTGCAATGGCATTAGGAATTCAGAGATGCTTGTAAATACACATTTTCAAATAGTTTAATGAGATTTTAAAGGCATGTGGCACAGAGCAAATGTGGGGATCTGTAGCTATGAACATCCTGATCTCCCTGTAATGTACTAGGGTGGGGAAAACCTGGGGGAGCTGGGAAGGGGCAATCTCTCCTAAGCAGTACAGTGGCCACTTCCTTTTCAGGCGCATGAGATTTAATTTCTATTGCATTTACCTGTAATAGAAAAAAATACCAGAGTCACCTACTGCAAAATAAAACACTCAAACTTGACAGTATACATTCAATTTACACATTTCATTACCAAAATGTGTGGTTCAATGCCAGAATTTTTCTTCGTCCTCCTAAAATACTTCAGAGACTTTCCTTCCCAATTGTCTATAGAAATGTATTGATGATCTCACACACCTTTTTTATGAGCAAAAATGAAACTCCAAGTTGTAACATACTGTACAGCCAAGCACACTACATTGTTCAGTACGGTAAAAAATACCTCCAGTCTTTGTTTGTCATGAGAACATGGCTGAAGCTACTCAGGGTTGCATACCAGCATAGGGAGGTTTGTTCTGTCCCAAAATAGCCAATGCTACCTTGGTGTTCAGTACCACAAAAAATCAGGAAAATTCAGAAATGTAATAATACATATGTATTATATGTAATATATAATACATATGTACATATGAGAATCTTGTCTTTAGCAAGGTTCCTGAAGAGGTAGGTGACAATGTAATCTAAAACAGCACAACAGCTGGAGGAGTCAATCATATCTGTGTAAAAAATGAAACAGTTTTGAAATTGTTTCTATAAAAGAATAACTAATAATGACATTTTAAAGTACTTGGAGAGCTCAACATTTACTCTCTTTGGCTAACTGATAAATTGACAAGTCCAGTTTAACACACAGGCTGACTAGCTTTGAAGACTGCTCTTACTAAGGAACAGTGGTATTAAACTTTGCTGTTGGGGGACTGGTAACTCCATAAACGAAGTTTATGTAACTCCAGTGACTGTCTTTTGCAGCTGTAAATACAGCGGCCCCTCTGTGTACTGGGAAGTGCAGGATGAGGGCTAACATTTTACTAATATTCAGCTTCACATCCAAAAGACTCCAGATTCCTGGAAACTAAAATTCTGGTTTGATCTCCCTACTGAGAAGACAAGGTTAAACCAAATAGAGCTGCTGTCCAAGCTTTTCTCAAGTAGTGTGTCACTGTTCTTGTCTGCCCCAAGGATCTTACAATCCATGCCAGGTGTCCAACACTGAATGAGGGCCATTAAGGACAGTAAAAAGGTCATCACAAAACAGCCAGTTAGTAATTTTGCTTAACAACCGTAATTCAAGTGGGTTAAAGTACATTAAATACAGTTTAAATACATTAAAACCAGTGTCCTGGCCCATGGTTCTCATGCAGGCTCCTCTCGAACTTCCTCTGGCAAACAGCAGGGCACCTCACCCTGCCCAGGGGCTGTTTCCTCTGTCCTGGCACTGAGGGACTCCCTGGGAAACTGGACATGGACCCCTGTGCTGTCTCCCAGCTCCTGTTCTGTTATCCTGGCCAGGGCCACACGTTTGACCACTGGCGGCTCCATCCCAACACCAGCTGATGGAAGCTCCTTACATACATGCAGCATCTTCACTGCTGGGTGCAAGGTTTAGCCCTATCTGATATTCTCTGCAATTCCAAAGATCAGATCCAAATGAGTGGAGTGTTGAGGACTACATCCTGTTGCCACCGGCTTCAGCAAGAACTTGTCTAGGCCTTTTATAGTTCACAGTATTTATTTTAGATGGGCCACTGGAGTAAGGGATGTGGGGGTTGCAAGAGGAATTAAACTGTTAAAATGCTCATTCTAAGGGAAAAGGGATTAGAAGGATCCAATTAAATGTACCTTGAATTCTTTAAACCATGCTAATTTGGAGGCCTGCCAACCTTGCAGTGTTCATTTAAACACATCCCTCTAGACCCTGAAGTATTTTGATCAGTGTCTGTTTAACTCCTTAAGCTCTGTGCTGACACTATTAACCCTTCACCATTGAAATCCTAACTGCATCTTGCTAAGGGTGTTTTGAAGGAACACTCAAGGGACATTTACAGGCAGAGAAGACACAAGGCCTAAGGCTTGATCTTCCAGAGCAACCAGTTGACTCAGCAGCCAGAGCTGGGAGTGATCTAACAGCTCACAGAAATGAGCTGGAGCATCTCAGCTCTGTCTCCACAGGACTGGTGAGCTTCCGAGGGCTGAACCCAACAAGGCAGGAGGGCGAGACATTGTTGGAGCAAAGCTGAGTTCAAAGCTGTCAGTCTTGCCAAAGCAAAGGCAGCACTACCATATTCTCAACTCAAATAGTCCTGCATATAAATTAGAAATGCAATTCATGGTGGAATTGAATCACCATCAATAACAACAAGAGAGAGATTTGAAAATACATATTTCATAGGAGGGTTCTGCTGTATTTCCTAACCAGTGCTTAACTCTATTTCTTTTTAAATTGAATAATACAAAGTAAATCACTATCATCAGTTTACAAAACAGCAGTAGTTCTAAACATGCTGATACTGTACAAGTAGGTATTTTACATTTGACAGTAAGTGATTTTAGCAGGACAGCAGACAGGTCCACACTATCATTTGCTCATGAGAATCTGATATGAGTGTTAAGAGCTACTTAAATTTGCCCATAACTATATATCAAATATGCTCCCTATGCTCATTTTTCCTTTTGATTGCAGACAGGGAGTGTCAAGCAAACTCCCTTGAATGACTCTTCTGGGCATGTGGAACCCTGTGCTGGGCAGAATAGTGTTCTCACTAAGATTTAGTGAGACAAGCCAACTAAATAAAAAGAACAAACAGGAGCAACGAGGAGCTACCAGTTCTAGGCTATGGACAGATAAATGGGTGAGAAGACAGAATAAAGATAGAATTATAAAAGAAACTGAGATAAAAGCTTGGGATAATCAGGAAAAATGCAGTCAAACCGTGTTTCTCGCTTCTGGTCGACTCAGCTCCATCACTGTGAACGAATAATTTACAGAAACACCACAACCAGCTCTGTGTGTGCCAGCATGGGCTCAGCAACAGTTCAGCAGCTTTGTCAAGCAAAACAGCTCTCTGGACCTCCCTGATGGCAAGGGGGGGTTGGTGACAGGCAGAGGACATGGATGATGACTCTGGCACCAGTCACTAGCTCTTGGGGTTTATCCTTTGCCATTCATTTCATGTTTGAGGACTAACCTTACATGTACTTTATTGTTATCTGTGTGGTTTTGCCTTATATATGCAACTCCAATCAGCCATTACCTTAAGTTGAGCATGTATGTTAGAGTGGATTAGATTATTTTAGAAAAGCCAACAGAAGCCCCAGAAGAGTTGAGGATGACTTTTGGTCTCAGCAATATGACAACAGCAAGCAGAAAGGGAATTGCTTTTCAACAGTTTAACAACATTTGCACAGCTGAATCTGTGCAAATTAAAAGATTTTGTTTTGTTTTTCAAATAAGGGCAAGGAGAGGGAGTTAAATGATATTTTCTGTGTCCATCAACTGCTTATAGTTCAATACTGGCATTCTTTGCCTTTGAGACTAAACCTGGAAAGTAAATAGATTTAACCATTTAATATCTAAATTAGGCAGCAAGACAGAAAAAATGTTTTACTTTTTCCTCAATGAATAGCATACTATACTATTAATCATACGAGACTTTGAAAAGTTTTGCAGAGATTAGTGACAACATGCCAGGCAGACTGCCTTAAAAGGCTCTGATCCACTGAGTCAGCTGTGAAAAAGCCAGGTAAACACTTTGGAAGGGAACTATTGGAGCGTTTATCCTCCCATTACAGCTGATTTACAGTGAGGTGCCTCAGAAGGAATACATATTCCTTCACAGTGCTTATAAAGTGAGGAATCAAGCAAGGTATTTACTCAGCAACAGAATGAACACTCCTCAGAAAAAAGGATTTGGGGACTGTTTGTCTTACAGCTGACAACAATGAGAGTCTCAAAGGTTTCACATACGTAAAGAGAATAGAGAAAAAACGTCATATACTGTTTTCTGTGAAAGAGAAGTGATCTCCTGGCATTTAATTTTTAAAATAAAAAGACAGCTATTTAATTTTTATAAACATTTCTGAAAATGACTTCTATGTTCTAATCAGTTTAAAACACAATTTCCCCTCAGATGGCTTATAGCCCTAAGCCCTACTATTCTGAGACGTTCTTGTGGCACTGATACAATTCAGTGAAAAAAGCAATGCTTGGATCTACTTACCCATTTTCCGAGGGCAGAAGGATGTATGTGACCAAATAACACACAGGAAATAAATTTATATTTCAAAGTCTGACAGTTGGTAATGTCAAAAATACCAACATTTTAAGAGGGATAAAGGGTAGGTAAATAACTCTTGAGATGATCAAAAACAAGTAAATTAACATTAAGAGCCAAAGAGCAATTCTTCTGGACATGTCATTATAGGAGTATGGAAAATAAAATTTCTTTAACACAAATAAGGAATTTAATGGCAGGCTTGCATATCAATTCTTGATATACGCAGTATTAAGAAACATGATATAAAGGAAAAATAATCACTTTATCACTCCAAGATGGAAAGGGAAAAAAAAGAAGCATTTTTCAGCTGACTGATTGTGGGAAGTTAAGTAGAATCATAGAATGTTAAGGGTTAGAAGGAACCTTAAAGACCATCCAGTCCCAGACACATCACACTATCCCAGGTTGCTCAAGGCCTTATCCAACCTGGCCCTGAACACTGCCAGGGTTGGGGCATCCACAGCCTCCCTGGGCAACCTGTGCCAGTGTCTCACCACCCTCACAGTAAAGAATTTCTGCCTAATATCTAATCTAAATATTCCCTCCTTCAGTTTGTACACATTTCCCCTTGTCCTGTCCCTACAGTTCCTGACAAAGTGTCCCTCTCCTGCTTCCCTGTAGCCCCTTCAGACGCTGGAAGGTGCTGTGAGGTCCCCACACAATCTTCTCCAGGCTGAACAGCCACAACTTTCTCAGCCTGCCTTTGTAGGGGAGGTGCTCCAGTCTCCTTATCAACTTTGTGGCCTCCTCTGGCCTTGCTCCAACAGTTCCATGGCCCTCTTGTGTTAGGAGCACCAGAATTGTGCACAGCACTCCAGGTGGGGTCTCAGGAGAGCAGAATGGAGGGGGAGAATCCCCTTCTTCGACCTGCTGGCCACGCTCCTTTCTGTTGGCTTTCTGGGCTACCAGTGCTCACTGCCAGCCCATGGCGAGCTTTTCATCAACCATCAAGTACTACTCAGAATGTGTGAGAGACCTTCCAAAGATTAGAGGCTGCATAGGCAGTTTGGACAGAAGCGAATACAAGTGAAAAATACCCATAGGATCCTAAAGACAGAGGCAGAAACCAAACGAGACCATCCTCCATTCAACCTCCTGTCAAAAACAGGGTCAGCACCAGATAGGTTCCTCAGGACCTTGTCCAGTATCTAGGAATATCTCCAAGGATGGCATTCCACCCTCTGTTTATTAGTATTTATTTTAGGTGCATTAAGGACATTGAGATGAACTGAAGGAGAGCATTGGCTAAACAAATCTATGGCCTATGAAATATGAAAAAGTAAGCTGTTAAAAGTTTTGCTGATGCTTTTCTCAGCAGAATATTAGGAATTCTACAGAATACAAGTTAGCTAAGATGTTCCTAAAAAATTAGTAATTCTCCATGATTAAATGCCTAGGTACCTAAACCACAAAAGTTCGAAGCTAAAGCTGGAAAGACATACTTTTCAAACTCCTCCTTTCTTTTTGAGAGGGGAGAATAAACAGAACATCTGAAAGCTAAAACTTATTTAGCTTTTACATTTTCTCTCTCTTTTACATTAGTTCAGTTTGAGTTTCAAAGAGATGGGTAATTAAACTTGGTATGCTAATGAATTATAAAAATGAACAAAACCAGTCTCTCAAGTGGAAGAGATGTGAAGGATGACAGAGCCCAGGATCAGCTGAACTGGCAGCTGTTGGCCAAGCCAAGGTTCAGTGTAGTATATCCACCTGCAGCCCAGCAACAGGTGGGCTCCCAGCAGGACCAGACCATGGGCAGAATGGTGACAAAGCACCCAAAATATTTGGGACAGGATGGATTTCGGTGTTACATAACAGAATGACCTGAATACTTGTTCAGCACTGCTACTCAGCTGTTCAGTGCCCATCTCCTCTCAGAAGGCTCTCACAAACTGCTGAATGTGCTGACACATGAGTGCTCGTGAGCCTCAGTGGCTTCCTTCATTCCTGCGGGGCCTGACCGGCACTGGGCAGGGATGAGCAACACCACCTATTACACAAGAACATCTACACACACTAATGTTCTACATGCCTATTTCTCTCCCCCTAATAATGGCCTAATCAATAAATTCAACTCAAAGTTTTGAATAGCTTCCCAGTCAAAAACTGTGCATGGTATTCCTCGGTGACCAGAATGTAACTGCATGATTCATTTTTATTTCCCACAAATGCTGTTTTCCTTCTCCATATTCCAAATTACTTTAGACTATCACCTCCCTGCCCAAACCCCA
Source organism: Manacus candei (assembly GCF_025592945.1). Classification (NCBI taxonomy): domain Eukaryota; kingdom Metazoa; phylum Chordata; class Aves; order Passeriformes; family Pipridae; genus Manacus; species Manacus candei. The sequence goes on from NW_026138189.1 coordinate 17,826, forward strand.
AATGTTTGAACAGTTATCTGGTTCAAAAGCATAAATTAAACAGTGTAAGTGAATTAAATGAATTGCAATCAGACTGTTGTATTTGTATCATACTCCAAGTATCCTTCCCCGACTCTGATTCTCCTCTAAAGCGTTTTCAGGAAGTACTGAGTAACAAGTCTCTTTTTTCCACAGGCAGATACCTTTACATTGCTCAAATCACATCACAGCTGTGCAGAACAAGTGTTATTTATACAACAGCCATGCTGATCAAATAAAAACAAAACCCCACAGATACTTGTACATACATTAATATTTTACTTCTGAATAACAAATGCATGAATTTTCAGTACAATTCTAGTGGAGGCACATTAATAATTTTAACAATTCAGGCTTGTAAGAAAAGAATATTTAAAAACACTATCTGTAAAAATCTACAGGTTTAAAAGAACTTAGTTCTAGTAACTAAAATAGTCACATTCTTTACATGTTCAAATGCCAGCATTTTCCACTGTCCCTTGATATTAACTTTTTAAAGATATAAATGAATGTGCTGCTTTGAAAATCTGAGATACCTAAATACATGAATCCTTCCTTTAGCCAAGTGTAAGTAATTCTTACCTACTGCAGTAAGTCCTTCAGATATTGAGGTCAGAATAAGATGTGAGGTTCCAAACTGGTAATGAAACTCATATGATCTTGGGTCAGACATGTCAAAAGTGGGTAATAAGACTGGCTTTTGATATTGCTGAAAAAAAGAGTATACATTCATAGAAAATACAGATATTACCACTGACTAATGTTAACATTAACAGATGACAGAAGAATGATCTTAGAGATTTTATGATATGATAAATTTAAAATTAGTCAATGAATCAGAACATTTATAGAGCTAAAATATTTTCCTGTCTTCAGTAGATTTCAACTTTTCAAATTTATCATTGGATGTAACTTGCTATCAGTTTAAAATACGCTCAGGATAGTCCAAAAATGCTACAGTGCTTCACCATCCAACATGCTGTCAGTCTGGGAGGAGCAGGATAATGTTCTGCCCAGGACTCTGGGTATAGCTGACCTTCTGCAGGAAATCTCACTAAGATTTATCATGGATTTCCCCAAACCATCTCAGAGATAGACTTTTTTTGCTGCTTATGTGAGCTCCTATAACAGCCTTTGCTCAGGCAAAGACACCTGCTTGAACGCATCAGCCCAATCCAACCCGCATTTTCCTCTTAAGGACTCTTGTTTCGGGAATTAAGTGTTGGGTAGTTGGGAATGTGCAGTTAGGCCAATACACCAACTTTAATTCAGAGCAACTTTTCACTTCCATGGACTTTCTTTATGTGGTAAAAATAAATCTAGGTATTAACAATTTTTAATTATCCCAGATTTGTCCCTTCCTGCAAGACAGTGACAGCTCTGAACCAAAGAATCATGAAGAAAAAGGCCCAGTTCAAATTCAGGCTGATATTACTCTAGATCTGTTGTCTTCCCATAAAGAAGTGGGAATATGGTATACTTTAAACTTTTCCATTTTATGGGGAATACACGGTGACAATTTGCAGATTGAAACTAATTGCTGAGTAGCCGGATATATGAGGATGCTTTACAGTGCACGCAGACAATGAAATGGGTTTGCGAGTATAGAAAGGGAAAAAACCCCTGCATTTCTCTCTTTTACAAGCCTAGTGAGAGTTCTGGAAAAGCTCCCATTTCACAAGGCACTTCAGTCATACCTGTGTTTCAGATGTCACTATATAAATAAATTCAAGTAATTGAACTGAAAACTCTGTTTGAGCTGTTCCGGATCCCTCTGTCTCATTATACCAATACAAAGCCTGTGGTGGTGTTATTTCACGTTTCACATAAAGACTCCCAAGATGAGAAATTGCTTGCTAGCAGGTCACTGTGGGATACTGAAAGCAGCGTTTTGACAAAGGCCTGAAGTACATTGTCAAAGTGGTTGTCCCTGTACAACTTGAAGATGCCGAAGCTGACAGAATTTCCACATAAGGCAGAGTAACAGATGGAAATGCCCTTGAGTTTCAATGGATAAACCCGATCTTTTGACAAAGTCCCAACAGAGAGGATCTGATTAGCTGTTTTCATAGAAAGAAAGAAAGAAAGAAACTTAAATAAGCAGCTGCAAATCTAAAATATTTTGATGGCAATATCTAAAATTATTTTTGTCTTTATTTTCATTACTATTTGGAAGAAAAATTGTTTCTGCATTTGATGTAAAAGATCTGTTAAGTAAGCATGATTACAACTTAAAAGTCATTAAACAATTAGTATGCAAAATTTAAAATACAGCTCTGGAATTCCTATTATTGACGTACGGCCAGATCATGACTGGGTCTATGAGCATGAATTCCTTAATCTGAACAGAGTTGCAAAACATGGTTTTATAGTTTCTCAAGCTGCAGCAAAGCCTGGTTTTGATCCATTACCATAATGCTCTCTTGGGATGCTTGCTAGTGTATACACACACCAAATATATTCCTCAGAAAACAAATATGTTCATTACAAAAGCCTCTATTTTACCAGTCACAGATGGGAAAAACTTTTTAATTCAACTCCATGTTTATAATGTAAAAATAACAGCTACTGGTAAATATTTGTTGTTGCTATTAACAGGCAATAGTAACTTTGGACCCACCATGCAGCAGAACCCACTGCAATCCCCTGTACAAATCTCCATGTTCACAAGGTCTCATTACCAAGTTTTCTAAGTATCTTTATAACAACTTAAAGCTCATCTACACAGCACCCCAGAGTGAGTTTGTCTTCCTGACAGTTTTTTTAAACCTGAAGCAATTAATGACAGTGAGCAAAACAAGTGGTATGAGCCCAGCAAACCGAGGCACTTGTCCTGCTGTGACACAGCCTGGCTCAGCCCACCCCACCTGATGCCAATCTTGACAGGCTTGGCCTGCACAGAACCCAAGTGCCAGGTCTTTGCTTTGTTACTACTCATCATTCCTGGTAATTTTAATTAGTGGAAAATAACACAGAGCTGTACATTTTAAAAAACATTCCTATAATCAACAGCACAACAAACGAGACATTTGACTCGTCTGCTCTCAGCGTGTAATCGCCTTGTCCTGGCTCTGATCTCAACTTGGATCAAGGAGCAGTGAGAAAAGTGAGCATTACGTGTTTACAATCCAAACACTGCCAGCTGGGAAAGGGAGTTATGATGGTGCAGTTTTGATTTGAGGCAATTAAAAGAATGCCCTAAAACCTTGCCTGAGATGGCACAGATGTAGTATCATTTAGGACATATTGAAGCCTAATATTAAACTGGGTCAGTCACTACACAGCTCTCCTTTCTACCCATGCAAATTTCCACTTGCACATCATCTTCCTAACTCATTTTAATTCTTTTCCTTAATTCTACTGATTATCAGCAATGATGACTTTACATCATATAATTAGAAAAATGAGGGGGAAAAATCTTGTTTCTAAACACCTAATGCATCAAAGTACCACCCATTTGGTGTCATTTGATGCAAGAATGGAAAGACATAAGTTACTGCTTAAAACATTCATGTTTTTCACCACTTCTAGCAAGTACAAGGTAATTTATCTATCAGGTTGTAAAGGAAAAGTAGATTTACAAAAAAAGACTGGGAGCATGATTGGGGATTGCATAAAAGAAGAAATTAGGGTCTGTAAGAAGACAGAATGGTGAATTAGAATTATGGAAGGGAAAAGAAAAGCAAATATTTAGCTAGGAAAGGTGGTCACTTAAAATCAAAATCAAAATCAAGCCTTCTTAATAAAACAACAAAAAATTTATTAATGAGAATATAGAGTGGTTTTGACATTTGTAAATGGTCATGCGAGCACCTCTCTTACCCAAATGCTGCAGTGTAACTGGGGAAGAGGTACCATCCAAGTGACTGGTGATGCACAGTAATTAGCTCCAAATGGTGTTAAATCTCTGTTATACTAAACAGGACTGGTATCCAAAACATCTTTGAAAAGTAAAAACATAGCAGAAAAATAAGAAAGTCTCCTAGTGTACCTGGATATTATTTTAATACTTTACATTACTGCGAAATTACACTTACAAAAAATTAAATTCCATTTAGCTTTGCACAGTGCAGTATTTTAATATATCCTAGACAGATCATCTTAATTAGCATTAACCTTTTTGACAAGTCCTGTTCTAGTTATTGAGAAAAATCTGTGAATTCCAAATTCTATGAAAAAAATAAAATGAAATACAAAATTCTGTCTGTGAGATCAAGTGGGAAGGCACACACTGTTTTTGGAAACCACTGTTGAATGGTACAATTCTCAGGGCACAAACGGGACAGAAAGGTAAGAGTGCTGTAAACTAACCTGAGCTGGTCTTCACTATTAAATTCACTGCTGCAAATCCCAACTTCATTAACACAAACACATACCTGGCTTCAGAAATGACCAAAGTTCTGGATCCAAGAAAGGAACAGCCTTGGGTTTGTAGCTGAGCTGTCCAAGCATGACATCCTACAGTCCCTGGTCAGTCAAGTACTTGCTGTAATAAGCAACAACAGATGGCAAGAGCTTAGTAGTTTGTCAAGAAGGCAATTATGTACTTAATATGGAAATTAACTGGAATTCAATGTGAAAAATGGATGATGAGAAAAGAAGCTGGAAAAACCTGAGGAGTCCCTCAGCATGGGAACATGAATTCTAGGAGGTATCCACTAGTGTTCATACTCCATCATTTTTATTACTTCACTAAAGCCTCACCCAATAATTAAAACCCACTGATGAGCACAAAGGACTGACTGTGGGAAGGCCCAGCCCTGGCAGTGGGGGAATTCGAGGCCTGTCCCTCCTCAGTGAAACACTGAGCAGAGTTTGGGTCTAGCGTGCCATTAAAAGCTGTTTTTTGCAAGTGGACAGAGTACACAGAGAACTGTGCTGTGTTAATGGACTCATTTTAAAAGGGCTTAAGAGTGGGAACTGCTGATTTCAAATGAGCAGCAGAGGTGAAAGACCAGGTGGTGCCGGGTCCCAGCGCAATGCAGAGGTTGCAGTGCTCCAACACAGTAGTGGTTTAGCATTAGTTATTGAAAAAAAATATGAAATAAAGTGCCATCCTTGACTAGATAAAAAAACAATGATCTACTTGCAACATTTAGCAAGAGCTTCAGGGGAATATTTTTACACACTATGGATACTACTGAACATAAACTAATTTACTGAGGTACTTGGAATCAGGTCAAGAACAACTCCTCAGCTACTGAGGATACGCTTACATTTATAATCCCTGTAGTGGAAGACCAAAATATATTTTTATAAACTGTTATTGTTAAAAGAAACAATTTGAAGAAATTAAATCAACACAAAAGTGACATTTGACATGTTGAATTTAAAAATTGTGTTTGAAATCCATAGCTCCTGTCAAAATGAAAACTCTGTAGAGACTAATCAGGGCAGTCCCAGTGTTACTACTGAGTTAAAAATCACACAAAAAAATCCAGCTTGCATCAATTTCTTCTCAATGTGGGAGAAATTGCATCACACAATCTTAAAACATACTGACTTTCAAAATTCTCAATAATTTCCTTTAATCCAACTTTTTGCCCTGCATTTGACAGCAATGTCACTCACAAAAATTGTGTACTCTGAGCCTCAGAGGTGATACAAAATTCTGACAGGAATAAGAAAAGGATTTTTAAAGATATTGGTGAAACTGCTGGAGAGGAAATATAGTCTTGAATTTGGCTGTGAATTTTAATGAGTTAATCACTGAAAGACTCCTTAGTACAACCAAAGGAGCTGGAAAAAAAGAAGTGTGCATATGCAGAGGGAAGTACTGAGCCAGCCAACAGCAGGCTGGGCTGCTCTGCCCGCAGAGAACACCCCCACGGCTCAGCACCCCACAGCTCAGCACTCCAGGGCCCTCCCAGCTCCTTCTCTCACTCCCCCCCAGACACGGGAGCACGTCAGGACACACAGCTTTCCTTTCAGCTCTCCTCCTTAATTGCTTTTACAGGAGAAGCTATAACACAAAATGATTTCCTTATGGCTGAGTTTCATTTCAGCAGGGCTTGTTCTAGACTTCAGACCAATAAGCACTTTAGATAATAATACAACTAAATCATATTTTAACATGTGTGAATTAGACAAAGACTTTGGTGAGATTAAACAAAGGTTGTGAAAATGTATCACATTTATAGAGAAAAGTGGTTTTTGCCTTTTCCCCTTTCCTATTTTTATTATTCACCACTACCCATAAAGATGGTTGAACATACACCTTCTAGGCATTTGGAATGCTGGGCAGTGCAAAGAAGGGGCCAGACAAAACAGGAAAACGTGAATTATAAAGATGAGAGCTTCAAGAAATGATTTTTTTAAAGCTTCCACAACAACAAAATGTGCATAAACCCTCTCAAATCAGCCCAATGAGCACACCCAAGGTAAATTTGCCAAAAGAAACTGATTCCAAAACATGAGTCCGTAATGAAGTGCAATATATTCTGGAACCACTGTCACAGGAGAGAGGAGGGCAGACAACACAGCTGAGAGCACTGAGCACTCCACTGTCAAGCTCAGCTGCTGCTGAGAAATACCTGTTAGACAGCAAGAATCAGTTTAACCAAAATTTTGAAGAAGACTCGTTATCTTATGAAGTTGGCACTGAATGGATTACCACACTAAGTTTTGAAATACATGTTATGGAAGCAATTTAAAGCTCATTAGAAATAATTGTGTCTGGCTGCTGGAAAATGTGGTAAAATTTAATCCACATCCAAATGCTACCTGGGCTGTGAGCACAGGAAATTGTTTTGTGCTACTGTGGCTAACCTCATCGCTGACCCTGAGCAGTAACTGCTACAGCAGCTGAAAGCTGAAGCAAAATTAAAAACTTACATCAAAGTACATCATGACAGAATGTAGATAAATAAAAACAGCATATTGAAAATATTATTTTTATGTCAGCCTCTTCTAATGAAAGGGAAGAGGTTTACTAAAATGTAAAGAAACCACAAAACAAAAATGGATGGTCCCAACATGCATTGCATCGTTCCTATACCACTGGGAGTTCAAAAACATACAGTAAGGAGACTTTTACACGCAGAATTAAAAGTGAAATATATTGGGGATGAAGAATAGGGAACTACACTATTCCAACTCCTTTCAATTCTCTCCTCTCAGATATTTATTTTAAATCACTCTATCACTCCCTCAGACCAGCTCCAGCCGTAATGGATAAGAGACAACAGCCCTTGCCAAGAAGCTGTGGAGCCCCAACGAGGATAATTGTCTGACTAAGTGCTTCCTACGCCAGGCTTCCCATCTTTTGAACAGATAGCATTTGCAAAGGCATCTTAGACCTGTCTGCAGCACTGTATCAGTGATAAATGAGCAGGAGAGGACACACTGATCACACAGCAGAACTAAACACTCGCTGAAGTGCTCCTTTTCAAAACTACAAAAAAATTCATCTCTCAAATTTTATTCCCTGACAACTGACAATACTTAGCATATCTTAAAAATCAGCATTGCGGATTTTATTTCTGATTTGCACTCAAATATATGAAACCCCTATATGCTAGTCTAAGGAGAAAAGAGGCTACGCTTTAATCTAGCATTAAAGATTTCAGCATCCATACTCACAAGCTATTGCCTACATTCCCACCCTCAACACAGTTCTACCTTTTTCTTCTCCTTCTATTTTCAGCCCAAGCACAGACCTCACAGCTCATAGAGAAAGGAACTGGATGTAGCACTCAGACACAAATAGACATCACAAACTTGGGCAAAACTGAAGATGGAAAGTGGCACACTAGATGACCAAATGTTTGTTTCAGAGTCATTTCCACAGTAATTTCCCACATAGAACAAAGCCACATATAAATTCTAGATGATTTTCATCACCTGAAGAATATGTGTGAAGTATCTGTGTGTTATCCAAAACTGCTTGGATTGGTGTAATCCAGGAAGAATCTTAGGAAGAATGATGTCAGCAATCACCACTGTGCCCTGATGTGGGTGAGAAGAATCACCTGATGCCACCTCACTTCAGACACTAATTCCTTGTCTAAGTATTGACTGGACAGAGGCATATCTCAGATCACATTTTTATGTACCTGTAGGTTTACATAGTAAGAAAACTCCCAGTTAACTTATGACTTAACCAGACATTTTTGTGGTTTATTTGGTGCGAATGAAATCTCTGTAAATACTTTTACGTGCATTTTCTGTATATCATTACATGTGAGAGAGGAGGAAAAATCCTGTTCTAAAACAAATTTAAATTTCACTTCCCAATGAAAGCACAATACAATTAAGCCATATTTTTGTTTATTGATTTATGTTATGTTCTTCTCAAAAAAAGGAACAGCCAGGCTAGGCTGTCTGTAGGAGAGGGACCAAGTCTTTCCCTACAGAGCCAGAGGCTGGAAACTCTCACTGTCAAGGGCACAGTAAGGAGGAGAGGTGAGAGGTAACAAGCAGAGCTGGAAGCCTGATGTTCAGACAGGAGTTTGCCAAGAGGAGCAAACACAGCCAGGTCTCCAGGTGGTGGAAAGAAGAACTTCTCAGGGATAAGAGGAGCCTGGGCAGAGTCTATAGCAACCCACTTGGTCAGTGGACTGAGACAGAGACTGAAAGGAAGGATCTTCCCACAAGGACAGTGTGATGACAGAAAGAGATGTTCACTTCTATTTATCCCCCTCTGCCTCATGCCATCACTTTGTGTTTCTCTCAGTTTAAAAAGGTAATTATTATCATATAGATTTCAGTCAAATCTATTCTGAGTTAAAGTGTCTCTTTGATCAGCTCGGAGGAGCTCATCATAAGCTGCAGGCATATACAAGAGGTCTGTCTGACTTGGTAAGATAAATGGGCACATACTGTCTGTTGTCATCTCCCGACATTTGCTGCATCTTCTGTTCTCTCTTCTAATGCTTCAGCCATAAAATCATGCTGAGTGAGAAAATCTCAACTATTTATGCAATTTTAAGTTACTTGCAGGAATGGTACAGAAGGAGACTTGAAAACTGAGCCCAAGGATTAGAAGGCATGTATGGATTAATTCTTTTATCTGAATCACACAATTTTTCAGAACTGGAAAATTCTGGGGCTGGAAACATTGTTCAAGAACACAATTTTATGATCATCATTTGTTTTACTTGTTTAGTTTTCCTCAGATGTCTGCCAAGATTACCCAGGCTTAAAAGACAAATAAATTTTAAAAAGGGTATAGAGTATTATGGATTACAGTTTTCACTAAAAGAACAACTATTAAAGATTTTCAAGAACGCATTTGAAAAGAATGCAAAATCCCTTTATATCAGTATTTTTATAGGAATTTGTATGTTCAAAAGATCATACATAATTAATGAATCCCTACAGTTGATTTCCAGAAGTTACATCTTTCTGTACACTGGAACAAAAATCTCATAAACTACTACTTGGTGATAAAAGCTCAAAATGTTAACAGCAATTATTCAAAGCTGATCAGTTGTAGGATCTTGAAATACTCATAGTGGGCAGTAAAACGTTCCCAGAGTGTGAGGCAGTGAGCCTTCAGCAGCAGGGGCAGCAGTGACACAGGGCTGAGCTCATTGCAGCGCCCAGAGCTGAGCAGGGGCTGGCCAGGCCATGCTCCCAGCTGTGCCTCCAGAGCCAGCTGCATCCTGAGGAATCCCTGCTCCCACTGAAGGGCTCACAGGGACTCTCCAGAGAGGCCAGTCCTGGGATAAATACTGCTAACCACTGAACAGAAACCCTAAAGAATATCTCTAAATGTCACACCTAAGCAGAGGAAGGATCACTGATGGGCCCCTTTTGGACACAGACAGCAACGTGCATGTGCTTTAAAAGCAAAATACCCCCCCTCCCCCAGTTACTGAATGGAGGCTCTCTCCCACATCTCCATCTTTTCTCCACTCTTAACTGATAGCTGATTTTAAAGGTTTCTTCTGGAGCACATTAAGTACAGTTCTCTTAAACCTGTGCTGAGTCACATCCTTCCACAGGAAAACAGTTATGAAATACATGGAATAGAAGCATGAGAGAAAGCTCTTATGGAATGATGGAGCTGAAGATATCCTTGCTCACTGCAGGGGGGATGTACTGGTGACCTTTAACAGGTCCCTTCCAACCCCACCCAGTCTACAATTCTATGGCCACTTCAGTTCTTTCTGTGGCACACATCTCTGGGGAGATGCTACACATTCCTAAGGATCTTTCACATAATTTAATGAAGAGGGTGACAGGAGTTTGGACATGGCTCCACAGCTCTGCTGCTTGGTTCTAACTCTTAGATCTGCACTGGGCTGAGAACCCCTTTTGTGTTGCACAATTAAATCCCAGCACGAGTCAGAAAATGTTGTCTGGTCCTTTTGTGCAAGAGTTACCAATACTTTAAGGCTGAGAATTTTATGAACTTCACATACACACCATAAAAGCTGTAAATGAAAGCTGAATGGGTTTTTACAAAGGTTTTTTTGTGGGTTTTTTTAGGCATGAACTAGAAATTAAGCAGGTTGAAACCAACTCATTTGGTTTACTCAGCAAGGTTTAGAAACTTGATGCCAACAACTGAGCTGAATAAATGCCCAGTAATATAGTTATGTTTTTCCTAAGTGCAGAAAGGATGACAAAAGCTGAATGAAATAAATTAAAATAAAAAATTAAAAAGGAAAATATGTCTGCAATGGGATCAGGTACCATAAGACATGCAAGGCTGAATCATCATCATGACTACATTTGATTTCTTTTTAATCATCTAAAGATTTACTTTTTATCTTTTCATACATTTTCAAATCCTATTTTTATTTTGCTTAATTGTTCTAACAAATTTTGTAACATGCAATTTTTAGACCCAAAAAGCAACCTGAATGCAGTAAAAGTAAATTTGACGCACCAATTTCTTTCTTTAAAAGAAACAGGCCATCTATGGCTCTTCCTGTTTACATGAACTACAAATGACATTTCTCTACAAAAACTTGGTAATGTTCCTTTCAAAGTATTTAGAAAGCACAATTGTCAGCTACAAAGTTAGTTGTAGTGTAATATAAAGTGCTGGTGTCAGAGACCTGTTGCAGTTGCCTTCATGAGTGGGAGTAGTAAAATGCAGCAACTTATTATAAATACTTCTAACAGTGCTTCAGGGTAAAGCTGTTATAGTCCTATTATGTTTTGGAACTGCTGGAATATAATTTGAATACATTAAACCAACCCACACCTATCTATCAGCAGCCTAGATCAAACACCTCATGAGTATTTGTGTCTTCACTGAAACACATTTGCAGCTGCCAGAAGGCCTTCAAGTTAAAAAAGTGACACAAGCAACAGTGGTACATGAATGAACCCTGAGGTAGGAGACGAGAGCCCCCTGGGCTGCCCCGGGAGCTCTGTGCTCCCAAGGAATGGCACTGGCAGCTCATTGCAGACCTGCTACAGATCCCACAACTCCAGCAGTGCTCAGCAGCTAACAGGATTTTATATCACAAGGCAAAGAATTACAAGTCAGAGGAACTGTTAATGAATACCTACTATACGTACAAATCATTTTACTGGCTTCTCTGAAGAGCAGAATTCCATTTGGAGATGATACATCAAAACTTAAACCCAGCGATTTAAAAAAGAACAGCAAAAATATTCAGATGGTCATCAGAGCACAAAACTGCTATGGATTCATTCCTAAAACAAAAGAAAACCCCCAACATTTGCAATTACAAAGTACAATTATTTGATAAACTAACTCTAGCTTTCAGTCCATGTGTTGCTGGAGTAACAATCATGTGACAAAAGACAGAACAATTTTAGCCAGGAAAGGTGACAGGTAATACATACACAGTTTTCCATGTCTGGGGAATGCCTTGTGGCCTGAACACAGTTCAGAAAATCCATAACCCAAGTGGTCAGGCTAACTTTGGTCTGCTTTTTCATCTGTAGGGTTTAAAAATAAACCAATCCCAACTGGTTATTTTGTTAGCTAACATCTGTGGCAATCCCAGGGCAGTTCTCCATATTTAAACAGTAACAGATGCTTTCTAGGAACATTCAGACCTGAAGAAGACTGCTCCATGTTGTTTTACCCAAATCACAGGTACGAGCAAAGCCAACAAGAACCACTTTATTCCCAATCTGGAAACACAAGAGAGTCCTTGCCAAAGATCCTTTGCCTCATTCCGATCTGTTTTTATGATAAGGAAGACTCCTAGTTCAGGACTAAAAATTAACTTCTAATATAAGTCTTAAGCTCCTAAGTAACTTTAGAGAAACACCCTTAGCCTTTATTTGGACTGAAAGGGAAGGGAATCATCATTAAGTGATGTAAAGCACAGCTGACAATGCCAAGGTCACAGGATCCATCCCTGTATGGGCCATTCACTTAAGAGCTGGACTCGATCCTTGTGCATCCCTTCCAATACAGAATATTCTGTGGTTCTGTGACCTACCTAGTCTCATCTACCTCTGATCAACTGTGCATTCTGCTGTCTCCCCTATCCCAGAGACCAGGATGAATCTTCTTTGCAGCAAGTCTCATTTATTGGTGACTGAATCCTTATTTGCAGAGTCCTTTGCTACAAACTCCAGAGTAAATCTGGGTGTTTATGAATGAATAGAACATCCCTGCTATAAAACATCCGTGTATTCCATACATACAAAATGATAATGGCTGGCAGAGGCAGAAACCCCAAAGTAGCCCGTTATCTCCCTACCAGAGGGGCATAATGCACAGTCTGATACTCTCAAACATATTTTAAATGTGTCACAGTATACTGTGTAATGTACCCCAACCTGTACAAGCTAATGCTTGTGCAAACACCCAGGTGATGTCTGCTAAAGAGAACAAAGCAGAGTCTCTGAAGAGCAGTGGGTAGGAGAACACATGAACAGGGAAGGTGGCTTGAAGAGCTCTCTCTTGCCTAAGAGTTACTGCACTAGTTCGTCCTGGATTTTGTTCACTGTTACTTGAATTCTGTGTTTATGCTTTAACAATCTCCTCCTCGAAATAAGCTGCAGCACTATTAGAGTGCACAAGCAAATAAAAACAGGTTAACCTTTTACACTACTACTACCAGGATAAAATACCTAACTGGCCGACACAAAGCAAAGAGGGAGCCACAGCAGGGAAGTCAACACAAACCACACAGGGGATTCTATCTTACAGCTTAGGCAGTCACTCAGGGACTAAGTGCACATCCTACACACTGGTGTTTGACTGGCAGCCAGGTCTGAACATTTAGACACCAGTTTCCTGTGGCTTGATTAAACTCTTTTTTTTTTTTTTTCAAATTTCAAGTATTTCACCGTTTTCCATGTGAGTTTGACTTACAAGGCAAAGTGAGAAACGATACCTCCTTGCTGAAAATTCCAATTACTTTGGTCATGAAGATACACAACACAGAGACTTTATTTATCAATTTTACATTTAAAAATCTGTTTTTCCTTTGGGCAGGATACCAAATATTTCCGAGTGTAATGATTATTTCCCAAAATAAATTGATCTGTTACCTGTGGTAAACCAGGAATTTTGTTCTAACTACTGTAATGTCAAGTATTAAAATCACCTCCCAAATCATGCTGAGGCCCTTTTGGTGAGCCCACAGAGGAGAGTTGAGATGCAGGAGGTGTCACTACATGTTGATTATAAATACTGCTGTACTACATACTACACTTTCCCTTTTTTGGCTGGAAGAGTCGAGTTGCAAAAGGAACTGCGAAGGGAGTTGTGGTTTTACAGGCACATATGTGTGCTGCTTGGCTTAGGAAGAAATTCTGCCTGTAGCACACCTTGACAGCAGACATTTCCTGATATTTAACTATGTAGTCAGTATTTATCCCTGGTTAAAGTATGCACTTTCACTAACATTGGATATAAAATCACAACAGTCTCTCACATATTCCTGTAACTAACCCTGACCAGCTCATTTTGTACCATCTCCCACTTCAGTACAACACCACAAGGACACTGAAAACTGAGTCCTGTTTGTGAGTTTTGTTCCAAAGTACAAAAGGAACAGCCTTAAAGGCAAGGTCAGACATCATGAGGATAAGCAAAACATAAGAATGGAACAGAAATCACACACCCTTGCAGTACTCATCACTGATCCAGTTTTCCCGTGTTTCTTACCTGTTTTGCATGACTTCTGCCACCAGCTGCAAGATGAGGGTTGTGCAGGCTGGTTCATGGTCCCACAGCTCTTTGTAGGACAGAAATGTCCGTGGGGATCTTCACCAGATCAAGTCAAAGAGCACCGTGACAAACTCACAGCTCCCAAACCACTTCCCTCCCACGGCACCACTCCAGGGGGGGCAGGCCAGGCACACCCTAACAGCTCCTTCCAATACAGGCACTGCCAGAACCTGCACAGTCAGGCAACTTTCAGCTTAGAACACTAAATCCTTTGGAAACATTACTGGTTAAGTGGGAGAGAGTTAATACAGCAGGAAAAGGAAAGAAGTTTGTAAGAAGCTAACCTATACATATATATATATTTATATATACATATAAAATTAGCTCAGATTTTTACGGAATGGCCTAAGTCACAAATGGCAATTTAATTTAAAACATATTTGCAAATCCTGGACCCCAAATTTCAGTGCCACCTGATATATATTTGGTGCATTTGATTGTATGAAGCTGTTTCCAGAGCATTCAAGAAGAGAATTAGGCCAAACTGTGTAGGGGAGACCAGGAAAGTTAGATTTCTAGGAACTTTTTCAGAAGTGTTGTTTGGTCATCAGCACCCAGAAGAGCTGTTCTTTCAAACTAGGATTTCAAAAAATGCACTACAGGAAAAAATAAATGAAATGGACTCTACAATGTAATTATAAAGTATTCTGAGTTACTGACAACATCAAAATACTTTATGCATCAATTTGATACAAAGCTGACCCCTAGTTTTCCCAACATGTTGTAAAAGAGTTTATTTGGACAAGAATGCAGACTGGTAAATGGAAATATGGCAGCACAGCCTGGCAAAGAATTAAACAGGTTTTTTATATGGAACCAACAGATTTGGTTGGTTAAAACATGATCTAACTAATCTAGTCAGTGGTTTTGTTTAATAATAAACTAATTTTAAATTTTCAGCTTTGTCTCTTGTCATATAATTCTGTTTTGTTTAAACAGCAGAAATGGTGACTATCCTTAGGAAAATGCCATTGCCCAGTCAGCCAATAAAGGCTGGTCAGTCCTGTGCCAACTGCTCGAGGCTCTGCAGTGGGAACTGTACAGAGTGGAAGAGGCTGACATGACTTCTAGGCCTTGCTTCTTGCTCCTTTATGGGGTTCTTTATATTGCAAATCAAACAAACTGGAGTTAAACATACCATGGAGAGTTGTCCAGCAATAAACTGAGATTTAAATTCAAATCTCACTTACCTGTAACAGCCTCAAAGGGCACAGATGACCCATGCCACCTCACACCTTTAAAAACTCACTAATGGCACTTACATTCTTGCTGAGGTGGACTCCCAGCCCAGCTCACTGTCAGCAGAGGATGGTCCATATTCTCCAGATGGAGCAGATGCCACCTAAGGTACAGAACTGAGCTGTGCTACTAATTCTCCTAAGTCATCCCTAATCCTCAACCTTCCAAGTAGCCCCAGGAACACTGCAGGAGATGGTGCAACAGCCCCACGGTGGACTGTCATGGGACAGAAAGGAGTTGCCTTTTCAGATCTCATGGCAAGGAGAGTAACTTGACAGCCAAGCCCTCCAAGAAAAAGCCAGCAATATCAAAGGCTGCTCATACACCCAGTATGATTCACTATCTTAATTCAAAAACTTAAAGTATTGAGTCCTATTCATTGACCAGGAAAGACTAGAAACTATAGTCAAATTTTATAAAAGCCGGGGTCAACAGAAAGGCTTCGGCAATTTATTGTTTCTTTTACAAATTGAATGAAATGGAATAAATTGGTTTCAAGCACAGTATAATTTTTAACCACAAAATTCAAGGAATCTGGCTAAGTCATGAACTTAACCTGAGCAGTCAGTTCAAGCTCAAAGGAATTTGAACTGCAAAAAATAATACTGAGGTTTGAATCCCTGCAAACAGGCAATGACTGCTCTTACAAACAGATTACTGCTTCATGAGAAAATGCATTCTCTTCTTGTGATTAGGAAACTTCAACCTCTACAATGGTTTGGCTCTTTCAAGATTGTACCTAATCCTGAACAGCTAAAATACATGACTTAAAAATTTAGTTCTTCAAAAACAGAATAATTTTGAAGAAGCCATCTTATTGTTGCCCATGGTTTTATTTTGTTAAGAAATATGATATGAATTTGGACAAATATGTAACACTGGTAGTTTGGCAAAAAGATTTTATTGCTTATTCTGGTGATCCACACCTAGAGCAGCACAGGATCAGCCAACCCAATATCTAGGTCAACTGGAACTTTTAAATGACCACTAGATGAAACCCCACTTTTCTCTGAGCTCAGTGTCTGTATGTCTATAGATGGATATTTTCTATAGGCAGTTTCATACATTCACCCACAGATATCAGGTGCTATTGAGCTGACTGCATCTCTGAGTAAACCTAATAATTTAATTCTTGCAACCCATTTTCTTATTGCAACCTTTTTCTTTTACAGACAACAGAAATCATTAAATACTAAGAATCAGCTGGGAGGAACACAGGAAAAGATTGCCTATGGGTTACCATCTAACTGTAAGAAACACTAAATGAAAGGAACAAAAAGGTGGATATTACCCTGAACTCACAATTGAAATCTCCATGGACATGTGGACCTCTGACTGCAGTCTGGTGTTAGTATGGAAAAACTGGATTAAACAATCAACATCTTATCCAGGCAGCCTGGCAGTAAATAGCAGAATAAAATATGTAAGGAGAAGCACCACTGTCAGGGAAAAAGAGGTTTTGACTCTATACCAGTGGGTACTCAGAGTTTTCCAGGCCACACCTGCTCGCTCAGGACTGACCTACAAACTCCAGAGTCCACATGTTCTGCACACAAAAGGCAAATAAACTTTCTCAAGCTGTGGTACTGCAAGCGTCATTGACAGCTTGACATATCAATATTTCAGGAAGAATAAATGACTTTCATATCCAGGGGTTTGGGTTTTTTGTTTTGTTTTCTTTTGTTTGTTTGATGGGTTTTTTTTCATCGTTCATTACCAGATACTTTGGGAAGATGCTACACTTAAAACCTGAAGCTGCTTAAAATATTTGGAAATATTTTAATGAAGTCTTTTGAGATATCACCTAATACAACTTTAAAACAAATTTTACTATTATTATAAATATTTTCTCTTCATCCCTTGCCAGAGGAAAACTATAAATCTTGTCTCAGCTGAATGAACACCATTTATCATATTCATTTTCTTGTCAATACAATTATGAAAAGCCTTTGGCCTTTTTCCAAGGAGCCTGATTTGCTGGAGAAACTCAATTAGTATAAGCAAGGCTGCTACAAACCAGCCCCACTTGGCAATGTAGCACAGCTCCAGCATACCTGACAACACACCTCTAAACCACGAGCCATAACTCAATCATAATGGTAAAATACAAGATACAGCAGTGTCCCCCGTGCCTCCCCTCTCCCTGCCCTGGACCAAAAGGACATCAAAGAAATTATTTCTGCTCATTTTTGCCATCTACTGGACAAAGCTTAAATCCTAAGTGCTGCGATCAGGTGAGAGATTACCCAGTGCAATTTGTTTTGTTATGGACAGGCCTAAAACACAAAATATTTCCTGAAATCACTTGAAAAGTTTATCAAGACATTCTTCTGCCAATGATTTACAAGTGACTATTTCTGACAGTATTCAATACAGAATAAACATCATCTTATATTAAAAGCTTAACTTTTTATCCCTTGCCTCTTTGTATTGTTTATTTATTTAACAAATATAACTAGCAATTTATTTTCGCTAATATTCTGTATTTGCCATTTTCAATATTGAAATACTAGGGCCCCAAACATAACAGAATAAAACATCTTTGTAAAACAGCTTTTCTTTGCTATTAAAACCATTTTCTGATTATATATTTGAAACTACAAAAGAAATGTGTTAATCAAAGGGTATTTAAACTAGATATGATAGAACTGGCACCTGATCCTCCCTTCCCCTCCCGTTTACCTTTCTGTCTCTATCTACAGTAAATAAGAGTTGTGATTATAGCAGCTCATTCTGCTGTAATGCTTGGGATCAATACCTGGATGCAGCTGGGTTCATCCAAATGAGGAGAAATCCACTGATCAGAAACATGCACTTATCCTTTACAGCCAAAAGTGAGGAAGAAAATATTTTGTATCTGTACAAGGGAAAAGGAACTGAGAAGGCCTGAGCTTTGAATTCCACACAAAGCTACATTTCAATCTATCTTTATTGCAAATATATAATAATGAAATCCAAAAGTTGGAGGCTGTTTTTCTTTATTTGAAGTAAACTTAATTCATAAAGTATAAGGAATAAATAAATTAAAAAGAAATCAGGAGAGGGTCCAGAGGATTATATATCCTGCATCCTTCTCTAAAAAGCCACCTCCATGGACGCATCTATTTTTTTCAAATGGAGAGGAGGTAAGTCTCTGCTGCTCCTCCCACAGCTGGAGATCTGCAGTTCTGCACAGGAAAACAACACTTGTGCTGTACTAGGAAAAACAAAGTAAAACCAATTTGAAATGGGAGCAGCACTGATCTCCTTTTGCACATCTTCCTGTTTTATTAAGTTTTAGGGTAACACAAGCACGAACAGTACTAACAAAGTTAAATGTACCCAGTGGTGCCCACTAGAAAATGAGATGCTAATTCACAGCCTGGCTGCAGGACTTGAGTGGTTTGGTGGTGGTGGGGCTCTTTCTCTTTAGTCCTCTAAAGCGGAAAATAAGGGATGCTTTCCACGGATTCTAGGAGAAATAAAGATTACACTGCTTTCTGTTTTGGACTTACTTTCTGCAAGCTGAGCCTGCACACAGATAGAATCACTGAAAGCTTGTGAAGGTCTTTAATAGGGCTTTTCTGAATGGTCATCAGGATCCTAACTCCCCACCACCCGAGGATGGCTTTGCTGTACAGCCTTTCAGTCCTGAAAGGGTAATTTCCTAGTTGCAATTGCATTTCTCTTTCTTAACCAGGAAGATTATTAGTGAACAGTAGAGCTTCATAATTGACTTAAAAATATTTTTAAAAGCTTGATTTCTTGTAAAGTGTGTAATTGTTTGTCATTAATAAATTTTATGCATATAAGTGCTATTTGATTATTCTTAATGGACTAAAACTAAAACTAATTGTTCTTGAATGTTATTTTTTCTGTCCATAAAACAAACACATAATTAATTTTTATAGTTTTGTGAGATCTAAATTATAAAACAAAAATTTTCACAACGTGTACTTCAGCAGTTTATTACCAATATGACTGTGTGCCTGACAGAGAACTACAGCCACTGTTTTCTTAAAAATACAAAACATTTCTCTGTAGTGTTAAGAAAATACCCAGGAGTATTATTATATGTGTCAGCTTAAAAATGTATACAATATTTAAAGCAAACAGAGTTCATTATCACTACCTATTGAAGAAAACTACAATGTAAAGATTTTGGTTTTGTTTTCAGATGTCTGTTTTCTTCTGGGTTAAGATGACTGCAAGTGTTGTGATATTAATAGAGCTGACATAAATAGAAAGTAACTGACTAAATTAAAGACATGATTCATACCAGAGAAAGAAATCTCCCCAGATAGCACTTGTATAGTATTTTTTAAGCACTTCTGATGTTAAACCAAATGTAGGTACATTGTGTTTGGAATTAAAGACATGGCTTTTTTTTTTCTTTTTATGAAAGCGTTAGGGAATTATGAAGGAAAGAAACCTCCTTGGATACGTTTGCTAGATTAGCAGTGTAACACAACAGAAAAGTGACCTCTGCGTGGTCCTTCCCAGTTAACTGCACGGTGTCCGTTGTGCTGTAATTTCAGCTGATTACACATTAGTTCATTTAGCTTTGTTTCCTCTTCCCCACTGTGCCACACTATTAAACTAATGCGAGGGGCCTGGCATCCCCGCGTGCACAGAGCGGGCATTGTGCGGGCACAAAGGACATCCCCGAGCAGGGAGGAGCTGCTCTTTGTGCTCGGCCCGGGCGAGCCCGCGGGCCCGCCAGCGTGCGGGGCCAGGGCGGAGGGACCCGGTAATTGATTTTCACGTTAGCACGCAGCAGATGGGTAATAATCAGCCAATGATGACCACAGACCTGAGTTTGATTCATTAGTTTAAATGTCTCGCTCAAACCTTTTTTTTTTTTTTTTTAGAAAAAAATCACAAAGATCCTTGGACAAACGATTTACACAAGTTTTCCAGTGCTAACACTGGCAAAATGCTTAGGAAATGCTTTGGACTATTTGATATGCTTTCATAATGAATAACGCATATTAAAATATAATATATGAATACGATGTATTAATGTTTAAAAGTGCTTCCTGTATTAATATATTTAAAGTAATAATAACAATAAAATGTTAATTTAAGCTTGTAATATTTTGAATGAGGTGTAAGACTAACTGATACTCAAAACAAGCTACAATTAAGGCTGCACTAAGACTCCCATTGTACTGTTATTTTAACATACCTTTTGTTGTTCTGTTTGGTTTTCTTAAAGTAATTTTCCAAGTTAGGTTTCTTCAAAAAACCACTTTGTTTAGAGAAGACTATGCAAATCTATCTGTGTTAACATTAGTTCTGAGAAGCATTTTTTCCCCTTTTAATGACTAAAGTGTGGCTTCAGAGTCCTTCCAGCTCAAATGCAGTCAATACTGTAAGCATAGACAATTAGCCCCTACTAACAGGATGTTTTCAGGATGATTAATAGACATCAATAAGAAACACTAGTGAATGAAAAATATTTTAACAACATAAACAAACTTTTCAATTTACTCAGACCTAAATATTCTTTTTGACAACTCAGCAGTTTTAATGAATTTTATCCATGTGTTGCAGGTGGGTTTTGTACTTCTTTTCACAATAAAAGGACACAGTTCTGCAGTCTGGAAAAAAAAATAATCATAGAAGCATGGCAAAAAAATCAGTAAGGAGTTCTCTCTTTAAACCCAGAGTTTTCAATAATGTACTACCATGTGGTGCTAACACTGTAATATTTACAGTGTTGAGAAATACAGAAGATAAGATTCACATATTCAGTCCAGCTGAATTGGGTGGCACACAAATAGATTTATCCCAGGACAAACTGAGTTCTCTAGCAAACACCAGTGAGATAGCTGGGAGTATTTTAATATTTGCATTTCCTTTCTGTTGTGCATTGAAATGGCCTGAACTTGCAAAGATGCTCAGAGGTCTCAACTCTCATTAACTTTAATGGGACTCTGAAATCACTAGAGAGGAAGTGTTCAATACTGAGAAGATGCAATATAAAATTGTAACTTCATACTCATCTGTATTTTCATACTTGGTGGGTGTGCTGCTTTGTCCACACAGAAAATAACTTTAGCAGACAAGGTGGCCAAAACATAAAGAATTAAAAGAACTCAGAAGCAACACTTGATACTTCTCTCTCATGGGAGAGATGCAGCAATAGATACAAGGGAGTGGAAATATTCCAGACTGATTTGGGTTCCTTTGCTCATTCCAGCCACAAAAAAGGAGATAAGCAAGGTTGGACAGAGGAGGTCTGGAGCTGGGAGAAGGGGAGCTACAGCCCCTGGCAAGACATGGACTTGCCTTTGCTTGAGCATGTGCTCAGGGAGAAAGAGCTCCCCATCCTAGTGTGGCTTAGAATGTGGATTAGAAAAGGACAACCCAATCCATATTCCTCCAACACGCTTATTCTATCTTTATAAAAAAAACTAGTTGCAAGAAAACGCTTTTGCAAATAAGAGTGAAAAAGGAACAGTTTGGTTGTGAGACTTTAAAAACTATTAATAAAAGTATATGTGCAACTTCCTTTAAACTCTGGCCCCAGATTTCTGAGAAGCTACAAAAACACCAGGCAACTTCAGACACCATTGGACCTCAAACTCTAAAGAAAGGCGACCAGCTACTATATAAACTACATTTCTTGGTTTTCTACTACTTAAATTCAGACGCTGTTATTAACAAGCCCATACCATTCTTAACCCACACTATTCTTAATAAATTACCTCAATTTACAAGGCACCATAATATTCTTGTCCTGTAAAACCCCAGCAAACCAGTGGTTTAGATGGGATCCATCAGACCTCAACTGTGTAAAATAACACTGCCACAGTCGGTGCCAGACAAATAGCCCATTGAATAGCCTCTAGAATCCTGAACAAGTCCTGATCCATTTAAATCACCGGTAAAAATATCTTTAAACTCTAATAGAAGCAAAAATCACCCTAGATTCCATGCTTGCTTAGGTCACAGTTAGCAAGAACCTTCCCCCTAAAACCCTAAGACAATCTAGTTTTAGTCCACTAAGAATAATCAAATAGCACTTATGTGCATAAAATTTATTAATGACAAACAACATTATACACTTATACATCTACTTTTTGTGTGTCATCCTGTGGCATCTGGAGTGCCTTGCAGACTCACCAGCAAAGTGAAGAATACAAGAAGCTACTGTGTCCTTCCCAGCTGCCCCCCAGCCCTTCCTGGGGCAACGGGACAGGGAATGGCACAACCAGCAACAGCCAAATGAGTGAGATGAGAAGTGAAGAACAGTAAATACAAGAAAAACAGCAAGAGAAGCTTGTTAGGAGCATGGGGGTTTATACACTACTTTTCTTGATAATGAAGGAATTTTGTTCAGATTTAATTTTTGAAATATCCTTCCCTGAATGTCAGTGATAGGTTTACTTAAGATTTAATTATAACAAAGCCCTTTTAAAAATAAATTCAAGTATTTTGTTTCAAAGTCCAGAATAACATTTTTCAATGGATTTTTTCAAAGGAAAGGAGCTGAAGATTTAAATATCTACAGAAAATCCCCTATAATTTGCCAACATGTGCCAAGCATCTGACTAAGACAATCTAAAACAGAGGAGCCTCCTCACGCCCCCCACCCCCAAAATGGGGCTCGTAATGAAAAGTCTGACAGACCCTTAACCATAGTGGCACTACTGGGTGCAGCTATAATATTACCCTCATAATTCTACTATATAATAACAACAAAGGAAAAAAAAGGTGAAGGGTCATTGTGCTTTGTCTTTAGAATTAAGATGGCTGTCTTCATCCTTACAGCATACTCTTAATTCTGGAGACACATCTTAATAACCTCTAAATAGTTCCAACAAAAGAGCCGTGTCAGAGGAATGAGCAGGCCCCAAGGTGTTTCAACTGGAGTGTTTTCATCTGCCTTTATTGCTCTATCCCTCTCCAGAATTAAGGCAATAACCTGTGATAAATTATTCAGGAACTGCTACAGGGATCAAAGCAAAATCATTCTGTTAAAGTGCTGTTTGCAACATTTGGCACTTAGTGTGAAAACTTTTAATGTGTGCAAGCTGAAAATCAAGGATTTTAAATAATTTAACAGCATGGAGTTTCTACAAACCAGCTAAAGATAGCAAGTTGCTATTTAACTGCTTTTTCTTCAGATCCTTTTCCCAGGCATTTCTAGCAAATCTGATGATGTCACAACTATAAACAAAGTACTACTGAGATTCCAGCTGCCCAGGCAATAGATTGCTTAACCACATTGTCAAGAGAAACCTGGATATTCTTAGGAGAAAATTAGGCATTGTTTTACTACTGGAAATTCTTTCTATTAATACAAAAATGTGAAGAAGGAAGTAGCAAAAAAAAAAAAAAAGGAATAAGAAAAGAGGAAAGCAACACACATACACACATAATTACTTCAGCCATCCTCAATTACATTTGAACTCTCTGGAAAAGAAACCTAAATATATGCTTTATATGCAGATGTAATGATTACAGATATATTTTAAAAAGAAAGAGTTCCCTTGTTACAGTTGTTTTTCAGTGGTGTATTTCAGAAATATTAAAAACCTAAAAAACCACCTACCCAGTAAGAAAGTCCTAGTAAAATCCACAAATTAAATGAGTTTGGCAGTCCTGGACCATTTTCGTAGTGATATTTTAACAGTGTCATCTCCCCATGGATTGTAATACTAAGCATTTTATTGAAGAACTGAACTGTTTTTGTTTTTCAGTACGTGGAAAATGAAGTACCTGAAAGCATTTTTGCATGTATTATTTATTCATTATGATAGAAAAATAGCTTTAACCTAATAAATTGTGTTTAAGGTAATTTAGAGCAAAAGTTTTGTTTATGATAAAGCAACAGATTTAGTTCTTTATCAGTAGCTTAAAGCACCAAGTTTTCTTTATACAAATTAGACAGATGGTGCTTACAGTAGAATTTACTAAAGGTCTGTCACAACAAATGCAGCCAAGCTGCATATTTAATCACTGCAGAACCTTGTCTACCTGCAGCTGCCAACTGCTAATCCAATTTCCCTGATAAATGTGGCAAGAGACACGATCAGCAATAAAGAGCATCTAACTCCATTTTCCTGCAGGGCGTCTTTTGATGAACATTTAGGACGGAAGCAGGAGTGCACTGTGTGGCCCTGGCTGGTGGCAGCTGCATGCATTTTGAAGACACAGTTCTCAGGTTACTCACTTAATTCTGCCACTATCATTATGTTGCTATTGATCTCAGTAGCTCTTGTCTACACAGCATTACTCTAGATGAAGCTGAATCAGGCAGTTATCATGCATCAAACTTGCTCAAAAGCCTGGAGATTTCCCCTTAATTACTTGTGATTTTATTTGCAAATACCGTTAAAGTGTAATCAAGCAGTCACTTTCCAGGGTCGTTAAGAACTTGCTAGTTTAGGAATATATCACTGGCACTCCATTAAAATTTCTCTACTAAGAAAGTTTCAAGCAATCCAGACAGGGCAATGGTAAAATTATTTTAATAAATTGAATCCTCACACAGAGAGGAATCCAGTTTCCTCCAGAAAGGGTAATGCTACCAAATGACCTCTCTGTTCTAATTCTTAGGATTTATAACTTGAACACATGAGAGATGGATTGAAGATGGATGAACCGAGTCTATTTTATAAATAAAAAGTGATTACTATTAAACACATAAAGCAACAACAAAGAAGGAAACCAAAAGTAAATAATTATTGAAATAAACCTTAGTACTATTTTAAGAAAAATATTAGCTTAATTCAAGTGATGACTCTGAAATGTGCATCTTTGAGTAATGTCAGTGATGTACTGCAGCCAAATTATTTGCCAAATACTTTGAGCATATCTGTTTATTTTCTTGTGAAAAAAATGGATAAATTTGATGATGCAGTATTGCCATTATATTTTAAAACAGCAAATTAAAAATTACTGTTAGGGTTTCCTCAAGACGACCCCGTGTAGCTGAAGTGAGCACTCCAGTGAGCACTGTTAACTACTGATTCAGTGGTGGCAGAAGGGGATCTCTTTAATGCAATAGTGCTCTAATACATTATCATTCCTGATGATGCAGCTTCTATCTAGTAAGTCTTTTTCTTCCCTAAAATATACTGTTGTTTTGACACAAACAGCTTGCTACACTTAAGGATTTTACTAATAAAACATAATGTTGTGTTAGATGTTATGACTGTTGCCACAGCTGAACTGCCTTGTCAAATCAATCCTAATATGGCTCCCACAGGCACATAAAAACCTTATTTAGCTATCAGTTATCCTAATCACTTTGTTCAGTTTAAGGGTGCCATACTTCAAGACCCGTTCCTATTTATACATATATGCCCAGCCATTTAATAAAGTCTTGATTTATATAATAAATTCTTGTTTGAAAAAAAAATACTTTAAAGCAGTAGTGTTTTATCAGTTCTGTTACATGCCTTCTCATACCCCCAAATAAATATGTTAATATACACAAACAGGACACTTGCGTGGCAAAGGGGATATTAGATATGGAACAGATAAGCTATCACTGAAGAAAAATTTGTCCCTTTGATAATAAATGAGCTTCAAATGGGGTCATTTGATCTGCAAAGCACTGGAAAATCTCAAGGTCCTTATAAAATCTTTGTACAAAGTTTATTTAGAATAGTATTCATAGCCCTTGTATCTCTACTGTCTACATTCCTAATTAGATACATGTACACAGGTATATGTGTATATAAATCCATATGTATATAAGTATACAGGTATGTACAGTCAAGGGAGACTGATAGAAAAGCTGCCAGACTTGTTGCTGAATCCTTGCCTCACTATTATTTTTTCCCATCAATAATTTCTTCCCCTATACTTGAAAAAAACCCTACCTTTTGCTTTTTTTTGTTCAACACTACTGTTGAGTATCTGAATCACACTTTCAAATGAAACTTAGAGGGGGAGCATGAAGTTCTCAAACTCATACCCATCTTCACCTACAGGAAAAGAAACCAGAAGAAACCAGCAAAAGCATTGCACACATCATCCTCGCACTTCTTCAGAAGGGTCAGGCTCCGAGGCTTCCACAGAGAGATCTCACTGACATCCCAGAACTGCAGGTGACCTACAGGAACAAAAACCTGAGGTATAATGTATTTTTACTGAGCTATAAACAAAGAACACAAATTGTTGATTCCAAACAACTTGTGTCTGAGACTTGCTTGTCTCCGCATTTCACACCTTTCTCCTTTCCATATTTCTGTTTCTGCTGTTAACCTGACATTTATTCACTGCCCTATAAGAACATTCACGTAGGAAAGTCAAGACTCAACAGTTAGAAAATGGTAAATTTAAAACTACAATAATAAATTAGGCTTTTCCACATGTGTAGTTTGAGTATGATATTTAAATCACAATCTTTTATGCTCATATGCTATTTTTCCTGCCTCTTACCTATCTGGTGTACACAATGAAGCTGCCCTGGAAATGAATCCAGACTGTGCTGGGGTCATTCATATGACACTTGCCTCATTTGTTTCAGAAGGTGTGAATTTAGGATAAAAGAAAAAAGAGTGAGTAGGGAAAAAGAGATCTCGTTTGTTAGACAGCTGAAAGATATCCTAGAAGTCTGGATTGATTGTGCTTTGTCATGAAACTGAATCAGTAACCATGAACAACGACTCTTTAGAAATGGCAATTTGCATGAGGATCCCTCCTCACACTACTTATCTTTAGGCCCTAATGAGGGCAGCCTGCCTCTCACAGGCTGATTCCCCGTGAGACTAATTCAGAGTAGGAATTTAATTTATGTTCTTTAAAGAGCTCTTTGCTATAGGGCTTCTTTCCCTCCTCTCTTCATCGGCAAAGTCTGGGAAACTAAGTTGCAAGTGAGGTTAGGAGGAAGCTTTTGTGTGTTAAACTGGTTGTGCAAAGTTGGTGTAAGCTTCACAGTTTGATTTCCACACTTAGAACAGATCTAATTCCAGCCCCTTATTTTTAGGGATGCTGCTCAGACCAAACCAGTCACCCAGTCACCAGTGGAAAGTAAGAATGACAGAAAAAGCCAAGAAGAAAAAATGCCAAGAAGAACAAACAGTCACGACAGAAAGCAAAGAGGGGACTGACAAAGCCAGGCAATAACACAGAAAAAAAAAATCAAAATACTCAGTGGCTTTTCATGAAGCTGGAATGACACATCTTCTGAACTGAAAGAGTCAAACATCCTCTGAGAGATATAATTGTGATCCTGCAATTAAAACTGCCTCGTAACAATGTCAATATTTACAATGGAGAGGACAGTTGCAGTGACAGTCCCAACTCTGGCATTTCCTCAGTCCTGAATACCTGGCTCTGTGACCTGAACTGCTCCCCTCTAATAAAGGGCTTTCCAGATTTTTTTAAAAGCAAAGGAAATACATTCACAGTAACTTCTTGCTGCTGCACTGTCACCTCAGCCACGGAGCCTTCAAAGTGCCATCTATGCCCAAGAGCTTTCTTAAACTAGTGAAGGATCTGCCCAAATCTGTGACCTGCACCTGCAGCAAACCCAAGAGGGTGAGGGGATTTGTGCTGGATTTCAAAGCTACTGAGGAGCAGCAAAGGTGGACTTGGGAAATCCATTCCTTTCCATCTTTGCCTGTTTCCTCTGCTCCTTTCAACTGGAGTCAGTATTTTTATTTGGCATTCTGGATCCTTGTGTCTTCTTCCAGTCCAGCTTTTTGTTTCCATCTTTTCCCTTTGCCAATCCAGCTCCTCAAGCAGTTCCAATATACCATTAGTTTCTGTGCTCCCCATCTCTGCTCAGTCAGCATCAGCTTCCTCTTACACTCCTGTTTCTATGTGCATTGCATTTCCTGATGCTTTTCTCCCTTTAATTGCTTACCAGATTTTCCTCAGAGAAAAAAAAAAAAATAAGGCCCAATCATTTAGAAAGAGCCCCATGGTGGTGTTGTCCTGTGCCAGAGTACAGACTAACAGGAGCCATCTGGATCCTGCCCTGTGCAGGACCAGGGCTCAGATGCCATTTACAGAGTTCTCAGGAGAAACATGAACTGTCCCAGGACAGGAAAAGTCACACTCCACCTCTTCTAGAGTGCTGTATACCTTTGGAAGAAGGTGTCCACATCCAAATTCAAGATTACTCCTTCCCAAGGCAGAATCTCAACCATACTTTATCAAACAGCTGAGAAAACCAAAGAACTACCAGCATGTCCAATGCTGATTGTGACCAACACTTTAATGCCAAACCAGCTAGTTTTGGGAATTGGGTAAGGGAAAGTTTAATGTGCTAGGTCTGTTTTAAATTTCAGTGTAGGTAGGGGAGAAAGAATATACAATTAGGATCCTCTATAGTATTGTCCTATTAATAAAATAATGTGGAAGTTTTAGAAAACTAACACAAATTACTGCCTATACATTTCTTTTTCACTCCTGAACAAGCCACATCACATCACCTGAACAGCACAGTATTAGTAAGGAAAGGAAGAAACTATCCTAAACAAACCTCCCATGGTAAATTGTTGTAAGCTTGTAAGCTCCTGGAGGTATTTCCTACAGTTTACATCTACTTCTTTTGGTAGTGCAGAGAAAAAAGTGACTAAAATTTATTAATTATTTAAACATAAATTTACCAATGTTGTTCTATTAGGTTTTTTTTCTGTACACTTCACACAAAACATCTTGGACTAAGGATCTTGGACAAAATTATGCAATTCTAAATGCCACAAAAATATTCAAAACACAACCTGGGACACACAAGGAATTCAAATTCTTATTATATTCATATGAGGTTTAAGTAACTCAACACAAATCAAAGTGCATTTTGAAGCAAATATCAATATCATAGAATCATACGATCACGACCGGACCAAGTTGCTCCAAGGCCCACCCAAAATGGCCATGGCCACTTCCATGGATGTGGCATCCAGATATTACCATTCTTTCCCACTAAAATTAAATTTTGCCAGTCACACTGACAGCACCTAACTTAAAATGGAAATATTCTCAATTTACTGTATTCAACTAATCTCCAAAAATGCTTCTGCATAATTACTTAAAACAACCCCCACCAATAAAAATTAATCTTAGTTTTGTTTCCATGTAAATTATTTATCATTCATATAAAAGGATTTTATACAAATCTCTTCATTTAATTTGAAAAAAAAAAACCAAAAACAACCCACATAGAAAGCCCAGAGAAGACAATTAGTACAATGCTTTTCTGTCTAAAAATGCCAGTTTTCATGGTTTGAAAGTACCTTTTGAATCACAAGGTAAGAACACTGTGATTTAATGCTTGCACAAGCACACAGAAAGGACAGTTTGTGTACACCTTATTTTTAAAATTTGGATTCTAAAACACAACTTCTACCTGTTTGTATCTCTAGCTGTGCTTTTCTGTCAGTTTAAACCCAAACACATTTACTCCAGTAGGAACACGAAGGACAACAGCCACAGGACTGATGTATGCTTTTTCCAGATCTTGTGGAGCTGTTAATCCAGAGGAATCACAATGGCCTTTGTCAGCTTATAGCCAGTCTGCATTTTGTCTGACACCCATTTATCCAGCTTCTACTTTGAGAAGTAATTTTTAACACCTGTGATGTTGTTTTTACCAAATCTCTTTTTCCCCTGTAGGAAAAATTACTGAACCTGCATGCACAGCCCATTTTATATTATAAATATGCCTATGTTATACAAATCTGAGCCAGTACTGAAAGCAGTTTAGCTGCAAGGAAACCCAGGTCCCGCTCACAGGTGCATTCTTTAGGGAAACACTGACCAATGTGGCTCCATTTTGCCTTGGAATTCCCTGTTTCCAGCAGGGTTCAGCAGTAGATGGGACAGGCACTCATGATCAGCAAGAGCAGGAACAATCACTGCTGGCTTATGACTGTCTTGACTATCAGCTTCTTTAAGACAGGATTTGTCTGGGTGCTCATTTTGCCAAGCCCAGCCTTCTCTGTTTGGACAACAGAGCTCTAACCAGGCAGGCAAAGCTCTGGGGACCAAGGGCAGTGCCTGGACTAAGTTCATCACATCCAGCTACTAAAGCATGCACTGTTTTTACACCTGCTAACCTCTCTCATTCGCAAAGGACAACTCAAAAGGTAACCCCAAGTGCAAGTTTAAGTGCTGCTCCCTGTACTGCCAAACTCTGGTCAATGCTTATTAAAACTCTGAAGATCTTTGTGTATTGGGAACTTGCACAGAGAAGTGAAATAAAAAACCTTCTGGCAGAAGCTGGGAGGTTCTGGCCTGGTCAGTATGTCACCTGGAAATGCAAAACACTCAGGCACTTCATATTGTAAACTTTTAAGACAATACAAAAAATAAACTCATGATGCTTATTTCTTCAAACAGAAGGCACCAAATACAGTGTTGCTGCTCAATGCCATAAATCTCAGGAGTCAATAGGCAGTGATTTAAATACCAACTGTAACATATTTACTGTATAAATAAACTGCTGTTTGATTGGTTTAATAACCCTAAAAATTCACAGCACTACACAAGGCAGTGAGGTACCTCAGGGACAAGGGAGATGACCTTACCTAAGCCCAGGAGAAGCTGAGTGAGCCAGTGTGGAACACTGTCCAGCACCTCGGGCCACTGAGGCTCAAATCCTCACTGACATCCAGGAAAGGGAAGTGCTTCCTCTGTCAAAAAATGAGTGTAGGAAAAGTTAAGTGTTCTACAAAATTTACTACACACACTTTTTAACATAGTAAGAAAACTTACTGTGTGATTCTGAAGCATAGATTTCACTGTCTATTTTCACAAGCTTTTTCAGGAGACTGTACATAGCAGGTGTTAAGGAAAAGCAGCCTTGCAGCATTATAATTACACAGGCAGGCTGGGAAAACTTTCAGGAACTTTTAGGGAGAAAAAAAATCCTGAAACAGTACATTAAAATAATATTTGAAGTTCATCTACAAATATATGTAATACAGATATTCTTTAGAACATTTTAGACTATAATCTGATATTAATGAAAGCAATTACTTTTCACAGCATATGTTCTAATCACAGAAGAGACAAATGAACTAAATGACTTTTACAAATACACAGAAAGTTTTGGATAATAAATGGTGTTTGTTCCTCAGACAGATCCATGTCATCAGCACATAAAAAAAGTGGTTTTGCAAGTGCCTGCGTTGGAGCTGATTGGTACTTGGCAATGGCACTGCTGCAGCCCTGAGGTAACAGCCTCAAAGTCACACGGGTGATCCTCCAGACCCATCAAAAACCACAATTTGTTTCAGTTACAACAGATAAAAATACATCTCATGCATACTAAGCTATGCTAAACACTTAACCAAAGTTAAGATAGAGCAGTGGATGTTGTCTTCCTCAAGTCAGCAAGGCTTTTGACACTGCCTCCCATAACATCTTCACAGGTAAGCTCAGGAAATGTGGGTTGGATGAATGGACAGTGGGGTGGATCAAGAACTGGCTGAATGGCAGAACTCAGAGGCTTGGGATCAGCAGAGCAGAGTCTGGTTGGAGGCCTGTAGTCAGTGGGGTTCCCCAGGGAGCAATACCAGGCCCAGCCTTATTCAGCTTGTCTATGAAGGACCTGGATGGAGGGATAGAATGGCCTCTCAGCAAGTTCGGTGATGATACAAAACTGGGGGAGAGGCTGATGCACCTGAAGGCTGTGCTGCCTTTCAGTGGGACCTTGATAGGCTGGAGAATTGGGCAGAGAGAAACCTAATGAGGTTCAACAAGGTGTAACAGGGAGACAGTCGAACGGAAACCACTACACTGTTGAAAGTTCAACAAAACAATATTTATTACAAACAAGTAACCAACAAAACAAGAAACCAAGAGACAGGAAAGAGAAGGGAAACAAGCCCCCAGGGTAACCCCCCACTCACTCAGGTGTTACTTATGAGGTTGTCTTACCGACCCCAGTATGCTTAGAATTCCCCATAGCAGAAGCTGCATCCCCAATGCATCAGCAGCTCACATGGTAACAGGCGTTCCTGCCAAGGCATTGCTGTCCTCCACGTGAAGCCTGAGTTTGCTCCCAGCAAGAGCTCTCTGCTTTTTATACAATTAACCTGTGATGTCTACCTGGGCAGGTGTGGCCAGCACCGCCCAGCCAGTCCCTCCCCCCGTGATGTAAGTGGTGCCTCTTCTGCACACACGTGGGTACTCTGGAATGTCTCTGTGCCCTCATGCTATGCCTCGGGGCCTAAATGAGTCTGGGGGATTACTTCATCCTCCTCCTCTTCACTTTCTCCTTCAAGTGTCCTTGGAGGGCCGTCAGCCAACAGTGAGGCCCCAATTAACTTCAGTTTATACAAGATCCTTCCTTCAAGGACGATGTTCTCGTTTTTCGGTGCTTGTTTTCACATAACTTGGCAGGAAAAGAACAGACTCTCACAAGTGGCTGGGCCAAACACAGACTGAAAAGTAACAGCACCCAATTAAGCATGAATACACAAGGGCAGGTGCAGGTCCTGCAGCTGGAGAGGAACAACCCCAGGTAGCAGTACAGGTTGGGGACTGACCTACTAGAGAGCGGCTCTGAGAAGAAGGACCTGGGGGTCTTGGTGGATGACAGGTTGATTGTGAGCTGGCAGTGTGCTCTTGTGGCCAGGAGAGCCGATGGGATCCTGGGGGTATCAGGAAGAGCATTGGCAGCAGGTCAGGGAGGGGATCCTGCCTCTGTGGTCAGGGGAGGCACATCTGCAGTGCTGCCTCCAGTTCTGGGCTCCTCAAGACAAGAGAGACACGGAGCTCCTGGAGAGAATCCAGAGGAGGCCAAGATAATGGAGGGGTCTGGAGCATCTCTATGATGGGGATAGACTGCAGGAGCTGGGCCTGTTAAGTGTGGAGAAAAGAAGACAGAGGGGATCTCATCAATGCATATAAATATCTACAAGGTGGGTGTCAGAGAATGGTGCCAGACTCTTCAGTGGTGCCCAGAGACAGGGCGAGGAACAACAGCCATAAACTAAAACACAAGAAGTTTCATCTCAATGTGAGGAAGAACTTATTTACGTTGAGGGTGGCAGAGCACTGGAACAGGCTTGTTCAGGGACATCATGGAGTCTTCTCTCTGGAGACATTCCAAACCCACCTGGACATGCTCCTATGACACTTGCTCCAGGTGACCCGGCCTCAGCAGGAGAGTTGGATCTCCAGAGGTGCCTTCCAACCCTAACAATTCTATGATTCTTTGAAAGTATTTTCAGACATGTAAGATCTGAATGGAAATCTCCTACAAGCATACAGTCTCAGAGCCATAGCAAAGTCCATACCAAGAGGGTACAGCTGAGAATTTTGGATGTATCAATGAGCATTTCCACGGAAACTCCAGTTTCTCAAACTTGATAAAGCAGAAAGCAAATTAACTGACTCCTGCTACGCATGAACTGAAATCTTCCACTGCACAGCTGGCTAACTGGTGACAGCCCAGGTAACTGCAGCCTCACCTGGCCTCAGCCACCGCACTGCTACCCACGGGCCCTGGGGAAGGGCTGCTGGGTACTCTGTACATTGATCAGCCAAGGCACCTGACCCCTGGTCAAAGCTCCTGGCCCTGGTCGAGCAAGATGAGCTCCAGTGTGTCTGCACCTGCCTGGATACCAAGGACCCAGGGAGCTGCACACTGATGCAGGAGCAGTGTATCTCCTGGACTGCAGTAATTCTGCAGATCACATCTTCTAGGTACTTACATATGACAAAATAATATTTTTCTTAAGGTTTCTTTTTAAAAGCACAAGAAATCATATTAAATAAAAAGTTGAGTTCGCAAAAACTCTGTTATAGAAGCCCTTAAATCAGATGGTTCAGACCTGTTCCTACAATTCAAATCCTTTCCTAGCTCTGTGAATTATGACATCTCTTAACAGCATGGGTACACACACACACATTCCCTGTCTCAGATGATTCAAGCATCTGGGGCTGGATACAGGCGATAACCCTGTGTCTTGCAAAAAGAGCCATGCTGGCACCTTTGAGAGTTTCTGCACTGAAGCAGCAACTGTTGCGAGCCACGTTTGCAAAACAGGAGCACGAGAGTGGCCAAAACAATGGCTGGGATTTTCTGACTCCTGCTTCTCCTTCATTTGACATGAAATCCCTGTATGACTTACAGAAACTCAGTTAAATTCCACTGTCTCAGTTCTGCATCTCTAAAATGGGGATATAAAAGGTTTTGCAATATCCCAGTACATCAGTGCACTTTCTCAGAAATGCCATAGAAAAACTCAAACTTCAAAACTTCAGAAATATTCCTAAGCATGGAAGGCACCAAATGAAGAAACTACTTACGGGCTTGTATATTCTACAATGAATACTACAAACACAGGACTCAGTAGTTCACTGAGCAATGTTGCTGGCACTGATGAGCTCATAAGCAACACCCAGGATGTGTTCCTGCAGTCCTGTACACACAGAGACTTCACAAATACCCACAATACTTACCATTGTTACTGGGGGTTTTTTCTGAGTGCTTGCTTCACTCTGCCATTCCTGCACATCACTGACTAGAGTTCAATAACTTTTATGGGAATAAACAATTTCCCTTTTCATTTTAAGTAGATTAAATTCTTTTTAAACAGGTAAAATTGTAAGAGCAGATTTTATAGCTGCCTTCTATTGGAAAATCTCCTAATCAAGTTTTGAGAGTTGTTTCTCTTGTCAATCCATAACATCCGACATGGCATTACCTGGTTTTATATTGCAAAGCTACAGAGTTGGCTCCCTGCCCTGTTACAAGGCAGAGCCTTTTGTAACACAAGGCTAACAAAGACAAGGATTAAGAATGTTTGAGAGACTAAAAGTATTTTATCCCAAGTTACTGTACAAAATAATAATGAAACTGTATTTATTTTGCTACAAAAATATACAGAGGAAAAGTTAATTAGTAGAAAGAACTAAACATGTATGAGGGAGCACTGTGGCTTCACAGACATAAAGGAACGACTAACATATTCCATTATGCAAATGAATTCAAAGATATTTCACAACTGATCAGCTAGGAGGGACATAATGATTTATAATTCAAATAACTGAGCTTTGAAATCAGATTGGACTAATACATTTCGAAATATGCAAACCTGGAATAATTGTGAAAGCAATGTAAACCATGACACCAGCCCCAATCATTTGTTGTTGATACCTTCTTATGGTTTTTCTTCTTTTTTTCCTGTTATATATTGCAGTTGCTGAAATTATGTTTTGCTTTTAATTCTACATTATCCTTTAGAAAAAGATGATTATACACTTAAAAAAAGAAAAATACTGATTTCTAAGACTGTGTAAAAGCTGATTATGTACAGGAAAGTACTGAAATGAAATAAATTATTGTTGTAACCTTTCAGGCTAGCCACAATTTAATCTATTTCAAATACTGAAAATTGATCCACTGGATCTAGCTTCTTAACAATACTCTATTTCTTTCAAAGCAATATATACTTAATGTCTTTTAAAAAAATCCTAATATAATGTGAAAAGGCCAAAGTTTGCAATGCCAGGAAGTAGTTATAAACTACTTCATATGTTTGAAATAAAAAGTACTTCAGTATTATTATTAAAAAAAACCCCTATTGGTAGAGTTTTTAATAGGAAAAAAATACATATCTTTAAAAGCCAAAATGACCAGTGAAATTAGGTTGTACATCATTTTCTGGGAAAAAGGAAAAACCGCCTCGACAGGTGTAATTTATCATTTTTCTGATTTAATACCAAAGAAATATATTAAAATAATAAAAAGAATCCTGAAATCCTCAAAATTTGTAGTGATAAATAGCCCTCCCTGTCTTTATTGCATTATGCCTACTAACAGAAATATTGCATGGTGGATTTCGCCAGACAAGAACGATTATTTTCCAATAAAAAGTTGCATATTAAATTCCAGCACAAAAGTGGGTGTCTAATACTTTTGAAATCTTTTATGGTTTGCCAGGGAACACAATTTTAAACTTAACTAATACAAGATCACGGTGAAGTGAAGCAGCATTAAAGCTGCCTTGGCACAACCCCACCCCTCTATGCAGCAAAGTCACCGTTCTCAGAGCTCCTGTTTGAATCACTGTCATTGAAAGTAATTGAATACATTTGGGGTATTTATGTTTCTAGCTAATCTCTCTTTTTGCTAGTCTTTCAACACTTCAAATTGCTGTTAAAGATGTGCATTTATGAGGGCAGTGCTGCTTTACATCCTGAGTATGCAGAAGGGTCTAAAACCACTCTGTCAGTAGTTAGCCAGTTTCTGCAAAGAAAAACCCCACAATGCTACTCTTCAAGAGAACTCAGGTTATTAAATATCTACTTTTTCATCCTTTCTAGGTCCCGATATCATTACATCTATTTCATGAGCAGAAACTCATTTACTGCAAATATAATTTAAGTAATCGGAACACTGAAACTATCCAGACATTTCAGCCTTGGAAAGTATTATTTGCACCAATAGTTTATCCTGACCCTACTTCTGGAGAGCTCCCACAGGAATACATGCCTTTGCAAGCCTCCAGAAGACAACATGAAATGCTGAATGCTTGCTGGCTTTAGGAGCAACACAAGGCTGATCCTGTCAGCAAACACACAGAAACAACCAAGCCCTCCCAGTTTAGGTGCACTCATGGGGATTCTGAAAGTGTTTTGAACCCTAGCGAAGCAATAAGTTTCTGGTAGAAAGCAGGAGAGAGCTCATTAGTTCCTTCATAAATCTTGTTAATGAAATAAATGTCTCCCCTTCTGT
This sequence comes from Manacus candei, assembly GCF_025592945.1. Lineage (NCBI taxonomy): Eukaryota > Metazoa > Chordata > Aves > Passeriformes > Pipridae > Manacus > Manacus candei. Next base: position 54,845 of record NW_026138189.1, read on the forward strand.
TTTTGTCAAATTCCTTTGTAATGTTTCATTTTCATCTCCTTCCCAGTCTCATTTCTGTGATGCCATGAGAACATAAACAAATGCATATTTAAACTATCAAGTGAGCTGCTTAATGGTATTTGAAGTAAACATACACAAGTACACCTTGTATGGTTTTCATTAAATAAAATTCACTTGTGGAATGTGAAAACCCACACTCATCTTTCAACCCAAGGAAATATATTATTCTTACGTGATTAGAGTTCTATGGATAAACAAAATGATACCACTTGTCATATTCCAGGTGTGTTCCCCTGTGCTTGTGTAACAACCTCCTCTAGAAAATTACTGAAAAGTCAGTTTTATTTTAAAACAGCTAAGGATTTCAATGTTGAATGAGTTCATACACCCTGGTGGTTTATTATCTGTCATATACCTTTAAATATTGTGTCACATCGAACACCACTGCTAGACTGGGTTTTTTTCAATCTTCTTGCTCGATTGATTGAAAATTCAAAGAGCAAACATTCTTCTCCAACTCATGGTAAGTGAATATTAATTAGAATAAGACACAAAAGGTTTGCAAATAGATAGCAAGTTAGCATCCATGACTGGGTAAGAATATTACAAAAATACTTGAACCCAGACAAAAATCCACATGCAAAGGTCAGGTTGGTTTATCAGCAGTAATGATAACAGTAATGATAACACTGACACAGTGAGGAACTTGGAATCAGACAACAAAACATGTCAAAAGGCTTTTGTTTGAAATCCAGCTTATGCTTCATACCTTAGTTGACTCAACCTCCAAGTAGAACCAATCCTCTTCTCAGCTGCCAACAGAATCAGTCCCGTTCTCAATATTGTTGAACTCATCAACGGTATTGACTTCAAGAAGATTAGGACTGGGACAGATGACCATAAGCAACTAGCTATATGATTTGTCTTTTGTTGGTAAAAGTAGGTAGAAATAAGCACACCTTTTAAAAACTATGCATAGAAAAAATAAACCAAAATTAATCAATATTAATATCCTAATTGGTTTAAAAATGTGGCATATAAAACCACAGAAGTCTCATATTAATTTTTACCTTATTATTTTCAAATAACATGTTGTGCCATATCCAATAAAAAGGATATCCAACAGAAAGGTCATTTGGAAACTGAAGAGTTCTTGAAATCATGGGCTCACATCTTCCCCAGTATTTAATGTTCGTAACACTAGAACAAACAAAACAAGAACAATGACATTTTATAACAAACTTTCCTCTTTTTGAGAAGTGCAGTGTAAAAGCTCAGTGTATAAACACATGGGTTGACAAGAAGCTCAGTGTGTCCCAGCTGGCACCCAGAACCCCCCGTGCCCTGGGCTGATCCCACAGCGTGGGCAGCAGGGCAGGGGGGATTCTGCCCCTCTGCCCCCTCAGCTGAGACCCCCCTGCAGAGCTGCTCCAGCCCTGGGGAACAGCACAGGGAGGACATGGAGCTGCTGGAGAGAGTCCAGAGGAGGCCCTGGAGATGCTGCCAGGGCTGGAGCCCCTCTGCTCTGGAGCCAGGCTGGGAGAGCTGGGGGGGTTCCCCTGGAGAAGAGAAGGCTCCAGGGAGAGCTGAGAGCCCCTGGCAGGGCCTAAAGGGGCTCCAGGAGAGCTGGAGAGGGACTGGGGACAAGGGATGGAGGGACAGGACAAGGGGGAATGGCTTCCCAGTGCCAGAGGGCAGGGATAGATGGGATTGTGGGAAGGAATTCTTGGCTGTGAGGGTGGGGAGGCCCTGGCACAGGTTGCCAAGAGAAGTTGTGGCTGCCCCATCCCTGGAAGTGTCCAAGGCCAGGTTGGACAGGGCTTGGAGAAACCTGGGCTAGTGGAAAGTGTCCCTGCCCACTAGGGGGTGGAACGAGATGATTTTTAGGTTTCCTTCCAACCCAAACCATTCTGTGATTCTATGATAATATTACAAATGTATTTCTGTGATAGGTCTTGGAATTTTCCATTTATGAGACAGAAAATGGTACAAAAACACATCACGTCGTTTTCCTGAGCAAGGGATTCAAACTTTTTTGTAACATCATAACAAATTAATTAGTTTTTTAAAAATCCATTATCTGTCATAATGAAATATATTATCTGGAGGTTACCCTTACTTATATTTATCTACTCATTTTTCATCACAATATCTGGCCACTTAACTTCTGCAGTATTTATCTGCCTCCTAATATTTCACAAGACAAAACCAAATTGCTATAAAATCCCTAGGAAAATTTCCACAGGAGAAAAGGGGCACAGAAAAACTATGGGCACTACTGCTATATCCAATTCCCAGTGATATTCCACCTTGAAGTTCTTGTACTATTCCATAATTCTCCTCTTCCCTACACCAAACACTTAACTAAACTCAAGATGTATAGGGGATACTGCATTTCCCTAGCTTCAACCCCTCTCAGACACAGAAGCATACTCCGATTAACAACCAATGCATAAGTTATGCTATAGGATAACACTAGTCCTGTTATCAATTCTTGGGGAACACCATATCAAACCACTTACCATTTCTGACAGCAAACTCAGTCAGCCTTTAGTGGAACCATGCAGCCAACACTTCCTCTACAGCCTTCCCCAGGTTGAGGGTGAGATGTGAGCACAGAGCCAGGACCCTGCACAGCTGCTGCTGGGTGTGTGGGTCAGTGCAGAGACACGCGAGGGGCCGGGGATGGAGCCTGGTGTGTTCACCTGCTTGGTCACCAGGAGGTAAGAGGAGGAACTGGCCTTCAGATGAAAGGGGTAAACAAGCCAGTACAGTGAAGGAATATAATTTTTGTTTCAAATGAGGTTACAGAATCCCAGAATGGTTCAGGTTGGAAGGGCCCGCAGTGGCTCATCTGGTCCCACCTCCCTGCCCAGCAGGGCCATCCCACAGCACATGGCACAGGGTTGTGTCCACACAGCTCTGCAAGATCTCCAGTCAGGAGACTCCACACCCTCTCTGCTCTCTCTCCAGGGCTGGGTCACTGCCCAGCAAAGAAGTTCTTCCTCCTGTCCAGCTGCAACTTCCCAGGCATCAGTTCCTGCCCGTTCCTCTTGGGCCATTGCTGGGCCCCCCGAGCAGAGCCTGCTCCAGCCTCTGCCCCCTCCCTTTGGATACTAGCCCATTCAAACAGAAAGGCAGCATGATTTCCTTGCTCGGAAGCCCTGGCACCTATTCCTGACCACAGAATCACAGAACATACTGAGTTGGAAAGGACCCACAAGGATCATTGAAGTCCAGCTCCTCTGGCCCTGCACAGAACACCCCAACAATCCCACCCTGTGCCTGACAGTGCTGTCCAAACACTCCTTGAGCTCTGCTCCATTTCATACTGTGCCCTGGGCAGTGAGGGTGTACCTCAAACTGCCAGTCAGATAAGTCTACTCAGCTTTGTATGTCTCAGTTTCCATGTCTGTAGAAAATGTACAGTGATTCTGACTTTAAGCTGTCAGATCTATTGATGACAGACAATGATGTAAGAGGTGTCATCAGTACCAGCTATGTACCACTGGGATGCAGTAGGATTTCAGTCTGGGGAATAGAGAACCTGAAGCAAAGATGCCTTAAAATCAGCATTGATTATTGATTTTACATATTCATGGACTAAGGAATGTATACAACACATAAACCAAGTTTCTTTTTCAGGAAGTTATAAACTCAAGAATGCAGTTTAAAGCATCTAACTGTTTAGTATTATTTACTCAGGAAAAGGCAAATAACAGTGCAATTACCCAAGCAATTCTTCAATGTAAATTTACAGACAAATATTGATTTATTTTACACAATCTCTATGAATAGCTACAGAAGTTCAGATTGCCTTAAAGAAATAGCCCATTCTAACAAGTCCATAATTCACAGTTTATCCCTACTATGGGGAGTTCTGGAGATGTTTATAGTTGCACTAAATCCTTAACAAGTATATACCATACAAAGCAATAAAAAGGAATTTGAACTACCCAGATTTGACATCAATATCAAAATAATAAAAAGGCTATTTTGCAAAAGAGTAAAATCTTTGTCCTTCAGAAGTCAGTTACAAGACATTTAAAGAAAATAAGAAGCCACAGTGGCTGATTGAAGAGAAAATTAAAACTGTGTAAGAAAGCCTCTTCATCCAGCATTCAGGGTACTTTCATGTACATCTGTTCTTTCAGTTCACGGTTGTATTTGGATGCTGAAAGATGGAGCAATAACATAAAAGCTAGAAAGTACTCGTGAGTGAACAGAGGCAATCTTAGCAATTCCCATCTCTGTTTCTGCCTTGCTAATATCAGGCAAGATGAAAGACACATAAAATGTAGTATTTTAAGAAACATTCACAAAACTTCATAAGTATCTGAGAAAATTTCTAAAGATCTAGAGAGGAATCTCATAACACAAAAAGCAGTTTTCTGGTATATAAGGAAGAGAAGCCAAGGAATGAAAGAGGAGAAAAATTTACAGCCTTCGGAGAAATCATGGCAAGACAGCACTGAAATCCAAGTACCAGTGTCCCTGTCTCTTTCTTGCTCAAGTGGTTTAGTGATTTAAAAGATGAACTAAATGAAACAGAGGAACCAACCATGAAGTTTCAGATGAGTCACAGAACACAAGAGCTTCATCAATAGCTACACCAATGCCAAATTTGCCAAAACATCTATGTGAGATGAGCACTGAAGTACAAAAAAAGTGGGAATAAAAATGGTAGCATATTTCCAATTTTGGTAACAGTAACAGTATCAAAATACTGAACTACTCACAAACATACAAACCCAAAAGAGCAACAGTAACTCTGCTCCATGTTGAAAAGTTACAAGACATTGAAAAATCTAAATGGAACAGCATTAAGAATTCAAATATTTGCTTTTAGTTTGCCTTTAGTAAGAAGAAAAGAATAAAATCCAAGCTTCCAAAAGCTGCACCAAAGCAGCTGCCCAGCTTACTCTGAGACTGTGTCACCGTGACGCGGTCCCTTCAGCACACCAAACACCTCTGCCCTCAGTATAGGCACTTAAAAGTAATATTTTAAGAGGCTGTGTATTTGAACCTAACATCTAGAAGGGGAAGACATAAAATGATCGTATACTCCAATTCATAATTCTCTGGGAAAAAGGTTACCATATAATCCACAGAAAAATCAAAAATCCTTGCACATTCCAAGTCATTAGTGTATTCAGCCAGGTAAAGAATCAAGGCAAAGATATCCACTTCCAGCCTCCTATATCCAATTAATGACTTTTTTGCCCCTCGAAACCCTTCTACTGTCCTTAATTTCCTGTCTAATCCCCAGTTTACAATTCAGAGACTCACCTCTTCAGACACAAGGACTATGTGTCACTGCTGTGACACAGTTTACAGCTCTGCTGGTGCCCAGCACAGGACAGTCCCTTGGCAGCAGTGGATGGGAACTGATGTGGGTGAAGCACAGCAGTGGAATGCTCAGCCTCAAAGAAAGAACTGAAAAACTGATGCAGTGCAATTTAAAAATGAAAAATTTAGGATCAGGGATGCAGGGGAGAAAAGCAAAAGCAAAGCCCAGTCAGCACAGCAAAGGGAGCACTGGAGAGTGGGGATACACTGTGTGCAAAGAGGGGGAATCCATCTGGTCACATGGACGGTGGGTACCTTCTCCATTTATCATTGCATGCCAAGGTCTCAAATGTGGCTTACAGGTCATTTTTAAGTGCCTAAAGAATTCATCCATCCTCTTTCCAGGAGGCCCTGAAGCCCTTCTCTGAGAGGTGACAACAGGCCACAGCACAGCCAAGGAATTCTGGGAACACTGCACTACCTGCACATGCACAGGCTGCTGCGCCTCCGATGCACAGATCTGGGACTGAGCCAAAGAAGCAGTTGCAAACGGTAAGTTGCTACCAGCCAGAAAAGATGACAACTGCCATAAAGAACCACGTTTGGTGAAGTGGTTGTTTTTGTTTTTTGTGTGATGAAAGATGGAAAAAAAATCACACATTTCAAACAAAAAATTTCAAAGCTTTCACAGCTGCTTCATAGCTGCTGGGCTAGCCAATTCCCATTGGAAGAAAATTCCAATTCCCAGTGCAAGAAAAATGGGCCCCCAAATCCCCTGAAAAGACTTTGAAAATCTCTTCCTTATGTGGTGCAAATAGATGAGCCTTGTTTTTGTAACACAGCTAAGAGCACTTTAGATGACAAGCAGATTAGAAAATTCAGCTTGAGGGTAGCTATTCTTTCAGCTGGCCTTTCCCCTCCCACCACATCTCCCATAAGGTGGTGGCCAGAGCATGCAAACACTGCATGCTAAAAGAACCATCCCGCAAAATTTCTGGTAAGACTGTGATGGAAATACAGGCACTATTGGATATTCTGGCTACATAAAACTATGTCCCCTCAAAAACAGTTTAACAGGAATTCCGTAAAAGGCACATCTATTAATTCCCAGTGGAAAGGTATATAAATGGTCTAGGATCTGATGTGACAGTAGTACTTGGAACTACAGTCGGAAGGTCAAAAGTACACCTATTACACTGACAAGTCTCAAAATATTTCTGTATGTTGAAGAATATCTATTCCACACAGTCTTTAATTCATTAACTGAACAGAGGCTACTGCAGCTACTAGTAGCTATGACACAAGTATTTCAAATTGTTTTCTGTTAATTAAAGAATTCACTGAGTTTGACCAATAATCCTCCACTGCAAAGCTGCTCCTAAGGAATTTCAAAGAACAGATTAAAACTATGTGACAAAATGCCTAAACATTACTGAGCTCACACTAGACTTTAAGAAATTAGAAACTCCTTGTGTCAACCAATAAGTAATCACAAGTGATGCCCTTTGAATTTTTAGGATTTTTAGCTTTTTGTAGATTTTAGAAGTAGCTGTGTAGTAAATGTAGATTTTTAGCATAATTATATAGTCTCTCACACTTTAGAATAGTAGTTAAACACTCACTAAACCCTATTTCCCCATTTCATATAGAATTCTCCAAATTCTTTAGAATTGTTTAGACCTCTTTCAAGGCAGGCCTTCATTCTGTTTAAGAACATTTGCACCCCAGGCCTGAACAACAAGACACCATCATAGTCAAAGCAACCTTCAAGCCTGGAACCTTGGAGAAGCTCCAAACACACTATGTGCTGTGAAGAAGAAGAAGATGAGGAAGAAAGGGGTCCTAGAATCTCCGACTCAATCTCCAGGGAGGCGTGCCTGGGGGCAGATCCGGGGGCGGGCAGTTCTCGGATCGGACACAAACTGTGGAACCCCTGGACACAGGGTGTGCACCCCTTTCGTACTCCAGTGGCCTGGAGGCCTTCAGTAAAGACCTGCTCTATATCTGATCTCTATACTAAATTTGCTTGGAGTTTTTTTGCTCCCAATTCTTAAGGCAACACAAGAAGAGGTTAAATCAATAGTAGCAAAACAAAAAATAATTAATATGTCCTGGAAGACTACGACTTGTTTCACTACCATGAACTCATTTGCTATGTTTACTCCTCACACCGGGTACAAAATGCTTCCTGCATGTATTCTGCATTGGAGCCTTTAATAGCAAAGTGGAAGGAAATAACCTGACAACGTCTTTTGATCATCCCACAGTGCTAATGGCAGGCTACCATAAGGTACTTTCTCCAACACTTTGGGATTTGAAAGACTGGATGCCATTAGTCAGGCAAGAATACTCTGTCAAGTGTAACTCCTCTATCTTACATAACCCTTGGCATTAACAAAGCAGGAACTAGATGGTCTCAAATGCTGTGAAGTTACTACATGGGAATAAAGCCACTCAACAAAGTGCAAACTAAGAATTCCCTAGGGCTTCCTTTTAACCTATTGTTAAGGAATAACATCTTATAAATTTCACCTACTCAAAGAAAAACTGGATCTGTAAGGTAAGACAGAACAGTAGACTAGTGGTTTTCTCAAATCCCCATGGTTACAGTGACTCCATGCACAGGAGAAGCAGGTGAACAGGCTCACAGCCAGGGATCCTACTTGCTGCTGGTACAAATGTGCTCAAAATGTTCTCAGTAACAAAGCACCAGGAATGCTGCCACACTGGATTGCCCCATCAGACTGTCAGGTTTGGATTACATATCAATATGTTATGATTTCACACCCGGATTTTCCACCTGGCATGCTACCACTGGGAAGAAGCTCGTTTATTTTAATTGACACAAACACGACTGTGTTTCTCCAGCAGATTCACAGCCACCTCTTTCAGCCACTGACTGAAGTGTCCATTTCAAGCTGTAACATCCATTCTGTCAAATCAAATGATCTTCAATCTAGTCATGAACGAATCATGGTTTTAGGAAAATACAGTAAGCCAGGAGGAAAGAGAAAATAAAACTACAGTGTGTAATCTAAAAGCAGCACTGATTTTTGCTTTTTACGTACCTTGTTTTCTTTTAAAAATCTTCCATGTAACACTCAAACCTATTAACACTAAATTTTATAACACTAAAAACCTATATTTTTTGTTAATTTACAGTAGTTTGCAAACACAGCCTTCTCCAATCTAAACACGCGTAGATCTGCTCATATAACTTGTTAGATTATATGTTATTTCTTCAATTGGCAAACATAACAGAGATTTCCTCTCAATGGCAGCAACAAGTAGAAAGAGAAGCAAACTGATGCATCTGTTATCCCTGATGTTTCTGTTATCCAAAGTATAGCCCTCTTCCTCCTTTTTCCACAGTTGTTCAAGTTTCACTGCAGCCTTGCCCCCTCACACCACGGCATGAGCTACTTCCAGAAACCATCAATATTTTTCCATCCATTGCCCTCCATTTACCTGTCTTCAAAGCATACTCCAGATAAATGTCAAGGTTGTATGGGTGCTCTTGTTATTCTAAGGCAAGATATAACACTCAGCTTCTGCTTTTGAGGAAGCAAAGCTTTTATGCCTTGTTTTCCACAGAAAAGTTAAGTCATATTAGAAAATGACCTTGTTTTAATTGCTACTATTTCTCAAGGTTGGCAGCCACAGTAGCAAAGACAAGTCATGTTCAATACCATCTAAACAGGTCATGGCCAACCTGGTGACACCAGCAGAGAGCTTCCTCCAGTATGGCAAATGTCTACTAAAGTATTTAAAGGTCCTGTAAGTGAGATTTAGAGGACAGGAAATAAATGACAGGATGCAGTATCTTCCTCACTGTAGAATGAAGAGGTAAGATACTTGTTTCTTTCTCCAGGCACACACAGACCTCATCGTCTCCTGGGGACTCTAAGATTTTTTTACTGTATATTCACAGTTTTTTAGAGGGATCATTTTGTTTTGCTTGAAAAGCAAAACTGAGTTTAGATGAAACTCTTTTCGTGCCAGGAGAAAGTAGCAAATCTCGTGAAGGCCATACATAATAAAAGACAAAATCCTGGTAATGCTGCTGGTAGCCAAGGAAGGCAGCTGCAGCAGAGACACAAGAAAAAGGTAGGTTCTCCAGTGTAATTTTCTAGGAATATTTTTAAGAGAGAGTATTGAAACACTTATCTGCCACAATAACATACCATCTTATTCTGCCAAATACCGGAGATGTGAAGGCAGATGATGCTAACCCCTCTTGTCTCCTTCAGTATGAGGCCTCCTTTGTGAATCTGTATTTTTAAGACAACAGATTTTGCCAGATCTCGAATAAAAAAAATCCAAAGAAGCCTCCCCAAAACAAAGAAAGATTAGTTTAACTTGGTCAGTTCCCCACTTCTAATTGCCATGAAGCTTTACAGGTAATTCCATGGACACCTGAGGGTGCAGGAATGGAAGGTGGGAGGTATGGGGACTGCTCTCATCAGACAGTATGTCTGTGACATCTCAGCTCCACTGTCCCATATGCCATTTTGAGAAGGGACACAGGCACTGTGGGGGAAATATTCATTTAGAGGCCTGCAGTACCTTCAGAAAATAAGATACGAGTCCTTCTGAAAATAGTCATCACTTACTTCAAATAGTTCAAATTCACAGAAAATATTTTTCTAGCAAAGAGCAAACTTAACAACAAAATAAAATGTGGATTTTATGTAAAAGTTAAAGACAAAAGAAAATACGTACAGAATAGAACCCAAGCACAAACTTACATTTTTGTCATAAATGCTTCCATAAATGGTTGTCACCTATTATTCCCAAGGCTTCTGACATTTGGGCATAGACCTGGAAATAAACATTTCAACAATAACATATTACAGATATTTACTAGTACCAACATTTTCGGTTGCGGGAGAAAAGTACAGGCAGCAGCGCCTGTCCATCCAACCCAGCTGGAGCACCTGTAAGAGAGGGCTTATCCACTCCCTGACGGTGGCCCGTGATCTGGGGACTGAGGCTTTTACTTGCCCTTGCATACATTTCTTCCCAGAAAGGAGATGTGAATTTTCACATTAACCTCATCTTGTTGTTCACAGAACAATAGTCTCCATTCAAAAAACCTGGTTTATGATTAAAAAATTGCAAAGGGATGGAATAAACATCCTTGTGTTGGTCTATACTCAGTGGCATGTGATTCAACACTGTTCTTGAGCTTCCAAGTTCTTGCACCGCCTGTCATAAAATCTGGTAAATTCGGTACTCTTCAGACATTGTAAATTTGGTACTCTGAATTCAGACATTTGTTCTCCATTCTTGAATGGAGAACAAAAGCTTTGGGAGCCAAATAACTTGCAGTTGTGTACTTCTTCCCATCATTTCAGATTCAAGACATCTATTTCCAGCAGGGTTCTCCCAGCACCCTGCCTGCCAGACCCAGCTGTGGTCAGGATGCAGTTACAAATGCACTGTGCAATCTTCATAAAATTTCCCGGTAGTTTTAGTAGCCTCACATTTAGTTCGGATAAAAACATTTCACTGGGTTAAATCTACTCCAGAAACAGAAAGGCGACATACAGAATAGTGCTTACAAACCCTGCCAGCTCAGCACACCCTGCGCTCAGACCCCGTCATGTGCTCAGGCTGAGCCACCACTCAGGGGTGTCATTTCAGCCACTCTAACCTTTAGTGACACTAACCCCAGTATTACGAGCTCCATGTAATTCTTCCCTTTGATGCGATCGAGCCAGGCAGCAGCGCGGTGTCAGAGCCCCAGCCCAGCCCGGCCGCGGCTCCGGCGGTGAAGGGCTGGTGCCATCTACTGCCAGCTCCCGGCCCCGACACCCGCAGCCCCCCGCTCCGCCGAACGCGCCGCTGCTGCCTCCGCACCCACACCCGCTCCTGCCGGGCTCCTTCTGTAGTGATGTAACTCTGTCACCTGGCTTAGACACCAATCCACCAGTGTTCTACCTCTGAGGAAGTTAATAATTGTATTAACAACAACTAGTAACAACAAAAAATATCGTATTTTCATGTTCCAAAGACTTTAAATTCCAGCATATTAAAGGCACAAGTAAACAAACTTACAGCTCTAACCAGAAACTCCACCAAGATGAAAGATAACTTAATTTGTAAGCTAATCTATCCTTTTATAATTGTATGAATGTAATTTATGGTGACAAAATCAGCAGTGAAAGGACAATCACAATATAAAAGAAATAATATATAATACAATCCTTTAAACGTTGCAAATTACTGCATTCAAACTATAAATGTGAAGTTATTGTTTACAGTAATTAAACAGAGCAACAATAATATATTAAAATATATTAGAAAAATCTTCCAATGTAAAAAAATCCACTCCCTAAATAGTGCACTGCTGAAATGCTACACCAGCTGCAATTTTAGCAATGTTTAAGAATTTCTGTGTTTGATATAATGACAAGAGGAAAAGCGACAGCAAGGAATGCAAAGCCATCAGCAGCCACCCCTGTTTGTTCCAAGCCCCCTTTCCTGCCGGTGGGAGAAGGGAGCGGGAGCCAGCCCGTCTCTCAGCATTGTGCTCTGCTGCCAAACCAGGCTCTCCCCACATCAGAGTTTAACAAATAAAATACTAAAACAGCAGTCAGTGTTGACAAAGAGCAGTGCTTTAATCCACAATTATCCTTGTAACTCTTACTACTCCTTTTATTATCCATTAGCTTTGATTCCCATTATCCCATCAAGAACTGTGTCAACGCTTTTGTCCCTGGGGATTTCCCACACTACTAGGATCTGACAGCCAAGCCTGAGTGCTAAGCAGGATCATTACCTCTTAAATCCACTTATCTGATCCACTGAATAGTAAATTGAAAAGCTCATTAACAGCAACAATCTGATTTGTTTTCACGTGTGACAGGGTCATTCTAAGTCAGCATGAATACAGCACTAGCAATAAAAACTACACCGGTAGTGTGACAAATTTTAAGCTGAAATAAATGTGATCCTTTAAACACCTTCTTCAAAATCATTTTCAAACCCACACACGCTCTTAGCATGTAAAAATAGAAAAGTAAACACCCCCCAACCACAGCAATGCAATGCCCCTGGACTTTTAAGTGCTATGAAAAATTAATGATAAAGCATTTTGGACATATAATAATAAAACACACTTCAACAACAAAGGCCTTGCTACATACTCAAAAGGCGGAGAAAAACCCTGATGAAAGGAGTCAGAAAAGGCTGTGGAATCACATGTGGAAGTGATCTCATCGTCAGCTTAGGTCCCACATGGAGCCACAGAGGTAAGGGCAGCAGAGGGCTGTGGCACTCAGCCACAGGTCACTGGGGCTCCACCCTTCACACTCCTCCTTCCTTCTTCCAGCAAGGAAAAGCCCAAGGCTTATGTTCTTACTGCCCTCCAGACACTTCCAGTAAGGAGCAGGGAACTGATTTCCAGTAGGAGACAACTGGTTCAAGACTCCTGGAAAACTGTGACACAATTAGTCCCAAATCCTTACAACTGCAAGTTTTACAACTTCCAAAAAAATTCCTGTATCAATACAGTGCTATGTGACCAAGCCACGGTATGGCCAAAAATGTCAGCTAACAGTAGAATAGCCCACCAACACCACCTCCTCCTCACACAGCTATGAATATCAGGGAAACATCCACAGAAGAGGCAATCTTAGGCTACAATGTTCCAGGAGCTTCACAGGCACAGGTACATATTTGGGGTCCTCCAAGCAAACTGGAGCTGGTCCCACCACTGCACTCCAGGCCCAGGTGGCACTGCTGTGTTCAGAGGTGACAGTGATGGTCATGGCAGTGAAGGGGAAGAACAGACCAGCAAAATACCTTCAATAATAATCAGTAACAATGTCAAGTATACTGAACCAAGTTTGAAAGCAAAGGATCCAGTGATCCTTGTTTTTTCTCTTTGTACTGTTATAACCACCTCAGTGGAGTCAGGATGCTGAAAGAAGACAGCAGGTTCACAAGTGCTGGTGCCAGCGAACTTTTTATGATCTAGCAACTTTCATAGAATCACAAAAAGGTTTGGTTTGGAAGGGACCTTAAAGCTCATCTTGTTCCACCCCCTGCCATGGGCAGGGACACCTTCCACTATCTCAGGTTGCTCCAAGCCCCGTCCAACCTGGCCTTGGACACTTCCAGGGTTAGGGCAGCCACAGTCTCCCTGGGCAACCACTTATCACTTGTTCAAGTTAGATAACCATGTACTTTCCAACTCCTTGAACTGTTCCTGCTGCTTTCCAAAAGGATAAGGAAATAAAATTGTAGAAACAATGTTCTATAAAGCAAAGTACTTGCACGTAAATACAGACCAAGAGAACAGAAATAATTCAGTAACCACACCAGAACTTTATTTCCCTGTCTTCCCTACTCTTTGGCCTTAGATATGCTTAACTTTGCTTTGCCTTTTCAGGTCTTCTCTTTTTGGAACTATCATTATAACTCTGAAGAAGCTAATTATGTCAATTCTTAAATGTGAAGCAGATTACAGAACTGGGAAGCTCAGAATATGAGTTCCTAAAGGTTGTATGGCTCTGTAATGACAGTCACAGAAATTCAATAACAACACTGTATGGAATGTACTCAAACGCACCCCATGAAACAAATTAAAACAGAGCAATGAATCTCTCATACTGTGCAAATAAGAATACACAAGAAAATGTTGATTTCTGTATGTTTCATAAGGGCTATTATAATGAATAAAGATTTTGGATAATGAATCTTCAGAAAATTACAGTACAGTTATTACCCGTAGGCACAGTGTAAATGCTAAAGTTATTGTAACTTCCTTGAAGCTCTTCAGGCCTCGCTGCAGAGAACTATCCTTGAAACATTAAAGTATTTTGTCATCAACACTGAGGGCAAAATCAGACCTTCACCACGTTTACCCCAGCCTGACAGAGCTGAAGCACATGTAGCATGCCGAGGGGAAGCCCCTCCACCCCACGGTCTTTTTGGGAATCCAGGCAGTGCAAGGGCGACTGCCACAGGGTTCTGCCATCGCACCTCTCTGACTAACACCCCTGGGCAGCACCCACTGAACCTCCATGCTAGTTTATAAGTGTTGTTCTCACTGTCAAGTGCCACAGCACATTTTGTAATTTCCCCCGCTTTTTAAATCACATTCAGGTTTTTTGAATTTTCAGCACTTAAAAGCTCCATTACAACACAGCTTCCACAGATGGCTTCAGAAAATGGAACTGAATTCCCTAATCAGACTATCAAGGCCAAATCATTCATCTTCTGATCCAATTGAGGGCTTCAAAAGCCCTGGCTTTTCTCTCCTCTCCTTAGCAGAGGAAAACCTTGGTCACTTCCACTCCGACCAGCTTCTCTTAAAAAGATGAGATCCCAAAATACCCTTAACTTAGAGCCTAAGGCAAGAGAATGAGGTAATGTGTTGTTTTAGAGTAAATTCCCTAACTGAAAAAACTCTCCAAAACAGGCCATAAGGAAACATCTCAGTTGATTCAGACAGGATCTCTGAAGATTAAGGTGGGCTTTGAGCTACTTTGTATGTTGGCTACTCTCCCATCCACACAGGTGTGTCTGTAAGCAACCAGAGGACCCACACCAATTACACAAATGATACACTATTTATTGTCTTACCTATAAACCTAGTTTAAGTAAAATATTGCATAAAGGCATCCTCAATTGAAAGAGACCTACTATAAAGTAACATTTAAAAATTAGGGTATTATTATTACAACTAAGTGTTCTGTTGTATGGGAAAGGGTAGATCTGCTGTGTGGCTCAGTCATTGCTATGAATGTTATTTCCCTCCTAGTCTGTTGAAATACTCTGTCATCACAAGCTCAGACAGTAAGAGGCATTAACAGTTCCCACAAAGGCTGTTTGCCAGGCCCTCTTCCCCAGTCCTTCCCTGTTAGCTCAACTGAGCAAGAGAACTCAGAGGAACCTGGGGTGCCCGACTGATTAACTCCCCGCTTCCTGCTCCATAAAATGCCCATGAGGTGCCAGCATTAAACCTTCTCTTACATGGAAATTGATCTCTATTTCAATGACTTTCTCTCAGCTTTTATTTACTTATTTATTTATTTATTCCTTTCCTAACCCCTGTTTTCCATAAATCTTGAAAGAAAGATTTACGGTTCTGCTTAATTTATACAGGAGTCTTGCTATGAACTATCTGCTCTTATTACCGATGCAGCATGAGAAGCATTCTCTGGGAAAAGCAGAAAAGAAAAAAAAAAGAAATGGGTTTATCTGCTAGGTTTTCAGTTAGCCATTAGTTAAAGGGTGCTTAGCTTTAAAAGTCTTGTTTAGACTTTCATTTTTGTAAAGCACTGTTAGAGAGTTTTAATTCAACAGTCTCTGTTTACCTTCAGGGCTTAAAGAACAAATACTATAGTGGAAACTGAGAAATACTATTAACAGCTGTTGCTTTTTGAACATCTTGCAGAAGATTTTTAGCTTTCGAAGCACAGTGCTGGGCTGCACTTTCCATCAGAGCTATACACTGCACTGCAGAAATTTGAGCCGTGTATGCAGTCAAGTATTTGCTTAACAGGAAGTCAAAATGCTGCTTTAGAATCCTCTCATGATTGAAATGAAGCACTACTGTACACATTACAAGAGTAGAGTTGTGCCAGTCAGAACACTCCAAAAGATACAATATTACAGGTACTTCAATACCAGTAATCAACACTGACTTGCCCCTGTAACTATTACAAGTGTTCAGCTAAATTTTATTCAGATGCTTAATTGTATCTAAATGAGTGGCCCACTCAGCATACTGATGTGCAATTAATCTCATTGCTAAAGCATCAACATTAGTTTGGCATTTAATAACAAGTAATAAAAATCAGGGCTACTTTGCATAGCTCAAAAATTTCTCTGTCCAAAACTATTTCACTGTACTGACTGACATCACTGCAGGTGTTCCACATCTCCAGATCAAGCCCCAAGCACATGAAATTTAGCAGGATCACGTATTTTGAAGAGGTTTTGCACCGGGGTTGTACATGAGAGCGCTTTTGCACATTTATCCCAGGGCATAAGGAGAGGTGTTACAGCCACCACAGCTAATACCAGCAATTTGAACAACCTTCTTTGGCAAGCCAGAAATAAGATAATTGTTCAACATAGGCCGGCTCCTCTGAAATACTGGCAGCATTGCCTGTAATTATAGACATCTGTCATTGCTAGCCACTCAGTAGTAACCCTGACATCAATATACAACTATAACACCACACTGCCTGCAGGCACGGCAATGGGAGCCAGATACGAGAGGCGGGCAATCATCTGCCTCATCCAAACTATCTGTCAAGGGTTCCCAGCCACAAATAGCTCTTACGTTTTGTATCCTTAGGATAATATGTTGATTTATTTTAGATTCTCTAATATTTACAATCTAGGCCATCTACTAAAATAAAGAAACAAACCTTATGGCTAATGGAGGCAGTTACCGTTCAAAATCATCACAGAAGGTCATAGCTCAGCGCTCCGGCACTAATACCCACGGCTGCCTGGAACATTCACCTGTGTCCAAACTTTCCCTCCTCCAAAATCATACATGCTCATCTCCAGCTGCAGGGCACAGGTATTGCTGCGCTCTCATCAGTCCAGATACCAACCCCAAGAAATATTTACAGTTTGAATCTAGAGAATATCTGTGCCAAACTGAGCCCAGTAAGCTCCCCGTGTCAGTACAGAAAAGAGAAGCTCTGCAGAATTATCTTCAACATGCAATTCTGGAAAAGAAATTGCATGAATGCTATGAAGTATAGTTACAGATTAAATACTTCACCACCGCCTAGAGGCAAGCTGACATATGCTGCTAACCAAGAAACAGAGTTTCCTGAAATTTACAGATAAAAATGGATACTTTCTTTTTAATTCTAAGGTGAAAATCACGCTGAAACCCTCAGCCTCTATTTTTTGTCTTCATTTGAAAATCCATCTCAGAAAGGGGTAAAAAAGATTGTAGGTTTAAACTAATTAGGAATTAACATCCGTACAATTATCCTAAATTGCTTTTAACAAAACCGAGATTTCTTAGTATGATTCACAACAGCCTGTGCTGAAGAGAAACTATTAATTACTCAACAGACAGTTAGCTTTCAAGTGAACTGCATTTTAAAAACCTCCTTTAAAATACAATTGCTAAATGCCTTACAGTGCTGTAATGTGAGACAGGTTCAAATCTTATTACTTCACTGAAATTAAAACCTAAGTTTTAATACTGTTCAAGTCGAACAATGATTCCACACTTTATTGCTTTTGAAATCCCTTGATGATCATAGGAAAAAATGCCCTCGAGAAAAAGAGACTCTGTTTTCGATAAACAGAAAATACAGTTTGCACTCTTAGCCTCTTTGTCATCACAAAAAAGGATTTAATGCCAATTCTTTAAAAAAAGACTTTTTTCACAAAATGTGCACCTTGTGTGCCATTTGTAAAATCAGCTCACTTTCTTTTATTTATTACTGCAGCGCGGCAAGGCAATAAAGCAGCTACTGATAGCTAATAAATTACATGCCTTTTAAAACAATTCTCCAGCTACAAAAACTTGTAACTACAAAGGCTTACATTTACATGGTACATCGTGTGAAGTGTCTACATTTATGTTCTATTTAACCACGTAAATAAAATCTGACCCTTTATTAAACAACCGAGTATGAACCAGGGGCGACATGTGAGATTAAACAAAAGATAACTTTTTAAGGCATTCCTACAGATTTACATAACTAAACATAAAATTTGCCTCAGCAGTTCAGGTGAAAAGTATTTTTAAAATAAATCGCACCTTTAATTAATGCCCTTCAAGCTACCTTCAGGAAAAAAAAGTGAGCAGCATTTTTCACTTATTGCATGATAACACTGATTTACACCTGAATCTAAAAATTAAATAAGGTTTTCAATAATAATTGCAACATATTACTGTAATATAAAACCATAACTCTCCAGCACATACCATGCAAAACACGATTTGTATTTTTAATTAAAGTAAGCATCAGAGCTTTGGGAAAGCATTTTTTTGTTAAAACAGATTTAAAACAAAAACCCCTGCAGACTTATGCATCTCTCCAAGAAAAGCTTTAAATTAGACATATCTATTAAGCTCACTGAACTGCTCTTAAATATTTTTGCTCCATGGCCAGCCCAACCCTCACAGCTGATGGCACAAAGCACTGTCTTTGCCTTTCTATCCACATTATTTTCAGGCTGATGTGCTCAACTATTTTCATACATTTGTTCCTTACAATTTGATTGTCTCATAAATCATTAAACTAAGCATTACATTCTTTTTAATTGTCTCTATATCATCATGCATCTAAATTTCAGATGTGTAGTTGTAATATTAGTTTCCTCCACTTGCAGCGATTTTTACAGTTTCTGCAGCTTTGGTTTTGCTTTGCTCACACAACTTTTCCTCTGTAGTTCCAAAATGGCAGCTCTTTAATTGAGCATGAAAACAAACCTTAACTCCCTACTCATAAAAATGTTCAAGATGCTGCTGCTCCCTTGGAAGACAACACCCCTGCCATGTCAGGAGGACACGGCAGGACTGCGAATTCCTGCCCCAGCCCAGCACCCCCCACCATCCATCACTCTGAATGGAGATGCTGTGGGGCACATCTTTCACTCTGACTGAGCACTGCTTGATGCAAAATGAGAGGGAAAATAGTTTTCAGACACTTTTCCTCTCCTTTAATCCTATGGCTACCTTTCCCTATGGTAACCAAAGGTTTATTTTGATAATATATGTTTTCTTGTATTTTGCACCAGTGGCTAAAATACCAAGACAAAGATGTTCCTTATCTAAAGCAGAAAAAAAAAGAGGTTTAACAAACCAGGTGCCTAGGACAACCAAAAAAGCAGAGCCTGTAGTCTCCTAATTCAGGTTGTTCTGTCTACTTGTGGGGATGAAAATACAGGTGCTATTTTAAGATGGTAGAGAATAAAGAGTGAATGAAGCCTGGTGTGTCTGTACCAGGAGGGTCCTTTGAGGAACAAGATGCATACAAAGTGCTGCAGAGTGGCAAGAGAATTTAATAAGACCCTTAGAAACTACAGTTTGGTTCAAGAGGAGTTACAGACATTTTTAAATATAAAAACACATAGTGATACTCAGACACTGAAAATTCGTGAACTCCTAATTTCACTCAAGAATTTAAGATAAAACACAGGACACTGAAATCAAGCAAGACCTTAGGAGAAAGGAACAACCTGGTCTATCCTATGAACACAAAAAAGTATTTGAGAGGTGTATTTTGAAGAGCCACTTGTCAATATTACCCTTTTGCTGAAATTAAACAACTAAAAATATAGTCAAAATTTGACAGAGCATACTATAAGTCAAGGAATTCCAAACACAAATATGCTGTACAGATAATAGATCCAACAAATATGCTGTACAGCAATAGATCCAACTCTGGATCACCAGCAGGGAGCAGAATTATAGTTACGTGAGTATTTATCAAAAGGCTTACAGAAGTAATAAAAACTAATGAAACCAATCAATCAAAATTGGTCAAGAAACTTGATCAATGATTATTCTCAGTAACACATGGGAAGTTTGAGACTGTAGCCTCCGAGGTTAAAGGCAGAAACAAAAGGGTGACACCTTGAAGTCGTTCACAGAAAAACACACGGCCTTGTCTCTGGCTGGAGAAACACATCCAAGCTAAGAGAGAAAAATGCTGGACAACATAAATAATAGTCATCTCATCCCACACCTGGATGAGGCACACAGGAGTGAATACAGCAAAGGCTCATGTCACAGTGGCCATAGGCAGCCCCAGGTGCCCCAATGTCCTCCACACACTGATGGCTCCTGCAGGACTGGCAGAGTGGGCACATCATCTGCACGTCACCCCTCATGTACTGTCATCTAGTTACAGTATGATGATAGCAATGGTCTTTAATAACACACAGAGAGTATTTTGGTTCATTCTGCTGACATCTTAAGCAAACACAATAATGACATCTATGCAAAGATGACAAAAACTACCACAACACTGTCAGACACACCTTCTCTCAACAGTTAAGGAATCTGAAGCACCTCAGAAGCAGAGCAAGTTGGAAAGGTGGATGTGCCATCAGCTGCTGACTCACCCCTATCTTATGGGATATTGCAAAACTAATTTTTTAGCTCAAACAGCACACATATTGAGATGTTAAATGTTAAAATTATGATAAAATTATGTTAAAATCTATATAACAATCTAAATGTTACTGTTATTCAGCAGATTAGAATGAAATTGGTTATTAAAGAAAATGCATAAACTAGAATGGACTTGTGCTGCTAAGAGCTCATTCAAGAATTGTCTATTCTATTAAAGTTACTTAAATCATCTGTTTCTCTGCAGATTCTTACACAATCTAGAATACTAGGATTTTATATTGACTTTTATATTTTATATTGACATACCAAAGTTTCTACATATCTTGCAATAAGCCACATCATTGTGTAGATGATATCTATACAAATCATTTAATACTTAAATTGATATAAAACCCTGCTTCAGAAATAAAACTTTTGTTCCCAGAAGACGTCTTTCTCAATAGAGCTACATGCCTCAAGAAACAACTCGTCAGTATTGAGAATGCTCTGGAGAAATAAT
Organism: Manacus candei; assembly: GCF_025592945.1. Lineage (NCBI taxonomy): Eukaryota > Metazoa > Chordata > Aves > Passeriformes > Pipridae > Manacus > Manacus candei. The sequence continues at coordinate 75,709 of NW_026138189.1, forward strand.
ATGGAACCTTCCTCATGGCCTTCCTAACTGCAGTTCTTTTGATCCAAACTGATGCCAAATACCAGCTCTTCCAACAACGATGATACAGATGAAACTTATGTGAAACAGAACACTGAAATACTGGGGGTTTTTTTGCCCCTCCTTGCCCAGAAGAAGGGCAAGTGGAAGAGTACAGATTGCCTTCCTCTGATGTTAAACAAAAGCACATTTAAGTCTAAAAGTGTACTTTAAAAATATATTTGTGTATGTGAAACAGATCCATTACTAACATTTTTTGATTACTCTATAAGCAAACAAAAGCAAATGTCAGAAAGATCTCTACATAGCCTGATAAAAATAATTTCGAGAGGATGCACGTACTTAATGAAATATGAAGCATAGCCCAAACGCTGTTTGTTCTGCAAATTTGATTTCAGGATATGGAAAATGGTTATAGACAAGATAACAGTCTCCACTGCCCCAGCCTGCGCACTGCCTGGGTGAGACCACTTATCACTGCTCCTTCCTGGGCAGATGCACAGACATGCGCCAGCTCTTCTGCCTTCTACTAATCCAATTAGGTATGAAAATCACACCCTGGTAGACACACAAAGTCTAACACAAACCTGAACCAGATGCTCTGGATAAAATATTTATTTGCGGTTTTGTTTTAACCAAAATGCATATTTTTCATAAGCGAAAAAATCCCAGCCCTTCCTAGGATCAAGCACTCCACAGACGAACCCAAGTTATACTGCTTTAAATATTAAGGTTGTGACTCCACCAGTTTTGAAGACATTACACACAAGCTAAGGAAGCCAAGTGGCTCCTGGAACATTTAACAATGAACGATGAATTAGCTCTTGACTTTGTTGTGTGAAAGAAAAGGCACCGTAACAGCTTTCAAACAGCTGTGAATAAAAGCAACAGTAGGCTGCAAGGTGTTCCACTGAGTCATCATAAACTATCTCAGTAATACTGAGAGAATGCTTCTCCTTTTCCTCACCCAACTTCATATTCAGTGCTTTTGGTAAAGCATGTTCAAACAAGAAGAGTTTCCATACTATTATTTATTACCTATCTTCACTTATCTGTTATCAACTTGAAGACAGCTACAGATTTTTTCCAGGGTGAAAGTGCTGCTATGATGATTTGTATTCTTAAGGACTGTTGAAAGAACTTTATGAAATGTCTTAATTCAGCTCTAGAATTATAGTTTAACATAGAGAGGGGGATATTTGTATTTTTGGCCCCAAATAAACAAATACAGACTCTTCTCATCTTGCTCCCCAAATCTATTCCCAGAACCACCGCCATATTAAGAATGAGCCAAGACTTATGTATGAGTAACATCACAGTAAAACAGGCATAACTGTAATGATCTCAGTTCCAGGCTGATGATCTCCAATCCCAGTTTGCATTGCACTCTAAACCCCAGAGTAAGAAAAGATACCAAGCTCTGGCATATGAAGGGGTGGGAATGAACAACAGTCTCATGCCACACTCTGCAGTTACAGCATATGTGATTTCAGCAAGGAGAGAACTATGCCTTTTAAGAACCATTTCTAGGCACTCCCTCCTCCTTCCATCAACATCACAATGTAATTTAAGATGGCTTTATAGGCATTTCTTACCTCAACATCTCAATGGTTTTTAAATGAGCCAGCAGCACAGAGACAAGGAGCAGTGTGTGGGGCTGCTGGGACAGAGCATTCCCAGCGGGTGAAGGGAGCAGATCTCTGCTCAGGGCTGAGGAGACACAGCCTGGCTCAGTGATACACTTACTGCTTCTTATAACACTCACTGTTAAGGTAGTTCTGTTTTAACTGTTAAAAGTTTTAAATTTAAATCACTGTTAACTCAAATTGAAATCTTATTTAAGTTTTTGCTCCGAGAATTATTTTAATCACTAATTTATGTGTTATACTTTTACATTAAAGATTAGGAGCCAGAAAACAAGGTCAATATGAATTTTTTAGTAATTGAAGATACACACAAATAAGTAAAAAGTGGTTTCTCCCCCCCGCCCCCCACCACTTTGAAGTAGATTGACAAGTAGCCAGACTTTACTGGAGGATTAACCCATATTTTCAGCTTTCTAGCACCAGTGGAATGGCCCAAAGCAATCAGAGCAGTATTGCTTTATCACTTCAGAAGTCTGCATTACTAAGAATAAAATTAAAGAAAATTAAAGAGAGGGAGGCCATTTTTTATACAGCTGGATTTTCAGTGTACATCCCTGCTTTAATTCTTGCAGCACTTTCAGCAGGACTAAGTAATCAGCAGCAGTCTGTGTCTGAGTGCCAGGGCCCAGCCCAGCACAGAGGTACAAACGCAGAAATGGTGCAGGGAAAAGACAGACCTACTGCCAGCACATGGCACACAACCCATCACACTACTCTCCTCTCACCACTCAGTCTTTGCACCAACAGGCTCATGGCAAGCAAATTCGGAGTATGGCAGGTAACTCCAACACTCCAGTGAAACCACACAACACAACTGCCTGCAGTCTGTGGACACCCAGCAGCTACACTGCATTGCTAATGGCTTACTTCAAATCTACTTTTGTCAAGCTCAGCCTCCATGCAAAATTTATTCCTTTATTTAAAAAAAAAGTTTTTCCAAAAAATATTTTAATCTTTATACAATGCAACTTTTAATATATGCATGGTAAGTGTTACCTCTTTCAATCTAAATACAATCAAATTGGGATAGATACGTCCTGATAAGCCCATCTATTGTATGTGCAAGAGCCAGCTACTGGAGCTGGTTAGTTTTACATTTTTTCTCCTTGCAAAATGCAACTCCATCAGTATTAAAGGATTCATAGGAAGTACCTGGGTTGCCCCAAAGCCACAGCAGCAGCCGGGTTCCTGCTCGGCAGAGGCTCCTCTGTCCTGTGCGATCCCAGCTATCCAAGGGCACGCAGCACATCCCCGCACCCTGCACCACTTCCAGTACGGGGAACGCCACTAGAGGGCTCACATATTACTGTAAAATTCCACACCATTGCTAGGTAGGATGGAAGTTTACAGAATCTGCAATATTCCATTACTAAAATTCTTCTAAACACAGAAAACCTTGTTGCCAAATACATTATTGGGCCATGGTTTAACTGAAATATAGACTGAAAATGGTCAACAATCAGTTGTGTAGCTGGAGCGCTAAGCCAGCAGAAGGTAGCTGTATTTTCCTTGAAAAATAAACAGCTGCAGCCCTTGCTTTCTGTGCAACAGGATTCACAATAAACGTAGGTCAGTCAGTGTCATGGACTGCCATGTCACACTACAGTGGTATTTTTTTAACTGCAGGTTTTATTGGGATGATTGTATTCAGTAATTGCAAAAGAGACAGTGATGCTGTCTCTGAACTGCTTCAATAAGCAAGAAGCACAGACAACTCCATTCTGCTCCGTGCTGTGCCAGGATGGCAGCAAGTCCCACGGCAGATCAAGAACTGCCCAGCTTCACCAGTCTGCCTCTAAAGAAACCAACACCCAAAACAGCTGCAGCAGCAGAGTAACTGCTAGGACTAACATTAGTCTTCTCTCACAGACAGAACAAGAGGGGAGATCTGGCTAAACAGAATCAACATCAGGGAAAAGAAATATATTATGTATGCATTAGATACGTACAGCACATTTTTATTTCTGTCCACATTAAGCTGTGGCCTGAGACAGCAAACCCAATGGGAATGAAATATATCCATCAATTATTAAAGGAATTAAGTGGAAAATATTTTGATTCCAAGTGATAGACTAGACTATAAACATGTTTAATTTTAGAGCTAAACAGCAGTACTATACATTTTAGACAAAAATATTAGTTGACAATGCATCCTGTTGGGTTCAAAAATCAACTAAATAAAAATTAACACAACAGCGTGAGAACAAAATTAACAGTCTATGGCAGATGAATCCTCTATTGCACCTGTCCTCCACTGTGCAAGAGAACATCAGCCTGCCAGTGATTATTTCTTTTTGACATGATTTATCGCCTACTATTCTTTAAACTTGATAAAGCAAATTAATCTTTGATTGCAGGAGCCACTGGAGGTTGTCATTAGTCATGTAGTTTGGTGAGGCTGCATGTGTTTCATTTACCAGTCACAAAGAAATGAAAGCCCAGCAGCCATCACTGCCTGCTTCAACTGCCTTCCTGACCCACCCAAGAGAAAAGATAACAGAATTCCAGACATGGGATATTAAGCAGCTACTCTAGAAGTGACCCACATAAACAGAGCAGATTATTTGCTTTTCCAGAAAGAATGATGATGCCCTAAAATTGATGTTCACAGGAAGAAAATAGTTTCTAATGAGCAACAATTTGATCCCATTAATATATATTTCAAGCTAGAAGTCTACCCAGTTGTATCAATGACATGATTCGATGTATTAAAAAATGAAAATTGAATCCTTAAATAATTGTGTACTCATCTAGAAGACATACTGGAAAAATCTCAGGTAGTCTAATAAATGTGCACAAAAGTGAAAAAAATCCCTTAAATTTCTGGAGTAAGGCTGGACCATGCACATCAGACCCCTGAGCTCTCCCGCACCTTTCAGCTGTCTTTGCACACCATGCTCGATCTCATCACAGCTCTCTGCGCCCAGCTCAGATTGAGCTCCTCAGCAGTGAAAGCAGTTGGGTCTGAAAGGGGCTGGCCATGAGCAGTGCCTGAAGCCCACCCAGGAGACCCCAAAAGCCCAAGGGGTGGTTCTGGAGCTCAAGTAACCAAAATGAAGCCCTGCACAACGCTATCCAGGGAGATATCCCCCCAGAGAGGCCCAGTAGCTATTTTAGTGAAAAACATCAAGGAAGAAACAGTTGCCCAATTTAGAGGAACTGTTCCAAATCAAACTGTAACTGTGTCATGGGATCCCACTGTAAATCCAGCACTCAAGGAATGATTCCTGCAGCAAAGGTCGACTGGTTGCAGCTCCAAGATATTCAGTGACACTCCTCACAACAGAACAGTGTTTCTGATGCCATATGGGCACAGACACAACAGAGACAACATTCCTGTACTGGGCAGTAATGCAGCGTGGTAGGCATATCTTAAAAAATTGTCCAGCTTATTTATTTATACACATTAAACAGAAGCCTCAAACTAGCCCAGGGTCTCACCTTCAGCTGCTATTCCAACTGCCAGTGCTACATTTTAAAACAGTTTATTAACTGGAGACACTAAAGTTGCTACTTTTGAAACCAATCTGAATTTTGATGTATAAACCCCAAACAATCATGGGGCTATGCTGTATGCCTTCCTATAGTTACATGTTTAGAAAAAACAGTGTGATGTGCTAGGAAGTTCACAGACCTAGGAAAACAAAGGAATATCATCAAACAACTCAGGGTGCTCCTGAAATCTACAGTTGCCCTTATTATTTGTATCAACATTAATTATTGCTACTTTATGTGTTGAAGAAAAAGCTCGAGCTATTCTTTAAATCTCTATTTCCAGCTTGAAAATTAAATATTTACAAATTGTTAATTGTTGTGAGCTGCTTCATTTGATGCACTTGTGTAATTTTTTTGTTTTTAAACTGAGTAATTTGGAAGCGTTTATTCAAAAATTACATTTTGCTAATAGAGATGAGATTTGTATTCTAGAATTAACACTAACAAACACAGACAATAAATGCAAAGAAAAAAATCTTCAAAAATATAGCCACAGGATTCTCTGTTGATATTTGAGACAGCAGAATAAAGAGAGTCGCTGAAGTGTGAATTATGAATAGTAGTTTTCCATATACAAACCAATTTTTAAAAAGTGAAAATCTCTATAGTCAATAGATGTTCTGGTTTTTTCCTTAGTTGCAAAGATAATTTTATGTTTATTTAACAGAAATACAAGTACAATAACTAACTATTTGATATATAAATACACACTTATTGTTTGGTTCCATTGAGAAGCTATAAATTTCATCTATTGAACATTAGCTAAAAAAATTACATGTGTTCATCATCTGGATTATTCTCTGATTAATAGAGATAAATGACAAAACATAATCAGCACCAACTCTGCAACTTAATCATTGCATCTGAGCTATACGAAACACTTAATTACTCTCATTTACTAGGTGCAATCTAATGAGGAGACATTAGCCAAATGAAAAGAATGCAGTACAAACAAACAAAATAGTTATACCATCATTAAAAAGAAACTCTGACAGTGCAGGTGACAGCATATGCAGGATAAATTACCATAATGTCCTAAATGCTGAGCTGTCAGCACACTAATGCTGGGATCCGACACCCTGGGATTGTGGCGCTCAGAGCTGTCAGAGCCAGGGATCATCAATCACCCCTCTCCACTGCATGGCTCATTATCCCAGCTTTCCTAGGCAGGGTTCACAGCACAACGAGTGAGACAGGAAGGCAACCAGCACCCTTGTCTAACACTAACAGACAGCCCTTCCACAGCCCTACAGCATCCCGGCCCTACCTGTGCCCGGGCTCGGCTCCACAGCAACAGCTCAAAGAGCTTACGGCAGATTCCTGCCTTTTGCTTGGAACAAACAAAACCCAGCACATTGCCTTCTGCTCACACAGCCATCTACTACTTTTACACTCAGATTATTTGCACATATTTTTATCTTGGAATCTTTAAAGGAACACAGAAACCCAGAAGAGCCCTGCTAGAATTGCCCAGCTGAGCACACAGGTGTGTCAGCTCTGCCTGTGCTCGTCCCTATGTGTGCCAACTACCTGATGAGGGCAAAAGCATGTTTGTTTGCTTAAAAAACACACTTTTCCTCCAATACATCACTGGGAATATAATGAAAGGCTGAAATCAAGGAACAAAAAGGTATGTGTGTATGTCTAATACTGGATAATACATCCACTGAAGCCATCATCCAGGCCAGGGGACAGCTAAAGAACATGTTAAAGCAGACTCAAAATTCACTAGAACAAAAAGCAGATACACAGTGCCTTGGGCTATGAATATCTGAGTACATCTAGGTTAAAATACACTTCAGGACCTCCCTTTTTTTATTTACTCAGAGAGATGGGCAGATGTAACACAGTCCTAGCTGCAAGTGCAGATGAGGAGAGATGTCTTCCCTAGCTGGGTGTGGGGGCATGTTGGGCACAGCGCTGCAGTAGGACCTCAGACCCTGGGTCTGGAGGATGCCAACAGCAGGCGATAATAAGAGAACTTATGACTGCCTTGCACCTAGTATCCCTTAATTTCAAGAGTAGAATTAGATCAGAGGGAAAGAATTTTTAACTCCTCCTGCACAGCTTTGAAGACGCACCTAAAATCCACTAGAAAGCAGAGCCTGTGAACAGAGGAATTTACACTTTCAGAAAACATCTCAATAATGGGGTTTTCTGTGATCACCAGAGCTGACTGAACTCTCCAACATGCCAAGATTATACCAGGTTCTATTCAGGTTACACTGAAGAGTGTCCCTTTCAATGCACAGTGTAGCCAGTGGCCCTACCAGAAGGGGACAGTTTACAAACAAAGACTTCTCTTGTGTGATTTTTCTACCCTATTGTCTACAACAGAACACAGGTGTTTTTAACCACACCAGTAAATATAATTCAAGTATCTCAAAAACAATGACTGAGGATTGAAAAGTCCATTGTGAAGAAGCAAGTAAAGACATGCAGACAAACATGCCCGTTCAGTTTGTGCAGCAGAAACAGTCGGGTGGCAGTGACTGGTACAACTCCCAGCACAAGAACACTCTCAGGGGCTGTGGATAGAGCCTCTTGGCCACACAGAATTACAGGTGGAGGGTCAAATCTTTTTCAAGTAGTTGCTTGAGAGTTTGAGGTTGGTTTTTTCCCCTTTACCTTCAATCAGATAATGCCACTTTTGATCAGCAGTTTGCTTCAGATTGTTTTACACAGCACAAAACCACAGCATCAGTCACAAAGTTCTGGACTAAAGGATTATTTTCTTTTTTTTTTTTCTTTTTTGTAATACCAGTAGTGGTAGTGATGAAACTCAGTGGAATAATACCTTTGGTTTTCATTTGACCTTTCAGATTTGCTCTGCTGAGCACAATAAACATTCATTAAACTTTGAGAACTGCAAAGTTTCAGATACCTGGGGGTGGGTCCAGTTGAGAGTTCTTCCATACACACACATTCATCTTCTCTTGCCTTTATTTTGAGAATCAAGGTCTTAAGTGATAGAAATGCTAGAAAAAATGCAGTAAGTTTGAAAGATGAAACTGCTTGATCTGTATCAGAGCAACCATAAATCACTCTCCGATTGAGGGGAGAAATGAACTCTAAGAGTGTGAAGTGATAAACCTTAGAATTAAAGAAATTTTTAGGTTCCCAAATGTAAGAGAAGAGCTCCTATTATTAAGTAATTTGATTTTCAAGTTCTGTTGATTTCCATGGCATTAATACTGCTCTTTGCTTCCAAAGATTAGGCCAACGTGCTTTTCCATTCCAGGTATCTTAAATATTGTTGCAGAAGCACGACCCAGAAAATCCTGTCAGATATGGAAGATTAGTTTGCATTTTATACATTTATACTTCTGGAGGAAACTCTTCCCCTTTTCTAATCAAGATGTGAGGGGGGAAAAACCCCAAACCCACATTAAGGAATCCTATTATCCAAGATTCTGAGCTTGTGTCTTCACAAACTAAAAAAGAAACTGGAAGGTTTTTGTTTGCATAATACAGGTATCACCTATGTACAAATGTGTTTGAGAGGGATAATTATTTCAACACTGCCCCTTATAGTACTATTCAAGCAGCTCTTCAGAATATCTTTTAGCAAACATATTATAAAGTCATTTGTTCACCAGAAGGACAGAAGACAGAAGGGAATGACAGAGAACGAATTTTAACAGGCAATAAAATATTTTTGAATTGGTGTCAAAGATTCAGAATTGAATTCAGGAGCCATTTGGTGACCTGACAATTGGGAGTGGCAATCCTCTCTCACTGCTTGCACACAGCCTTTGAGGATTCTTTCTGGACACACAAAATCTAAACTAACAAATACTGATTTCCCTCAGACTTCAACATATCCCTTTGCTTGCTCACAGTATCCTGGAGCACCTCATGCAAACTGTACTGCCCTTCTGAATGACACAGAAGCCAGAGCTGCTTCCAGAGTTGGGGAAATACCACCAGAGTGGGCAGGGAACTTCTGCCAAGATAAAGTATGAAAATATACATTAAATCCTGATTGAAAACAAAATTAAATCAAATCATTTTCTGGGGTTGTTAAAGCAAAAACTTGTTACTTGAGTTTCATAGTTCAGGGGTTTTTCCCATGTTCTACACAAGAATCAGCAATTTCTTTAAGGAGACTTAAATACATTTTTTCCCCAAATCTAACAAGTAAGGATACAGAAAGAAATGTAATATTTTGAATTCAGGTACCATAGATGAACTACTCTTACACAAGGTGCACAGTTTTTTTCTTTTAAATAAGACTATGTTTAAATTGTGGGCTGGTAAAAAAACCCCCTAACTTTATCAGGCTCCTTCCTAAGGAGGACAAATGGTCTCCTAAAGGCCCCTTCCTTGGTTGCTGATGGACAGACTTAATTAAAAATATGACTGAAGTATCTCTAAACCCCTTAACAAATCCATACTTACAGAAAATGAAGTAAGGAAAGAGATTAAGGGAAATATAAGAAAAGATTGCTCTTGCATGGACTGTGGGTATTATTAGTAGGTAAAGACAATAATATGTGAAAGCTCAAAAGTACGTTACGTGTCTTTTCAAGAAAATCACATTTATTGCCTTTCAAAGATGACATATTTTAGTAATTCTGTGTTTATTTGTTTAAGTGGGTTTTAAAATCAAATTTTCACTACTAACAAGAGAAAAGATCAAATAAGAATTATTGAAGTGCATACTAAAATTCTTCTGTATATTATGGACATGTAATAGGACTTTTTTCTTTATCATAAAATATTGCAAGGGTGGACAGATAAATTACTGTCTATATTCATAGAATAAAAATGAAAAACTACTGTTAAAGGGAAATCCTTCCAGATTTGTAAAACACTGGTGACAGTAGCAATCAGCCTAAGAAAAAGCAGTCAGTCCTTGACTGATAGACTCATTCATTTTTATGATGAATGAAGTATATTACAGGCAAAACAAGTGTAAAAAGTTTGTTTAAAAATATTCTGCATTTTCATGCAGTATTGTGTAACAATGAAAAAATTAAATCTAACAGGATTATTATTTGTTTTGGATATAATACAGTAAGTAGCTATAAAACATTATCATTGATTAGAATTAGAAATAAATATGTAAATTCAGTTTATTTGAGAACAGTTAATAGACTCAACAGATAATAATCTCAAATATTGTTTTTATTCATGATTACGCTTAAAAGCCACTATAAATATATGGACTCTGAAGTCCCTGAATTATGTAAAACCAGTTTGCCATAGACTCAAGGGTTAAGCATTTGCAATATGGATTAAAACATTTATATTAAAATCTCAAATAATTGATAAAATCCCCTCATTTTAAAGAATATAAATTTCTTTTTATAAAATGTTTCCTAATTCAGTATTATAACACAATTACTTGTGAACCTTGCTAATGACAGACGTAGTACTGCTCATGACCTCCTATGAGTAATGCACCAAAATAAGGTGATATTAAATCTATTAAATCTATGGATTAGCTATTATTTTTATTTCTGATTTAATGAATTGTAACCTCTTTTGCTACTTTCTGAGAAAATGAGCAAATTATAATGTCTTTTTCTTCCTAAGGAGCCCTCTTTGGGCAGCTATCAATGGAGTGTGACTGTAATTGATAACCTAAGCTGGTTGTACATTCTGTTACAAATCCGGGTTCACAAGGTTAATGATGGCCCGGCCGCAGCTCACCGGGAACACGAGGCTGCTCGCTGCGTGCCTGGCTGATGAAGATGTACAGCGTGATTCCAGCAGCTCCTGACACGGGAGCGGGACCTCGAACACCCCACAACTGGCATTAACATCCACCTGTCAGTTTAACTGGCAGCCTCCAACTTACGGCCCTGGCCCTCGCTCAGTCAGAAAACAGATTGCTCTGTGTGTCCTTTCCAGTGCCTTTTGCTTCACGGTTTTTATTCTATTAAATCCAGGGATCAATATTTGTGTGTCAATCCAAAACGAGTTACTGATTAATATCCAACAAAATTACCACTGAGGAAGGATCAACACTTTGTTATGTTTTCAGCCTCCTCCTCTGTAACACTGAATTCAACTGCAACAAAGGAGTCTCAGTGTCTTAATGACATGCAAGCACAATAGATATGAACAAACCACTTATAAAGCAAGGGCAGATAAAATAAGCATTACATCATAAATGAACTGTTCAATGATTTAATCCAGAAGATCAGCAAAAGGAAGATCTTCTGACACACTCCATACATAACATGCACTTGCAGTGTAGAAGAAGAGGAGTTACAATTTAACAAAAATCTGAGGTGATAGAGCAGAAAAAACACAGGACCAAGCGTCCCACTCAGCACTACAGCTACTGTACCAATCCCACACTTCCAGCCACTTTCATGACTCCAAAAAAGAGCAAGCAGGAATGTGCTGCAGACACACAGTGTGCTCTGTTCAGTCTGTGCCTCCGTGCAAACTGCAGCTGAGGAACCACAGCACTCGCAGAGATCCTCAGCACCACACTTACCTGGTGGGGTGCACTGGAGAACAGCAATAGTATTTTCAAACTTCACCTGACTTACAGAGCACAGATGAATAAAATCCCGTTTTGATTCCTGCATTGCACTCATGCAAACAGCAATCCCTGCCAGCTCAGGAGGTAAATCAGGCAGAGAAAAGACAAGGGCAGCAGCTGCATGTCCTCAGTGATGCTGCTCCATCGGCAGGAATGCACTCCCTTCTGCACAAGTCCTACCTTCCTGGAGAATATGTGATTTAGAGCTTATTTTCAGATAGAAAAAGGAGACAGAAATCTCACTGGTTATACTCTATATTCATAGATTCACAAGTATTAACACAAGATTTTAAAAGGGAAATGTAAAATTCACTTCTATATGATTCAATCATTTTAAAGAACAGTAAAGTCTATAAAGAGACCTAAAATATCTAGAAGGGACCTTGTGGATGCTGAATACAAATACAGGCAACCAAGTCCCTTAATCTTTCTATAAATCACTCAAATTTCATTTTGAAATCTGCTAATAATTTTCCCTCCATAATTCCCCCTCTGGGAGGCTCTTCTGGATGAGTAGAAACCATTTTTGAATTTCTAGCCAAAGATTATTGATAGCCATATCCATTTGCTCCCGTGCCAGCAGCATCCTTAGTTTAAAAAGCTCTTTTACCTCCCCAGCATTTTTAGCCCTGTCCCTGCCCTTCCCCCCACACACTTAGAGCGATCAATCCTGTCCCATCCCAGCCCTCATTTCCAGGGCTCACCCAAGACCCAGGCAAGGGCTCCATTTGATGCCAACAGCCTTACTGCACACTCCTTCTGCTTTGGAGGGATCTCTCTCAAGCAGCTGCAACCCCAGGGCACTCACACAGTTGGTACTTCACATTTGCAACAGGACAGGCTAAAGGAGGTGGCATTTTTAAAGGTAACATGAGCTTCATAAATGGGCTTAAAAAGGGAAACAATAAATATATTGATAAAAATAAAGTTTGCAACTTGCTACTGGGGCATTCACTGGTTAATCAATCCACTGAAAGCTTATTCATCTTTAGCAAAGTTACATAAAATCATCAAAAAAAGGCTAGTAAAGAAAATCCATAATCAACATTAATTTGTCACAAATATTAAAATAGTAAAAAGTATAATGATGCTAAAGGGTGGAAAAACATGAAGAGAAGTGCTTGCTATCCAGGGAAAACCTCCAAAGAAGTCCAAACATCTAGCCCTGAAAAAAATATCTCTGGCCCAGCATCAAGTAACTATGTCTTTCTTCTTACAATAATGAAAAAGAATTAAAGGCAAAACTTCAGCCTGCTGTCACAGAGCAGAATTCCCTGAATACATCAAAATTGACTACACAGTAGGCAAAATTATCTACTTAACAGTGGCAAATATAGGACCTGATCAGCCCAACTACTTAATGTGAGCTAAAGAAAGGGCATATCACGTGTGTATTTCCCTTTTCTGTGCATCTTTGCTGTATATTATTACTTATTAAAAGGAGTATTTGTACTCAAGGACATCAAAGTCATCCAAAAATAAGGTCCCAGTCCTGAAATATCAATGTCATTTCTGCTAGTTTAGTTTTATGTCAAGTGAAAGCGAGACTACCTGCTACCACAAAAATCCACACAGCGAATGAGATGTAGGAAAATGTCTACAGAGCTGTCCTGTTTGGAAGATTTTCCTTATCTTCCATGCACTGTTCTCACATTTGGGCACTCTGCAATGCATTAGCTGGCTCAGGAGACAGCACAAACCCTCATTGTACACACACACACACTCTTCACGAAGATAAATAACCCCAGGGATTTCGGGAGGGCTTCAGCTTCAGCACCGAGCTGCCCAGGATCAGGTTTCCCAGCCCCATTCCTCTGTTCCAGCTCTATCCCAGCTCCACCACTGCAGTCCCAGGAGAGCACAAAGCCAAACACAGTGCAGGGCCTGGCTGCTGCACCAGGAACACAAGAAATGGCTCTGAATGTTTTTTGCCACTCTGTACTCAATACAGCTAATCAATTGAGATAAACTACAGAAAATATTCCATCAGCTGCTATGTAATAACTCCAGTTTAATAATCATTGAACACACTTGTAGCCAAAGTACTGCAGCCTTAAATCAAAGATCACTTCATATGAGGAGGTCTTAAGGGACAATTTTGTCTAAGAGTATATGTGGCATGCTTAGATATTAGCATAAAACTACAGTCACTATAGTTATTTTCAATACAAAAGGTTGTCTATAAATCAAAATTAAATCCCCTTCACTTTATTCAGAGTAAATGGCTGCATAAGGATGCAAACAAATTAACTGAAAGCTTGAAAGTCAAGTTCTCAATTACTATTTAACAGCAACTTTACTATATTTGAATATAATTTACTGTATACTTAGCTGTTCTAAAATGGAATCCAATACTGTATAATAAAACCCCAAATAGCACAACAAATGATTGATGATGATGCAAATGTACAAATACTTGCGTCTGAACAGTGCTGTTTCTGGATATATTGCTAACTACTGTATCAGCCTAACATCTAATAAATCATTCATGAAAAGCCAAAGTACACAATTTGCTGTGCAACTGCTCAAAACCTGCCTGTCTCTAAAGGCCTGCTGATGCAAAGACTTCAGAGGAGTTCTTGCTCCCAGCTATTAAAAGTTGAGAACTCTCACTTAAATGAAGGTATCTACCGACACGGGGAAAAGAGCTAAAACTTAAAAAGTTCTATACAGCAGCCGTCACAATGACAGAATAAAGACAGGAGTTCATCAGTTTAAATATTATCTAATACACATATTTTGCTGACCATCCATTAATTAGCAATGTTATGAAGTAGCACCACACCTCCACAGTATCAGAGAGACACATCTCTAACATCATCTGTGTAACAATGATGAAGTGCTCTATGCAGAGTGTTCTATTTGCAGTGGTGATTCATGATGCTGGGCAAAAAAATGCTGACACTCAGAGAAGATACTTTCCCGTAAAAGGTTGAACTCCTTAAGCAGCAAAAAACACCAATGTCCATCATCTTTAAACTCTATTGATTTCTGCTGAAGATTTAAAAGGCTGTTTACTTATTTCCCATCATTTCTGTCGGAGCTGTAACAATTCTCTTCCCACTGAATAAACCTCTCATGATCCTCTTGGTGATTAAGGTCAGACAAAATGTCAAACTCCTAATGCTAAGTGCTTTCACATTAAAAATTAATACCAAATCACCAAGTAAAATCCAAACAAGAAGTCAGACATGTAAACAGAGCACAATAAGGGCAATACTGACCATTACAAAAAAGAGCTATAATGCATACATGAAAAAATGCTTGGCAACAGGTAAGAGCACATTCTTTCACTTTTGCATCTTTAACCCCCTTTCTTACCTTAGAGTTATTGTACTATGTTTGACACAATCCTTTTAAAAATCCTTTTTCCATTAAAGCTTGCAGTTGTCTCCTCTATTTACCCCCAAATGCCATTTATTATATGACTGAAGTATCACAAGGATTGTTTTTATTTTGTTCTGAACTTCATCCAGGAAGCAAGGATTATTTTTACAGCTGCTGCTGAATACAAAGGCAGTACACAGGTAACCAAAACGCATCCTAACAACCTCCTAAATCAAAGCCAAACTTATTGCTAATTATCTATGCAGTATTTTAAACCATTGCATATATACATAACATGAATACAGGAATGCAGAAGACAGCCCTGAAAGAGGCTTCCCATTGCTTTTTATCCAGACTGCTGCTACTTCAGGCAGCCAGACCATACTACTTCATTCATAAACTTATCAAGTTCAATCCTAAAACTAGTTACTTTCTTCAACCTTTTAAACAGTTACTCATATGCTGAGGAAAAGCATGAAGCCATCAAGTAAAAGCCAAACTTGCAGGGTGATTGGAAGCCCACAAGGAACTATATAATAAACTGTCAAGGTAAATCTTAAATAAGGTACCAAGATGGCCAAGTGTAACCACTGGTTTGGTGTAACTAACAGAATTTATTTCAGCAGGTTAACTTTAAAGTTTTGGTCCAGCTTGCTAACTGACCTAGAAAAGATTGCTCTGGTTTAGAAAACATTAACAACATAAATGAGGGATTCACAGATGTTAGGAGGAGGAAGGGATCTCTTTATACTCCCTGGCTTCTAAATGACAAAACTGAAGCCATTTGTGCTTTTGTAATGTCGTATGTAAGGGACTTTCAGCCTTGTCACCTTAAGTGTGCTGAGTTTGGCTGGGATAGAGTTCATTTCCTTCACAGTAGCCAGTCAAAGCTATTGTGGATTTGTGCTGAAAGCAGTGTTGATAACAAGGGAAGTTTGCCTTATCACTGAGCAGTGCTCACACACAGTCCGGGCCGTTTTGCTCCTCATCCCACCCCACCAGCGAGCTGGGAGGGGACACAGCCAGGACAGCTGACCTCAGCTGACCAAAGGGATATTCCAGACTACAGGATGTCATGCTCAGCAATAAACTGGGGAGACAGGGGATGCTGGCAGGAGGCAGCTGCTTGGAGACTGGCACACCCTATACCCATAGTGTGGCTGGGGCCAAGCAGTTGTTGTCATTCGCATAATTTTTCTTTCCTGGGTAATTTATTTCTCCGTATTATTTTACTTCCCATTGCAAATTATTATTATTATTACTACTACTACTACTACTACTGTTATTAATTTATGTTATTTCAGTTATTAAACTATTCTTATCTCAACCCACAACTTTCTCACTTTTACCCTTCCATTTATCTCCCCAGACCCACCAGGGTGGAGCGAGTGAGGGGTTGTTTGGGGCTGAGTTCTGGATGGAGTCAAGCCACAACAGTGAGTGCTCTGCCAAGCACTTACAGAGTATTCCCAGTTTGTAGTGCAAACATTTATTTATGCACACTTTTTACCTATGGAACTAGGCTTGTTTTTTGTGCACCTGCCTAGAAGTCAATTAAGACAATAAGAGTATTGCATATGGATTTGCATAAGCAATATGGATTTGCTTAACTCTTAACCAAGTTGGCTCAGAACAACCATTTTAAGCCCAGCTTCTGTCAGAGCTGTGCTACGTGTACAGTCAGGTCTGTGTTACTGCACTGAGAGACGCTCGGAGGTGTGGCAGGATGTCATAGTGGAGAACAAGGATGATGATTCTGTGATAGGCTTTAATATCAAGCTAGGAATATTAATAAAAAGCAATCAGTTTTCACCACAGATCATAAAAAACCCACAAAGCATAGTAAAACCAAAATTGTTACTCTTCTAATTAATAACCAGCTGGTTACTTTCAAATTAAAATTACTACACAGGGAATTAAGAGTTGTTATATGTCAACTTTTTTCTCTCTCTCTTTTTTTTTTTTTTTGGAGTTCTACCTTGCTCCCACAAGACTCTGATGGGAGTCTTGAGAAGGGTCCAAGAAGGACCTCAGCTGTAAAATAGAGCATTGACACAAGGTGTTTGCTTCATATGCTTTGTCTGGCAGACAGGAAATCCAGGACAAACTGTTAGCCATGGTTATGCTGTAACAGAGAGAACAGAGAATGCAGAGAACCCTTAACTTCTGCATTGGTTCTGAGATATATTTAATGAGGAATTTAGTGTTCCCAGAAAACACTCCTTGAGAAGC
Organism: Manacus candei; assembly: GCF_025592945.1. Classification (NCBI taxonomy): domain Eukaryota; kingdom Metazoa; phylum Chordata; class Aves; order Passeriformes; family Pipridae; genus Manacus; species Manacus candei. The sequence goes on from NW_026138189.1 coordinate 92,929, forward strand.
ACAATAGGCAACACAACTAAGTGTGTGTTGAAACTCTGTAGCTGAAACTATCAGAATAAAAATATTAAACACTCTAAAAAATAATCATAGTGACTTCTGCTGTACATTGTGGTTGCATATTAACTGCAACACCAACAGAACATGAAATTTATACATGTCTATCTAACTATACACAGTATGGTTGGGCAACAATAGAGATTACAAATATTTAGCCCATGTGGGTCAGTGAAGTGAAATATTCTAATTCATAATAGTGCCTATGCAACGAACAGCACATGGCCTGAGTTAAGCATATTACACACATCTCTGCAGTATTACAACTTGAAAATGTGATCTGAAAACTGTGTTTACCCTTGCTTTAAGATTAAACATTGTAGAAGTTTAATACAATTATAACACAAATAATTTTCATGTTTTAAGTGTTTTAGATATTTCAAGATCACTTCCTACATTCATGTGTATACTGTTTAATATTTCCTCAATACTTAAATTCAGATATCAACACATAAACGCTTTAGGAAAAACCTTGCATTTTTTATCTAACTAAAATTTTTCTGTGCCCTATACTTGTTTTCTTTATTATTAAAAATCACTAACTACCTTGAATCTTAAAGGTTTTCAAAAACTTAAAGAATCTTTATTTCCTGCCTGTAAGGCACAAATTTGTATACAAGGGTTTTTTCAGGTTTTTTGCTTATTTCACAATAAGTAAAATTGCCTAATGAAATAATGATTGTGAAGAAAAATGTTACAATTTACCTAACAAAGGAATTATTGCTAAGAATCTTTACAATTCCTCATCATAGTTGGAACTGCCACACAATCTTGCTACACTCTTTCCTGTCATGTCCTTGCCTTCCACAATTAGTTATGATCCCTACTTCAGGATCATTTGATTTTATCTGTAAATCAGGCAGTGTTAAACAGACATTCCTGATGCTCTCCCTGCCCCCCGACAGGAATACCCGTGCACACAGAGCTCTTTCTTGCTCTCCAGCTCTGTCTGCAAGAAAGAGCAGCAGAACAAGAGCAGCAGGGGCCACTTGGCCCAGGGTCCAGCACTCAGGGCCCCACCCCACAGGTCAGGGACACAGCCCTGCTCCCCCCAAGCCCCAAGGAGCCCCCACTCACTGGGGGAGCTTCAGTTGCTGTTCTGTACAAAAAGGCAGGTACAGAACATGCTGCAAGGCTGTGGAAGAAATTCCTATTACAAGGATTTCAGTGCGAAAGTCCATCTACTAAGGATGGATCAAAGAGTCTAAACTTCAACCTTAATTTTTACATTACCTGCTCATTATGTAAATAAACTGCTGCCCTGTAAGAAACTCTAATTTCTTTGCTCTCCTGGCTCTCAGAGTCCTTGAAGCGTGCAAGTCTTATGCTACTGTAGGCTGTGAAGACTTCTCATTTTTGTGGAAAGACTCAAGCCCCTGGTTGAGTTCTCTAACAAGGGATTTCATGGCACAGCACACCAGGTCAACACAATGCAGTATTTTCAGCAGGGTGATGTTCACGTATTCAAGAATCTGACATCTGGATTTGATTTGGTGGCCACACGGCCTATCTACTGCACTGCTGAGCCACAGCAGAAAGGACACCCACAGGTGCAATTACACAGCCTAATTAGCATATATTTAATGTTGGTATGAGGTATGATAAAGAAATCAAACCATACTAGGCTTAAAAAAAAATGCAATGGTCATTTTTTTCCAAAGACAGAGAAAAAAAATCTGTCAATCTGAGAAAAGAGTAGGATTTAGTTCTGGACTTCCAGAATAAGCACAGAATTCCTTTAGTTCCTGGGGTGTGAGAAATTCTCGTGCCACCACAAACAAGAAGATGCACCATATAACAAGAGCTCCCAAAATCCTGAAGTGAAATCGCTGGTTCAACATGAAGGTACTTGTGAGACTCTCACTGAATTTATGAGATTTAACTGATAAAGTTTGATATGTAAATAGTGTCCAGGACTTGCTAGACTTTACTGTTTATTTTCATCAACCCACAATACTCCAAAGACTACTATACATTCTCAGTATATTGCTCTCAAAATCCTTTTTGAGACTCACAGTGAGTCATACCAGCGAAGAATATACATGTATATACATACAGCTGCTACAGATCTAGTCCTTTGATGGCCTGACAGTCAGGAGATAAGGAAAAGCAAAGTGCCCATATCTCAGAGGGAATTCCTGAGAACATGTTATTTGAGAACACCAAAGGTTGTGTTTGATCCTGTTTCTGCTCCAAAGATAGGCCCAAGGTGCCATTTTGCAGCAGGTTTCTGTCACTCACACGGATGTGCCAGGACACTTGGCTTCATAGCAGCAGTTTCTGCACATAAATCTCTATTTCCCAAAGTTAGAGCACACACCTACATTCAATGATTGTATACAGACAAAACTAAAGGACGTTTCTCATTTCCTGCCCATATTTCAGCTATCTGTAGTTTCCTACACAAAGGAAAACGGAGGTAACGCATTGTCAAAATGAAAACTTCATGTGTGAGAAGGAACAATAAACCAGATTAATTTCTGGGTTTATAAACCCAAGATTAAACATGTAGGAATATAATTAAGAACACCTAAATTACTCTTCACTAATGTCTTTCTTTCACACTTACTCAGCTTCAAACAACAGCCCTCTTATGTACATTTTGTATTAAAATCTTGTAAATCTTCTACAGATGTTTTGAAATTTTTTTTTTTTAAGAAAAGAGAAAATTATTTACATTAAGTGAACTGGAAGCCGTTAAGACCAACTCTTCTTGGTTTGAACATGCAGATTTTCACCTTCTACTGCAATTAAGCATGTGCTTAACCTCTGAAAGAAGTGGAATGTGACCATATTTGTGGTTTATATTATATGTGGATAATCTAATGACCTGGAATCTCACAAAATTGTTACTTAATGATTTATGTTTAGTTTGACCCTATCTCTGAGGAAAAGACCGGGATTTTCCCTTCTCTTGACAACTATTCCAGAGTCTTGAACCATATCAACTTTTCTGAAATTGTGTTTTTCAGAAAAAGTTATTCTTCCTCACATTTAAAAAATCTACATCAAAAATTTCTTCATCATTTTATTTTTTTTTTAAAACAGAAATGGGTTATTGAGAGAAAAGAACATTATGAGCATTTACAAAACTGTTGAAACTGTTTAAGTTATATATTCTAATTAGTTTGGCAGAGCTAATACAAATTATGTTTACAGACTAACAATAATAAAATTGAAGTACTAGTTAAATATCTAAAATAATTAAAGGAATCATTTTTAGCCTGGCATAATTAGCTAATTCACTTTACAAGCATTTATTAAAATGAATTTACATGTTATATTCCATAGGTAGTTACACAGTAGTGTTTACACAGGAAAAATATAATGAACCAAACTCTTCATATCCAGCTCTCCACAATTAAAACGAAGACTCCCCAAGTAATATCAATCTAGGAGAGACTAATTAAGTTTGGTTTGATAACCATTCATTTCTTCTATTGCCTCTGAGCAAATTGTTTATTAGAGAAAGTTATTTTACACAAATCAAATCAAACCGGGTAAACCATTATATTTGAGAGAAACCTTAGCCATCAGTCAATTAATCCATCATTTTCTCCAGACACTTTCGTTTAACAAGCAGATCATATTATCAACAATTTAGATATCCTATGATTCAATTATGACAGAAAATTTATTGACAGCTTCTCTAATACTTTTGTTATGAATAAATATTAAATGTTCTCCACTTTTGATGAGCAAACCAAATGCAATCATGTGTTAAATCTAACAGTCAAAACCTGAGTGATACTTCCAAATGAAATGTTTTTAAAAATATTTTAAACCAGAATAATTTAAATTATTTAAAAAAATCAAACACACCTCACATTTCTGAGAAATGAACAAATTATTTGATTTCCACTGACTAACTGAAAACACATATATAGGAGTATCATCAAATACGTATGAAGATATTTAACATAAATAAAAATAAGTGGTTTCATCTAGCATTCTAGAACAAAAAAGGCATTATTGTGTAAAAATGGCATTACTACAGCATAGAGACTGTTTCTGCAACTACATGAAAGAACTGCCTGAAAGTTAATAGAAATAGAATCTTCAAACCTAAAACATGAACATATTTGCTGTTAGGAATCATGCCTATTAAAAACCCAGTTGGTGAGATGTTTATAATTACATTAATTACACTAATTTATAAGTTTGAGTCTTAAGAAAAGAGTATTGCCTAACAATGATTACTCCCAGAATACTCAAACCTCCTGACAAGACAGCCCTCTTTGAAGAAATAAGACACTGACTCATTTACCAAATTCTGATGAAAGGACCAGAGGGCAGTGGGAAAGTTCTACCGAAGCAAAAGCCCATTACGGCGATAATGGAATTACACAAACTTCTGTCATTATATTAGAACATCATTATTACTTCAAAGTCTTTTTCCTTGAGACAAGGAACCTGTTGGTCTGACCAGGGGGACTGCAGTGACAGCAGAGCAGTGTGTCAGGGCTCAGCAAGACACACCACTGCACTGAGACCCCATCAGAGGTGTCACAGGAACCTCTGACAAAACCTCTTCACATTTCCCAGGTGTAACACATTCTACTCACAAAAAGCAAGCATGGTTTTGTATACTGATTGCATATCAGCAGTGTGTTGTGACCACTGCTCAATCTGGAATGCTCTTATTGTATATATCCTTGTAAAAATATATTAATACATGTTTATGGTCAAACATCTATGGAAATACAACAAATTCATCATTTCCTTCCCTATCCTTACCTCCTGTTCGGACTTGTGTATAATAATATATTGTGGTTTACAGACATTGCCTCTACTTTAAGATCTGAAATGACATTGTAAATTCATGCCACATGGAAGCAAAAGAAAGGTCAAATGTACTTTATTAAAAAGCACGTATTTCCAAAACCCTGGTAAAAGTGATTGCACATCAAATTGCTCACTGCCTCTCAGTCATTGCATACTCTACCCCTGATGGTTTCACTGGTTCCCATTAGGAACACCAGAAGCCTTCATGCAAAAATATGGGATATCACAGTTATTAAAACTGGAATTGTCAGGCACGTAGCACTACATTGACTTACAGCAGATTTTTTTTACAGAACTCAACAGAACTCAACAGAACTCTTCATGTACTTAAAATGCTTTTACTGCCTATAAATACAAAAGTCCTGATGCATCAGTGCTGCAGTGTACTTTTATAGAGCATGGGCATCTCAAGAATTTTTTTCATGGCAACAGCTGCTCAGTTGTAATGCATCCAACAGGAAGAACTTCATAAGTACTTTCATTATAACTCCCAAATTCATATCTGTTACTTTAACCGGAAACCTGTAATTAAAATTACAAACAAAGTTCTGAAATGAGTAAATATATTTTAAAAATTCCTTTCTGACAGCAGTACATGTGCCTGAGAATAGTAGTACAATAGAATTAACTAGTAGAGAAGAATGATTAATCTTTTGTATTTTCACAAGAGAGCCACATCTATAGCAGCTCCCACTGGCAGTTCTGCAGCCAGGAGCAAAAACCAATCTGACACGAAGAGACAGCAACCCCTACCCAGCCACACACAGAGCAAGGACAATGCAGGACAGAGAACAGCAGAACTACCTTTTCAGCTGCAGTTAAGTGGACTATGAAACTGTACTGTCAATCTTCATTAAGTGTGAGTCCCAGAGCTGTGACATCTACATTGATTCCCCTCCCAACAGATCCTGTTCCACTACAGGTACCTTTCGAGCACAAAAGCAGCTTTTTAGCCAAATGAGACCATTCCCAGGCCCTTAACCCTGCAAGGCCCACTCTGTGTCTCTCTGTGAGTGTCCTACAGCTGTTACTTAAGGCAAACATATCAGATCTACAGAATTAGACTCAAACCTTGACTGCTGCACGTGTGACAAGGCTATTTAATGCAAAGTACATCCAGCACCATTTCCCTGAGTGCTAGAGATGAGTGAGTTTAAAAAGGGAAGACAAATAAGAAGTACATGTGTATTTGGACTATGCATCTCAAATGTTCCTTTTACTGGTAAGTAATTCTTCTTTTTTGAATAATAATTCAGATGGATATTCATATAGTGAGAAAAACCAAGCAGTAACACATATATTGATAGTTATGTTATAGAAAGCTCCAGGTAGCTGCTTACAAGAAGAATGACTAAACTTTTCTGTGTAGAAACATAGATTTATTTCTGGAAGAAAGTCTTGGGATAAATGGACAAGGCTTTATTTTGATAGCCTGGGAGAAGCTTTAACACTGCCTGTTACCTTTTTCAGCAATCTCTGCCTGGAGACAGCCAAGCCCTAAGAAGTCTGCTCTCCCAACACCTCAGCCCCCAAAGGTTTACAGCCCTTGCTCAGCTAATCATAACTGGCAGAAACAACATGTTTCTTCCTTCCTAAAATGTGAAACAGTTACCACATTTTGCTGCAACATTCTAAAAAGTCTAACAGAGAAGAATCAAATGTTGATGAAATGGAATAGACAGCACAAATTTAGAAGGGTATGAAGATTTGGATCCTTCTGAGGCGAGTAAAAAGGATGATGGATGTTGACACCTTCTTGTCACCATAACGGACCATTATGGCTTTTTCTCTTTCAGAACCCATCTTTAAAATCTTATAGGAATGTGAAGAGAAGCTTCCCTCTCTGAATGTCTCATAGCCAGAAGTCCTAAGTATCAGTTACCAGTAAATAGGGAGAACTGAAACTACTTTTTGACCTTGTCACACCAAGGCAGAGAGGTGAAAACATCCCCATGTCCATCCTAAAGCACTCCTTACAGTCAGTAGTGCCCAAATTTGGTAGCTACATGGCTTTGTCAGCACGTAGCCACCGACCATCCCTGACATGAGTTTTCAGAAAAAGCAGTGGAGTACTTCAAACTTTAGGTCTTAGATGGCAAAACCTTTCCGACTAAAGATGCAAGAGAGAACTTTTTTGCTGTAACCTGCCATCTGAGAGAGCAACCAAAGGACTACAAGCTTAAGACCTCGATGTCTGTGCTGAAATGTTATAAATGAGCGCACACGTGGACAGAGACATCTAGAGTGGAGAACCACATCCATGTTACAGTTTGGACAGTGCTGAATACTATTCCTTCATTGTAGCAATGATGGGGAAGGATTCTAGAAAACAGTAAGGTCTTTCTGGACAAGATTACAATCATTATTGTGTAAGCAGACTAACAATCATTTGAGCTTACCAGAAAGTACAGAGTTAATTTCAATTTTTCACTTACCTACAGTGAAGTATATCAACATTTTTCTAAGAAGAAAATCCCAAAGATTCTCTGATTCTCTTCAACGTCACAGAACAAATATGGTTTAATGGACATGCAGATCTTAGAAGTGATAAAGAAAACACACCTATATTTCAAAGGTCATGCCTTCCTCAGAAGGGGTAGACAACAACTGCCTTCAGTTGGGTTGTCAGTGCAGGACAGGTGATCAAGCTGGAACACTTTAATGATATGGAAGGCCAGAGGTGGAATTGAAAGAATACAAGAAGAAAGACTTTGTTATAAAAAAAAAGAAGTTAAACAGAGCTAAGAGCATTTTGCCTTTTCACTCCTACTCATGCAGTGGTGATGACAGAGAACAGGGCGTGAGAACACCCTCCGATGTTCTCCCCGTGTGACTGTAGGAGCAGAGGTGCTGTCACAGACTGTGCTGGGGAAAAGAGACTGTTCCCTTATAGGACAGCAACACATGAAATGCCAGAAGTTCAAAGGCTATTTATATGTTCCTTCTTTAACAACAAATATTCATAAGGAAAATGTCGTAACACCTGTGAAGTCGCTTACACATAAATACATTCACAAGAACTATACAGGAACTTCCCACTACTGGGAAAAGAAAAAAACCAAAACAAATCCCAAACTAAAGAAAACATTTACCTCTGTGTCGTGGTTTGAATCTTGTTTTCCCCCAGAGGCTAGAAAAGTGGTAGACCCCAAGGGGTGGAAACCCCTGGAAGTTTTGAAGTTCTGCCCAATGGGCGCTCCTGCAAAAATGTCAACATCCCACAAGCTCACCGGAAGAGAGAGTTGTAGTTTTGGTTGTTGAGGAGAAGTGGCCATGTTGTAGAGCCACGAGGAAGGGGCTCTGAGCTCCTTGGGCCCTCTGGGGCCTCCCAGCCCCTGGCTGGGGGGGGCTGCAGGGACCTGGAACAGCATAAAGCTGGGCTAGGTGCCTGTAGTTATGCCGGGAGATGTTTTCTCCATGGGCACAGAGCAGCAGCCGGGACTGACCAGAGAAACGGTGGCAGAGAGCCAGGAGAGATAACACCTGAACTGAAGGAGCAGCAGAAGCAACATGCAGCACCAGAGAAAGGACTCCTGGAAGGAGAGCTGGGAGAAAGAGAACCAGCAGCCTGAGAGACAGAGTTCTGGGGGTAAGACTGTACCAGCCCCCCAAAACTCCTTTGAGCTCCCTCTGAGAAAAGAGGGAGATGGACTCCTATTTGAGAGGAGCCTTGGAGTACAGCAGTACCGGAGAGAGAGGAGCTGAGAAGCTCAGAGCGTCCCGGAGCTGGACCGGGACGGCCAGAGGAATGCGGGGGGAGTTGACCTTGGACCCCCTTGCACTGCTGCCACGGTGGCAGCCTGAGGCAGGGCACAGAGGCCCTGCAAGGAGCTGAGTCTCCTGGAGATACCAGACCGTCACGAAGACCCCCCTGTGTCTTCGTGATATGACGTGGTGATACGACCTTGTCTGGGGTTACGAAGCCCACGGAAGACCCCTCGGTTGGAGGCGATGGGGCCGAGAGAGACGTTTGGATACCTCCCTCGTGGATGCTGGTAGGAAGCCAGCCACAGCTGCTGCATGCATGAGATGAGGAGAAACCTGCTGCATTAGAAGATCCTGCTGCTTAAGGACTGGAAGGGATCTGTCCTTCTTTCCCTCCTGGACTTTTATTTGGAGGGGAGAAGAGATCTGATCATTGTAAATACATATGTCATGGTAGAGATAGTTGTGATAGTGTATAATGTGATATGGTATTTATTTGTACAGTCATTGTAATATATTCCCTTTCCCCCACTTTGAGTCTGGTGTGTTTTGTCTGGAAAAACCCATCTCACATTAGGTTGAGATGTGGGAGGGGGAATGGAGCTAGAGAATTGGATTTTGGGGCTATCTCAAACCATGACACTCTGTAAAAGACTTGCTAATACAGTCAAAGCCTTATTCACACTTGCTAAATCAACATACCTACTGGTACTTGAGAATAAAAACAGGAGCTGAGAGCACACAACTGAGTCCCCAAGTTCACAGACAAGCTATAGTAGGGTAAACTAGATTTGTCATCACTCAGCAGCAAATAATTCAGGTTTTTTAATAAAATAATGCTGCCAGAGATTGAATCCCACTCCCAGACTGTACAGGGGAATGCAGTCAGACTTATTTTCCTTTCTGTTTGTTGTAAGGATCCAGTCTTTTGCTGTATACTCACCTACAAGCTCTAAGAAACAGTCATTATGTTCTCACTGTGGCTGATGACATCCCTTGGTAAAGCCAGGAGTGCTACTGCAAACTGTCCCAAATACATACAGTAATAGTTTGGTACCTGAATACAATCAAAGCTTGTAGGTCCTACTGAAACATAGGTCACTGATCATGGTGATAACCTGAACCCCTTCAGAAACTTGGAATGTTTCCATTACTCCTCAGCCAAACACTGACTCCCCAACATAATCAGAATAAATCCTATTAGGGAAGATCTTAAATTCTACACCAAACCTAACTAAACAAAAAAAAAAAACCCTCAAGGATTCTGAATGAGTTATCCCACATCACTTCAATTTCACTGAAGACAGGTATCACAGGAATTTATTGTGACAGAAGCAGGAGAACACCAGTAAGAAGAAGTGGGGAGAGAAAGGTGTGAGCAAGGATGTGGGGATGGAGGTGGGATATAGGAAGTAGGTGAGTAGGCTTGAGGTACTTCCAAAGGATGATACAAAATTGCTTTTGGAGCTGCAGTTCTCTCTCCATTGAGTCTTTGGGACTAACACTGGGTGACCTAAACTCACTCCAAAGTTTGGAAAATTGAAGCAATTTAATTTTCTAAAATACAATATTTTTTTTTTGTAGCTGGAGAAAAAGTAACACCTTGAATACACCTTGCAAATCCTGATGTTGTACAGTAAAGCCCCCAGTTCTGTCACAAGAGATTGTTAAACTCCCAAGGTCCAAATTCAGTATGTCTTCTCAACTTCAAAACTGAAGATATCATGAATCCTTCCACTAAAGCGCCCAAAATTCCTATTTTGCCTCTATCTGTTTGGAGAACTTAATCACATTTAACAGCTGCTGTCTGTTGATGCAGGTTTTCCTCTCTGTCTCTTTCCAGAACAATGCCATGTCTGTGCAGAGCTATGGACACATCCTCTGAGCCACCCCACCACCTCCACAACCACACCACTGCTTCCAAAGCTGTACATCAATCCACCTCTGGAGTTGAAAGGTGCAGTGCAGTTCCTGCCTCTTAAATGCTTCAATATAAAATGAGGCCTATGTGAAACACAAAAAATGTATGATTCATGAAATAAGGAAACAGTAACTCGATCATAACAAATATATTTGACCTTTAAAGCAGTAACAACAAACATTAAAAACATTCAAGCTTTCCTTTGCTGCCAAGTTTATTTTCCTCATAAGTTGTGTCCCATTATGCTACAATAATCCTTCATTACTCCAGTACAATAATGCACAGTCTATTGGCTACCTATAGTTGTCTGGTGTCTATTTAGTTTTATAGCAAGCAAGCAATTTGAGAATATGGTAATAAAGTCTCAATCACAGTAATGATGTATGATGGGCTGTAATTTCTGTGTGCTAATGGTTCACAAACAGTATCCCAATGATGACGGGAATCTCATTGATTCATTATATGAGTGCAATAATACCAAAATAACTTAATATAAATCACTTTTTACTCATGCACATACTGATAACAACCTCTATATATTTCTATATATAGATATATAGAAATAAAATTAGTATTAGTCTTTCCACATAAAAGTTCACACGGCACAAAACATTTTGTGTTGAGTTTCCTAAATCAATGTTTAAAGTTGAAATTACTGCATTGAACAGGCTCTTTGAAAAGCAACCCATTGATTTTAATCTGCTTGAAGCAATCAATTACTCCCTGTCCTCTTTATTCCAAACTGTAATGAAAACTAAACTGCGTTGTCTTGAAAACTAAATGTGAAGATGATCATAAACAGAATTTAAACTCCATGGATTATTCATATCTACCCATTTAGATTTGCCATTTCCATTATGAGTACATTTGCCATGAGCATTTAATGGACATCTAAAAGGGAATTCATTAAAGCAGGAGCTGTTGGCAGCACTTATGGGCTTCAGACTGCTTTATGTTTGCCTTTAATAGCTCACTATTATAAAAGTGATATATTGTGTTCATCCCATTAGTAGTTTGCAGAAAGGTCTGTAAGATAACAAATCCTTTTGAGTATTGTCAGAATCAAAACTAAATCACAGGGTATTTTTTTTTCAAGTGGCATATTATGACCGCAACAATGTACCATTTTAGGTCATCTAAACTTTGATGATCTTAGCCAAGTAAGAATTTAAAGACCCTACAGACAGTTTGTTCTTTTTCTTAATGAAACACACATGAATTATTAATGTTGTCTCAAATGCAAAGATTTTTAAAAATCTGTCATAACTATTAAGGTTAAGTATGTTTAAAAATGAAATATATGTTTCTCTAAAATATCTTCTCCCTTGCTTTGGGCCGAAGTAGCGTCATGGAAAGAAGGAAGTTTAACACCCCCAACCTGGGGCTGGAAACACTGCAGAGCAAGCAGCCTCCACCTACCTGCTTCCCCTCCTCCTGGCCCTCCAGGGATGAACAGGGGGGATGCATTTGCACAAGTACTTGTTTATTGGCACGGGAGGAGAGCAAAAGGCAAACTGGAACAAGGTTGAACTGCTAAGAGTAATCCAAGGTTGGCAATAGAAACACCCCTACATATCACAGCTCAGTCTTACCTGACAGCTTTATGCACCTCTAGAAATAACTTCATATCATTTACCATCTAAGTATTCACACTGGTAGGATGAAAGTGTTACTGTGATTAAATCTTTATAGAATACAAAACAAACATGAATTTGATTATTCACCAGAACGTTTCCTACCTCCAGTACATCACAACCAGCACAATTCTATTTGTTTTGTTGTGCTCCCTCTGCTGACCTTCTGCCTGTCACACGTCCCATACTTTCCCAACAGATGCGATTTATTTATTTATTAAAAAATGGTGGATTTTGCAACATGTACAGTTAAAACTGTTTTTAAAAGGATTACCACAAGTACTAACAAATACAAATCACTAGATTTACTTTGCCAAGTATGAACTTCCTTGAAATCCCAGTAGTTCAGGAGAACACCTTTCCTCCTTTGCTTCCAAGGGCACCAGCAGCTTTACAAAGCAGTCCTGGTACTACAGTAAATTTAGCCACAGAGCCATGACACTCAGAAATCACTCATGCAGGGGGCTGTGTAAACTGAAGGCAGTTGCAAAGCCTGTGCAGTTAGAACAAGTCTCTAACACATTGAAGACCATAACCATACTTTCAGCAAACAACTTCTCTAAAAGATGATGATTCTCAGGAAAAAAAGCAGCATTTATCACATCTCAATGAATTTCAAAGTGACTGATACAGAGCAAATGACTTCACCATGCTCAGAAAGTCCTGACCAGTATGAGAAGAAGGAAATCACTAGCATTAGGAGAGAATCCAGAGAAGTAACTGGCAACTCTCACTTCACTGCATTAGAATTTCCAGGGATCATAATTTACAAGGATTTGAAGCATGGTTAAGTAAATAAACTGGTTCAAAAAGCTACATACAGTAATATACTAATATACTACCATAGGCATCTGCAAGGGAAGATAGGAGATATGTCTATCTATGAGACAGGCAGAAGGAATCACAAGTGCTAGTGAATTACTTCCTCTCTGACTGTTTCTAGTAAAAACTCTAAAACCCCTTCTCTGATCTAGGAAAAACTAATTCTTTAGTAAGTTGGTATGTGATTATTTTAATCAAATGTTCATGAAATCAGTATTCTCTTACAACTCACAGGATGTGTGTGTTTGTTTAAACATAATTAGTTTGGAATTTTTTATACCAACTTTCCAGAAAACATGGAAGTCTAAAATGATGGTGTAGATCCACACAAAAGCTCCTCTCCTCTGTATGAGACCATCAGAAACCCCATATCTGGGATTTATGTCTCCATAATAGAAGATGGTATTTTCATACCAGCAATAGGAAGCAGAACATCTGATTCTCGTGCAAAAGAACAGCAGATTTGGAATGACTCTCAAGAAGTCTTTCATTCTGTGGCTGAACGTCAGCAACAGTGAATGTGAAGGAGAATGATGTGTGTGCTGCAACTACTACAAGAGTGGGGATCTCTAGTTCATGGAAACTTACTGGTGAGCTTGCTTTCTGCTAGAAACCGACAAATTGACATAGTGTCCACTTTGGAAAATTCTCCAGTGCCCTAGAGAATTGTCCGGGCCCAAGATCATGGACAGCACCGACAGGAAAAGAGCTCACTCCTAATTGCAGCTGAAATCATTCTATGAACATCCTCATGAGTCTCCTTAGACAAAGTTACAGAATCCAATATTCTGTTTGAATGAAGAGCAGAAGACTGTATATTTAAGGAAGACTATGGGAATTCCTAACCTTTAACATGTTCATACTGTAAATGTATTCAAAATGTTTGACAAGAGATGAGAAAAGGTTTCTAGCCTAAGCAGTTTGGCCTTCTGAAGAATCAGGTTTCTTCAAAATATCTATTCCAACACTACTGCAGATTTCTAAACGGAAGCTGCTCTTCTCATAGTTTACACTTACAGGCACTGACCTGTCACCTGGACCTTCGTGAGTGGTCCTGGAACTGCAGGTGACAAGACAAATCTTCCTTAAGGAAAAGGATGACCCAACCTAGGTTGATTTGCACAAGATTTTCCAGAAAGATGCCAATTTCCTGTGCAACATGAAAAAGAAAACAATACAGTGGCAATGGGTTAATTTTCCTTTTCTTGGAGAGAAAAAACATATCTGGGTACCCTCTAACACCATGCCTTCTATGGTCTTTAGATTTTCACCACCAAAGCCAACCACATAAATGAAAATAGCATCTGTATCTATTATTTTTCAAGTATTTTCCCAGTTAAACTTGGCATTTCTTAAACTTTCAGACAACGAAAGGATTGGATCTATCTGAGAAACTTTACTGCTTTTCCTAATGGTACAGTAAAATGGGATGAAAAGTGCAAATGATTCAAATATTTAGTAGAAAGAGGAAAAAAAAAAGATCAGAGTGCAGGCCTTATCAAAATGTTTGAATGAGCTGAAACACAATTAGGAAAAGCAGTGCCTGCTGGAAGCTCTTTCCTTGACTGAGCAAAATGCTGTTTCTGCAGAGATTTCTGCGAAGACCTTTCTCGATAAAGCTACTGTCATACAGGTGCAAAAGGCAGCACATTGGTACAACATCTCATCTGGCTCAGAGGAGTCTTATCACCTAATTCATCATGCAGTATTTTACCATGATGTGGAAGTTTCTGTTATGTGACACACTCAGACAGCGTTTCAGGTCACCCACATAAGTCATGTGAAGCCAAGGGCAGTCCAAATAAAAAATTTTTTAAAAATTGATTCAGAAGTCTAATGACTTCATCCACCTGGAAAGTTTCCAGATCAAAGGAACTGCAAAATAGAAGAAGTAGTTGAAGCCTCAGAGGTTTCTCATACTATATACTGGATATGACTGCTGCTGTTCTGAAGGAAAGAGTCGTTAGGAACTCGAGCTCTACTGACTTTATCCCTTCTGGAGTGGAAGTGATGGTAAGGCTGGATGGCTCGGTGACAACAGCTTCAAGGGAAGAGACATAGGTTCTGTACATGATGCTCCATGAACAGCTGATCAGGCCATCACTGATCTTTCCATACAAATACTTGTAAATAACTCTGAAAAGCATGAAAAAAAATATGAATAAACCACAATAGGAATGCAAACTATCCAATCCTATTTAATTAAAGAACCAGGAGTAAAGGTGTAGGAGTAATAGGTAAAAGGAGAAACGCATGTTCTTTGTAATTCTGGATTATCCCAGAACTTATGTCTATAACAAAATCAGCAGAAAATACTCCAAGTGATGGACAGTTCCCATGCAATGTTTAATGTAGGACAGAAACTTCACTTTTTTGTAAGGTCAAAACCTTACCAACTGAGGTCACAAAGGGTGGAATTCTGTACTTCGTCTATTTAATTATCACATGTATTTCACACATAAGAATAGAAACAGTCAGTGCATAAAGCCACCTGGAAAGATCATTACTTGAGTTAAATATTTTCTCAGAAAAAAAATAATTCCAATGAACTGATGTTAGTGCTCTGGAACAACTCCTACAACTGCTATACAAATACAAATACATATTTCCCTCTATAAATTTAAGATGACAACAACTATTCTAAAGGAAAATCTAGAAGACCATCTAGAGGGGTGTTTTAATAATACAATAGTTGCTGGTAACTAAATTCAATTCTTCAGTAATTTGAAGGAGAGGCTAAACAGCTGATCAGCTGCAATCACACAAACCTCCTTCAGCAGCGCTGACCACAGACACAGGACCTGGACAGAACGGGGGGTAACTCAACCAGTATCAACAAGAATTGTTTAACCTCCTAGGATTTTACTGGTTTGTTCTTTTTTGACAGATGTACTTACTATGCGTTATTTTGCATATTTTTTCTCTTTGAGTTACACAAATATGCAATAAGCAGTTTCATAATTAAGTTTAACTTGAGTCATAAAAATTGCCATAGTCTAATATTAAAGAATTATTCACTCTGCTCTGAACTCTGATGGTTAATTTACTTACTGCAAGGTCTGGAAAATTAATTCATTAAGTTGTTTAAATAATGAGT
Source organism: Manacus candei (assembly GCF_025592945.1). NCBI lineage: Eukaryota > Metazoa > Chordata > Aves > Passeriformes > Pipridae > Manacus > Manacus candei. The sequence goes on from NW_026138189.1 coordinate 108,947, forward strand.
ATATGAGGCCAACATACAGCAACAAGCCCAATATATTTTAGATGAGTAAGTCACAAGTTAGCCTTTTTTTTTTTTTTTTTTTTTTAATCTCAAGATGCCCCATTCACTACTTACTCCTTCTTGCTAAGTTGATTTGGGATATACAGCAGAGTGGAAAGGTCCAGCAGCTAGAGGTTATTCAGAGAAGAGAATCTGCTTGAGATGATATAATAAGTGAATTTTTAAACAAAGAGCATAATCAACATAATACATACAAACAATATAATAAATACAAAGCAGTATTTACTGATGTGGACAGCAAACATAAGAAGTGTCATTACAACTAAATCCAGTCATCAAAGACAGAGCAGAGGCAGGTAAGTCACAAAACAACATGAAAGCTAAATTCAAAAGTACTTTTGTAAAGCAGAAAAAGGAAGTGTATTAGGCTGTACCAGACAAAAGTCACTAAGCAGTGTAATAGTTCCTCTCTCCTAGAAAAATTTTAAGCACACTTGCATTCAAAATAAGGTGAAAAATTCTGGAAGACTGATTTTCTTAACATTTACCCCCAAACAGCATTCCCTAAATAATAACTTCTGAGACAGGTAACTAAATTAACCAAAGCAGTGGCTATCACACACCAAGGAAATCCAACAGGAAACTACACATAGGAGTTTTGTTTTGTTATTTTGAATATAAAATAAAACATGGAAAAGAGCATCTCGTTACAGATCTAAACATTTCCACATGTGTTGAATTACACAGGTGACTTAGCCTAGTTTTGCAAATTTATCCACCTAATTTCACAGGCAATTTCATGTTCTTCTGTCAGCAGAAATACTCAAATTTTTCAGAAAGCAAATAAATGAACAGACTCAACCTCATTCCTCTTTACAAAATACTTAGGAAAGTCTTTTCCTTATTCTCTTCTTAACATGTGACAGGCTTTTCTGTAGTTAAATTGCTGTACTAAATTGTCTGAAATGTAACTCTGAGAAAAATTAATCCTGTTTGCAGCATTTTGTGACACATTATATGACTGTTTTATCAGATTTTGCTGTCACCACAGCTTCTCTCTCCTCCTGCCACCAGCTCAGTTTGTTCTGGGCATTTGCTATCAGAAAAACAGTAGTGTCTCTCATATCACAAATTATACTCACATCCAATAACTCAATAATACATCAGCCAAGCATTTAAATTATCAATAATTTGGAGTTGAAGTGGGATTAGTTTTTAAGTCCGCAAGTGATGGTATCAATTCTGAAACATTTAAATATTAGTTTACAAATATTGCTCATAGCTTAATAGCATCACAGACATAACTTCACACAAATATTGGCTCTAGACAGTAATTATATCCTCAGCCTAATGTTGCAGTTAATGGACGTACTCATTTCAATGATAATTGCAATCCCTGAACATGATAATGTGCCTTTATTAGCAGCTACAAAATAAAGCTCAGCTACAGCCAAGTGAAGAACTGAACTATGCTAATTATTTATTTCTAGGGTTGTCTGATTTGTGTTATAAAATTCTAAAATAAAACAGCACAGCACTTAAACCTGTGCTTTAACTGCAAACATGGTTAAAGAACATGTCTATAAAGATTCATGCAGGTTTTAGTTGTCAAGAGCAAGGGCCCAAAAGATAATGAGTTAGTGAGACAAAGGTCTAGGAAACAGAGCAGCAAAAATACTAGACTTAAGAAGGAAAAAACCCCAAGATAATGAGGTTTTAAGGATTTAAATATTTTAAACAGTATTCTAAGAAAATGAGGAAGACAGGAGTATATCACACAAAATCTGGGAAAAGGCACAACAAAAATTCCCCCAGCAAATACAGAAGGGAACGTGCTGTATAATTCAAGACGAAAAGCTTTGATTCACACACAAAAGTACCACACAAAAAATGACAGAATTGAGGACATGTAAAATGAAAAATACTTTACAACTCAACCTGATGAGGAAACCAATGTTTATGACTCCACTAAGTTCTTCGTGTTTGACTTCACATCCTGATACTTTTTTGGCTGTACAGAGTTTCCAGGTAATGTAAAAATTCAGCACAGAAATTTCCAAAAGTAGTTAAAGGACAGACACGGTGTGTTGTGATTTAGAGTTTGCCAAGACTGTGTTAGTAAGTGTTGCTGTCTAGTCCCATGAATTATAATGTCACAGATTCTAGCTCACTTTGTTTGTTGTTGTCATTTTTTTAAATTTAAAAACAGAAGACCAAAAAATTCTCCATGAAGTACTTAGAGAATCCTCCAAAGTATTAGATTTCTTCAAAGGAAATCCAATTATTTCTCATATGAAGCAAGATGGTTGTCAGTGCAAGCCACAGTCCAGAATTAAAAATAACAATATGATTTTATAAGCACTGGCACAATTAACTTGGCTTGTCCAATCTTTAGGCAACTAAATAAGTTAAGTATTAGTTTAGGAATATTTACTGAAAGTTTTTCTTCTCATGGCAGGATAGGAACTGTGATAAAAACAGGAAAGGAGATCTGCCTGAGTAACATATACTTGAGTAAATCTGTAGCTCCTAAACTTGCTAGAAATTGGTCAGTCAAGAAGTCAGAGCCCCAAAGAGGAGGGAACCAAAGAATTCATATACACGCATGAAACAACATTCTTCCTGTGGACTAGAAAAAAGAAAAACTCATTTCCAATTCTTTTGTCCAAAACAACCTACTCAATCTAAACACTGGCTGCTGCTTGCCAAACTGACATCTCCAATCCCCCAAAAAAGATCCTACACTTACAAGTTTAAACTACAGATTTGACTAGTTTTGTGGCTGTCTCCACACTGGAAATAGATATTTCATTCAAGAAACATTAAATGTTCTCATCTCATTTTTGGCCTTTACAGTTTTGGGAGCAAGATTTTTTTTTTTCTTTAAAAGTATGACTAAAACCATCTGGACATTATCAAATAATAAAACTGTATTTGTCATTTAATTTTACATACCGAATTTTGACCATACGGAATGTAGGGTATATGAAAAATGTTTGAAATCTCTTTGAAATGCAATCTGGTATCCTGTAATGTCTAAATTTCTGTAGGTAAGCATAACACTCTATTTTAAGGCTAAAAATATTTAGAAGGAAAAGTTCACAAGAAGTCACTAATAAGATTTCTAAAGATGTTTGTAATTTCTATGTATTTGGAAAAAACTTACAATCTTTGGTCAATAATATCTACTTATTTTGACTTCTGTACTAGCAATTACTTTCCATTTAATTCAGCATGGACTGCTAAAAGAATCTGGATTTTTTATGACCTGCACTGTGCAGTGCTTTCCTCCCTTCATTTAGCTGGGAAAGCACATACTTGTTGTGTTGGACAAACCAAAAGAAGCTGTGCTTGGGCCATTCCTTTCCTGCACATGCACCCACAGAGGGAAGGCAACACTGCCTCAGCAGGAAAGGAACTGGGCAGCAGATGTTGAAGCTTTCCATCAGTACCAAATGGATCCCATTCCACTGAAGTCAATCCTTACTTTCTTTTCTTATATAAACTGCAAGGGGATTGGATGAGAACAGCATGGAGCTATGAAACAGAGGAAAAGTAAGATTTGGCCCAATGAAGGGAAAAATATCAGTGACAGTATTTGTCTTCTGAAACAACCATTCTTTATTCTTCCTAGATTATGTCACAGAAAAAAGTTGTACCCAATTCTCACTCTGATGTTTCTTTAACAAACTCTAAATGTTCAACTTAAATGAGAGGCATTTCATGCAATCTGAAAAATATTCAGTTCAATTAAAAATAATTGATGCATGGTGAAATAATTCTTCCCAAAGCTGCTCTAAGATCTTCAAAAAATAAAGCTACTTAATAATTTTCATCTCCTACAGGCTACAGAGAAGCATTATTGCATATTAAAAAATGGAGTGTGGTTTTCCCAGAGGTAAAAGAAAGTTATTAAAACAACCTATTTATTGTTGATATAACTATCCATTTGTGCTACACAAAAAGTAACAATTTCAGTACATTAAAAGAAAAGCTAATTAAGGCATAATTAGTATTTTCTATGTTTTGATAATTAAGGGTTAGTTGGCTATTTCTTTTCAAATTTCTATTTGAGGTAACCTCAACTATGTCTTTAATGAGCAGCTAACACTATTGAATCCCTGATGGCTGAGGAGTTTAGTGACCACTACTACATTACTTTCATTTATCACTGCCTTTTTACGTATAAATTAAAGTGGCCCTGTAGCTATGTTGATCTACTTTATATCAATTTCTTCATCCATATCAGCTGAATATGTATGGCATTAACCTCATTTACTAGTTTGGAAAAGCTGAATTAAAATGAGATCTAATTTCTAGTGCACAGAACAATTTCAAAACTGCCTGCTAATGCCCAGCACCTGTCAGTGTTGGGATCTTCACCTCATGGTAATGAAATAAAACAGTGTATGTATTTTACAGCTCAGGAAAGGATAATCATTCATAAGTGTTAAGATATCATTAATCATGAAGACGCCTGGACCCAGAATCTTTGATGAGACGCTGGCAGACGAACCCCCTCACCTGCAAGGATCCCCAGTGGGACTGCTACAGATCTCTGGTCTCATATTGCACAGGGAGAAAAGTGGTCACATGCTGCACAACTAAATATATTTTTCTTTTTTGTTAGATCATGCTACTGTGTCTGTGGGCAATGCAATCAAAGAAATATACTTATACTGAAGAAACATCAAAATAACCTAAGAGAACACCCACTCCAGGTGAGAAGACCAGGTTGTGCTCAGTGGTGAGGTAATAATACCTGGTTACACACACTTTTGGCTTTCAGCTACTGCAAACACCATCCAGCAAGGAAACTATTTTTTCCTCCCCTCTAAATACACTGTAGTCTAAATTCTAAACCCTCCAGCTACTTTTTTATGATAATGCAGATCAACCTCATAAGTCAAATCTGTAATTTGAAAGCTTTAAAAACACATAGAGATGCAATCCTCTATGTTAATGCAGTGACTTCTTCATACTGACCACATAAGCAAATAAAATACATGCAGGATACAGTAGGAAGTGCCCTTTGCAACATCTCAGCCCCACTTTATAATGCTTCAACTTGTAATTGTCAAGGCTCTTTATGAAAAATTAATGCATATTCCTACTTCCTTCTTCCCTGTCACCCGCTCTGGATTGAAATGCAGAGCAGATCCCTCAGACTGTGTGACCGACACCCCCCGGTGCGAAGTGATGGCTGCACCTCTCCCTGTGTGCATGGGGCTGTTTCCCAACACAGGAGTCAGACTTCTATTTCCTACTGTCCTACCTAAAAGCATGGCTTGCTGCAACACCCTACTGCCAGAGATCTTCCCTTCTGGAGGGACCTCTCAAACTGTAGCCACCTGGGATAGATTACACCCACTTCCAGACTTCTCTGAACTCATTCAGGGCTACTGCTGGATTAGAAAGATCTGAACAGGGAACTGTTATTTGCTTCACAGTAATGAGTTTAACTAAATGCATTTTAATAAAAAAATTCTTTTTAGTAGACAAAACAAACTCAACCCTTGCACATGCAACTATTCTGGTTACGTTTATGGGTGACATTTCTTAAAAATTACTTTGCTTATAAAAGCTGAACACGGAACTGCAGCCTTAATTCGTGCTCAGGCTGTGCTGGAAGAGGAGCTCGGTCCCAAACACTGCTGTGCTCACGAACAGGTCCCCGACGGGATCTCCATGTCCGGAGCTGGCGACGGGGAGCCGCAGGGACAACTCCGGTCCAACAGCTCCACACGCTGGAGACGGGAAACATGGCACGGGCACAACTCTACCAAAATCCTGAATCTCGGCCAAACGCCTCAAAAAAAAAGAGTGTAAATAAGTGACATGACTCTTACGCTAAACCCTACTTCACACTCATTAAGTCCACCAATAGTTCTAATACAATTTATTTCTCACTGAACTGTCCACTAAATAATTCTATTTTCAATCACAAAATATTTAACCACTAAAAGCATTCCCCTCAAAAAACTAAAGATGCAAAGGAACTATGTATGCATACCTTTTTCAAGAGCACACTATTAGAATAACGCTTAATGGGACCTCAAGAGAAAAGTCTTCAACCAAAGCAATCATTTTTGTACAATCACTGTAACTGTGTAGATATGGAAATAACACTGTTACAAGTGTCAGGACTCTAGACTATGAAGATACTTTAGTGTAAACTTGTTTCAAGTTAAAGATTCTAAGTGAACTTAAGAAATTTTAGTAATTAACTTTGCTCTATTGAATGCCTGGGATACATTAATCGGCAAGACTTACCTGAGCAGCACCAGTGTTACTGACCCCTGGTAATCTCTTAGGGCAATTAGGGACAGTCAGAGGCTGGCAGGCCTGCCCCTGCCATCAGCTGCTGATCCAGCCTCTCCCAGGGGAGCTGGGAATCACTGCACATTGAACTGCTCCAGGGAAGGCTACGACCCCCTCCTGGTGCTTTATCTCTCCAAAGGCAAATGTCTGATGTGTTTGGAAGCAGGATAAGGTCCCAGATAACAAGTCTTGCAAGGTAAGAACTTGCATGGAACTCAGTGAAGAACCTGCTCATTCAGTGCCAACTCTGCCCTACCCCACAACAAACAAGGTTCTCACCTTCTCAGCACCTCCAACTCTTTTTTGTGCTGCCTTGGGAGGTTACACAACATGGCAGAGATGTCACCAGGCCATGTCTCTATACTGCAGGCTATCTAGTGAAAATCCCACATGTGGTTGGATAACTAGAAAGAAATCTTCCTTAGCATGGATAGGAGGTATGAACTCATGTTTTGAGCTGGAAAAGGAGTCAAATTCCTCTGCCAACTCTACCTTTTCAAAGATACTCTAATTCTTATTAATTCTTCTAATTCTTCACTCTTAGTAATCATATTATTTTTCCTTTTAAAATGCACGTAATGAATTACTTGAAACACGCCAAGCTAAAATGAAATCCCAAAATAACAGAAAAATTCCTCATGAGTGGTTGATGGACACGACATACACACTACAAACAGGAAGGCTCAATCTCTACTAAGTGCTTTTCACTGGCTAAGCCAAAGCAAACAACCATGAACAATTATAACAGTCTGATTATGAAGCAGGAGACTAGAGCAGCAGGATTCCTGTGTTATCCTGTACATTATGGATGCATGGATTAAGTCTACCTGGGCATCAGTCTAAAGCCCCATCATATCTTGGGCAACACGTACAAATACCCCCTTACTGGCATAGTTAAAAACCACTCCCTAAATCCTCCTTGCTACAAATTAAGCTGATTTCATACCATCTTTCCCTTGAAGGTCACTGAAAACATCTGTTTTTCTAAAACAACTCTTGACATCCTTGATTTTTGTCCCTTTTCAATATTCTATTTTCTGAGTTAAACTAAAGCAATGTCTTCTGCATCTCACTTGTGCTGTCCTACTCTCCCATTTGTCTACAGTTTTTTCCAAGTGTAGTGCCAAAAACTGGACACGTTATTCAAGCTAAACCCCAATCAGAGCCAAATATTCAGAATGGAATAAAAAAATTCTGGCACCTGACACAATATTCCTGCTACATCAGCCACAAAGATGATGTATTTTTCTTGTGTGCTAAACCAACTCATACTACTGAGTTACCCCTGCTCACATTTCACAGCACTTTCTGAAGTAACACTGTAAGTTTGGAGCTGGCTCTCCACCAAATTGCTGAGACCCAGTGAAAAAGCTTACTTCCCAGAGAGGGAAGGAAAAAAATGAACAGCCAAAGTTATAGCAAAAATATATATTTTATATATATCACAGTCATATACAGTGAGAATACTATGCACGTATAAACACAGGAACCGCAAACAGCTCCTGAAAAGGGGAAGGGGAAGGAAAAAAGAGAAAAGGGACAAAAAAGGACAAAACAAAACAGATATGCACAATCAAAAAACCCGGGAACTAGCAAAATTAAGAAGTAGCAAAATGAAATCTCACCACTTCCCTTGAGAAAAGCAGGACAGCCAGACCTGGCCAGCACTGTCCCCTCCCGCGTGGCAGACAGCAGCAGTCACTGCGGGCCTCAACTCCAGGTAAGCAAGACCAACGCAGGGACCTACTCTTCCTGAACCTCACTGGAAGAGAAGAGAGCAAAGGCTTCTCTTCCTTTCTTATTTATACCTCTGTTCATGTAAAGGATAGCATGGAATACTGGGAACATAGGGTACTTCCCTGGTTACAAGCTAGTCTCCAGGAAGGCCTAGACTGAAACTATCACACACTGTCTGGCCTGAGATGTCCCAGTGGCAGTTCTAAGAGGGATTTTTCATTCCTAAGCATGGTGTTTCACCAGTATTTTAAACTTTCAGCTTGTGAAGATCTTTCTGAATTCGAATCCTGTCTTTTGTAGTCATTTCATCCAGTGTCACTTGGAAATAAATACTCTTACAGTTTTTGATATTTTAAGAATAATGCAAAGGAAAAGTCTCACTCCAACCAGCAATGTTTTGTCTGATAAATAACATGTTTGATGATTTCAGTGCACTTTTACACTAGTCACAGCAGTGGCACTACTGTAATTCCAGAAACAGCAGCTGAGACTACAACTTCAGTAAAGCCACCCCAGTGCTTTCCCAGACAATTTATTCCTACAACCCTGCCTGCATCCAAACCAGCAATATGCCACAAAACAATGACCCTATGAAAGCTAAGTCATATCTCCATTAAAACAAAATACATACCGATAGTCAATTGACAGACAAATAATAGTGCTGTACTATACCTGAGAATCCAGTCTAGTATTCAACAGAAATTTGATATATATATACATATTCATTCAAAGGTCTGTCTGTTCCAAAAGACAGTATGCATTATTTTCGTACTGGAAATGTTATGGCACTAAAAGTGTATTACAGCATCATGGAAGAAATCGCCAAGGTTTTGCTATCTTTCTTCAGACAGCAAGCCCCTGTGGGCTGGTTAATAAGGATGCATTCACTTACCTAGCCAATTCTCTTTTTCTGTAATCAGTTTGCTTTTATTACATGCACACACTTAAGAATATGAGTTAATCGATGAAAAAAATTGTTTATTTATACAGAAGACTTGTTCTACATTTTCATTAGACTGTTCACCCGTCTCTAACCATTGTCTGACTGTATGAAAGCACACAAGCAAACAGAGAAATCCTTTCAACATGGTTGAAGCATGCAGATTTTCTATTATCCATTCTGTAAATAAAACAATTCAAGCAATCATGAATATTTATATAAATGTGTATTAACTTAGTCATCTGATATATGTCTGATGTTTCTGCTTCCAAGTGTGAGCCTTTTTATTGCATATTTGTAGATAGCTGCCAGCCAGACCCTGTATGGGAGGATTTACAACCACGGGGGCAGCATGCCATCTGCTGCTATGAGGGTTGCTACAGCAGGAGAGACACAGCAATCAGATCAGTGCTGCCTTCTGCCTTTCTCTTCTCTGAGAATGTACACTAACAGCTCAGTTTATTAAAAATGTTTAAAAAACCCACCAAAACTGGGAGCTCAAATGCCTTTACACATAGCTTTTGTTAGGAGAGCTAGTAAAATACTGAGCTCTGGACCACGGGATTCTATCCATGCAAATGAGGGGCTGCTGTATCAGGTCTAATAGATCAAGACAAAAAAGAAAGTGTAATTTGACCGCAAACTAAATTATACTAGTAGATAATGTAATCAAACCATAAAAAAACCCAACAAAACAACACTTCGAAAATGCATTTGCAATGAACTCTGGAGTTTGAGACTCAGTTATGCACCATGAGAGCCTTGCAAAACTCCCACTGCCCCAGTCTGGTTCCATACAAGCACATGCCATTAGCAAAGGCAATATATAAAATATGATATATGACCAGTTTGATTCATGTCCACTGACTGGGGCAGGGGGAAAAAACGGAAACAATAAACCAACACAAAACCGTTTTCTTAAATTCATCCTGCAGGTTTTCCCCAAGTCCTTTCAGCACAAGTTCATTCTTTCTGTTCAAAGTGTTCTTCAATAAATCAAATGGAAACATTAGCCACCATTTTACTCAATAATTAACCATTTAACCCTCCCCACAAAGTGCAATGGCAGAGCCAGGCTTATGGTCACTCCAGCACATTGCTTAGCTGCCAAAGGCTCAACTTGGACATTTTTTGTTATCGATGACGGAGCTCCAGGCGATTGAAGTATAAATAATGCACTTCAGGTCTTTCCCTGCTGATTCATCCACATACAAGTGCTTCTTCTGGCTTTCTCTACGGATGGCCATAAAAAGTTTGGGATACAATCTCCTATATCAATCCTTTGTAGTATACTGGGGTTTCTCCATGCAGTTACAACTCCATGAGTCAGAATATAAGGTGAAATAGAAACTCTCAAAATTGGATAAAGGAAAAAGAATAATAAGAGTATAATTATATAATAAAAATAATGTAATATAAAAAGGAATAAAAGAATAAACATAACAATATAGTAATAAAAAGAAACTATAGATCACAATGACAACTACTGTAGAGCCACATTGCCTTGAATTCCATCAATAGGAATTTTGCTCGTGAAAATACCTGGAGCATGAGTACATTTTCACTGTGTACCTCCTGTTTCTTAGCATTAGAGCAGTCCACCATATTTAAAAATAACAAATCAGGTTTGACAATTGAAAGGAACACATCGCTTTAATGAAAAAGTAATTCAATACAGTGTAAAACTTTATTTTTAATATTAAGTGAGAAAGCATTTAATAAAGTTGAAGTACAGTTCAAACCTGAAGGGGTAAAAGAATTCTGGAGACTGGGACCGTCCACCAGAAAGCAAGGAAGGAGTGCTACACAAACTAAAAGCAAACCTCAGTCACTGTCAAAATTCTTGCTAAAGATTTGCTTGAGGCTCTAACAGAATTCTTTCTCAAGATCAATTGATCTCATCTTACTGACATTCTCTTTATAACATCTATATTATGACTGTCCCCTACAGTTAAGGTGAATTAACTGCTTCTTCTTCAAAAATGCATCTTACTTTTCCCTCTTCCCTATTGAAAATGCAGAAAAGCCAAGTAATGTGAGAAATACAGTGGAAACCACATAAATGAATAACTGTCAAAAGAACAGAACTATTAAAAGAATAAATCTTGTGTACCCAGCTGTGAAATATAACACAATATAGCAGAAACGAGCTAAATGTTTGAAATAAAAAATTGAAATGCAAAGTAACCTAAAATTGTTTAATGAACATAGCTGTTAAAATATTAACTCTTTGCATGCCAAAACTCCAAAGCAGACATGGAAGGAGGTCTGATCAGATGAACATCACATCAAGTAGTTCTCTCTCTCTCCATCCAGTCAAACTGCCCCCAGCTGATCTCAAGAGCTTTTATGTGTAAGATATATCTGCAGGTTGATTTCTGCACAAGACTTTTTTAGTTCAAACGTTGTGCCTTACAGACAATATTGACCTCTGAGGTGTGCTGAAGCTGGTCTCCCTCATATGTTTTACAGAACTGATCCAAGAACCACAGAATTGCCAGTTCTACTTTTTCATTACTAGACAGGGGTAACTGGCATCTATCAAAGAGATGAGCTGGAAAATTCTTAATGACATAAAAAAATATCTTCAGGAAGAATTCTCAAATAAAATTGTATTGTCACAGCCAATTTCTTTAGGAACCCATCATCTATTTTTTGTTTGCCCAAGTTTAAGTTTCTTCTAAGATTTTGTTTTGTTTAGACACTAATTATGCTAATTGACCAGTACTGAACATAAACATCAACATAACGCTTTTCTAATTACTTTGTCACTTGACATTTTCTCAGATGCATATGTTAAACTGTGGTGAATTTGCTAAAGTGTTTTTTTTTCTTAGACCATCCATTCCATGATGAAAGAAACAGAAATTTGAGAAGCATGGGGCTCAAACTGCAAGTGCAAGATAAGAGCTGTTTGGGTTCCCTGAAAACTGAAACTATTGTACTTAGAAACAAGTTTACATATGCACTATATAATGGATGCACTGTCGGCCTCACTTCTTCCCTCTTCTGCCTCTCCTAAAACACTCTCACTTTGTACATATCTCCATATTATCAGGACTGATTTCAAAGAATCAATTTCAGTCTATGCCAGCTAAGAAAATTTAATTAATTTTTTTTAAGGGAATATTCTGTTATTTAATTTTCAGTGTTCTTCCGCTATCTATTCCTTGAAATTCCAATTCCCTAGCAATTCAAAAATTAATTCCCACCTTTTGTCAATTCTGAAATATATAGTCACTGGATTAAAAGTCAGTAGATACTTCATCTGTAAGTCTGGATATTAAAACCTTTCACTTTTAATAAAAACACAGTGGAAGATTGCTAACACCACAGAGCCCCAGGGTAGATTAGGAAGGCAAGAAACAAAGGAGAAAATGCACAGTTTTTTCTCCAATTCTAAGTTGCATGTCCTTTTTCATGCATTAGATAGTGGATGTAAAGAACAGGATCAAACATGCATGAGGATTGAGAGAGTGTTTGCCACAAGAAATTGGTCATTCGAACAATACCCAACTCACTGCAGAAAGAGGACTCTGGTATGCACACTCCTAAATCTAGAGCCTTCTTTTTTATTCCAAGCTCTAGTCTAGAAATTAGTCTAAATTTTCAACCAGCAGCTCCCCTGTGCTTCTTCACCCACAATAATTAATGCAAAGGAAGTGCTGCAGAAAACAGCAGCCAGAACTCAGAACTTACAAAACTTACACTTGTGTAACACACAAATGAAAACAGGCAGCTGCATGGGCACAGTTAAACACTGCTTATAGTAAGAGATATCTCTGCCTTTAATCCCCTTCCCTTCCTCTGAAACAATTTTGAAATGATAGCCTCGGTGACTCCACTGCTCAGGATGATGAATCAAGAAAGACCAAAGCCAGTGGAATCGTCGCGGTCCACAGAGTCAGTACAGCCCTTGAGCACCCACCATCCAAGAACTGGACAAAAACAGAGACATTTAAATTCCAAATATCTGCTGACACTACACATCATTAAAAAAAAATAATCACAATTACAAACAAGCCCTACTTCCCAACAGGTTAACTCCCCATCGAGGGCATCGTGCCCATCAGTACCAGTGTGTGTTAACTGTCCTCCCAGAAATGTACACACAGAACAGACCAGCCATGCCAGCACTCCTACATTAAACAGAAAGAACAGTTCATGATGATAAGCCCTGATGCCAGTACAATACACTCCCACGAGGTATGAGCAGATCTACACGATATCAAACTGTCAAGAGAATGGTCAGCTCTCCCCTTTACCCCATCTAAAATCCACCCAGACAAACCAACTAACAAAAAACTCGGAGCGCAACTGCCGTATAAACTAAAACAGCCTATTAACTTGGACATGCTTCTAAATAAAACACCAAAGAACTAACCTTAAATACAAACTCAGCCTGGATAACAGGCAATTAATCCAGCATCTTCACTTGCCTGCTACAAGTTACTTCAAGGCATGGAACAATTTTACCTACAGTGGGACTGTTACATCTAGTTATCACAGCATTACAAAGTAATGGAGTCTCCCCACAATTTATTTGTTTCTTAGTTCTATTTCAAATTCTTTGTAATTTTAAGATATTATTTAAAGTGATTTGCACATAAGAAAATATTTATGTCATAAATCAGACATATCCTTCAACAAAAGAGTCTTTGAACTACCATATAGTTTTGAAAGTCTCTGTGGACTACTTCTAAATGGGTTTGAAAGACAGAGCTCATTGATTCCAAGCTATGCTGTCATGCCTTCCAATTTCCAGACTATTTAGCTGTCACTCTCCACTATAGCACTTACAGGATCCAGTGGCCAAGTCCTTCTCCAGTAAAGTGCAACATAAGGATTGTAATTTCTCTAAAACTAAGGTTCTATAAATAACTCATTGAGTTTGTGTATGTGGTATATTTTGTACAGACTTTCAGATACTGAAATCCCTCTTTATAAATATGGAACTCTTCAGTTTACAAACACTGAATTCTGAGGAATTCTTTTGGCCTCTCTCTGCTGGAAAATAATTGCCATGTTGCAAAACATGGGTTATTTTAATCTCTCTAGCACATTAAGGTAGAATATCTTTAAGTTTGACCTCCTGACCCTACTGAAGCCACGTAGATTTCCTGCTTCAGCTTTTTAAGCTGTGAGTCCAGTAACTAATGGCATCTTCTCTCAGGAAGGATGCAGTATTCTATCCTGAGGTAAGATCAAAAGGAAGACCTGAATAGCAAAGTAACCTGTTAAAACTTCAGGATGCTGCTAAAGGTTTCTTCCTCAAATGAAAGGCAATGAGACTACAGTAAAAGTTACCTTTAGACTCCACCTTCATTTGGTAAAATACTCTTTGTAATAAATTAAAATTGGGTGTCGATGACAACACAGAAAAGACAACTTGGAGGGGTTTCTACTTAAGCTACAAACAAGGCTTCTCAATAAGTGAATTACATAAACTAGAAAATGTCTTGCTCTCATTTCTAGGATTTTACAAAGTGATAACAGCTTAACTTAAAAGATTGAAGACAACACCCTGACGAATACAGTGTCTTGTAAATTCATTCTTAAGTTTAATATAAAGGATAAACTACAGATAAACCAATGAAGTCATATTATGACTGTGAAACAGTATTGTATTTTGGATATTTCTACATATATATCAGGACATGCATAGTATCTGCCTAAAGTCTTGAGATTTTATTTCATGTTTGTTTTAAATCTCTGATAAACTAGTCTACATTTACATAACATTAAACTCCACTCAATCTCCCTTATGTTTTGCACTATTGTTTTTTGAAAAACCCAAAACAGAGGGTTTTCATTCCATCCCCTTCAACAGTTCTGAGGGTTCCAGTATCCTCAGACTATACACTATAAGTAATTCTGCTTTAGCTAGAGGTATATAGCACGGTGTGTTCTATACATAAAAAAGATGCAGAGACAAATATACACAACGTGTGGAATAACACGCAGATGATTCCAGCAAAAGTACAGAAGGCATTCCGGTTTGTTTTAAATCTCAGTCTTTTTTTTAAATACCACACAAAACTGTAATACAGACTGAGATCTGTAACAGCAAACGCTGTGACAGGGAACAAGCACCGACTTTTGAGAGGAAACAAGACAAAAGAGGAAGACTACTAAATATCTTCTCTTATTGTGCCTGTGCCATTCCTAACAACCTGGAGGGGCAGTATCAGCTCTCCAAAAACCAACGTATTTTATTTCCCAGTTTTGAGACCTGTGCTTCTTGACAAAAAGGACACTTCCAAGGAAAAACACACCACACATTGCACTACAAACAGCTATTCATTTAGGACACTAGGAGATTGCACCATCATTAGCAAAACACTAAGGAGCTGAAGTGTCTCAGAGAACAGACATTGCTCAAATGAATTTAGCATTAACAGCTACTAAAGAATGGCCATTTGAAGAGGGTATCACAAAGCAGCTGTGAAGTGGTGCCAGCTGGTTCAGAGAGCACAGCACAGCCAATCCTGTGGCCAACAGTCTTTTTTAAAATAAAATCCTGCCTTCCTTCTTACAAACTGCAGGAGTTCATTTTTAAGCAGTTATTTTTGTGATGGTAATCCTCTTCTCTGAGCACAATACCAAGTAACTGGTACGACTTCTTTCCCTCTATCGCACCTTCACTATTTAAAATTTTCAGTGCAGTTGCTTTTGCAATTTCTAAGGCAGATATCTTTTGTTTTAGGAAATGATTATTGCTGTAATAACCTGCAATTATCTTTTGTAACAGCAAAAATCCCAAAGAAATCAGTCATTACCATAGACCACAAGTGATCACTAAGTAGTGCTGTTGTTTTAGTAAACCATGACCACATCACTATTGATACAGAGATCAAGGCAGTATAATAAAACGAGATCTTAATATTACATTGACTTTGTAACATTAAAAGCCGTTAAACACGTAAATTTAACTATGTATATCTCGGGGATATAACAGTTGTTGTTCAATATGAAAACAAATGTTTAGTTTGTAGAAAAGCAACAGTATCTAAACCACACTGAATATTTTCTAACAGGTAACAGCAGTCCTCAGTGTCCGGCTGCTGGGTTCCCTCGGGCCTCCCACGACTGTGGAGTGCAGTGTCAACCCTGCAACCACCCCATGACACCAGGGCATCAATCACAGTTCTCCCAAAGAGAAGCCTATAGGTGCATGGAAGAAAGTGGAACTAATAAAAAGGTATGTAGGACGTCTTTTAAAAACTAATGATGAAATGGCTGCTACATAGAAGAAAATCAGCATATTCAAACTCTAAAAAAGAATAGCAAAATAAATCACAAACATTTAAAAGCATGTAAAGAAACAGCTGTATATTATGCACTAACCTGTTTCACCTTTTCAAAACAATACACTTTATCCATTTTAAAATGCAACAGACACAAGATAGCTATATTAGGAAAGAGCCAGTAGTTATAAAGACAATGTAAATGAGAGGGGATGAAAATAAGTATATGAAAAACATATGAAAATATATATTTTTACCACTTACATTACAATAAATAATTTCAGTTTCTTGAAAACTAGGTAATACATCTTAACAGAGAAATATAAAAAAAATTAAGGTTTTTAATGTTGCACTAATTTTTAGAGACAGATAAGTGCAAAAGGAATAAAGCTAACATTTTAATTCAAAAAATGTTCATCATCTTCCAGCTGATTCCCTTGAGGGCACCTGAGGCATGAAATTGTCAATTTTCAGCAATTAAAAAGCTTTTACAGCTCTCATGCCTATATTCTAAAGATGTAACAAGATGTTAAAACAAACACATCAATGCCAATGTACCCCGTTTAATACAAAGACAACAAGCGAAATGTGGTACAAGGTGATTTAGATCATTAATGCCTGTTTGAGAAAAGGCCTAGTTATATCTGCCATAAAATCACAACTCTTTTTCATATGCAAGTATGTAGTTACTGACACATAAAACAGTCTAAAAACTAAATTAAATACTCACCTTCCTGAACTGTGATTTCTAATGGATTCCTACTAGGAGACTGCAATGGTTTTTGGTAGTTTTGTGCATTTCAGTCAAACAACTGTTAAAGAAGCGTACAGGTCTTTTGGTATTCACGCCTGCTAACTGTGCACAGTTGCTCCTGCTTTTGGAAAAACTTGCTGTATCATCCAGTGGATCTGCTAAGCCACCTCTAGAATAGAGAGAACAAGTAACCATGTAGCCACTATTGCTTAAAGGCTGTTTTCCCACCGTCACTGAACTGCTGAACTCACTGCAGCTGGTGAATACAAGAGACACAGATCTCATTCTATTTACATACATACTCATACACATCCAACAAACACAGAACAGTATTCTACTTAAGCCTTCCTCTTAACATATTTTAAAGAGAAAAGAGGAGATGAGGTTGGCATTATGAATTCAGAAATGTAAAACCTGAATAACCAAGGTCCACTGTGCCTGAATAGACTATGAATAAGGAGCATCTTTCTCAGAGGATGATGGGAGGAAATAAAGGGCTATTTAGTAGAAACGGATTTTGCATATTTATCAATTTAAGCACAAGACCATGATATCAAAGGCAACAAGCAGGCTTTAGTAAAATTTCATGCAACTGCTTTATAAGCCTTCTTCTATTCTGCTGTAAACCAGCTGAGTGCCTATGGAATGCCTGTAACTATGAAACCAATAGCTCTTGCCATAAAATGCATTGATACTCCTTACACAAATCACAAAAGGAAAGGTTTATTCATCAGAAGGTTATGTTTTGCTGCACAGACCACAAACAATCTACAGACAAAAAGTGAAAGCCAACAGGAATAACATCCAAGCTTTGAAAGATACAAAGCAGCTGAAAATCATAATGTTCCAGATGGGCTGAAACAGACTGCTTCTCAGGTACTCACAAATACTTGAAATAAAAGATCTCCTTCTAGTTTGTAGAGAAGCATCCTCTTGTAGACCATTTGTAGAAAAATCACTAGTTCCTTACTCACCCTTACTCAAAAGGGAGAATAGCTCTTCAAACTCCCTAAAAAAGGACAAAAGTGACTTTCCTTTCATTGTTCCAACCTACCTCTTTCTCTGTGTGAAGAACCTGATGGATGGCTCCAGGATGGAGGGTGATGTTATCAACTACCTTGGTTTTTAAGAAACATGGTTACTCCGGAAAACAGGATTTGTTTGTGAATGTATCAATCTCCTTGGAGCAAATGAAAGAAGTCTTATGAAATTAGCTCCCGGACAACCCATGCTTCTCAGGAATGGCCTGGACATTTGATAATAAAGTCTACATTTGATATTGCTGTCTACAGAAATGCCACAACTAAGGATCTCCATCATGTAAGAGAGTAAGACAACACAAGAGTAGAATACAAATCACTTGGAGACAGGGAGGGATACGTGGAAACAGCACTACCAAGACAGTCTTAAGAATGACACAGACTGGTAGAAGAGAAGGTCAGTACTTTCCTCATCTTTTCCCTGTTAGCTTTCTACACAGGTTAGAAAGTTTACCCCTCCACAATGTAACATGAACATCAAGAAGAATCTTTCATCAGTACCAAAGAAAGAAACTGAATTTTCAGTGCTGATGGTGACGCTGATGAAGGCAATAGCACATTTCATTGGAGCTGATCAAGACAGATAGTTTGACCCAGAAGCTTAGCACTACTGAGTCCTACTCAGGAGAAAAAAGCCGAGACATGAAATTTCAACCCTGAGATTTCATTACAGAAAAGCTAAACAGAGAAAAAAACCTAAAGATGCCAAAAGAAGTGTAGTTGGTTAAGAGAAGGCCCAGGAAAATTGGCAGCACCCACAATGAGCTGCTTGTCCTTCCCTGTCCTAGCCCTGGATCACTGGAAGCTCCCCTAGGTACGAGTGATTCCTGTTCCTGAGACGATAGAAATGTTCATGATTTTGAACCATTAGAAAGTCAGCAAAGGCCCATGAAATGAAAAAAAGCTAGAATTTACATTTGATTTTGGCCTAAATTTAATAAGCAAAAGGAATAAAATGTTATCAGCCCATTAAGACAAGCTAAAGAAATCACCATGATAATCAGAACCAGCATACTCAGATTATACCAAAACATAATATGCCAATAAATCAGAAAATTAAACACTCCATATTACAGCCTGAAAGTTGCAATTACAAGTTTACCTTACAACTTGAGGAACACATTCCAGTCTAGAAGTAATGTAAGCTTTTGCTATCTGGGGTGCATACATTTCTAAGAGGTGGGGTTCTGCTGTTTTCACAAAGGGTACAGACCCACTATCCTTTGCCACAGAGTAACAAACACTGTTTGGGGCAAACTCCCAGTGCTATAAGAAAACAAAACATACTTCTGTTAAAGCACCCCAGTGTGACATTTCAGTTGAGAAACATGATACTTTTATCTTCAGTAGTCTTATTCATCCAGGTAGCTTCTGAGGGCCCCAGTCACAACTGAGACCAAACCTGAACAAGAGCAATTGCAGAGGAGAGAGATTGAGTTTCAGAGTCTGCATACTCACACTGCTCCTTGGAAGTCTACGAAAACCTGGCTTTAAAAAACAATGAACTGAGCAGTCTGTAATCTGCATATAGCTCTGTACAAATATACACCTATATAAATAGAGCTGTCAGGGGCTCTACTGCTTTATAACCCCTGTGGTGTCAGAATGAAAAGGGACTTGGCAAGCAAAGCAACCTGTCCAGAAGCATAAACTCTAAATCCTGTAAGTAAGAATATTTTATCGATCCACTCCTGTAACAACAGTAATTTAAATAACATTTATCTTGAAAGAAATTATTACCTCAAGATTACAATATAAAGACACTGAAAACATGAATCATTAGTCACTGACATAGTTTGCAAACATTAGAGGGAAAATTGACATAATTTCATCTAGAAAAGAAACAAAGTACATGCAAATGCAACAACTTTATCTAGTTCATCCGCTTGTTATTTAGATTCAAAGTCACATCTCAAGTTTATTAACAACAACTTTTTTAATTCAGATGACAGAAATTCATATCAACTGTGCCTCATTAACCTGATAACAACTGTTACATCATGTTAGAATTGACACTAAATTATAAATTCAGCTCTGAAATTTGAATTTCTGCTTGTCTTGTATAGGAACCACCTGTTCTGCCAGCAGTCCTCTCTAACCTTCAAAGTCTTGGAATTATTTTAGTGATTCCACCTTTGTAGTTGAGTGTATTTTTCAGTGTAACGCACACACTGAAATATTTCTAAAACCAGCTTCCTATACTAAAGTTGGCATTAGAAAGACAGCAATTATAATTTCTTTATATTTCTGTCTGGAAATCCCTGTGATGTCACTCAGACAAACTTTTCAACGCATGAGAGATTCAAGTACCTGCAGACCAGATGAACTTGAAGAAAGCTGAAAAGTGGCTACAGGTTCCCACACATCCATTTAATGCTTTAATGTGTAATGGGATTTACTTTATCTAAAAAGAATGTTCCAAAAGTATTCAATTCTTCTTTTAAATTACATATGATTTCTCCATTAACATGTAATTCCAACACTGATTTAAAACATCCTGCACAGAGTAGCAGAGCGGTCCCTCTTGAGAGATGAGGGCTCACACATTATTATTTCTGGAACAATTAATTCTGTACTAAAAAAATATACTGCCTGTCACCTGAACACTGGTAGCTGACCACATGTCCCTTAAACTTACTGCAAATGTGGGGTAAAACATGTTACTTAGACCAAAAACATACTGTGAAAGAAGTTAAAGCTAACACAGTTTATCTCATTTTTCACAGTAGTACCACAATCACATATCTCAACCTTCAGAATTACACCTTGGGCCAAAAAGAAATTTCTGCCACTATCTACTGACCCGCTGCGATGGCTCCTGTGTTTAAATTCTAGCCTAAACAGCTGTGTCCAAATTTCGACACCTAATTATTTGGTTTTCAGAAAAACTGAGTAAACAAGCACTCTCAAGTAATTCAAAGAATAGAAATCATAGAATCATAGAATCAGACGGGTTGGAAAGGACCCGTCAGATCATCAAGTCCAACCCTCGATCCACTACTGCTGCAGTTACTAGAGCATGGCACTCAATGCCACATCCAGTTTCATCTTAAAAACCTCCAGGGATGGAGAATCCATCACTTCCCTGGGCAGCCCACTCCAATGCCTGAATGTCCTCTCTGTAAAGAATTTCTTCCAAATATCCAACCTAAACCTTCCCTGGCACAGCTGAAGACCGAGCACTCTTGTCTTACTCCCAGGATAGCTGCCTGGGGGAAGGGACCAACCCCCACCTGGCTACAACCTCCTGGCAGGGAGCTGTAGAGAGTGAGGAGGTCTCCCCTGAGCCTCCTCTTCTCCAGCCTCAACAGCCCCAGCTCCCTCAGCCTCTCCTCACACCACTTGTGCTCCACTCCCTTCCCCAGCCTCATTGCTCCCCTCCATGTCCTTCCTGAACTCAAGGGGCCCAGAGCTGGACACAGCACTCCAGGGGTGGCCTCACCAGCGCTGAGTACAGGGCAAGAATCACTTCCCTGCTCCTGCTGCCACACTCTTCCTGAGCCAGGCCAGGATCTATTGGCCTTCTTGGCCACCTGGGCACACTCTGGCTCCTGTTCAGCTTCCTGTCAATCCAAACCCCCACATCCTTTTCTGCCTGGCTGCTCTCCAGCCCCTCTGTCCCCAGCCCATGGGGCTGCTGGGGGTTGTTGTGGCCAAAGGGCAGGACCCGGCACTTGGCCTGCTTGAACCTCATCCCCTTGGAATCAGCCCAACTCTCCAGCTTGTCCACATTCCTCTGCAGAGCCCTCCTGCCTTCCAGCAGATGAACATTCCCCCCCAGCTTGGTGTCATCTGCAAATTTGCTTATGGTGGACTCAACCCCCTCATCTAAAATTATCAATAAAGACATTAAACAGATTGGGCCCAACACTGATCCCTGGGGGACACGACCAGTGACTGGTGGCCAACTGGACGCAGCACCGTTCCCCACCACCCTCTGGGCATGCAACATTTAAAAAATAAGTTGCTCTCAAAAGCAGAGATATGTGAACTTAAGAGAAGTAGAATGTACCTGATGGTGCCACTTCCACTGCTATGGAAGGTCTTGATCAGCACAAAATCATTCCAGCTCTGATGTCAGCTCAGAGACCCAGCGTACAGCATGCTGCTCTTCACCACCTCCTGTCAAGGCTCTTGAGAGGCTTCAATTACCCCCCAATGTTATAGAGAGGATGAGGGAACTAGTGAAGGAGAAAAACATCTTGGCCTGATCTGACTGCGCTGCCTATCCACAAGAATTTGTCTTTCTTTTTGGTTGCTTCCAGTTCAGTGAATTAATTCTTTTAGCAAGTACTGAGATGGTAGGACCCAGCAAAACATAAAAAGAAGACAAGCCCAGAATTTAGATAGTTCAACCTTTCTGGTAAGATATAAAAAGAGAGAGACGGCACAGAGAGATTGAGAGACAGCAAGAGAGGCAGGGAAGGAAGAAGATAGAAATTTTTGTCTTTGAATCCTTTTTGATCACTTGAGCTTAATTGGGTGTCATGTAATCCATTTAAGTACAGAGTTCATCAAGCCAGAAAATATAAAGGGACAATAATGACATTAACAATTTAGGTTCAATCATAAAAAGCCTCACCTCCTTCAAAAGAGAGCACACAAGCATCAGTATGTCCTTCAGGGAGGTGTCATGGAATGTGGCAGCTATTTTACAATGTTTTGCTGAAGGTCTTGAATAATCAACCTGAGAAAAGTAAGGACAGAATAAACAACGCTCCCTTCCTTGCTCAAACTAGATGAAGAGGATATCTGGCAGATTAATTATTTGACACTAGAAATTAAAATGATGGTCCAGCACTAAATGCAGGTCTCATCAGGTTTTTGACACATCTCCTTTTTTCCCTTCAAGTTTGTTCCTCTTTCTGGATGGACAGGTTTGAGGCACTTCCTCGGGGTAAGATGTAAGCAAAGAAAGTCATTAGCAGAAACACAACTGAAAAAGTTGATTGTTCACTTCACTTGGTTTTACTAGTTCTGGTGACTGTGATGAGGGAAACGTATCTGGTACTGGTAGAGTCCCTGTACTAAGAATCTCTTGTGCCTCTGTGTATTTTGGTGGGGGAGGAAGGTGTTTTAATCCCTTGATGTCTAAGAAATGTTTCTCAAACCATTTTTATGAAGGGCTGAAACATCCACGGCTTTACCAGCATCACTTGCAGAAGGAAAAAAACAAAGCAATGCTTACTAGATTAATTTCCCAAATCAGTTCTGAGAGGAGCATTACTTCTATTGTACTATGGTCCACAGTGCCCTACGGGAAAAAAAAGACAGGATTGCTCAAATATCAGCACTTGTAGTTACCATTTTTCAGCATTACTACAATCAGATTGTACTTAATATTTTTCAACATTTCTAGAATCAAGAGGAGTTGTTAGGCTGAGATATCCTAAGCTGTTTAGAAGGCTTTCACACCAAATTTCATCAGCATTAACGGAACTAGACCTCCAAGCTTCCTAATTATCTCTGAAAAAAACCCTCATCATAAATTTTAAGAATTGTCTGATAACAAAACCCCATCTGAAAATAAACTCTGAGTAACTGCAGTCTGGAAAGTCACTACTACACCTCTCAAAGTTCAGTATTCTAGTACTTGTAAGGCAAGCTGCATGAAATTCAAACCATTAGAAAAAATTAAGCCACGAATGGATGAAAAAGATCACAGAGTACTCTCAGAAAAAACAAAGTTTTGCAATGCTACCTGTCAAAAAAATTAATTCTTTTCCCTCTACAGTAGTTTATAATGCATTGTTTGGAAGCGAATCATACATTTCATCTCTGAGAACTTGTGTCTAAAAAGTGAGGCAGAGGTGTTCAGTATTTCCATTTGAGTGTACGATCTGATCATCAGAAATTAAGATCCTTGGAATGTTTTGAAATTCAGATACAATGCAGAATTGTGCAAATAATTAATAAAATCTAACTGTCTTCACTGAGCTACCACAAAGCATTGATAGAAAAATTAAATCTACTTTGTTAAATATAACTAAAATCAACTGCAATGAGGCCTTGCCATTGAGCCAGGGGAAGATCTCCATGTGTACTTCCACAGCTGCAGTTTGCAGCCTCAGCTCCCCCGGTGCCCAAAATGTCAAGTCATCCTTGTCAAAATTTTCCTGCTATTTGTCACAATTACACTCATTTTTACAACTCTGAAGATCACCCGAAGTTCAACTAAAGAAAAGTCTGACTACTTACCAAGGGGCCTAACTTTTCACTGCCATCTGTTTTGCATCATCACTTGCACAAAAGCAAATCAGAAGAGACAAATGAGGGGAGCTCTCAGGCAAAATTAACATTGCTGCCCTATCTGCCTTCAGTAAGACTAAACATCCTACACTGTAATTTGAACACAACTTTCCTTTACATTTCAAATTCTTAAAATAGTCCATAGGAATGTTCCTTAGATCATGCAAACATGTAAAAATAGAAAATGCAACCTCCCCATTATCACATGTGAAAACCTGTGTGATTAATTACGAAGGAGCTGGGAAAAGAACTGCTAATCCCTTTCTCAATAATAAATCACATTCAAATTCACACTGGAGGAACCTCAATTCAGAATGCTAATGTATATGTATTTGAAACTACCATAGGCTAATTATTGACATATCTAATATTGTTTAAGGATTATTTCTTCAATTTTTGTATAAAATTTAATTCACTAGATCTATGACTTAATTTTCTTTTCCACAGAAATTCTTAATTTAACTAAAGAAATCTCTTAAGAAGCTAAATGTTTTATTTAAATCTCTGTTTTTAATGAGCTGCACACTGAAGAGTCACACTGCAATCATTTTAATAATAAATGCAAATTCCAATTATAGTACATTCATAAAAATAACTGCAAAATGGTAGAGAAGTATACTTGAGTTTGTTTTTAATAAACAGATTATTGCAACTTATCTTTTATTAGGCATTCCCAAAATAACTCAAAAAGTACATTAACTCAAACAGTATTATAAACAAAGTAAGACTGAAAAGCAAAGGAGAAACTCATTAGCAAGAAACAAAAACGGTTAACTTCGTATTTTCTTGCTGAATTACCAGGATCACCACCACATACACAGATAACGGATGATCCTGGAAGGAAATTGCCAAATAGCTTAAATTTTCTCATTACTTTTGTCAACAGAAGTACTGGGCTTAATGTTTACACAGACATGTATCAGAAATGTATCTCCACAGTAACTGGAAAAAATGAAGGCATTAAACAGAATGGCTTGACAACAGGAGCTGCTATTTTACAACAACACTACGAAAGACTGTTTCAGAAAAAGAAAACCAACAAAAATCCGTGACAGCACCACGAATACCGTGAGGCATCAAACTCCCCAACCTCACACAAGTGCCAAACCCACCCTGGTTCTTCACTGCTGGGCGATCTTCTGCTTTAAGCAACGCTCCTTATGCTTTTGCCACCCAAGTATCAAACTAAGAGACATAATATGCCAATAACTATAAATGAAGAGGTCCGAACAAAAACAAAAAAAATGGCAGAAGTAAAAAATTGTTTCCTACCTGCAAAAATTTTTTTAAATCAGTAATAATGTCTCTGAATATAGGCTGATCTTTTGATACATCAAACCATCCTAATTTTGTAATTTTAGCAATGACTTGAATAAGAGCTTGGATGACAAAAGGAGCCAGTTTGGGTTGAAAAGATACATAGCTCAGAATGTAATTTCTTGTAACAAAGCATTTTAAAATCAGCAACACAAGTCTTCTGTAAAGAAAATGAGCTAAATAATTCTAATAGAAACTTAAGCTATGGATTTAAAAAAAAAAGAATTCTTATAGTTAGCACAATAACTGTAAGTTCTGTTAAATCATTAAATCCAGCTGAATGTTTAGTAACACAAAGTACATTACATACATGATCATTACTCTAGGACACATGAAAACAGTTTTTTTAATTCAGAGAACTGAATTACAGGCAGGTAAAACACTAATTATTCATTACAATCCCATACACTGGGTATTATTTCACTACATAACAGCAGCTCTCACAGTCAACTCAAAATAAACACAAGTTTTCACAGATAAAAGTCCCTACTGAATGTTCTCAATTCAATATAGAACATCCCATGGAATGGGAAATGCACATTGCAGTTCTGGAAACTCTGCTCTAACTAAAAGGAAGTTAAGCTGTTTCAAAAGTTGTTGAAATGTATAAAATTCAAGTTGATTAAAGTTAATTTTTACCTAAAAGAACACTAAAAACTTTTATCAGAAGCAGCAGGTTCTCAGCCCTGTGTTTCAAGGTACTGCTGTCCACAGAACTGACACAACAGTGCAGATTTTCTAAAAATCCAAACTGAATCATAAGCTTCTTATGCAAAGCCTTTTCACTATTAAAGACCTAACGCATACTTGCTCATTCTTTTTGGATATAGCAATGGCTTTAACATAGATCCTAAAAAGTAAGGAAAACTATGTAGGCTCTTAGTCCTGCAAGTCTGAAGCTGCCTTGGCATGACTTTTACAAATATTAAGAGCTGAACATCAGCAACGTGACGTGACTGACTAGCGGGTGTACCAGAAATATCTGCAACTTTTATCCTTTACAAACATGAGCTGAATCTCTTTAGCATCTTATGGAATAAATACAAAGTCTACTTTGAAAAAATGAGCAGTTTTTTCAAAATATGAAGTAATCTGAGCAAAAATATTTATTTTAATTTTGAAAATACAAAATGTTATTTGTGAGTTAATTGCAGAGAAACGATGGAAGATCTCACAATCACCTTTACATTCACTCTCACACAATGATCACCCTATGAAAACCAGGCTTGGTAAACTGCGAGTACAACTGAAGGAACAACCAGACTGTGCTTAACGGAGTTTCAGCTCCAACTCATATATTGACATTTTAACAACAAACATTACTCATGAATGTCAATTCTGTGTTCAACAGGCAGTGGGGAGCCCTGCTGACAAGCTTAGGCAGACACGTTACTGCTAGAATCTGCATGTAGGATGTCCACAAAAACACATCAGAAGGTATTATTCAAAAATGAGTGAAATAAAGGCAGGGAAAATACATCAAAACCTGATAAATAATGAATAAATCATTTTGTTAAGTGTACCAAAACTTTATCAAAGGTGTATTTTAGTACCATCTTTGTTTCATTGTAACTAAACATAAATTACAAAACAGTGATAAAAAAGCTGAGGCCTGCAACTTTCATCCCTTTTGATGGGATGATATCTGTTTCATAGCTAGAAACGAGAACAAAATGAGAACCACCAGATTATATCACACTGTGTCCCAACACTGCTCTACAGATGACACAATCCCTGATTATAACCCCTCTGAAAGTACTGAAAGCTGAGATCCTTCCTCCTTTTGTGCCTGACATCTCTGGTGCAGGTTATAGTCACTTCCACAAAGACCATTTAGATAAAAATCATTTAGATATAAAAAGAGAAAAGCATTTTGCCTTAATTGTCCTGACCTAGTAGTGGCCCATGACTGAGAAATCTGCGTGAGCTTCCATGAGCATAATCACCTTCATGGATAACACACCTCCCAGACACTCACCATGCCTTGTTCCCACAGCCGCTGGTGTTGGCTGAGACATTCAGGGCTATCAATAAATTCTGGCAGGACCTTCTCAGCTTGCGTTTGCTGGGCTGGATCAGTTCCTCCAGACAGGTGGTTACAGAGTACTTCTACTTCTGCCAGACTCTCCTAAGGGAACAACACGACTGAAACTTCCACAAAGACTTTTCAGCCACATAAGATTTCTTTGTTTATAATTTTAGATACCATAGCAGAAATATGAACTGTTACCTATGCTCAGCTTTCCACTTGTTTCACAATTCAATTAGAAAAAATTAGGATGCCTTCTGTGACAAGAAGGCAAAATAACTGAAATTAAACTGCCATTTCTTCTCTTAGCTATCAAAGTATTTTTTACTATGGTTCAATCCATCTGTTTTTCTGAGCCTTCAGATGGGAAGCCCAAAGGGAGATGAAAGATGGAGAATTGTCAAGTTTGAGCTACGCTACCTGGAAAACTTCTGGCAAATTTATTTTAAAACCAGTAAAACTCATCAAATTACCACATCCAGAAAAAAGTAGCTTTGTATGCATCTATTCATGCAAATATCAGTGAAAGATGGGACAATTTAGAAGCTGTAGTAGCAAGACTAGAGCTAAAAGTCCTCTCCGCTTTGGTAGAGGTGTGTATGTGAAACCTCTCCCTCCTGTGTGAGCAGTATGATTTATATCTACTAGTCACTGTCTCACAAGAGAGATGAACCCCTTGAGCGCCTTTAGGAACCATTACATAAACAGAAGTTTTAGCATCCATCAGGTTCCCAAAGCCTATATAACTCTCCTAAAGTGGCCACGTCATTAGAAGGTACTTCATGATTTGAGTGTGGTCTAGAAAGAAAAGAGAACACATAGTGTTTCACCAATCTCATTTAAAAGTTTGAACCAAAATCCTGTTCACCAGCCCTTCCAAACATATGTTTTGCACTTTAAATAAAAGACTGGATTTCAGCACAATCTATCTCACATATACTGTAGTTCAAATGTCTTTTAAAATTCCAAGACAGTGTCTTTGGCAACTAAAATACATTTGGTTTTGTCAATCAAAGCATGTAATTTCCTTGAGACATTAAAAAAAGATCATCGTCTTTTCCTCATTTTTGTTGTGCACAGGTAGTCCCTGGATTTGATCTGCACCTTCTGCATTTCAGTAATGATGGTATTTTAGGAGTCCTTGATTTTCAATCAAAAAGTAGCCGTGTACTTGTTCCTTTGGAGAAGTTTTAAGAAACGGGATATTTGCTCCTAGAGTGAACAGATCGAGTACCTCAAATGCTGAGCTCAACAGAGACTTCTTTTGCTTTTGTTTTTCCCTCTCCTACACTGAGAGTAAAGGAAAAATAAGGAACAGGTAACAATCCCAGTAATGCAATTTTAAATGAGGCAAGATCCATACCAATTAAAGCTCATTAAGGCTCATAAAATGCAAGCATATACATTAGGGAAAATACAACACAAACTCCACACAACTGGGGCAAAACTTGCAAATAGGGACATCTAGCAAAGACGAGTACATAACTACAGACATAACTACAATGCATCGTTCCATAACGGAACAAGCCCAATACAAACTAAGAAGTACGAAACAAACTATTGTGCCATAGTCAGCAAAAGTTAAAGACCCTCTTATATTTGATTAGAAATTTGACTTTCAAGTCTGGACAAATTTGGCAACAAGTTTGAGAAAGCACAGAATAAAACTTTCAGCCCAATCACCAAGGTCTAAATCACCTCTACGATAACTGACATTAAAATAGCAAATTATTTATAAGCTGGCTAAACAATCATTTATACACAAAGAATTGACAGTGGAATCACTGTGCACTTTAATGCACAGTGATAATGTGTTCAGGTTACACCAAAATGTAGAAATTTAGGCTAAGGATCACTTCTTGTTGACAAGTTAGAATTATGAAGGACAGCTAAAAAAAGTAAGGCCTGAACAAACACTAGATAATGATATTCAAAGAACAGCTGGTTTATTGGATATTGAGACTGATGACATGCAGCTCTTTGAAATACTTTATTTGGACATGTTTGTTCTCAGGAGAATGTTATGACAAAGGTTCTTATTGACAGACTGGAGGCATGGCCACAAAGTGCTCAGAATTCTCAGACTGCCAGTGAACTTGTTAGATGTTCTCTGGGTTACATTTTAAGTGTGGTACTGAGGAAATGTGCTGCTTTTCCTTGATTCTGATAGCAAAACCAAAAAATATGACTTGAAATGAGCAAATACAACCGTCTTGTGTGTGATGGCAACTCGGCTGAGCAACAGAGGTATTATTTAACTTTATTAAGAAAAAAGTAATCGGAGAAAACAATGAGAAGTCAAAAACAAGCTCTCTCTAGATTAGATAGGTATTTTCTCTAAGGAAACACAAGACTGTCACAATACCTTCTTTAATATGAGATAAAAATGCCTTCAGATACCTCACTTACTCAAACCCTGATCAAGAGCTGAAAGGTGATTCCTGAGAAAACAACTGTGTCAGTGGAGACAATCCAGCTACCAGATGCTGGCTGCTTTAAGTGAGATGGGAGTAGAAACAGATCTGAATAAGAAATGGCGTTTTTGATCACAAAGAACTGGAACTTTTTCCAAGAAACAGATTCATATACTAATAAAAAACGTTAGATACTATGATTTCCCACCCCCACCCCCACCCCGGTTGTCACGTTTTCATAACACTCATGAATATGCTGAATAAAGTTCTCTGGATACTTCTAGTCCTACCTCTCCAGCTCCCCGACGTCCCTGGCAACTCTCCTGAGAAAGAACCAAGGGCCAGAAATGCTGGGGGCCTGTCCCCGTAGAAACCCCCAGGCAGCCCACGAGCCAAGCAAACTGGCAGGAAACCAGGCAGGCTCCTAATCGAAGTTTTGCTGACATTAACAAATTCCCTCAGATGTTTTGATTTTAATCAGAATTTGCTGACTGAAAACACTCTATGAAGAAAGTTCCACCAGGTTTATGCAAGAGCAACATGATGCACGTAACTTAATTGCCAGTTTAAAAAAAAAAAAAAAGAAAAAAAGAAAAAAAGGATATTTTAGTGGTCCTTTTATGTGCCGTGCCTGGTACCCAAGTATTTAAATAAATGCCTAAAATGGCCTCTCTAACAGTGTCAAAGCCTGTTGCCACCAGTGCAGTGAAGCCGCGAGAGATGACGGCACACGCCTGACACCGCGGTGTCTCCCGAGGCCCTTTCCCGCCTCCCCTTTCCTTCCTCCCTTGTTTGAGGGCAGTTTCAGTGGCTGATGCTCGTCTCGGACAAGTCCCGGAGCCCGGCTGCCTCTGGTTTTCAGTGAAGAAGTGGCGGAGGAGCCCAGCGCCGCCTTCAGAGCGCGGTGGCACCGGGGAGCAGGTGCGGCTGTTTCAGCGCCGTGGAGCCGCCGCAACCCGATAGCGGCTCCCGGGGAGCGCACGGCGGGGCGATGGCAGCACGAACCCGCCCGCCGGTACCGGCTCCGTACGGCGTGTCCCGCTGCCGACAGCCCAGCCGGGACCGCCGCGGCTCCGCGGGCAGGGCGGCTCTGGGCACCTGTCGCCCCGCTGCCAGGTCGGCGCTCCGCATCCTACGGCCCCTGCTCCGCTCGGCCACCGGGCCGCAGCCGCCCCGCACCACCTGAGGGCTCCACCGCCTACCTCAGGAGCCCTCTCCCGCCCCGAACTCCCGGCTCGTCCCCCAGGGCAGCCCCACGGCGGGCTCGGCCCCGCACAGCCCGGCGCGCTCCAACGACCAGGAGAGGTCCCGCCGGCCTCACCGCTCTGCCGGGGCGCACCGACCTGGACACGCAGCGCCATCTTCCCGAGTGACGCCGAGAGCAGGCGGCGAGCCCAGCGGGGACAGGAGCAGCACCGGGGCCGGCCGGCTGTGCGGGGCGGGGAGCGGGGCGGGGACAGGAGCAGCGCCGGGGCCGGCCGGCTGTGCGGGGCGGGGAGCGGGGCGGGAACAGGAGCAGCGCCGGGGCCGGCCGGCTGTGCGGGGCGGGCGCCGGGGCGGGCGCCGGGGCGGGCGCCGGGGCGGGCGCCGGGGCGGGCGCCGGGGCGGGCGCCGGGGCGGGCGCCGGGGCGGGCGCCGGGGCGGGCGCCGCCTCACACGGGCGCGCCATTTTGTCCGTGCAGGTCGAGGTCGTGTGGTGGCTTCGTCTTTGTGGTCGTCCCGCGGGGTCCCGGTAGCCGAACGGAGCCGTGGATTTCAGTAGTCACCGCACCGAAGTGCTGCCGTACACCTTCATTTGGCCTGGCGCGGTGCAGATTAATGCACAATTTCCAAAGAATTTACTCTCAGACTGTGAGAGATTATAAGGATATTCTCGTTTTACAACAGCAGTTCACAAGTTGCGTGGGAGTAATTCAATGTAGCATGAATTTCTTATATTTAAATACAAATAGTCAGTACATGGGCCAAGCCATCATGGTGTTGCTCCGTCTGTACTGAAAAGATGCAAACCGATGCCTGTGCTGCTGAGGCAGGTTTTGGACCAGCACAGCAGCCGGGAGTTGGATTCCGCTGTGGAAAGTGCAGTAAGTGTTCTGAGAGTAGAAAAACACGGAACGCTGCTTCAATCCAACAGGGCAAATAGGTGATGCTCAGGCAGTTAAATCTGCATCCGAAGGGACAGATTACACTGTGATCCCAGAAAGGGGGAAACCTCTTCTATAGGTGTCTATAAAGGAAATAAAATTTAGAGAATAAATTTGTCTCGGTTTCCAGTTAAATGAGATGAATCCCATTTTTGCTAACCACTGGTGGTTAGACAATAGGTGGAGCCTGTGACAGCCAACATGGTTAAGTTACCACAGACATTTTACTACTTAAGTACTGCAAAGACTGGGTCTGATCCAAGACATTCTCTTTCTAGAGTTAAAGGAATAATTCAGGGTTAGTAGGGAAAACATGTAATGTAAATCAGCACAGAAGAAGGTCAATATGTTTCCCTGATGCTTCATCACCTGCATTGCAAATATTCCCATGTGAAGCCTGGTAGCCCCAAAGAAGAGGCCCACTGTGGTAGAATGTCTCAGGAAATAGAAATTGCTTTAGATCTGGAATGAAAACATGAATTTGCTGGATTCATCTTTGGTAGCAAGGTTGAGTTATGACAATTTAATAGGGGGGAGAAGAAAAGTAATTTCTTTGTACATGAACTATCACAGTTGAATCACTTAACCATACATTTTTGTACAAAATACCTTAATTAATTATTTGAGACCGAAGCAAAATTAAAACAGAAATGAGGTGAATAAGTTAAATAAACAGTTAAGGAGCAGAGTCTATGGACAGCACATGTACCTAAGTGTGAGTGAGAAATGGGGTTTGTGCAGGATGAGCTAATTTCCAGCTTGTCTGGAATAAGTGTGTTTCTTCCTAGCCAGGAACGTCTGTTTCCCCCCAGCCTGGGTCTCCATGTGGTGACAGCTGAGCACTAACAAGTGGAGAGCACAAAGCTTGTGCCAGGGACAGGCAGGGAGCACACACTTGGCTCTGTGCTCAGCTGCACAGTGCAGCCCTGTGACTGCAACTGATTTAATCATCATTGAATTATTTTAATCTCTGAAACACAATTGCCTTTCTATAGCCGATTTCTGTCAACTATAGCCTGATTATTTTAAGAGGAAAGAAATTGGTCTAGTGGAATTAGTGGATTCCTAGACTAATACCTGACAAAACTCCTGAGATTTACCACAGCAAGTAAGAATGTTAGATTGTGAAAATACCCCAGCCTATGTCAGGGTCCTAGGCCAAAGGACAAAGCTCATTAAGTAGCATAATTTCTTTGGCAACTTTTATAGAATGTCTTTACCTTTACATGGGAGGGGGAGATGACAGAGTAAAGATGATTATGTGACAGGAGGAAGCTGTGCCATGAAATTCAGACTTGCTTCCATGGAAAATAACAAAATTCTTGCAGTGTTCAATGGAAGCTCAATCAAACAAGGGTTTAGGTCTGCTTCACAAGATACAGTACCAGGACTAAAGCATAGTTTCCAGCTTGTTTCCTGCTAGGTGGAATAAAACCGGCTTTTTGAACTTGCTCTTACTTTGGGTTATCTGTTGCTACAGGCAATCCATTCACAGTTAGATCCATTCATTTGCCATGCTGCTTAGAGAGGGCTGAACCTTCTCCATACTTTTTATAATTTAATGTTAAATGACTTGATTAAAGCATGTCAACAAAACCAGCCATTTCTGTCTTCTCCCATAAAAAAGGAACTAGGAATTGTGTAGGGTATCAGTGTTCCTTGTCTTTTTGCATCACATTGGTATTTTTCCTAAAATGCAGTTTTCTTACTGAAAGGAATGGCTTATATATTGTTAAATATATTAAAAAAATACATACAAGAGAAATGCAACATATTTAATTTAGAATCCTTTGTTCTGCGAAGGTTAGCTTTTCTTAAATAGACATAGTCCATCAGGCCAAGCACTCACAGACTGGTATTTGTTTTGGTTGTGCTGCATATTTGTTCATTCAAACATTCTTTTCTTTCTGTTTTTCATTTTACATTAACAACAGCAAAAGGCCCTGAAGAATTCTAATTTCTTTCTATGGCTAATGATTTCAAGATTATTTTCTGTGCCATGTACCAGGCTATGCCAATATATATTGCCACCATTTAGTGATGACTTTAGTACTCTAATTCATTAGTTTGCAATGCTGATGACAATTGATCCTGAATATATTAAATAGTTTCATAAAAAATAATCAGTGATTTCTACCAGATAACTTTATGTTCAAGTTAATATATAGTGGATAAACAAAAGAAGTTACTAGACATATCACTAAGAAGACCAGGAAGAGTCCATAAAAGCAAAATCAGTAATCAAATATGAAGCCACTTCATAGTCCTAATTTAAACTAATTAATCTTTTTCAGTGACACAATTACATGCTTTCTTATCACAAGTTGACAATACTCTGTGAAGTCTGAAATGAAATAAATTATTCTTTGCTTGTTTGCTACCTGGGCAAAGGTCAATAATACCTCAGGGCAAACACAGTCTATAGCCAATTTCCTAAAGTAATTCAAATTGAAAGGAAAAAATCTTTCTAATAGCAAAAAAGGTGCAAATAGCACATTAAAGAAGGAATTTGTGATGCATTGTGTATGCTTAAAAATCCTACATGTGTATGCATACAGTAGCATTGCCCCTGAAGCTTTCTTGTCGCCATCAATTTAACTCATGGTTACCTTGGTGTGTGCAGTAATCACTATGTGAGTTTGTCCCTTGGATGAAGAAGACTGCAGATACCAAGGCTTTCCAAGCAGTTGCCCGAACTTCTGCTTCCTTAGTCCTAAATGTTGAGTAATTTACCTCTGTTCATCTGCCCATAGGAACCAGAGATGTAAGTGCCCCCCAGAAGTGGGTTTCATAGTTGATGTCTTCAGTCACATGTTAATTCAGAGCCAGCCTTCATGTAAATAGTTAACAAAAGCAAGTGGAGAAATTTTTCACTCTACACTCAGAAGTATCGTGTTTTTGAACCTGTTTCCTTTGCTGTCTGGTTCCTGTGGATCGATTTGAATAATGTGCATGTGTTCAGTGGGTTTCAGAAAGAACGATTCCTGCTTTTCTGCTGCCGTGTCCAGCAGCCTGGCAATGCTGGCTGGGCTTTAGTCGGACATAGCATGGATGGGTCAGAGCAGGAGCAATTTGTTCACAGCACTAGATAAAGGAACCCTTGTAGGGCAGATCTCTGTGTTTGAAAAGCAGGCACCGAGCTACAGAGCCACTGCTGCCTTTAAACTGCAGTGATGCCACCAAACACTGCCCTGTTCAGAGTGAAGTAACCATCCCAAACTCTGAACCGCTCCCTGGGCTGGGGGAAGGAGCCAGCACTTTGAGGAGAAATGCAGGAGCTGTTACAAAGAGGAGTTCAAAGGTGTGCTCAGCTGCTTGAATGCACAAAGAATCTTTTCTAGGAATATCTGAGTATTGCCAATAAAACAGCACTTACTTGCTTTAGACTGGGATTGCTTCATGT
Organism: Manacus candei; assembly: GCF_025592945.1. NCBI lineage: Eukaryota > Metazoa > Chordata > Aves > Passeriformes > Pipridae > Manacus > Manacus candei. Next base: position 144,542 of record NW_026138189.1, read on the forward strand.
ATCTATTAAAAGTAAACAAAATAATCCCCCAAAAGACACATAATTCACATTTGATGAGACTAATCATGGAACATTTCAAATGAGAAGGAAAATCTTGCTGAAACTTAAGAGAAAACAGGAACTAAGGAGATTAAAGACTAGTTTGCAAACTCCATACTTAGGCTTGTTGCCATGTGAACAATCTTTTGATATTTTGTAGTACATTATAGAAAAAAAGCAAATTGATACAAGGTAAAAATTTTGTTTAACTATTGACATTTTTGCTAGACAAATTAGAATGTGTGAAAGAAATTATAAAATAATTTTAAAATTAACATAAAATTTGATGCCTTTGGTATATCTAGTAGAAAGGTGCATGTTGAAGCATTATATTTAACAATTTAAATGTGAGGTGTTACAACTGTTCTTATTTCTGCTGAGTAGCATGATACACTTTATCCAAAGCTGAATTTCAGGAAGGTGGATATACATGTGTTAGCAGAGGAGCCATTTACAGCACAGAGATTACTGATAAATATAACAGTGTGAAAGGTATTGGACAACAGATGTATAAAAACTATTATTCAGAGTTGTTTCCGTTATCATAGTCCCCGGATTCATATTCTTCATCATCATCTTCATCAGAATTGTCATAATAGTCCTCATATTCAATGCTGTAGCTTGCACTTCTACTGCCAGCAGTAAATGCAAATGGAGGAGATGGGTCTGCAAAGCATAATTGAATCCAGATTAAAATAGTTGAAGATAGGAACAAAGTTGAAAGTACAGGTTTGGATTCATATAGCAAGTTCAGTGTTTCTGAATCCTTGTTATCTATGAAAAGAAGAGGGGTTTTATCTGATGACTTGACCTCATACCACTGAAGCTTGTGATACATGAGCAAATTTCTGTATAGAATCGTGGAATCACAGAATAATTTGGGTTGGAAGGGACACTGAAGCTCATCTCATTCACCCCGTGCCACGGGCAGGGACACCTCCCACCAGCCCATGTTGCTCCAAGCCCCGTCCAACCTGGCCTTGGACACTTCCAGGGATGGGGCAGCCACAGCTTCTCTGGGCAACCTGTGCCAGGGCTTCACCATCCTCACAGCCAAAAATTTCTTCCTAAAATCTAATCTAAATCTCTCATATTTTAGCTTAAAACTGTTCTACCTTGTCCAACCACTGTCTGTCCTGCCTGTATAAAAAGTCCCTCTCCCTCCTTTTTATAACCCCCCTTTAGGCACTGGAAGGGGCTCTGGGGTCTCCCTAGAGCCGTCTCTTCTCCAGGCTTAACACCAGCATCTTGCTCAGCCTGTCTCCATAGCAGAGGTGCTCCAGCGCTTGGAGCATTTCCGTGGCATCCTCTGACCCACGCTAACAGGTCCACATCTTTCCTGTGCTGAGGACATTGAAAATGCATTTAATTCTCAATACTAGTAAACTATGAGGTCAGTCCTCTGCAGGTCCTCTGCACCTGCAAGTATTACCAGAGGCAGAAAAGCTTTGAAAGCCACTTGCAGAAACTAGATTAGTGACAAACTCCTCTAGATCAGGAGGCAAATATAAGACAATGTATCCTTATTCTAAATTTGCCAGGAAAGCCAGTTCCTTGGAGGAAGAAGGATGTTATTCTGAAAGTCTGGGCCCAATACAAAACAACAGCAGAGCTATTTCTTACATCTTTCTAATCACTCTCATTAAGGAACAAAAACTGTTTCCTTCCTAATTTTTTGAAAAATAAACAGCTAAGCAGACCTGCCATGGTTCAAAGACTCCCTCAGCTACAACAGCTGTTGTTCTGGGTCCTACTAATATCAAAGGACTTCTGTAGGATAAGGATATGTCTCAGCTGTATGGCTCTAATCCACAGCTTTCTGTTTTCTGGGAGCTGGTATAATTTGCAGCAAAATATTACAATATCAACCCATTAGGGGATAAAGTAAAAGAAAAGCACACAGAAAAGTTAAAATATGGGCACTTTTGGGTAATTTCTCCTATCCTTCATCTGCATTCTGACAAACCCATCCTTTGCAGCCTGTTTGTATGCATTTTTATATTCTTTACATCCAAATAAAAAAAATTACCGTCAACGACTTTCAGTCTTGCAGAGGCATATGTTGCACCATACTTATTTCTGGTGTGGCAGATGTAAATGCCTTCATCTGACTTTTTGAGTCCTTGAATCTGCAGCCAACCTGTCACGCCATACTTCTGAGGCCCACCTCTTGCCTTTGAGAAGGAAAGAAATGTTTGAAATTAAGTAGCTAGGAGACACCATGATATTTCTCAAAATAATTGTGAATGGATTAAATATCATTACAACCTTTGCTTTTTTTTTTTAGTGCCATTGTGCTTTGGTTCTGTTTGTTCCTGCTCTGTTTTACCTTCTTACTGCTCTGCACCTCTGGGTTCATGTGCTCCCATCTCTGCTCTTTCACCTTCATTGCCCTTCACAGTTCTTTCATTCCTGTTCCTTCTCGTGCTGCTGATTCCCAGCGCTCCTCCTGTCTTTTGTCCCGGCACCACTTGCTGCTCCTTCAAAGCATTGCCCCTTGTTCTCAAGCTCAGCAATTTCTTCAGGATGAGAGCAGGGAGTGGATCTGGGTGAGTTGTTCAGGGCCAAGGGACCTGCCCAAGCTGCCACTCAGCAGCCAGGTTTTAGTGGATTGGCATGACATTCCAGGAGCTTTCACACTTCATGACAATCAGTTTCTACTGGCTTGGATTAGAGCCTCCTAAAGGGGTGAGCTTTCTTCGCCAAACAAATAATGCAAACCCATTCAGAGATGTTAACAGAGATGCTCTCATGCTGAATGTATTAATGAGATAGGTAAACAGGGGTCAGTTTAGCCTCTGAGGTGACCAACATTTGTATGTGGCTCCTTGCACCATTGTCTCTCAGCAACTTTAAATCCACTAATCCCACCTGTGTTCATTCTGCCTCTGGAAGAATTTCTGAATAACTTCCACTTCTGGTACTTTGGTATTTTTGGTACTTTAATTAACTTTTTCTATGTTTTTCCTCTCTACCGTTTTTTCAGGTTGTGCCCCATGTCCATTGGATCTGACTGCTTTTGGGCTGTGTATCCAAAAATTTGCCATGCATTTCACTGCATGGTCTCTGCTCATGTTTTTTGACCATTGGGGAATGCATTAGTACAGGCTTCAGCCTTCCTGCAGGCTGCCTGTACAGCTGGCATCGTTTGCCAGCCCAGAATGTTATTTCCATTTAAAAGCGTTAACATTTTGATTTATTTGGTTTCAGCTAAAACTTTCAGCCTATTTCTAGACTTGCTTGAAGCCTATACCAATGCCATTCTACTCATTCCCCTCAGATTAAAACACCAAGGCCACCATAAAATGAACCAGTTTCTTTGATTTCCTTATGAATGCTTCAGGGACAGAACCCAAATGACAGTTCTCAGAAACAGCATCTTGCACAGGAGAGCTTTAGATACCTGTCAGAACCAGGTTTCCTACCTCAAGAGTAGAAAAGGTGCTGCAAACAGCCATCCTTCCCAGAATGTTCCTTCTTTCAGGCAGTAGCCCAAATGGTTCCATTTATGTGTTTGCTCAGTTTTTTTCAGAATCAGACCTACATGAAGAGACTCTTCCATTGTTTCTTTCCCTGAGCAGGCCAGATGGTACCCTGGCTGTTGTTCCTTCTGCTGGGACTGCCAAAGCATTAACTGAAATAATCATTTTTTGTATAGTCAGAGGGCTCCTACTGGGAATCTATTTATTGCAACAGTATTGTGTTTTGTAGGAGGAATGCACAGATTAACCACCCTGCTCCTCTTGCCAAACTGTATGCCATGGAAAACTCAAGTTTTACCTGAACTGAGACGTGGGTGTCATCTCCTGGCAGAACCATTTTATTCCCCTTTTTTTTCCATTCAAGGTGTGGCATAGGATAGGCTGACACCTCACAGCCAAAAATGACATCATTGCCTGTGTAATTCTGGGCATCCTGAGGTGGCATAGAAATAACAGGAGCTGCAAAGAACCGACAGTGGTGTTTTAGAAGACAGTGCACCAAAGACCACAAACACAAAAGGATGTAACGTTAATTCCTGATGCATGTGATACATTTCTTGAGTACAAGAAATTCTGTAGCAGACAGTCACAGAGTGACTTGATTGTATGATAGTTCTTCTGAATATCTGTTCCATTTTGGTTAGCTAAAGGTCAAAATACAGCTATTGTGAACTTGTCAAATTTTGGTCTTGCCCTGAACTTGCTAAAACATTGTCCCGCACCCATGGAACCCATTGCCACAAGTTACAGAACAGCAGCATTAATGCATTCCACATTTGTCCTCAATTGCTATTGATTTCATTCAATAGTCTTGTTATGAGACAACGAATGAAAAGGATTGAATTCAATTAATTCTGTAAGGGTCTATCTTATATTTATTATAACTCTTATATTTCCACTTACTTGTTTCCTATAGTTCTCTTACCCTCACCCCTCTCCACTATTTATTGGTTGCCTCTGAATTGTGCTTTCCCTTTTCCCGAAGCAATAGCTGCCGGTAACCACGAGAGGGAGCCAGCCCGGGGGCTTGAAGACATTGAAAAACTAAACCATCCCTTGATGTCTTCATACATGATTTCAGTACATATTCCTCTATGACTATGTATGAACATACTAAGTGTTAACAGGAGATGATGATATTTAGCTGCAAAGAGCAAAATAACATATTTATTGTCATCACGGATTTCCTGTTTTGGAGATCTCTGCTTTCTTTCCCCCTGATCTATTTGTTGTCAACAAAAAATGTTTTTCCTTCTAAAATCTGTTTTCCATTTCCAGATCAATGCTCAAAAAGGAATTCATTTTCTGGTCCATTGGGCTTGTATTTAATTAGCGATTTTATTTTTTTACAGATTCCAGATTTCTGGAAATAGAAACTTTAGTAAATAATTAATATAATACTAATATATTATTATATAATTATACGTTATTATTTTATATTACTAATATATTTTATTAATAAGTAAAAACCTGCAATATTTGAATCAGTACAGAGGTGCAGCATTTATGCTTCAGCATTTGAAATTGTAACAGCCCATTCCATGTTTTCAAGCAATATTTTCTAACACATTTGTCAGTTTTTCAGGATTTGTGTCTATGCAGAAAATATGAAATGCATACTGATTAAAATTAACTGCAAACAAATTATACAGCAAACTATCAATTTCCCCATTTATAAATAGCTCAATAAACAATCTTGCTGCTCTTAAAAGTAAGGTTTTTCAAACTAGGATACTTAAACCCTTAGATGTTTGTTCTTTCACGAGAACTGTACATTCAGAATCTGTCTATTATTTAAAAAATCTTGTATTCAAATCAACATTAACTGAATATCTGGATGAGAATTTTTTTTTCCCTTCAAATCTTAAAACTCAGTGCAGCCACACTCCTTTTAGTGATACATCCAGTATCATCAGACATCTAGTTAAGCTTAAAATGTACCAAAACCACCAAATGTGTACACTGACTCACAGTAGTTCTTTGAATTACTCCCGCACAGAGGCAGTGTAAAAACTTTTTAGAGAGGCAGATGTTGCCTGGTGAGTATTTTTGTTGTGGTGCTGACTCGGGTGCCCTGTGCATCCCCTGACAACACTGCCATGGCCAAGGACTGAGTCCCAGCTGTGGCTAAGCCCAGTGAGGCCACCCCAGTGCTGTCCAGCACTGTCCCCCATACAGCTGGATGAATTCCACCCTGGAAATACCCCTCCTGCTATTAACTGTGAGGATAATACAGCTTGGGAATGCCTGGGTATGGTCTGAGTCCCAGCACTTGAGTACAGGGCTGACCAGGACTGGCATCATGTGAGCTCAAACTCACAGCAAGTAGTAGTTTTGATCTAACCAAACTGCTTTTCCTAAATCTGAACACTTGACAAATATTTGCATTATCTACTCAAACTTGAAGTGCCTTCAGAAATAAAATACTCCATGTCTCACAACACCATTTTGCTGTATTTGCAGAAGAAAATTGAAGTAATGAGGTACCATTTTAACAGAAATTTATAACCTTCATTTTTGAGTGTTTCAGATTTTGTGTTCAAACAAATTCTCCCATGCATATCTGTGTGTACTTTTTTTGTATAACTGATTAGAAACAGAGCTTTCCTGTTATGATAACCTGTCACTTTGATGCCTGGAGTAGATAAATTTTTGTTGATAGCCATAGAAAGCATTCTGATGTCTCAGCGTCCAGAACTCAATGGGCAGGAGCTGCTTCTTTCCTTTTACAGTCCCAGTCAGTCGCGAATGATCCCCATGTGTTACAGAAGACATAAACAAGAAGCCAGGAAAAGCCAAAATACTGCTTCTGCTTCACCTTTCGCAATCAACCCAATAGCACTCCTGACTAATGAATTACATAATTCACAGGATATTTTTTCCTCATATTGTATATTATTATTTTTTTCTAATCTGTGTCTGATTTGATGAAAATGGCAGAAAATTTTGTGGCTTATTTATTTGGTTTTACTCCAAAATTTACGTTTAAAATTAATCATGTGACATAGCTAAATATAAAGAGAATCACTGCTAGACTGTTCTGTTAGTTCATTAAATTATCAGCAAGAGAGGTTTGGATGTGAATGGGGATGGTTTAAGCATGGAGAATTTGTGCATAATTAATGTACTTAGTAACTTTGGTAAAATATTATCAAAATAGGATCAAGACTAGCTTTCAGGAAAGGTTATTTCAGTATTTCTTTAGTGACCTAGGCCTTTTTCTTGTGATAGAGGAAAGATGAAAGGCTGTACTCTTCTGATGAAAGGAGTTTATTGTTATTTATTTATTCATTGGTTGCTGTATACAATTAATCTATTTGGCATCAATAGAAAACAGCTTTGAAGGAGAAATAACAAAACAAAGTACTTTGAGTGGAGTGAAAGTTATATTTATAGCTTGGCATCAAAAGCCCACAGCGCTCAGTGTTTGTTTCACATGCAAATTGGAGTGGGTAAAGGCGGTGCTGCAGAGAGCTCGCTGCTCTCAGAGCCAGGCTCCCCGTTGCCTTTTGTGCTCGGCTGCAGCCCTGAGAAGCTCGGTGCCCTTTCACATGGCCCTGCGGGCACACCCGGGCTGGCACTGCGGCTCTGACGGGCCGAGCAGCGCCTCTGGGCCCTCCTGCTGCGGGACGGCCCCGGCTCCGGCCGGGCTCCAAAGCACAGCTGAGCCGCAGCTCGGGGAGGTGGGGGACACGGCACTGGTGTCCCCCCGCCAGTGCAGCCCCCGCCCAGGCTGCGGGGCTCTGCTGCAGCCGGCACACACACCAGCTGGGCACGGTCCTCCCCAGCAGCTGAGGGCATGGGCCCTGCTTTTCTTAACTCAATTCTGCACAGCACTGACACGGCTATGAACATTCCCCAGGCTTTGGTGCATTTCAATAAGCCGAGCAGCCTTAAGATATTTCTCTGCATTCCTGGAGAGAGGGTCCAGCCTTTCTGGGAACCCAAGGAAGCAGCAGGAAAACATTGGGGGTGATTCCTGCATGCAGGGCAGCTAAGCTCATTCCTCCTGCTTGAGGAGCAGCCGTGTGATGTGCCTTAGGGGCGACTGGAGGCCTGGTGGGTAACACCAGCAATTAAAAGTGGTAATACTTCCAAATTAAAGTTTCTTGTACGTGGCCAGTTCTGTTAAATTAATTAGAGGTACCATTGCTTTAAGCCTGTGTGCCTGAGCAGCTGCCTCTGCTGCAAAGACACCAGCACTTGCTAACAGAGTGGCACTTCCACCCGAAAGGCCGACAGGCTTTCAGTTGTACTGCAGGCTGGTGAGCATGTCTTTACTGATAAGCCTCATTTCCCAGCTTAATACCCTGATGGCAAATAAAGGATTCTTCAATGGATCTTTCTCTTGCAACCAGAGAAAGAGGAAAGAAGCCTGGTATAAACTGTTGATCACTTTTCCTTTTCAGTGTTCAATATCCAGTGTTCATTCAATATAAAACACAGCATACAGTCTAAGACTGCTAGAGAGGAGTGGGTAAAATGTACCTGAGTTACTCCCATATGTGGTCCTTTGTCAGAGTTGCAATTTTGAATTCCCAAAACTGTGACCCATTTATGACCCGCAGACCTTTTCTACTTACTTCATTTGAGAAAATATTTCATTTACTTAAAAAAACCCCAGTAATTTCTCAGTCAGAAAATAAAAGCCTCTTCACATTTTCATTTTATATTCATGTGTCTTAGGAGAAAGGTACTCAGGAGTAATGACTTGTAATAATATGAAGAATGAGAACAGCACATGAACAGGAGTCAGCATTCCCCTGAAAACCCACCTAAGAATCCTTCCACTAACAATCATCACAGACAACTGTTCATGCACTGTGTCTTTAGAGAAATTGTTTCAGCTTTATTCTGTTCTAATATTTGAATTTCTGTTTCATGGGTTAGCTAGATTTTATGATGATTCTCAAATTGGATTATTTTGGATTATTTTTTTGTAAAAAGAACAGAGCTGTTAATTAAACCCTATCTTCTATTGCCCCTGCTTCACTGCTTACCATATATACTCACTGGTGGATACACACATGCATACATATATATACACATATACATACATGTATGTGTGTGTATGTATGTTTATGAATGAGATCTGCCTTACTATCACCACTTTAAAATTAGGTTAGTCCTCTTATAATAATAATCATTTGCCTGTTTTTCCCAGTCTATCCTATCTGTTTACTGATTCCCAACTACACAGACAACTTTTGTAGAAAAAAATCATACTCTGATTATAATAATCATACTCTGATTATTCAGAGAAGAACCAGTCTGTAGATTGATGGCTTATTAGTCACCATGTGATTTAATCGACTAGTCTAATCTAGAGGCTTATAACATACAAGATTAAGTACCAGCTGCTAAACCACATGTTTAACACAAAGTAGTATTATAACAGAATAATAATAATTGTAAAAAAAATGCCGTATTAGTTTAATAAAGCTAGATTAGAGCAGCTAGTAAGACATCTGGAAATAGAATCAGCTTTTTTTTCAGTTTGGAAGTGCCTCTGTACACATTACCTGATTCACATGGCCCTTTATGTTTCATGCTGATATTTCTTTTTGCAGCATAAGCCTTGTTGAATTGACAGATGTTCTCGTAGGTTTTCCCTTCGGGTCCACAGATGCTCTCTTGAGACTTGCACACACACTGGGGTTCGGGGACTTCCCCAAACCTTGCTTCATCAGCATCCAGCCTGCACTCGAGGTCATCCCCACATTGCCCATAAAAATGATTGCCCTGGTCCAAGTCGCAGATCTGACCTTCCACATTCCCACATTCCCGACAGCAGCCACAACGATCCAACACAGTCCCGGCTGGACAGTCTTTAGGCTCCGAGCAAAGCGTCAAATCACATTTTCCACAACTATCTCCTTCCCTTAGCAGCCTCCACCAACCTCGGTGGTACAAGGCAGGGAAACTCAGAGAAACCTGTACCAGTGCTATCAGCACTGCTGTAACCATCCAGTGCTTCATCTTGAGAGTGTAACAAACAAGCAGAAAAGGTCCTTGGAGTAAAGCCAAGGGGAGGAAAAAAAAAGAAAAGATAAAGAAGAGCAAGCTAGTGAGAGAAAAACATCACAATCCTGGCTTTGTTTTAGAATATAAACGCTACTGCAAACACAGGCTTTAAGAAAAAATTAGCATCAAATTCCTAGTCTGGAACTGATAATAAAAATGCATAAACCCCCACCAGCTTTTCTCTAATGCAGTTTGGAATGTGAGTATTGCTTGCACAGAGACCAAACTGCCCCCTCTGACAGCTGAGTTGAAGCTCTCTGAAAAGCTGTTTGCTCAGTGGCTCCTTGAGCCAAATTTGCAAAGCAGTGCTCTACTGAAACAATATTTTATTGCAGCTATTGTAGAAAGGGGAACAGGGTAAATAAGTGTAAAACGAAAAAATTGACTTCTATGAGTGCCCCTGCCCTCCATCAGGTGAAAAAGATGGTCACAAAAAGATAAACATGGGTACAAAGCAGCACCCAAAATCCCAGTGCCCTAGGGCTGGGCCAGTGCTCCAGAGAACTGGACTTGGTTTAACACCAAATGTCATCTATTAATGATCACAGCTAGGGGTCCTGAATTTACAGTTTACTTACAGGCTCTATACAAGCAAGAGACAACCCAAAACAGCTGGAATTGACTTTAAACTCTTGGGTTTAAGATGAAAGATGCCTATAACCATTAAAAAAACCATTGTTCTCTCTCCATATATCTTCTTTTTAGTGTTTATAGGTGTCTGTGCTTTACAGCACAAAATAATGTGTTTGTCTCTAAGAGCAATATGCAAAAGGTTTAGAACAGAGACAAACATGGGCAAGCTGCTCTAGCGTCTTCAAAAGAAGATTCTGCTGAAGTTTTAGGTGCTGCACTCATCTTTTCATAGGTCTTCTCTGCCTTAGTTTCTTAAGATGTAGTTGCATTGTGGGTTATGAAGGAAGATGAAAGAGGTAACTCTGATTTCTTTCCCTGCTCTTTCTGTATATATATGTCTGCCAGTTCAGGGAGATGGCTTTGCAGGGTCATTGTTCACCAGGTGTTACACTTTTCTTTGTCCACCTCAGGATTTAGACATGCTCCCTACCTCCTTGGCAGAAATCTCCCCTCCCTTGCACTGCTGATGAGATTTGGTGTCTGTAGCCCACAGGCTGCTGTAACCATTGTTCAAACCACATGCAGCTCACCAGCGATGCATCTTCTTGTCTGTGGGAGGTTGAAATGAAGCATCATGGAGTTACAGACTCTACAAGTATAGCTCAATGCCATGGGTCAAGGATCACCACTGCCTACAAATGAAGTGTCTCTGTGGTTAGATTAAAATAACTCTACGTGCATCACAGTTTAAAAATATAAAATTATGACACTGTTACCAAAGTGGAATAAAAGAGAAGTCATGCTTGTCCTGAAATCATCCCCAAGCAGCTTTTCTTCTTCTTTTATTATTCATGGTGCAGAGCTGCTACATAAGCTCAGTGAAGGATGCATTTTGTTGTACCAGCCTTGCATCCTCTGGGCACATCCACAAAAGCAAATATTTTAAGGTCATTTACTTTTTATCCCAAAATATTTCCATGGCTTTTCCCAAGTTCAGCTTCATACCTTCTGCACCTCTTGCTTTGAGTGAAGTAGCAGGCTGCTTCATAATCACTTCCTTCTCCCAAACAACATATAATGCAATTTCCCCCAGCCTACATTGGTGGAACACTTCTTGAAGCCAGCCTGGAGAGATCTGCAGGGCACTGCTTTTTTCCCTGTGATCATTGGGCTAATTCATATTCTGCAGTGCAAGTTTTTGCTTTGAATTTTGAATCAGATTGTAAAGGAGTAAATTGTGTGTGTAATTGATGCTTTTAACATTGAGAGTCAGAAAAAAATAGTAACCACTAAATTTAATGGGAAATTGATTTTTTGTCCCACCTCCTTATTCTGTTTAATGTGTTTTATTTCAGACTTCCTCATCGAGTTCTAATTGGATATTTAGTTTTGCATTATAGGGTCTGCTCATCACTGTCTATTTCATTACCTGTGTCTACAGCTGTAGGAGATGAGTATCTATAGGACAAGGGTTTGCTAAGGCTCATATAAAGTAAAAGAACGTTTACAAGGGTGAAACCATATATTCAAAGTGGAGCCAAAGCAGGAAGGTCTGCAGGCCAGCCCCGCACTTGGTAAGGCTGAGCTTCACCTGGGGTCTTCCAAGAAACCTGTGATCTGAGGGCTAAAAACCAGTACATTGCAAGGAAGTACCTCATGTGAGCTGGCACAGAGGAAACCCAGCACAGATATCCTAGAAAGCATATTTGGCATTTACCTGACTCATGTAATCTGAATTCTTGGTGTATTCAGCCTCTACATTAAGAACTGAGAATGCCTGTGATCTCGTTTAAACAGCTGCCACTTGGCAGAGGATCTGCACCTGAATATTATTTGGCCACTGATTCCTGAGCTCACCTGGAACAACTTGGGGCAAGAGAGGTTAAAGCATTGTTGTATGACATGGCCTGATAACTGTCTGAGTGTCTTTCATTAGCAAGGCTGCGGTGACAAGCTGAGGAGAACTCTCCACACTGGATGAATGTGTGGCAGTCAGAGCAAGAAGTATAAAGGGGGAGGAAGGACAGAGATTAGGATGCATAGCTGGGTTTGAAGTGGCACGTCTAAAGGCATAGTCCCATCTGCTTCAGTAATAAAATACGCATTATTTCAATATGTCTCTAATCCCTGAAGCTTGCTTTGGTGGAAAAAAGTGTTGATTTTCAGCACAAACCTTGAATTATCTTAATCCTAAATATCTCCCATAAAAAACCACAAGCAGCAGTGGATTAATGTCACTGGTGGATGTGCAAGACAGGCACCAGTGCTTCCTGTACCCTCAGGCTGTGTTGTCCATCAGGACATGGGCCACGTCTTGCAGAATTCCTGTAAGTGATTTGTTAAGCAAATTGTATTCCTATTCATTTCCTGCCTTCTTTTTGGGCCCTGGTGTTATGCTAAGCTCCTGACTTGTATTGCATTGTTTTGCTTTGCATAGTTATAGGTAATGGCTGATGCAATTTGAAATCCTGTTGCTGGTCATTCCTGAGGTACTGCTCCTTTAGAAAAAATAACGTTCAGCTCTTCATTCTGTTTTTATTAGTGTCCATTTGAGTCTTAATTAAGTTAAGGTTTCTGAATGTGGCTTTTGCGAGACTTGCAGATCTGGTTTTACGCAGACATGCACAGGAGTCCTGTGACGAATAACAGCAAAATACAAAAACCTTCCAAGTGTTCCTTTTACCTTTTCTAGTTCCTCTCCTTGAACAACTGAAGTCAAGTTTGGAAACTAGAGTGCTCTGTCTCTTAAGTTGTACTACCTGTACTTGAGGTACCTTTAGAGAGAGGAAATCTTGGCTGACTCAATGTGTTTCTATCCAAGGAACCTTATACTTGTATTATGTGCCCAAAAGAAGCGTTAAAGAAAAAGAATGTTTGCTGTTATACTGGGTCAGAGCAGGCCACTGGCTGTGCCCAATGGGTATGTGCAATACTGGCACTGCACTGGTCTCCTGGGATAAGTTTTCCCCCCACAGTATCCAGAATTGAGCTTCAGTGGAGGTGTTTAGCTTGAAGTGGCAACTGGGGGTGAGTAATGCCAGATGAAGTGAGAAAGGTGGGTTGCCATCTGCAGGTTCCTACCAGAAGTGCTGACTGGCAGTGATGCAGCTCAGGCAGTCCTGGGGTCTCCAAACAATGCCTTTTCTGGGGCCAGTCCTATTTGCTGACATGTTGCTTTCATGAATCTCATCATTAGGGCTGTAAGCACATGAACTATAAGTTAATTCTGCTGTAACATGATTATTAAATCCATTAATCAAAGGCAGGAGATCCGTAATTAACTTATTCTCCAGCATCAAGTAAATGATTCTGCTGTGAGCTTTAAGAAAGCAATTGTTCGCTAATATGCAACATACAGTGGGGCTATTAGACTATAAGGCTCTGTAATTGTATAATTAAATTATAAATTTTGCATATTTTAATAATGCTTTAATTATTTTCTGTGTAAAGTTAAAATGGAGGTTCATTTTTTTTTTGCATTTTTAAGGCCTTACATATAATTTATAAAAAAAAAAAAGGAAAAAAAGAAAAAAATCAAAATTAATGTCCGTCCTCTGCCTGTAAGCTGATGCTTTCCATGAAAGGCTTTGACCAGGCTTTTGGTGGCTCACCTGTCTCCACCAGTGGCTGGCTGTAGATTTCTCCTGTTACACATTTCAGCAGCATTGTTGTTGGTCACTGTAGGCATTCAAATTTTAACCTGCAAAGACCAAAGAAGTGCCTCATAGCACTGTGCTATACCAAATGCTTGGGTTTGTTTTAATACAGGTTTATGGACTCCTTTTCACACAAGCTAGTATTTCTTTCCAAGGGGCCAGAGAGTTCAATGATTCCTTTCAAGACTGAACTCATTCTTTTGCGAGGTGGGAGCTGTAGTGAGGAAACTTGCACAAAAGGTATCAGGAGGACATTTCACCCATAGGCCCTGCCCACATTTCCAGCCTGGCAAATCTTACTTGCTCATTTTAAACCTTTCTCTGTACACTTTAATCACAAGGGCAGTATGGAAGCAATAGCCACCACTGTTCCCCTTCCTGTTGAGGGAGAGGGACATGAAGGTTTGTTTACCTTCTGCCTTTATTTTGGGGATGCTTTTCCATTAGCTCTCTGTTTTGCACAGAACACAGTGTTTTCAGGTGTCATATTCTACTGCAGCAGACACTGTAGTTTAATGCAGAGTGAAACTATTTGTGTGTCAAAGGCAGTTGCTGTCTACATCAACAGTGCCACAGGAGTGCTTTCAGGTACAGCAGGGCTTCAAAGACACTGGAGCTTGGGGAAAACGTGTCAAACCTTGACACACAAAACCAGACAATAAAAGAGCAGCACAAGAAAGTGTGTCTTTCACATGCTGACAGCCACAAGCAGCAAGACAGAAATGGGGCAGTGGGCTGGGGGGCCTGCATACAATGAGCAGGAAAGGGTGGGAGTTACAGGAAAGGCCCTGGGATCCCCGGCCTGTCCCAGGGTTCTGGGTGGCACCCACTTACCTCTGTCACCAAGGCATGGCTGGAGCAGGTGTTAAAGGGTCTAGCAATGTCCAGGTGTGCCCCTTGCTATTCTCAGCCCCTCTTGGGTGCAATGTTCAGCAAGTTGTCTGAAAACTGGCCTGGTCCCTATCACAGACCTGCAATAAATGTGCTCTAAGCATTTGGAGAGAGGCTGGAAGAAAACAAAACAAAAAACCTCAAAGCCACATGGTTCTGACTTTGACAATGTTTCAAGGTGCTTTTACCTGACAGACTGAAAAGCAATGTTAGCTCTGGCAGCTGAGACCCAGATGTGTGTTTTTACCTGTCCATCTGTTTCCCAGCAGATGCACAGAGACAGGAGGCACAGCAGGAAGTGTAAGCCCAAAGTTGACACTGATGGTGCTGCCAGTGACATGTACCAGCAAAGTTCTTAAAAGGGGCAAACCACAGTGTTTCCTGGGAAAGCCTAATAGAGAGAGCTCTCTGAAACTTGGAGACAATGAATATAGTCATTTTTCTTGGCAACCCTAACGTTGATGGATAGGACAGTTTGCCATGTCCAGCAGCTGATATAAAGTCGCTTCATAGCTGGATATTTATGAGAAGTTTCATTTCAAATAATATAGTTTTGCTTCTAGCAGTGCTGTGGTTTAGCCCTGTTATTACTGGGAACTAAATCTTTAGGATATTCTAACTATAACTTCAGGGCCTGTTTGTTCTATGCAGCAAGGTGAATATTTTCCAAAGCAATGGAAACTTTATAATGGAAAGTTTTATTAGCAAAAACTACCTGTCCCTAAAACCAGCCAGGAAATCAGGCACAGAGAAGAAACCTGAGGGATGCTCCTTCAGCTTCTCCTGCTTTCTCTCACAGCAGTAGTGAGGAAAGTAGTGTTCTTCATGACATCAAATGTACAGGTATCCTGTATCAGTCCTCCTCTAGGAAAGCAACTAGAAATCAAGTTGTGATACAAGCAAAATTCTCTCCCCTCATCTCTGCTGCACATGGATCTTACATAAACTACTCTTATCTCTTGAGGGAAATAAGTTTCACCCCCAGTGCCAGACCTGACCCCCAGCCAGCACTGCTCTGAGATCTGTGCAGAAGGGGATGCACTTCCATTGAAACTTCCAAGGTGTTTTTAGAAGTGTGAGTCTTTCCTGTTCTATGCCAGAACAGTAATATAAATGGGATATTCCCAAGTGATTCCCTTATCTCTTTGGAGCGTGCAGAGCAAAGGGCTGCAGTCAGTAAGGCCTATATGTTGGGAGGGTCCCTGTGGTCCCACAACAGCCTGGAAAGGCAGAGCAGGACCTCCTGGAGCTGCCAGCTGGGCTAAAGTCTCTTTTTCCTCAGGCTAAACCATAAATCAGACTCCAACTTCTTCTTTCCATTTCTCCTTCACAGACGCTATTAGCTCTGCCTTAGGTTCAGGCTGCAACCCCTGGTAATACAGTGTCCAAATAAGTTGTGTCTGGGCAGTGGTGCTCGGGTCAAAATGATCCAGCAATGAAGCTGGAGAGCAGGAATCTGCCTCCCACCACTGCGCTTCAGTTTGTTTGGAATTGTTCCAAAATTTAACACTTCTGACAAACATTTATGTTCACTTGTGATCAGAGAGCTTCAAAGAGATGCCCTGTGCTGTCCAGAGGAGGGGACATGCAGGCTATGTGTGGGGATGGGAGGCTTTGCTGGATTTAGATGGTTTAGGCACCCATGACTTATGCATCAGGAGGAGGTGGAAGTTGTGAGAGGGGACAGGAGAAATCTTTAGAGTGAATAAGGACAGAAGGCAACACTTGAGACAAGCTTGGAGGAGCAACATTTAGCCCCGAAAGAAGGGCTGAGAGCACAGGTATTGCCTCTTGCTGTTTAATTTCCTGCTCTTCTCAGGACTTTGTGTGTTGTCTACAGAGAGACAGGACTGCATCAAAGAATCCTGCAGATCAGCACCCTGGGCTTTTTGTGTTCATACCTCCAGAAGGAGTCATGAAGAAGTAATCTCCAGACAACATCATTCATCTCAATTACCTGAGGGAATGGCCTGAAGCTGTGTCAGGGCAGGGTTACGCTAGACATCAGGAAAAGGTTCTTCCCCCTGAGGGTGATTGGGCACTGAACAGGCTCCCCAGGGCAGTGGGCACAGCACCAAGGCTGAGGGAGCTCAAGGAGTGTTTGGACAACACTCTCAGGGATGGAGTGGGATTGTTTGGGTGTCCTGTGCAGGGCCAGGAGTTGGACTGGATGATCCTGATGGGTCCCTTCCAACTCAGAATAGTCTGTGATTCTTTGAATACTTGGAGGTTAAAACAAACAAACAAACAAACAAACAATCAATGGCAGATCTCTGGCACAAATGCTGGCAACCATGTTGTGCCACTGGGAAGATGAAGCTTGTCTAGGGATATTTGCTTTCACTAATGCTTGTGCTCTTGGGGTCAAGAGAGGGCAGAGCACTGGGGGGGCTTTGCCAATCTCTAGAAGCCCAGTGCTAGTCCTGTCCCCTTCACTATCCTGATGTTTCTAAGGGTCACAGTACCAAGGGTACCTCATCTGGGATAGCTCTTAGCTTTGCACATTTATTCCTAATAAAAGTCATGGAAGCTGGAAATGGCATTAAGTGAGGGAATATGAATAAAGACTTGGTGTGAGCATGAGTTAAGAAGTAAAGGTCTGTGTCCATTTAAATTGGTAGCCAGACTCCCATTAGCTTAAATGTGCTCAGGATTTCACCCTGTCCTTTCTTTCAGCTAAGCTGGCTTCCTGTTTGAGTTGGCAGGGCAGATACCTTTGTCCCTGTCCAACAGGGCATACTTGGAATTGTTTTTCTCCCAAGCTTATGGAGCACTCTTAGAAGTCTCAGTCTATTCCAGCTGCAGTGTGGCTGGACACACCAAACAGAAACATTGTGTGTGCACTGCAAGTCAGAATGGTTTTGTGTTAAATGCTGTTCTAAAGTAAATGTCTGAAAGCACAAGCAGTCTTGAAGGCCTGGTCTGATCTTGTATTTGTCATTACATTTCATGACAACTGACATGAATCTACGTCTGCACTAAAGAGGCTTTCTCTGCTTATGACAAACACCAGTTAAAAGGTGTGCAGTGATGCTGGAGGGGGGCATTGCTCTTATTATAGCAGTAGAGGGGAAAGGACACTGCCTGGCTGCTCTCCTGTGCCACAGCACATGGCAAAGGTAGACCCAGTCATGTTTGTGGGCTGTAGCAAAAGAGGAAGGCAGGACATCTCTGGGAAGATCTGAACCAATAGTATAAAGCCAAAACTTACTGCCTCCTTGGGAAAGGGGGAGGGAAATAATCTCTATATTTAAAACAAGGCATTGCAGGTGGGCATATATCTCAAACTGGATAAATTTAAAATTCTGGAGTGATGGGAAGACTTGGTCTTAGTGTTGAGAGGCATCCACATGGTCTGACTTCTACCTGCAGAGCTTTAAGTCCATGTTCTCTGAAATCTGAGGATTTGTCTTCCAAAGGTCTCAACCCAATAAAAACATAATAGAGTCCCAAATTAATAAAGCTGTACATGTTCTATAATTTAGTGGAACTAAAAAATCCACATTGAAACAGACACAGGCCATTTCCATTCAAATCCCTCTTCTGCTAGAGGCTTGGGTAAAGGGAGGGACTCTCCAGTGTGACTGAAAATAAAACCCCTATGACATACTGGAAAGACCAAAACCAGATGGCTTCTGGATTCACAGGCTTCCAGAGTGCCACATTCTCAGGCCATGCCTCCAGGCAGTTCAGTGCTAAGCAGATGCAGCTGCCCGGCAGGCCCTGCTGAAGCCCTGTCCTAAAAGACAGGAATCAGAACCTCATCATGCTGGTACACCCTGGATCTGAAAACTTCTTCTGTTTCAAAACTGTGCTAGTATACACTATACTTATCTTGGTGTAGGATCTGCAATCTCCCCAGGGAGTACATTGACGTTATACGAAAGCTTTTCTTTTTGGAGGACAAAAAAGCAACTCCATATCAAGAACTAAATTTGCTTCCTCTTCCCTGTTCATAACTCTTCTGTTCATTTAGCTTACTAGCAGGGATGAGCACCCAAATGTCAACTCTAAAATATGGATTTCTTGTTTGCAATCCTCTGATCTAATCTGATGAAGAAAGTAAGACATAACAGATTTTTGGGCCCAAGCAAAGCAGACTGCAGTTCAATATTGAATTCTTGTGGTAAACTACCAAGAGAGTAAAAAACAATTTAAAAGGGTTTGAAACTACAGGAACTTCATGAAAAACTGCAGGATTTGAGACAAAGATCTGAAAAAGGTAAGAAGAAAGAAAGAAAATGTATCAAATTATTCATTATAGTCTTAACACTCTCCTCAGATTAACAAGAAGCCCATTGCCTGATCCCAAGTGTAACAACAGGCTGTAATTTAAAACAACTTTTATTCATTAATGAATAGAAAAGTTATATCAGTGAGAACTTTGATAAAACCTGTGCCAAGTACCAGCACTAAACAGTCTTTCCTTGTAAAGATGTGGCTTGCTACCTGATTGTGTGTTGGGACACTAGCTATTGGTTTATGCTACCAATTCAATCACTTGGTTTTAAATGAAATTAACCTTGTGAAAATGCAGACTATTCTTTTCAGCAGATGGTACTGTTTGTGTATACAAATACCTCTTGGAAATGTTAATGTAAACCACATGCTCTGAAATGACAGGATTCCTGCACTGAGCCCTTTATCCTCCTGAAAATGAAAAATAACACTCTGTGAGCTCAGACTGGTGGCTGCTGCAGCAAGACCAGTGCCTGCTTATTGCTTATGCTGGCTGAACTGGGCACAAGAACAGTGAGGGGAAAAACAGGTGGAGGGCATAGAGAGAATGTTGGGCTGTGGTGCTTCTCTCCCCTAAACACCTGTATTAGCTCTAGAGGAGGGATGCAAATAGCCACTGTTAACCTGTTTGAGCTCTCCTCTACATTGCAGCTCCTTCATATTTTACTGGATAAATTAATCCCCAAAGTGCTTTATGCTGCTGTTCCTAGACTGTTTTTGGTTGCCAGCTAGGGTGACTCTTCAGAGCATATTCTGAGGCTTTACATTCCTCTGGGTTACAAGCATTTGCATCTCTCAGGAGTGCCTCAAGTTACGGCATGGCCTGATGCTGTTTACTATCCATCTTGCTTCCCCATGTCAACATTCACAAGGATCTGTCCTCAAAGCCTTAGAGAGCAAATGTTCTTAAAAAGAGACAGATTGCAAAAGCTGCAGCTTAGGGCAACGTTCTGCAGACCAGAACTATCACTGCAATGCAGAATTATCTCAAAAAGCCAGTCAGTCTTTTCCTCTGTACATTCACATTCTGCCAAGAGCACAAACAAACAGGCTTCCTGTAAATAGTGGAATTTACAGTGAAATAGTAAACCTTAGGGATAACTCTGTCCTCTACCAAGCTCCCTCAGAGCTATACGGCAGATGTGGTCAGTGGGAGATGAAACAGCCCCGAGCACAGAAACCATCAGGTTGGAAGCTGCCACTCAAACTGGTTCCTGTTCCCTGTAGAGCTGTGCAAGGCTGAACCCTTAAGCAAAACAGAGCTGTGTGCAGTGCTTAACCTGTGGCTTTGTCCTCACTGCAGATTATGTGTTACATACCAGTCCTTTGTGGGAAAGGCTGATTCTCATATGAATGTGTCTGAATATCTGGGAAAAAACCTCCTTCCCCTACTACCTTCTGTCCCTCCTTTCCTTCTTGAAGTTGCCAAAATCAGCAATAAATTGGAATAGACAGAGCTGACACTTTTCAAGACAACATGTGGTTGGCTAGGCTGGGTCACCGAAAAGTGCACAGAGGTGTAACTTAGAACAAGTCCTGAACAATGGCAAAACATCAAAGTTGTAACAAAAGCTGCAGGTAATGAAAGCAAGTCTTGAGGGTGGCTGGCTGCTGTAATCATGGAATTGGTCAGGCTGGAAGAGGCCTTTCTGGGGAAGAGTATGAAGCACAAGTCTGATGAGGAGCAGCTGAGGGAGCTGGGGGGGCTCAGCCTGGAGAAAAGGAGGCTCAGGGGGGACCTTCTGGCTCTGCAACTCCCTGACAGGAGGGGGGAGCTGGGGGGGGCTGTCGGGTTCTGCTCCCAGGGAACAAGGGACAGGAGAGGAAATAGCCTCAAGCTGTGCCAGGGGAAGTTTGGAGTGGATATCGGGGAAACTTTCTTCACTGGAAGGGTGGTGGCATTGGAAAAGAGTGCCCAGGGCAGAGGGTGGAGTCCCCATCCCTTCAGGGATTTAAAAGCTGTGTGGATGTGGCACTTGGGGACATGGGTTAGTGGTGGCCTTGGCAGTGTTGGGGGAACAGTTGGACTTGATCTTAGAGGGCTTTGTACAAAGAAATTCCTTTTGTTAACATTAATATTTGGTGGCTGGAGCACATTAGGACATTTTAGTTGGGTTTTACAGAAAGAAACTGATACAGAAAGAAGGTAATGATTTTTTTAATAGAGTATCTCTCTGGGGGGTTGTGTTCATATCACAAACATTCACTTTATTACATTTTATGGAATGGACTTTAAATGCCAGTATATACAAGACAACATTTCATTATTGGAGTTTGTGTTTATTCACTTGCCATTGTCAGTCTGTTCCCCTTTGTTTTCTCGTGCTGCTTTTTGTAAAAGCTATGATTTATGAATATGAGGTTTAGATCCCTCACAATATAGCACAGTGAAATGGTTCAATAAAAAGTTATTAAAGTAAAAAATCTATAGTTTTGCGTGCTCTGCCCACCTTGTAGAGGAACCCCCAGTAAGAGATTCTTACTCTAAGCAAACACTGTAATATAAGCTGCCTGCTGAGAGGCCTCACTCAATCAGAACTGTGCTGAATGGCGGCCATTGCAGGCAATTCCAGTCCTGCCCACAGAACTGCAGGATTACACCCTCCCAATTACAAAAGTAGCATAGACCAAAAAAGGTCGGGGAGAAATCTGCCATAAAATGTCAATTTTATAACCAGGAAATAAAGACTTCCAGTAGCCTTAAGCTGCACAGTACCAAATGGCACATAACTGTGTGTGCACCACATTTAATTTATCTTTAAAAGAAAGCTCTGGGTCCTGCTGATTGCAGGATAAAGAAAGATGACTTTGGGCAGTTTCCAGAGCCCACTTAGAATCTGAATTTCTGCAGAAAAGTAACACTTTTCCAGGCTAAAATAGAGAGTGAAAGGGTGATTTAGACTACCCTCCCTCAGCCCACACGTGTTTTTCACCCAGCAGTATTGACTTGCCACAGCTGCACAGCCACATAAAAGAGGGGATGACAAATGGGCCACTCAAGCCTGTGGCTGGCAAGAAATGAGAGCTGCTTATAACAGTGAAAGCTGAAGGAAGCATTCTCCAGGCTAAAAAATAATGTGTGAGGAAGACATGGAAGGTGGTAGAATCTGTTCAACTGCAGCACAGCAGGAGGAGTATAAGAGATGGGTTACCAAACAATTTTGCTGCCTCTATTTTGTGTTCCCAAATCTCTGAAAAAATTTTGCTCACTACAAACAGCAAGCCCTCCGTCTGTCTGAGGGAGGGAGAACTTCAGCAAGTGAGGATTACCTCAATGAGTGACAGGCGTTAAAAGCACACCACAGCCAGCAGGACCAAAATCCCCAGCCTGGCACTGCGTGCCCCCAGGAAGCACCATGCCCAGCTCCTGAGCACACAGCGTGCTGCTGCGCTCGGCTTCTCCCACTGCAACAGAGCAGCTACTGAGGAAGCAATCACAGTCCCTCTGTTATCTCTGGCAAACAAAGAATAACAGCTTTGTTTTTGTTTGTATAATCCTATACACTCTCTTGGAGATCTAAACTTGAAGGTTCTAACCTGCTCCAGGCTACCAAAACAATTTTGCCACCTGCAGTGCTCTGCTCCGTGCAGTCCTGCACACCCATCTCCAGCAGGTGAGATGCTGAAAGGAAACACAGGTACGAGTGACAGGGCCCAGCACAGCCACTCAGCTGAACAGGCTGCTGTCCAGTCAGTGTTGCATCTTGCACACCTCACACACTCTTCTGCTGGGTACCTGAGGACACAAGCATTTTGTCCACATTGAATTCACCGATGTTAGATACCTGGATACCCATTGGCTCAATTCCTTTCCTGCTGAAGTAGGAGGATGAAGCAACTAACTTCTACTAAAAATATAGATAATAAGCCCAATAAAACACATTGACCAGCATGAAAAACAAAGGGAAAAGCAATTTGGAGTAGTGGTCCACATTGCCGGGGTTCTGAATTGTGAAATAACCAATAATCCTGTGCATTTTGTTTCTCAAGACACATTTGATTTTCTCATGGCTTTTCATAGTCAAATCACTGCAGTTAACATTATCACTGGAAATTTCAATGCTTGTGAAGCTGATTTTCTGTTTATAGCTGGTGATGGAATTGTTGAGGATATTAGTGATGTTGACATCTTCCATTTCTTTAGTGATCTTATTTGCTGGCCCCTAGGAAACAAGAGTGCAGAGCTAGTTTTAGGATCCGTCTTCTCCTGCAGAGGAAGGAAACCATAAGGATATAGATAAAAGAGTGGTTGTATGTGGTCCACTCAAACACGCCTTTCAGCTGCTTCCTATTTTTAGGAGGGCCTGAGGTCCCAGAGATGCCTGTGTTTCCACCACTGTATTTCTAGAGGTATTTTTAGACCTTGAGCAAGTCTCACTCTGTCACTGAGCAACCCAGTGCAACCCAACATGCATCTCCTCCTGGACATCCATCCTTCATGTCTACTCAGTAACTTAATGGCTGGGGAACACAGCATTGAAGTGGGAAACCTCTTTTCCCTCTGACAGGATTTGGGCCTTTGATGACTACTGGACTATGGTCATAGCTGACTTTTTAATTTCTCACGCTAAAGCAGAGCACTTGAACAATGTACTCTTGCAATCCCCATGGAACATGGTGGGACTGATGTTTGGTAGTGTCTTCTGGGAAGGGAGGAAGAAGGGTTCATATTTCCTTTGTAAAAAAAAGAGCAAAGTACCTTCCTAATCAGAGTTATTCCATAGGAGAGCAAAGAGGTTTGTTATACCGAGTCTTCTCTGGCTGCATTTTGAAAGGAGCAGAGGTGCTTCATGCTCACGTGAGCTCAGTTCAGGGCCACAGACCCAATTCCAGTGGCAGGCCAAAGTGCCTTCCTGAATGTGGTCTGATGAACCCAATATGACTGTCAGCTGAGGCTGCTGCTCAGAAGTCTGTCAGAGACACAGTGCTCTAGAGCTATTCATGTGCTTGCTGCACACAAAAATAAAGATTTAGTGCCATTTAGGAGAAGCCAGTGTTAATGTACCTGTAACAGGAAGACCATTTGTCTTATTCAGTTAATGGAGAACTAATTGCTGCCAATCCAAGATCTCTGGGCTTATCAGGCCTTACCTCTTGAGGTACTTTAGGTGCACACTTTTGTGATGAGCTGTAGTGAGCCACTGCATATTCCACAAGGGCACCAAAGATGAAGCTGAAGCAGATGCCAAGATAAACATCAATGGCCTTAATGAAACAGTTGGTTTTTGAAAGTGAACTTCGTGAGCCGATCATCAGAGTTGTCATGGAAAGCACTGTTGTAACTCCTTGGAAAGCAGAAAAAGAGATACCTTCTCTTGTGGACTCTTTGGAAAAGTCCTGGCCTACCCTTCTGCCCATGTTGTTGCTCATATCATTTCTTACCAAATCCAAATCATCCATCGCAGCAACTGAAATGCTTTTGCAGCACTAGCTACAAGTTTCACACAGGCTCTCCCTGCTGTTGACAACTTGGCTCCAATAAGCACTTGACTCTCTTCTTTTTCTGGCTTTCTGTAAAAAATTCCCCCATCCTGCTCCCTCCAAAGCACACCACAAAGAATGTGTGCTCTGTCCTCTACTCTCTGCTGTGAATCTCCTGGGAGCCTTGGCAGGTGGGCACGTGTACCTGCCACAGCACATCCTCCATGCTAACCCAGCTCTGCCCCAAGCAACAGCAGAAGGTCAACAGACTATCCCGGAGCAGAGAGCTCAAGAAAAGGACCATCTACCCAACCTTCAGAGGCTGCCCTGCCAGCTTAAGTCTTCTCAATTCCTCAGGCAATAACTCACCAATGCAGGTTCTTGCAGGCACTGAGTCCAATGTGATCCAAAAAGAAACCCAGGACAACATGACGAGCAGAGTGGAGGGCACATAGGTCTCCAAAATGAAGTAAAGTACATTTCTTCTTAGCTCAAACTGTAATATCAGACGTGGGTAACTGCCTGATCATGAAAGGAAGAAACTCAGTGAGCGTGAGATTCCCAAGGACACCTGAAGTGAAACTGGACCAGCCCAGCACCAGCCCTTCAGCTGAGGGACCTCAGCAGAGCCACACCATGATTGTGGGGGAGGCATTGCTTCACCTCAGAGGGCTTGCTTTGCCAACACATCCCACACGAGAGGACACACAGCACTGACAGGGCAGGGACATCCAATGATGCAGGGTTTGCAGAGGGGCTCCTGGGCTTCAGCCCCAGTGGAAGTATGTGACAGCAGTGCCTTAACTGGGAGCAGAGCAGGGCTGGTGCTGTCCCCTGCTCTCGCACACTCAGCTCAGTGCACTTTTCCCAACACTGCTTGGAAGGGGCATTGCCAAGTTCAGGCTCATCTGATGGCTGAGAAACACACAAAAGATTTGTCTCTCGATTTCAGCAGGCTCTGGCTCACATCCCAAAGCATCCCACTACCTTATCATCACAAGGAATTTGATGCTCTGTTTTCATTAGCAATTTGTGATCTTTGATAATGGTATCCTTTTCTGCTCAAAAAAATTCAGTCAATTTTTTAAAATCAATTATTTGTAAATACTGACATAAGGGTTCTGGGGTTGGATCAGTAATGTTTTCAGGATATAGTTCTGCTGTTTAAACAATAGCTCCCTTTGAAACGTAGAAACAAAGTCTGTGTTGTTCATGGGCTGTGTACACAACAGAACAACAAAACACTGTTATTTTTAAAACCTTCTAAGGAAGTTTTGCCCCCCTTTCACAGTGTCTGTGATTGGAGAGAAGAGTATTTACACTGATAATGAAAAAGACATTGAATTCTGATGTACAAAGAGATGTTATTCCATCATGATAGAATTGTAATTTACAATCAAAAGTATATTTTAAAAATTAATTTTACTCCCAGTTACTGTAACTTTATAGAAAGAAGGGAGAAGGTTTCTTCAGGTATGTGTGGAGATGTGATGGGAAATACCCAAGAGCTTTCCTTACCTTTTTCTTTCACAAATTTACCTGTCTCCTGCTGTGACTTGGCGACCAGGGTGTAGTAACGCTCCACCGTGTACTGGGAGAGCCGCAGCTGCTCCATGCCATGGACAGAGTCATTTCCTCTCAGCCATGTGAAGGTGACATCGTTTTCATCATAGCCCCCTAAGGAGAACACAGAGACCTGTCTGACTGTGGTTTAGCCATTACAGCTTGGTTGCTGCCCTGCTCTGAGTCCTGAGGGGGAACACAGCCACGATCCAGGCACTACAGGCTGGACAAAGGCCCTCAGAGCTGTGTCAGACCACAGGTGGACCTTGGCTGTGCCTTCATTGCTGCACTTTGTCTCCTGGTCCAGATTTCAATAGGAACACGTGCCTTTGGGAACGACACACAACATGCAAGTCTGCAGAGAGTCTATTTCAATCCTTTACATGGGGTATTTCTGATTTAAAGATAATCGATTGCTGTCATGCACAGCTTGATTACATGCAGCAGGATTAAACACTGCAGCAAGTAAGCCTCAAATGTAGTCTCTTCAGTCTGAGAGGAGAGCAGGAGATACACAGTGCTTAAAAATAGAGAATTCAGATCCCACTGAGTCCCTTACCAAGGAGCAGAAGCACATTTCACTGAATCACCTATTCAAGTGCCTAAAAATAGGAGAAAATGCATTTTCAGTCAGTCAGAAGCTTAGAACTGAGACTGCTACATGGTTATGAACTAGGTTCCTCTGACTGGATACGCATTGCCCAGAAAACTTGCTTATAAAGGCAACTGTTTCTACAAATCATTCCTCCTATCCCCAAAGGCATTAAGTTACTGAGGACAAATAAATGCCCCTGACATTTAAGTAACACCAAATTCCTGCCTCCAAAGAAGTGGGACTCCGTATATGCCACCTGAGTAAGTGCTTCCAGGAATGTAAGTGATGGCATAACCTCAGGTTGGACTGAGGGATATCTCAGTCTGAGAGATAAAGCTTGTACTGAATCACCAGCCTGCCATTCTCTTCAAAAATTTCACTTAATTTAGGAAACAAGCCCATCAGTCTCACTGATGTAATTATTTTATTTTATTTGAGACCACGCGTAAGGACACTGTGATTCTGGTAATAACCCGTTCGTCCTGGTAGGAGGAATCAGATGCAGTTGCAGCTCTGTTTTCATCTAATTGTGTTTTCTTATTAGACACAAATTACCAGAGCTTGAGCGAGATAAGCTCCTAAATTAGGTGTCCAGAGTATGAATCCCTGAGTAGAATCCTAAGCATACGACTTTTCTAAGTTTCTAAGTGGTTTTATAAATTGTAGTTACTCAGGAAAATTTTATAATAAATGATAGATTGTTGTTAATTCATCTGGTATATATTTAAATAGCATTATTTCTGGGCACTTATCCTAATGAAATCTCCAGTGGGCAATGTGTATGTAATTTCATTGGAATTATACAGCAACTCAACATGATGTAGGATCCAATCACTTTTAAACCAGGCCCAAACAAGCTCCGCTTTAGCAGAAGAGGCCAATCATTATTATTTCAAGAGCTGTGCTTTGTAATAAAGTTAACCATGGTGAACTAATATGATTTTAATGTGAAAATAATATGTGCTTCCCTAGGTGCTTCATGCTGCAACCTCAGAAGTTAAAAAGATGATGTTTTCAGTGCTGAGATGTTTGGTTTTGTGCCATCAAGCAGGAGATGAAGCCTGCTCATTGTGGAGCTTCGCAGCACACAGCAGCAGAGCTGGCTGAGTTCTGGGCTAACAACCCTGGAGTGGTCTAAATTTTCCTGGAGCCTTTCTCAGCCAGCATTGCCATAGATGAACTTTTAATCTCATTGAGAGCAGAACTCACTGACAATTCCTTTTCTTGAGACTTCCCAGTCAGAGACTCTTCTGTTGACAAGGGTACTAGATACCTAAAAATGTGAGAGGTTGTTCCTTGCCATACCCCACAAGTTAGTTTTGAAGAAGCTATGTGTTCAAAAGGTACCAAATTTGGAAAACCAGCCAATATTACTTCAACTTTTCTGTGCAAAATTGAAATATCTGCATTTCAATATAAATATTCATTATTATCACTCTTTTTGCATAGTCTGCACAGTGACAGAAATTCTCTGGACCGTGGATTTTAACACAAACATTTGAAAATTGATGATGCAAAAGTTGTTTTCTTTTGGACATTAGTATCTGCAGGACTGAAAGTCTACTCCAGAAAGCCACTGCACTGAATCCAAATATTCAAGATATGTAGTTATTTATGAATAAACAAATTTAGAGTTTTCTAGAATGTTACACTTACAGCTTTCCAGCTGCAGTCTGCATGTTTGTGTGTCCATAGGATATTTTGACAGGTCCATGTTACAGGCAACAGTAGTAGTGATTCTGTAGGAGGAGAAAGAACTCTGAAAGTTGCAATAAAAGCATGTAATGAAATACCTGTTTTACATAACAAACTGGATGACAAAGACTTTGCTCTGTCATTAGGCCTATGAAATGAATGAATTTAGAACCCTCCTTAAGAGCATGTGCTCTCTGCAGCCACCCTGATGAATATGTAACCCAAGCAGGAATTTTGCTTTGCTCTGGTGGGAGATTCGGTGTAGATTCACATTTTTTTCCAGTGCTACAGCTTGCACGTCTGAAGAAGTCACCACTTGTGACGTGAAGGAACGTTAATGAAGGGCACACATATTCTGGCTTGCTCTCATGGGGAGGTAAATGAGTTTTACTTTGCAGTTGAGGTAACTGGGACCTAGTTACTGGGAGTAACGAGACAGAGCACAGTAGGAACTGCTAACACAACCACAGAGCACATTCCTGCAGTACACAGACATATACAGTTTTTGGTAAAAAACAGAAGTCATTGCTACATGGCACTGGATAAACAAACAGGTTTCAACTATCAGTTAAACTTTCACTGTTATGATGTCCTCTTTCCATTCCTCCTCTGTCTCCACCTGACTCAACTTTTCTTGGGTGACACCGAAACTTGTGAGCTTTC
Organism: Manacus candei; assembly: GCF_025592945.1. Taxonomy (NCBI): domain Eukaryota; kingdom Metazoa; phylum Chordata; class Aves; order Passeriformes; family Pipridae; genus Manacus; species Manacus candei. The sequence goes on from NW_026138189.1 coordinate 173,383, forward strand.
TGAGTGCAGGACACAGCATATACCATGATGAGAAATCCTGATCCTTGACTGGCATTTGCAGGAGGCCAGAACAGGGGGAAATGCATTGGAAGAGTATGGTCACAGTAGGCTCATTGACCCTAAGCTCCTGACCCGTGACAGCTGCTGTCCGGTGTAATTCTGGGAATCTATTCTGACCCCTCAGCCCCAAAGCAAAGGGTGACTCACCTCAAGGCATACAAGATGGTGCCATTAGAGAACAGCCTGATGAGACGGTTGCCCACGGTGACGTCGTGCAGGAAGGACCTTTTGGACTCCACGATGTAGGTGTCTGGCACCCAGAGCAGCTCCGCCAGGCGAGCATCCAGCGTGAAGCTCCTGTTGCCGTGGAAGACCAGCCGGGGGTCTGTCCAGCGCTGCCGCAGGGATATGGTAGCTGTGTAATCCTGGGAAAGAGAGGAGAGCCTGTGAGGATGCATGTCCAGAACCTGCACAGCACAGCCATGGGCATGCCACGTGTGACAAGAGACATGGCACACATTTGTTTAACCTGTCACAGCCAAACTTCAATGAAGCCTCAAGCTTTATTTTCAGCGTAGTTTTATTTATTCAGTAATATTTTTAATATACTATATTCTAAGGTATGGTGTTTGAGGACTAAAGATTATACTTACAGTGCTTTTTTTAAAATAATGAGCAATTACTGTGATTGATATTTTTTTGTGTTCATTGTGCAGGTAAGAAAACATATGGGAAACACACACTTGAGGCCACCCAGTAAGTCATTGACATTACAGATGAGTCATTGTCTAGAGCTGGGAAATTCCACACGCACTATAAATATGATCGTGAAAGACACACTGGCACTGGAGGAAAAAAGGTAAGTGAATCCAACCTGTTACTTCACTGAGGTCTTAAAAAAGCCCCAAACAAAGGAAAAAACTAAAGTGATATCTTTTAACAGGAGTTTTGAATCTAAGGACACTGGGATTAACTTGTGTTTAGCCTGCCAAAATCAACCTGCAGTGGCTGAAGCATTTTCACAGAGCCCCAGCAGAAAAGAATAAGCAGCACTCACTCAGCTCTGAAGCCAATGCTTTGCTGAGCCTTCTGGACACACACAGGCAGTACTGGACTATTTCACTTCCACCCTTACAGTCCAAGTACATTCAACCAGTAATGCCTTTTATTTTCAGAACATCTCTGTCACAGACGGACTGGCACTGCTGGACTGGCACTTGTGTTAACAGCCTGAAGTCACTGTTTCACCACAGAAATGCTGCCTGGCTTTGGAAGATCAAGCAGTTCTGCTTCATTCCATCTCTAGTTTTTAAAATGCTCTAAGGAATTAAGGAATATCAGTGTTAGCTTTTGCAACTTTTAAAAATTCACTCTTGGCCTGTGATGGAGTAAAAAAAAGTCAAAGCCTTGTTATGGCTTTCAATACAGTGAGTTATAGTAGTGACAAAAGTGAAGAATCCTGGTTGATTTTCCAGCTTTGAGCAAGACACAGAGTGAGCCTCTGCAATATTTTCCATATGGTCAAAGAAATTTAGATGGATCATCCAGAAAAACTCCAGAACATGATCTATTTTACAAGGCACTTCAATTAAGTGAGAGGTTTGTGAATAATTGATTTTGTTGGTTCTGCTCCTTCCCCAAAATTAAAACCTTTAACAAAGTTAAAATATTTTATTTAGTGAACTTGTTTAATTTGTTAGAAGGAGGCAGAAAAACATAATTGGTGGTGGTAGTCTTGAAAATGCAGAAATTAAGTGTCGACATTTTTCCTGAATGACCTTCTAACTGTTTGGACTGAAATTATTTGCTGAATTTACCCAAGTTGCCTATGATTTTGGCCAACCCAAAACAGGAGCTTTCAGTGATCAGTGTTTGAAATCCAGCTATTATCAGAAGCAGAATGTACCAGACTCACCAGTGATGGGAAGATTTAAGAGATGTTTCGGGTTTTTTTTCTTTCCTTGGGAAGGCCAGTCCTTTGAGCCTCAGCCTGTGTCTCAGCTCAAAGCCTTACTTCTCCTTGAGAAAAAACCCTGTCTGGGATTTCAGTCAGTGCCAGCACGTCCAACAGAGCCCATCCCTGTCCCACACAAAGGGCTCCTACATGGAGGAAAGGTAAGGGAGAGGAAATGCCACACAGTATTGATTTTTTCCATTCCCAAGGGGCCTGATTTCCACGAGGTGCTGAATTTTTGACCAGTAGGACCTTTGGAGCCACTTCTATTTACTTGCAAGCCCACATTACTACGGCATCTACACAGTCTGCAGTCATAGATGAGTCCTGTTTTCATCAGACCTCTGAAAGTGGTCAATAGCCCAGAACAGCAAAGTAGCTTCAAGTGACCATTTCTGTGGTCACAGAATACATGCCAAGTCTCTCAGGCTCTTATCTCATAAAATAAAAATTCTTTCACTTACCATGTTGCTCTCGGATATACTGGAAATACTTGCAATGTCCAGACTCATTGCAATTTGAACAGGTTCTCCTGTGGAGGGAAAGAAATGCCTCAGCAGACAGAAGGGAAGTGTGAAGGGCACAGTAAAGCCACTCAGGATGCTGTGCAGCGTGGGCACTGCCCCCAGCCTCACACGCTATCCCTAAAACCACAGAGGGCCAAAGAGCATTAGGCTCACAAGATTACATGATCCAAAATACAGTTATCACTGTCAGGGAGCTGGAGTTCTCTTCTGGTGCTGGTAGCAGAGGGCAAATACCCACCAGCACCATCTGTGAAGCTGAGCAGTTTGGATCGGCAGCATTTCAGTGGCATTTGTGCGTGGCCGGGCAGACAGGGCCACTGTCCCTTGCCTCCCAGCACCCCCCCGGAGCGGCCCGGCCGCTGACTCCGCACTGGGCTCTGCTCGCAGCTCTGCCCACGCACGGCAGCCATGGGCAGCCCCGGTGCTCTGGGAGGCAGGAATGCACTGATTCCCGGGAACGAACCGCAAGTGCAACAGCCTTTGCCTCTTGTTAGTTACTACTCGACCGTTCTATTTGCAAACCAACTTTCAGCACTCGCCCTGGATCTGGGGAGTGCTGACACCGACTGCGGAGATCCACCGCGAGAGGGCGGCACCGCCCGGGAACGGCCCGGAGCGACCGGGAATCGCTGGGAACGGCCGGGAATCGCCGGGTACGCCCCGGGAACCAGCCGGGAACGGCCCAGGCATGGCCCGGGAGCGACCGGGAATCTCCGGGAACGGCCGGGAATCGCCGGGTACGCCCCGGGAACCAGCCGGGAAGGGCCCGGAGCCAGCAGCGGCCCTGCAGAGGGAAATGCTGCACCAGCGCAGAGACACAAACTGTGCATTAGGTTGTGCCTGGTTTGTCTGATCCCCGGGACGAATGTGGGGCTCCAAGCAGGGCTTTCCAAGACATGCCTCTGCCTAAGAGGCGACACAGCAATGCCTTTCCTCTTGGGATTGCTAAAACTCAGTTTCATCATTTAAATGACACTTAGGAATGTCCAAGGGTCACAATTTCTAAATCGTTTTCCAGGTGGTTTTGGCTTTGTTTGTTTGGTTGCTTGATTTAAGCTGTTACAAAATAAGTTTCATTTGCAAAGGATGTATTTTTTTAATGTAGGTGTCATTCATGCCCTCCGTCTATTTGGACTCTTGAAGCCCAGTCCAGTTACTGACCACAGGTTCAATCTGTGAGGACTCGGGCCTCTGGAGGAGGTGACACCAGAGTCCTGATCATTTCTGTATAACATCTGCCATAGATGCAGCTGATCTCCGTTTCATCATGGAGAAGCATCTCTTCACTGGTGTGACAAGAGTTGGAGGAGCTTTACTAGTCAGTCATGAGGTCAGACGTTCCAGGCAAAACAAGACAGCAAATTCTGTATTGTCCCAGAAATTTATTACCATGGTCAGAAAATGGAAGAAGCTCAGTAGCAGCAGGTCAGTCTACAATGGGAAACATCCAAGGCCTTGTGAAAGTCAATGGGAAATTTTTGTGTCAAGCAGAGTTTCATTAATGGGTTCTGGCAGAAAACCAAAATTAATAGAAATAAAAAATGGTCATAGCTGGTTTTTAAACTTTCATTGATAGTTTTCAGATGCTGAATGTCATTCTGAGAAACCTTTTACTCTGTGTGATTACAGCACTCATCTGGAAAGTGGGAGACCTGACACCAAATTTGGTCAAGAGCCTCAGGTAAGTTTCTAAATGCCTGCCTGCTCCCTACTCCCCAGTCTCACCAAGGTTTAAAGCACGTTTGTGTCTCAGTGGAAAGAGAAGATGTGTCAAAAGTCAATATTTCTGGCAAGAAGAGTGCCTTCGTTCCTCTATAGCTGCAATCTACTAAATAGCTGTACATGAACATCTGTAAAGCAGAAAATCAAAGACTCAGGCTCTAAACAAAAGCTTGTACAGTTAGAGCAGAATTTAGTTACTTGGTCAGGTCTTTCCTAGAGATGTTGAAGTTTATAAATTCCCTGCTCTCAGCCTCAGAGATGGACATGTTCTCAAGGCCCACACATACATGCACCAGGTATTCAAGACAACAGTGGATGCACAGGAAGGAAGGGCAGCCCTGGCCACCACCTACTTTGAAAGAAACACAACCTTTTAAACTGCAGCATTCTAAAACAAGCTTAAAGCATCCCCTCCACCTGAGCCTTACAGGCTGTTCTTGAAATGCTCACATGCATGGAGCCAACATACCACCAAAGTAGGGCCGGAGGTATTTGTTGTATCCCATGGTGAGGTTCTCAAATCCAGGAAGGGATGTTGTGTCGCTGCTGTGCAAGCTGGATACGTGACCCAGGGAGCACCTCCTGGGGACACAAATACATACTGTGACGCGTGGGCTGGGCACATCTGGTGTGCAGCTGCAGCTGTATTTGCAGCTTGTGCTCAAACAAGCAAACTGCATAAAATAGTTATTAAAAACAAGTAGATAATTGAAATTACAAGCACTTGCTCACATTGCTATCTTGGCTGTATAATGAGCACCTTGAAGAGGTGGAAAAATGGCAAATTGCCTCCGCTGATAGCTACAGGTTGTACACACAGTCAGTACCTTAAGGATCTTCCTAAAATATCACAGAGATATCAAGCAAAGTCTATAGATCACAAGTTTTAACAATAACCCCCAATTTTCCCTTCCCACTCCTTCTCATACAGTCTATATAGGGAACATGCATTTCTTTTTCCTCCTGCCTAGGACAACCTGAGACAAATCTTACTGCCCAACAGCTCTTCCTCCCTAATCTCTAGTCTCCTAAAGAGGCTTCATCCTCAGATGTGAATGTCAGGCAGCTCCACACAGCTACTGCCAGGAGTAACACAGGGAGAGGAAAGGTGGAGCACTGTGCACTTCAGAGACACCCCCAGAGCTTTGAGGGCAGAACCGCCCCAGCTGCATCCAACTGAGTGTCCAAACTGACCCTTTGTGACTGGACAATGGAGCCAGGAGCTGGCACTGTCAGGCTGACAGATCTGTACTATCATACAGACAGCAAGAGACACGGGGGCTTTGGACTGTACAAGGTGACTGTTCTGGTGCAGTGTCCCCAGGTGATCTCGTGCTCACTTGAGGAAAGCGTCACTGAGTGAATCCTTAGGAGTTTGTTATTGCTTTGGGCAGGGCAGAAGGAGGTGGGAGGCAGAACCTCTGCCACTCCCAGTCTCAGGACCCCGCTCTGGGCAGGAAGCAGCCATGGACTTACAGCTCTTACCAATGTTTTTTCTTCTGTTCCCTTCAAAGCTGGGTTAATAGGCCTTGTAGCTGCAGGTTCTAAGGCCATACAGGACCTCACAGCAGAACTGAACCAGTTTTTGCACATTATATACACAAAGAATTAAAGAAATTTGCGACTTGTAGGTCCAAGGATGGTAATAACAGAGTTGGCAGCCCTGGTGGGGTGGCATTTCCAGCAAAAACCTACAAACTGTGCTCTGGTTCTGAACAGGAAATTAGGGGTTGCACTAGTAATGGACATATTGTGGTTTAGGGACCTGTGCAGGTTGCTCTCTTCTATGCCACATCCCTTACTGCACCCAGCTTCCTTTGGATGGGCTGGATAACTGGAAGCATAGTTTCCTTTTGACCCACATTACTTATGTGAAACATAATTCAAATTTTCCCTGTAAAACAAAACAAGCCTTCCACTTACCTTTGGGTTGGAAGGAAAAGACACAGACTGAAGAAGGAAAAATATCTGCAGAACATCTCTGGAGATTGTTTCTGTAGTTGCTCTACTTGTCTGTGAAGCAGAAAAGAAAGGCAAAGTTTTGTGGTTTAAGAAAAACTATTTTAAGGGAAGGGGACAGGGAAAAGAAATGCTGCACTGTCAGAACCATCACTGTGTGATGTTTAACATTCCTGATACACAGTGGTTCCTGCCCTTCTTCCTGGCTAGTGTCATTTTTCAGCACATTCTGTCTTAACACTTACCACCATAAAACACCCTGGTGACAACTCAGGTCCTGAATTCCTTGATAAATTTTAGCTGCTCTTCTATCAGTATGGGATGGCCATTAGATGATGTTGAGAATGGCACCATGGGAAGGGATTTATTAAGTAGGAAAATGTTGGGGTAGTTCCCAGAGCAGTCAGACTCTGAAGGCCAGGTGAAATCCTGCCCACAGATGACAGTTTCAGTATGTTTTAGTCCCAGGCTCCACTAGCCAGCTACACAGAAGTGCTGTAACTCTGTGCTTCATTAACTTGTACCTGGGATGTACCATGCTATTAACAGTAATGCTGCCAAGTCACTCAGCCTGCAGTACAGCATGAAATCATTTCACTTTAAATGGGTTTCGTTGACTTTTCTGGGAGTGGAACCAAGTCTTGGCTTTTGGCCTGAGATTCCATGGGCTCATGCTGGCCTTGGAGCAGGTGCCACAGTGGGCAGTTCTGAGCTGTGCACTGCTCCACTGTGATTTTTTGCTCCCAGCTTGAAGTGCTGCTCCAATCACACACCTTTCTTTCAGGGCCTCTCTCATTACACAGGGCAATTGGGGCCTCAGCTTCCAACCTGGCTGCTCTGTAATAACCCAAATATCAGGAATTTTCTGCTTGGGTTAGATTCTTCCTGTGGTAACTCTCCACAGCCCAGAGGACACTGTCTCCTCAGCTGGAGGCATGGCTCTGGTGCTGTGTCACAGGACAGCTGAGCTCCAGACAATAACAACATTGACCATACAGAGCCAGTAAAACCCCCTGAACATTTAAGCACCACAAATGCAGGGCATCCCAGTAGAGAAAGGATGTTTTTTCAAAACAAACAAAATACGCTCTAATACTTGTCCAGCATCTGAATTCCTAACAAGGCTTTGCACTTTTAGGCCATTCTTTGAACATGGTATTCAGGTGTTTCCAGATGCTATCGAGTGCTCCTCATTATAATGTGATGATGCAGGGCTAGAGAGAGAATTATTTACCCACTCGCAGCAATGTCAGATCACAATTTTGATGGAAAAGAGGGAGGATTAGCCCAGGTAGTTTAAAGAAGAATTTCTAGAAAGAAGTTAATTTTACAAATTAGACTTTAGTTGAAAGTATGAGAATTCATGACCCTCAGCAGAGGAACCCCTCATGAGCATCCCTCATGACCACCTGTTTTGCACAGGATGATGGTAAAGATAATAAATACATCAAAGACTATGAGGCAGGGAAAGGGAGATCTGTAGGTACTGAAGAGAGCTAAATACTGGGCATGCCAAAGTGCTCCTGGGCAAGAAAAAAGTGACACCAGTGTCTAGAACTGAACAGAACCACAGCATTTCTTCACTACTCAGTGTATTGGTTAATACAATGGCAATTCTGCTTTTATAGGACAGGAGATTTCATCAGAGATTACCAGTACAATATACCGTGAAGAAATTAAAATCGTATTGTGTATTTATGTCTCTCTCTGTCCAATAAAGGATTTAATTCTAATAGAAAAACATACCTTTAAGCACAGTTTAATCTGGCCAGTGAAAGCATGGCCCAGGCAATACAGAAGAGCAGTACTCATGAAGGCAGTACCAGTACTACTGGTGCCAAGGCTGCTTCCAATGCCAAAGTTATAGAATAGTCAATCATTATGTAGACTCAGAATGAAACCCCTGAGAATATAATAGCTTGCCCACTCAGCTCTGTATTCTCCCTACTGGCTGTGAAAATCGTGCAAAGAGGCAAGTTTTGAAGCAAACTAGATCCAGTTAGAGTCCTCTGTGGAAGCCTGTGTCTGCTTGCAGAGAATTTCCTGAAACAAAGCTTCGTTACACCACCGAACAGCAGCAGTATGCATCTGCCACTACACCTCAGACTGTGCTTCCTTAATCCTGCTCTATTCTTCTGTCTTTGAAGAGGTGGTAGGAGTGAAAACAAAAAAAGGAAGAAAAATCAAAATCACTAGCAGCATCAATAATTCTGTTTATAGAGAATGGGATGTGAAGTAAGAGAGATGTGCACGCTCACCTGATGGGGCCTGAAGTGCTCCCCAGGCTCCCGTGCCCTACTGCCAGTGTAACCCACAGTGGCAGCTCCTTCACAGCCGTAAGGGCCTGTCCAGGGAGCCCTGCCTCACCTCCTACCTGCCACCCCTGTCCCTGCACAGAGCAGCACATTGGCATATTCTCCGATTTTCCACTGGCTGGTGACATCCCAGTGCCAGGCAAAGGGAACATTTACGAGAAGCTAAAATACCATCCCGAAAACCAAACCCATATGAGCTGTTTACTAGGCTTGAGATCATAACTCGCAAGGTCAAACATTAGTGGAGCCGGATTGCTCTGATTGCAAAATGTGCAGCACGGGCAGCGTGCGTCTAGAGTAAAGCCTGGATGGGGGAGATAGGAAAACAAATACTGAAATAAAACCAGATTGCATTTAATTTGCCCATTTAGGTGATGCCTTAATTTATTCCAAAATGTTAAGATTTTCATGCTGAACTCAGGCACAATTTGTCTGTTCTATTTCCCTCGTAGGGAAATTATTTCATTGGGAGTGAAAGCTGTGCAGGGAACCCCCAGGCTGTGTGTGCCATGGGCAGGGGTCACGGGCACAGAGGGGATGGGCAGTCCATGGACAGCCTGTCCCTCAGCACAGCCCTGCAGCCCCCGGGACACCCTCGCTCCTGAAACGCTGCCTGAACCAAACCAGTGAGACCACAGCCAGAAATGTCAGGCAACCACTGTCACTGGAGTGTTTTCACAAGTGCTTTGATTCCCAGGACAAGGTTTGTCAGCCATCACTTGGGGACACTTGTTTTCACCCCAGACATGGAGCTGGGCATTGTTTGGCTGTGCCAAACATTGTTTGGCAGCAGCACAGCCCTGGCTGCCTGGTGGCTGCCCTGCCCTGCCCTGCCCTGTGCTGTGCTGAGCTTCCTTTGGCCACTGACATGAATGTAATAATTGCCACATAAAATTACAAAATGATGGGGGAGGCACAAAGCATCACACACTCTGGAATCAGACTTCCCTGGCTTTGCCAAAACGTCACTTCCAGCTCAAAATATTTGTTTGTCTAGAAGAGGTTTTGAGTGATTTAAGACATATAATGTCTCTCTTTTTTTAATGTTTCTTTTTTTCAGGCTGGACAAGGCAACTGTGAGCAGTTGTCTGATCCTAAAAGACAACTGCTTTGGGAAAGTGCATGGGCAGAGGATTTTGTAAGGAAAGGTTCAGCATGACAGCTGCTGTGAAAGATCAGGTATACCGATATTATGAGAGCTGTTCAAATTTTAACTTTTGACCCCACAAATCACGAGATCAGCTGAAAATTAAAGTCTTTAAAACGATATGGCCTCTTAATTTCTACAATTTTAAACTTTAATTTGAAATACTTTTACTTTAAAGCTTGTTCTTCCAAGAAAAAAGAATAATTACTATCTTTTTAAATTTTTGAATGCTGAATATTTATTTTGGCAGGCCAGAAGAAAATACAAATCAACTACAAGGAAGAGAACTGAGTTAACAGGAAAAAATTTTTGCATCTTTTGATGCAAGCACTCTTATTGGGAACGTTAGTTATTTGACACTAAAATAAATTCAGAAAAAACAAATCCCATTATTACAGAACTGAAGAGCTGGTGGGATCCTGTCACATATCAACAGATATGTGAGGTCAGTCCTTGGCTGGTCAGAACAAAAGGCAACATTAGAAGCTGGTGGAGGTAAAGGGAGTGGGAGAACCTGGAAACTTGGAAACCCATAGGCTGGTAACACTGAGACTGTTTCTGGTTTTTACTTTCAAAAATCTCTTTTCATGCCTATAATATTTTCTGACTAAAACAAGATATTGAGAAAAGACTTCCAGTCTGTGAAATAAGAGAAGGTAAACCAAAGCACATAATTTGGGGTTGAAAAGAATGTCTCATATTGACTGAAGTCTTACATGCATTTGTATTCCGTCAAAACCTCAGAAAGTTTCTGCTTTGGTTGGACACTTTTTCTGTCCTGCTGGTTTCCCTGTCTGGGAAAATATAAACTCAACCAGGTTGTCTAATAACTTGACCAATCCCAGAAGATCATTATTTGGGCAATTTTTGCCTGGAAGAGCAGGAGGTGTGTTCCGGAGCAGACACTGTGGCAGCCCAGGCCCCAGCAAGGCAGGTGCTGGCTGTGGCAGGGTGACCCCAGTGCTGAGACCTGGCTGCCCAGGGACAGGCACCAACTGCTTTATTCTGCTATTTGCTTTTTGTCAGTAGCCCTGAGTGGTTATCTGGAATCATGGACAATTAAAAAGATGACTTCGTGGTACTTGCAGAAATCTTTCAAGACCCTGTGTGAACTTCTGTTCTTGGTAAAAAATAGATTCTTTCCATATATGTCACTGCCATTACATCACATGAAAAATGACCTCTCCGTTCTAGGAGCAGCAGGCACAGCTGAGGTGAGCCCTGCCGTGTTTGGGCACAGCTGAGGTGAGCCCTGCCATGTTTGGGCACAGCTGAGGTGAGCCCTGCTGTGTGTGGGCACAGCTGAGGTGAGCCCTGCCACGTTTGGGCACAGCTGAGGTGAGCCCTGCTGTGTCTGGGCACAGCTGAGGTGAGCCCTGCCGTGTTTGGGCACAGCTGAGGTGAGCCTGCTGTGTCTGGGCACAGCTGAGGTGAGCCCTGCCATGTTTGGGCACAGCTGAGGTGAGCCCTGCCATGTTTGGGCACAGCTGAGGTGACCCTGCTGTGTTTGGGCCCTGCTGACCTCAGCGCTGTGCAGGACTGGCCGGCAGGTCACAGGAGCAGCACCTGCCCCCACAGGCCATTGGCCCCCCAGAGATGTCCCAGGCTCTGTGGGACAAACAAACACTGGGTCACTTGCAGATACAGAGCCCACTCCTTGTTTCATACCTGCTGGTATCATCAGTGGTATGTGCATTCACATTCATATCCTTTATACATAGTATGGGAGAGGGGAGACCCTGGCCTGTTATTTATGACACCCCATAAACCACATGCCTGATTCCCCTCTTATTTGTGCCAATGAAAGTCAGAAGCAATTCCAACATACATGGGTTTACATAGAACTAGATTCAGTGCCTATGTAAGAATGTTGAAACCAGGCCTGGGTAATGCATTTATGTTTTCAAGATATAAACTCTCATCCTTCAAGCTGCTCACAGGAAGTGGCAGTTTATGCTCACATCTGCTCCTCCAACATGGTACACAGGCCTGCTGCAGCTTGCAGGCCTGAACTCCTTAAATACACACAGAAAGTCTTAAATTCTATATAAAAATGAAGATTTCTGAGATTTACTTACATGAAATAAATTCTTCCTTCAAAATGTCAAGTTTGGCTTCTGTTTGGTCAATTTGTTCAATTTGAAAAAATACAATGTACATAAAATTTATACATAATTAAAATTTTATACAGAAATCTGGCATGCTACAGGCAGTTCTTTTTCTCCTGCTCTAGATAACTTAACTCTAGGTCTAATCTAAACTTGCCTGCAGTTGTCACTCTCCCGTGGCTGCAGATCCCCAAGCTCAGTCACGATGGGCTGTGCCTTCAGGTTCAGTCAGCTGGCAAACCTGCTCCTCAGTGCAGGCAGAGATCCAGGCCTGGAAGCAGAGTTCACCTGCCCTCCTCCAACAGGCAGACAGATCACAGCCCAGCCATGCTGCTTGCTATGATTTTGCTGCTCTCTCCTTGCCAACCCTGTGACTGTAACCCTATATATACAGTCCCTCCCACCCCGGCAGTTCTGCTCCCGGTGGCTCATCCATTGTGAATGTGCAAGTATTTCAAGTGAGACATAATTACACTTGTTCCTATCAGGTGAGGTGAGCATGCTCAAGATTAACTCCCTCACACCACATGAAGTGGTGTACCCTGAGTACCTCCAAACTGTACATGGAGAGAAGAGGATAACAACTACGGGTACACGTCATTAAGCAGAGGTGGTTTACTGAGGATCTTTAATAAGTGCTCTCCTCAGTTCTGGGTGTGCTAGAGGAGGAAATGGGAAATAAAAGGTATTATTACAGGAAGATTCTCATGTGAGCCAAATTTGGAAAGAATGAATGAGTGTGTCATTTAGAGTGAACGGAATAGAGGGACAGAAAGATAAAGGAACACATAGAGAAAATATTTCAGACATCTGATTATTCTCACATTGTATCAGACCAGGGGCATGGTCGATACACCAAAAAGCTATAGCAAACACATGGCCACAAAGTCCTCAATGAACATGTAGAAATTTTTCTTCCAATTTTCCAGGTAACAGGTAAATGTAAAATAAGCTGTGCAGATGCACTGGGTAATGTGGGATTACTTTCCTTGGTCATCTTTGGTGGCCCTGACAAAGGGAACCAGTTTCCCTTGCAGCCCTGTGCTGGGAGGATTTTGCCCCGTGCGTGGCAGGCATGCCCGTGGGGGTGTTCAGCAGTGAATTCATTTAGCTGAGCAGTTGCTACGTGCCCTGGCCCACCTCTGCAGCAGGAAAAGCAGCAGGGACTCGCTGACCTCCCTGAGGAGGAAAGGAGTGATGGACAGGATCACTTTATTTTGTCTCTACTCTGGCTGAGCACCTGCCGCCTGGGAGCATGGGAGGGAGGGGTGTGTCTGTGTGGGCAGCACCTGCCCAGGAGGGGAAAGGACCCGCCAGGGCTGAAAGGAGAGAGTGAGGGTGAACAGAGCAGCCAGTGACGCATTAATTGAAGGTTTGACAACATGCTGACAAATGAGCATGTAAAGAAAAAATAGGAGATGGGGCCTCAAGGAGCACAGTTCAGACATAATCATTCATCTTACACATCTATCAGTCTGAGTTTCTGCAGCGCAGTGAAACACTCCTCCCCAGAGAAATTTTTAGGGGTAAAACACCCACGTAATGTCTTGAGTACCTCCATACCCCACTTTGACCCAGTACATTTATTTTGACCTTGCAAGCAGCACAGTCAAAGCTGCGCTGCAGCTGCATGTCCTCCAACACCAACTTCCATTTTTCCTCAATAAATAATCAATATAAACAATAAGCCATGCACATAGAAACACAAAGCTCCAGCATTTGATGGGGCAGAATTTAGCTTTTACCTATTGCATTGAGGTATAACTTATAAATAAAACCTTCTACTCAAAGCCAGTGAACACACCCACAACAGGCCACTGCATCTTAGTGTGAACAATTTACGCTTCCTTAAAACACCTGTAACACTGTCACAGTGCTTTGGCATGGCAGGATTACCTGGTTGCATGATTGGCAGCCCAGTCCCCGTGTGCCCATTACCTGGGTGACCTTACAGCTGCAAAGAGCTCATTACACGAACAGGGTCAGTTCTGGACAACAGTTAGAAGCAGACACAGCACTGAAAAGCTGTGACTGACTTGTCCACAGCAGTTGCCACTAAGACATTGGATTTGAACCCAAGGGCCCCACATGCTGTTTGCCTCTGGCTTGCTCCATGTGCACAGGGGCTGTATGCTGGTGTCCCAGGGGCAGAGCTGTGGCCCGACACAGCCACCCTCAGATGGTCTCAATTGTCACCCAGGTTCCTGCAGTCAATGCTTCCATCAACTGGGTGCCTCTGAGGGGTATAAGAAAACTTAAAACCTAGTCCACCCAAAATACCAGGCATGAGGTGACAGGCTCTGAAGCCACCTCAGTATCCTTTCAGGTTTGTCAGGTCTTGCCAACAGTTTGGCAGCAGCTTCACAGCTCACACTGTCCCCCATCCTAGGCCACGGCACTGCCACATGGGTAGTTCAGTACCCTCAGCCTGGGCTCAGAGCGTCTGAACATGCCCTGGCCAGCTCTGCCTGGGCCTCAGTGATCCTGTCATCCCTTCCCTGAGACAGGCTTTTCCGAAAGGTATTTCATCTGGATTGGTTTCCATGTTACTTCCTTGAGGGCCATTCAGCACCATGTTTTTTAGTGAAATATAGAATTTAATAGAGCAGTAAAACAAGCAAGAATTGTTTTTTATTTGGATTTGTCCTCTTTTTAAATAACTCAAGAAATAGCATAAATGTTCCCCACTTCTAAGAACAGAGAAATTAAGTTACTCAGAGGTCAAGTTGTCTCTTATCATCAGTAGCAGACTACCAGGCAAGATGAACAAGCCTTCTGCAGGACACATGCTAACACCTCCTCGCTCAGATCATACGCAATCTCATCTCATTGCTCAGATCATACCCAATCTCACATTTCTCCAGGAAATTCTGGTGGACAGCAGCGCTGCCATCCACACGAAGGCACCGCTGTCTTCCCCCATGGTGTGGAGCAGCGTCATCCTCCAGACGTGCACTGAGTTATTTTCCCTCCACATTCCATTGAGACCCATTGCCCCAGACCCTGGGCCCCCTCCCTGCTGGTGTGGGAAGTGGCCCAGGGGCAGGCACTGATCTGCCAAGCACCAGCTTTATTTTACTCCTTCACATGATCAACCATCAATAACTGCTAACCTACTCTCTAAAAGACACAGATCAATTGACAGAGTATTATAAACCCTTAAAATATTAATGCCCTATCAGGGAGACAATTGCACTGAGCCTAGGGACTCCTCCACTATTAGAAATTATGCCTCAGCCTTAAATAAATTAACTCAATAAATGTCTTACCATGAATACAAATTCCTGCTTAGGGCTTGCAAATAAAATGATTTAGAGCTGTTCTCTGAGGAAAGATGAGGTGTTTAAACTTGCAAAAGAGGAAGGGCTACCATATTCGTTAGTAATTTGTTTTAAATGGACTGCTTTGTTTTTAAACTCAAGGCACCTCTTTTGGAAGGGAGGGGGAAGTATTTGGAAAACTATTACATTTTCTTATTCTGGGCTGCACAGTTTCAGGTCTGCAAAGTCGCAGATCTCTGCTTCAAATTCCAAAAGCAGCTCCTCAGGCAGGGGTGCCCAGCACCATTGGCACCACACCCCTGCAGGACATGAGGAGGAGCAGGATGGTGGTCCCACTCCTATCCATGCTGACAGGAGGTGGGCACAGGCCACCAGCTCCAAGAAACTTCATCTGGATCCTTGAGGCTGGAGGGAGCCTTGCCCCAAGGTTGAATTTTGGCAAAGAGAAGCTCTTTACTTGCTGCCGGCATTGGGAAGGCACCCGGACTCCGGGCAGAGCCAGAACTGCCCCTCAGCAGCTGCTCAGCTGGAGCACAAAGCTCACTCTGCACAGAACTGCAGCGCGGTGCTGCCACACCGAGAGGAGCCAGGAGCTGCTCTCGGGGCCAGGCTGCAGCAGCAGCCGCCTTTCACCCCTGCAGAACTGCTCTGCTGCTCTAACCAGCTCCCTGGCCACCACTTAGGGGTAGAGAACACAAGCAACACTTAGTGAAACTGTTTCTGTAGTATGCGTGTAATGCCGAGAAGTGATGCCAGGCCCGACCAGGGCTACTGTTCTCCCACCTGCCTCAGTTCAGCCAGGCTCCAGCCCAGACCATACTACATGCATACCCTGAGGCCTGCCATGGTGCTGGTTGCTTCAGTAAGAGCCTTTCATCCCCCACCTCCTACTCATCCATGCCTCAAAGACTCTGTTCACCAGGTTCCCATCCATAAAGCTTCAACCTCAGCAGGTGTTTGTCATTTCAACAGAGCAAAGACAGGCACAGCCCATCCATCATCCCATGCCCCAGTCATGACATTTGCCCTCTCCATGCTGATGGGAAAGCCACACCACCACGTTTAACAAGAACTGAATCTCAAACCAAAGGCCCCAGATGTTCCAAGAACAGCATTGCAGCTTTGCATTCTTTTACAAATCTCTGAGCTGGCAAGCTGAATCCAGAGCAACAGCACAGCAATATCTTGGCTTGCTGTTAGATGTGCTCCCACGATTTACATTTTTGGCCCCAGATTTGGAGATGTTACAGACACACACGCAGACACAGAACCTGTTCTGGTACCAGTGTCTCGTTTCAGAAAGTGCCTGTCTCAGGTGAGCACAGTCTGTTGAGCTCCATCTGCACAGTCCTTAAGGATCAATGCCACGGTCCGAGGGGGGATGGGGCCGTGACACAGCACGGACAAACCCAGAATCAAAGCAGAGGTGCAAATGAAATGTTTCACTGAGGTGGGCCGGGGTTTTTATGACTTCGGGCGGGGAAAAGGCTAGAACATGGGGTGGAGCATGAGACAGACAAACGGGGAAACAAATCGGGATAGGGACACAGGCAAAGGGGGAGGAACGGGGGAGGAACCGGGGAAGGAAAGGGCGAATGGGAACTGTCTCCTCTCTGCAGCTTCTTCAGCCCATCAGAGAGGGGAGCGGGAAGCAGGGACCAGGCAAAAGTCATGGCAAGCCCGGGCGTGCCCAGGCTGTGCACTGTGTAGTGTGGATACAATGCACTACACATATCTGAAACCACATAATAACGGTAAAGTCCATATAATAACTGTAAGGTCCATATAATAAAGTCCTGTCAATTGCTGTATATCTTCCTCCATGCCTGGAACTGTTTCCACTCTGCTTCCTGCTCCTTCACAGATCAAACCACCCTGGACAGCATTTCCCCAAAGGATGTGCCTTAGCTCAAAATACAGCACACACATGCATTCCTAAAACAGGGCAAGTAAACGGACGCCTTCTGCAGATAATAATCAGCAGGAATACCACAAGGAAGACAAAATCTGTCTTTTCTTTGTGCTCAGGTATTGGTTTAAAGAGATTTTGCATTTTGACAACCTGTTGTTCTCTGGTTAAGAGCTCACATGACTTTCTTGGCCCTGACTTAAGAACATCAGAGCATACCTCAAAGTGGATGCGATGTTTCTGATTTTTATTTTTCCGTTTGTACATACATGAACAATTCAGCCCCGAGCTGCAAGATACACATAAAGTACACAGTTCAGGGTGAAAAAACAGCCATACTGATTCCACTTGACTGAAACAGAGAGGTTTGTAGAAGAGACCATAGATTCAGCTTATTTCTTCTGCCTTATATGGAGGAAAATTCCATCAAAAGTCACACATACAGACCCTTAAACACAAGGAATTTTACAAGTGGCTCAGGGGCCTTGCCTTGTCAGTGGCCTCCTCCTCTGTGTCTTCTCGTTGCTGCACTGACTTTGCACATGTATCTGTTGCATTCCCAACGGATGTATCAGTGAGCTGTTGAGCTGCTAATGCAAACCCTCCCAGCAGGAATGCTGCTTGTGTGCTGTAGTTTTTACTTAGAGCATCTGAGTTCCCTTCTTAGCTCCCTGGGATAAATTTAATGCAGGGATAAATTTAGGGCGGGGATAAATTTAATGCAGCTCTCAAGAGGAATTGAGAGAAAGAGAGTGTGTGAACAGGGAGAGGGGGTGTAGCCTGCCTGGAGGTGGGCAGGCAAGCAGTGGCAAGAACAGCTCCCATGCTCCTCATTGACCCCCACATCCCTGGGACTGAGAGCCCACTGTGGTGCTTGTGCTACCATGGGGCCCTTGGGCACCCACCAGCACCTGTGGACATCATTTCCCAACTGCTGCTCCTCAGAAACCTCCCACCTGCCCCAGTTTCCCCCCAGGCCTCACATTTACCAGCTGTGTGCAGCCACCAGCCCTACCTGCTGGCCCCAGTGGCCAACACTCATCCATGAGCAACCCATGCAGACACCACCAGCCACCAGCACAGGGCTGTGTTACATTTAGGGCCATTGAGGTCTTCAGGTGACTGGAAAGTGTATCTGCAGCAATAATGAGATTCAAAGCAATTTGGCAAAAAGTAAGGTTAGAGCAGTGACTTGCCAGGCCTGAGCAGCAGGCTGCAGCCTCCTGGCTTCTTGGGAGGGCAGCAGCAGGTGACCACCTCCTCCAAGCCCCTGCTGCCACCCTGTCCTGTCCCTGGCACCTCTGTGTCCCTGCTCTGTCTCTCAGCTCTGTCGCGGTGCAGCCGACGATGATCCTCTGTGGGGCCGGATAATGCTCTGAGAGATTATTCCTTAATAGGCTGGTCTCTGTGCTAGCACAGGGCCTCAGAGGGAGAAATACATTATCAGCTCTGACCTGGCTTTACAGCCTGCTTGCTGCTTTGGTTCTGCCTCCCAAAAGCAGAATTAATTGCTGAACTAAAAAATGCAGATAAATCAATCAGTTCACAACACATTTATATTTCTGTAGCTGTGCATTGGCCTCCTGGCAGCTTAAAACAGCAGCGATGCCCACTTGTGCTACAAGGAGAGATAAAGGTGGGACTGTTGCCAAAGACTACCCCAGCTATAGGCAGAGCGAGGTGGGGGCACAGCTCCAGCAGCAACCTGAAGCCAAATGCCATCACGCCAGCAGTATTCCTGCCCCATTTCAGCATTTACGGGGATTGCCAAGCCAGACCACTGCATAACTTATCTTTCTAGATTTTCCAAAATAAATGCCTGAAAGACAGGCTAGAAAGAGGAGGCAGAAAACTGACATTGTGAGAAAAGAAATGCCATTTTATACCATAGACTTATTTACAGCAAACTCTGTGACTTGACAATGGTGTCTACAGCAACAGAGAAAATAAACCGCTCAGTCATTACCAGTACGCTCTTTTTGGGTGAAGTGATAAAGCAAACACAAACCTCAAACTGGACTTGGACTGCACAGGAACCGCTTTTGGTCTGTGCTTTCCCACCTAAGGCCCTGGTCCCAGCCCTGGCTGCACTGCAGGTCAGCCATCCCCATCGACTGAGGCCTTTGCCAGAGAAGGTGTAAATCTGGGGAGTGACCCTTCCTTCTTCCCTTCCCTTCCCTTCCCTTCCCTTCCCTTCCCTTCCCTTCCCTTCCCTTCCCTTCCCTTCCCTTCCTTTCCCAAACCTTCCCAAACCTTCCCAAACCTTCCCTTCCCAAACCTTCCCTTCCCAAACCTTCCCAAACCTTCCCTTCCCAAACCTTCCCAAACCTTCCCTTCCCAAACCTTCCCTTCCCAAACCTTCCCTTCCCAAACCTTCCCTTCCCTTCCCAAACCTTCCCTTCCCTTCCCAAACCTTCCCTTCCCTTCCCAAACCTTCCCAAACCTTCCCTTCCCAAACCTTCCCTTCCCAAACCTTCCCTTCCCAAACCTTCCCTTCCCAAACCTTCCCTTCCCTTCCCTTCCCTTCCCTTCCCTTCCCAAACCTTCCCAAACCTTCCCTTCCCTTCCCTTCCCTTCCCTTCCCTTCCCTTCCCTTCCCTTCCCTTCCCTTCCCTTCCCTTCCCTTCCCAAACCTTCCCAAACCTTCCCAAACCTTCCCTTCCCAAACCTTCCCTTCCCAAACCTTCCCAAACCTTCCCTTCCCAAACCTTCCCTTCCCAAACCTTCCCAAACCTTCCCAAACCCTCCCTTCTCTTCCCAAACCTTCCCTTCCCAAACCTTCCCAAACCTTCCCAAACCTTCCCTTCCCAAACCTTCCCTTCCCAAACCTTCCCAAACCTTAACTGGAAACCAAGCACACACAGAGCCCTGTTGTCCCTGTGCCTCAAATGCCATCCTCACTGTCCATGGAGGGCAGGAGCTGCCCAGGGCACAGAGGAGCTGGGCTGTGGTTCTGCTCAGCTGCTGTGTCTGCAGGAGCAGCTGAGCACACCCAGGCAGCCCTGGGCAGCCCTCAGAGCAGCCAGGTGCAGCACCTCACCCAACACTGCCCATTACTCATGGCCAGGCAGCTCTTGCTGTGAAAAACCCTGCAGGTTCCAGCTGCTCTTTGAGAAACAAGCCAAGCTCACAGCAAAGGATCTGTCACCAAAACTACCAGGGCTGATGTGCCAGTGCTGCTGATATCAGAACCCAAACAACATTTTGAGCAAGAGCAAAAGTTCTGAACTAGCACCAGTCATGCTTTTTTCCAATCTGAAACCTCACTTAATTATTTCCATTATGACATTTCCTATTACAAGATGAAAACATGTTATCTGTGTGCACATCATCACCCAGTGTTCATGCCTAGGCTCTTGTACAGTTTTTTAACTTTGTTTTAAAGATAAAGAATACACTTTGAATGTAAAAAAAAGTTGGTTTAACTGCTCCTCTTGTTGGATATAGGAATGAATTTGGGAACACAATTAACTGGATGCTCAGTTTTCAGTAGACGATGTTTTTGTTATTATCTCAGATTAATGCACAAATGTGGTTTAATCTTTGGCCAGAGCTCTTACCTGATATGGTGTCATTCCTTTTTGCTTCCTAACTTTTAAAATAAATATCTCATCCATACAGGTGCCTTCAGCTGTCAAAAGCTGGGCAGATATTTTAACTGCAGTAGATTAGGATCCATTGGAAATAATTGCATATTTTTATGTTAATAAGATGAAATACACTGCAAGACAGCAGATCAGATCAAGATGTACTTATTCGATAAGCTGCAGTAAAAACTAGTTTCTAGTTTGCGTATTCAAGAGATAGAAAGTTATCTCTTGGTAGTGCCTGGTTTTTTGAACTGTTCTGAACACCATAAGCATAAAAGAAGCCTAACCAAAAGACCTTTTTTTATATTTTCCTTTCTTCCCAAGGGATCTAGGCCTATGTTGTTATATTGTTCTGTTGGGGTGGGGGGTGGGGATATTTTAAGGAAAATAAAAGCCAAAACACTTGGATGAACACTTTACTACCTGAGTGTTTTGTGCTCCTCTGCAAGTGAGATGGCACTGACCAGTGGGATCCACCCCCCTGTGGCACAACAGCATCTCCCCTGGAGCAGCCACAGTGCCTCAGAAGAGAAGGATGCAGCAGGGACCTCCACACCTCTCTGCATCTCATCAAGCACTGCAGCAATATACCCAATCCCAAATCTTGTGGGTTGTCATTTTGTCCTGAACAGTCATGGAATGCTGACAGGGACACATCCCAACGTTTGGCTGCTGAGGTGGCCAGATGTCGGTTATAAGACAACACTTTCTATTGTTATTTTCACTATTTAAGAGCAGTAATTCTAGCTGAGGAGTTCTGGCTTGTGGAAGACCTTATCTTCATGTTATTCCCATGGGGTATGTGCTCTACCAGCAGATGAGTAAAAGGGAGCAGATAAATGCCTTACCTGAAGATCCTGCCCCCTGTTACAGGTGAACCCCAGTGCCACAGCTGCTCAGCTGAGGAGCTCCAGCACAGCAGGCTTGGGAGATGCGCTGGAGAAAGGTACAGGTACAGGCTTGTCAGCTGCATCGAGCCCAGGTGTGTGTGTGAGAGCTCCACTGGAAAGGACCTTTCTGAAAAGCTTACTTACAGAGCACTTCAGGAATTTCCAACATTAATGTCCAAGGACTAAGCATTTCCTGCTTTTGGGTGAAACAAAAGCAGGTGGAAAACTCACCCTGAGGTTTCCATGGGCTTAGCTTTCTATGTAACTTATAAAACAGTGGTAGTAGGTTTGCCAGCTCTTGTTGCCTAGCATGGGTTAAGGCTTAGTAGCCTTAAAAATGCCTCAGCAATAGGCAATGCAGTAAAGAAACATATTTTGTGTTTAAAAATAGTCTCAACTGTTGTTAAAAGGCATTAAGCAATGTTTTTTTTCCTGTATCAGCACAACAGAGCAGTGCAGACAAAGGAAAAGGGTAACTGCTGCTACTCTGGGAATGAGGAAATACTGTTTTATCTAATTTACTGCGGTCTAAGGTGAAACATTAACTCAGCTGTGAGCTCTGATGGGATGTAAATAACCTGAACAAAAACACTGCTGCGCTTTCTTTTGAGGGCATTAACAGAGAAGTCTTCAAAAATAAGTTTGAATGGTATCGCAACACACACCTTTCATTTTACTGAAGCATTCACTGAAATGTTTCCCTTTGGAGTAGATTGTTTTGAGCACTGTGGAAATAAGGAGAAGGAAAGACATTTTATATGACTGAGGTTTCCCAAAAGACTGTGAAAATACTTTAAAGGGATATAAAGAAATTGCAGACTTACCCTCAGTTTTGTATTTCAGAGGATAGAAAAGGTCTTAGCATATCCACAGTTCAGTAGGTGCTTCCTGCACAGATCCCTGCCCTCTGCGTGTGGGAGAGCTGGCATCGGCCTCCCAGAGGCTCTGGGCTGGGCCCAGATTGATGCCAGAGTGGACATCTGGGATAGAGCAGGTTTCAAGCCACTCCTCCTCAGGGTCATCCTTCATCTTGCTCTTGATCTGTGTCAGGGTCATAAACCTGTCTGCCAGGGAAGGCACACATGAAACTAGAGGGAATTCATAAAAAAGGAGGAAGAAATCTGACATTTTCACTCATGATTTAGTTTATGTTTGTTACAGTATAAAGCACCTTCAGCACTGGCACAAGTAAAATAACCAAAAAATCATTTAAATACTTGTGAGCTGATGGAGAACATGCCCTTGGGTACAAGACTGATAACTATCTGACAGAGACAAAACATTTGGTGTCCTTAAAGGCCCTATAGCCTATTTATTGCTACATCTACGGTCACATCAGATCATCACACACCTCTGAAGAAGTTATAAGGCATCTGGAAAAGTACTGACTAGTAAGTCCCCATGGTACCCAGATGCCCTGGCAGAACCCCAATGAAATTATCACAGGGAATTTGCACGTGTCATGGCCATATCTCTGCCTGCCAATGAACATGTGCACTGTACCCGGAGGGAGATCCCCAAGAGAAGGAATAAAACTTAGCCTTGTTCTTGGAGAGAAGGAATAGCTCATGCATTTATTTACAGTTTGCTTCTGTGCTACATCCAAGTAGTCACCATTCACATAACAATAGCTAATGGCAGAAGTTCAACCCCCCCCCCCAACATGCTCTGCAGGTTTGGTTTCAGGCTGGCAACCCTGGTGAACTGTACTCACCATTCAGAGCTGCTGGGTGGCATCACGTGGTGAGAATGACAAGTGACAGCAGCGTCCCCAGCAGCATCCCCAGGCACTCCCAGGGGTGGCTCAGGTGTCACCTTGGCTGGGGCCAACTGGATCTCTGCAGGGTGTGTGCTAAACATGCTCTGGGGAACCTGATGGCTCCCTTGGGAACACTGTGCACTCTTCCCCGTGACGTCCCACAAAACATACTCTAGAGACAGAAACCTGGTGCCATGTCACATTTGCAATGGAAAATGTAAGTCTAATAAAGATGGATACATGGGGACTTACCACCACATTTTTTCTAGTTGAATTTCATTAACATTTTGAGCAGTGCTGAGCAAACCCCATGGCTTTTTGTTTTCTGTTTGCCAGGCAGGGACTGTACAGGGCACAGCCAGCCTCTGCTCTACAACAGCAAACCACTTTCACTGGAGACTCCTTTCCTAGTACTCCAGACTCTGATCTCCAAATGTCCTGTAGCAGCCTGTATAGCTTGTGACTACAGAATTTGTTACATCATCCTTATGTTCCTTACATCCATATACTTCAGTATGTTAGACACATAATGACAATACTGGCTATTTTTCCCAGCTCCATGCAGGAAGTGAGGAGCACTTGGAAGTATCTGGAGCCATGGGACGGGTACAGCCTATTCACCATGGAAGTCTCAGACCCTTTGCTTCTTCCTGTGCCAGTACCCCAAAATCTGAATGGCAGTTTTCCTCTGGGTTAATTCACAACTCTGCATGTGCAGTGGGTGGAAGCTGAGGGTTTGAGAGCTGCAGTGCTGCCTCTCCTTGAGAACATCGAAGAAACCTTCACAGCCAGGGCCCAGGTGCCCACAGAGCAGGGTGCTAAAAATACAAGAGTGCAACCATAGACCAGCCAAACACTGCTATCACCCCCTTTTTGTCAAGTGCTAAAAACCCCCAAAAATGCCAGCACAGGGAACAGGTTTGACCAGCTTTCTCACATTTTTGTGTTTTCTCTGCTCTCTAACAACAGACCCAGGCAGGGTTTTGTCTGTCCCTTCCAGACTGTGTCAGTGCCATGAAGCACCTCTGGCTCTTTTCCCAGGTGAGCTCTAGCTCACTGCTGTTAACTTTCTCCAAACCCCCACAACAGGGCATCTTCTTACTGCAGGGACTTGCCCTTGTAGGAGAGGAATAGCTGATGCACAGGGACTCATCCAGTATGTGAAAGACTATCTTAGTTACCAGCTCTGTCAAAATTCCCTCCACAGTCATATGGCTCTACTCAGCTCTGCCAGGAAGGTGGGCATGAGGCAGCTCTCCAGGCCTCGCTGGGGGCTCTGGAGTCACACACAGGAGCTGACCAGGTGCTCACATAGTGTCAGCATAGAGCTCCCACTGGAACAGTAAATCTGTACCAAACCCAGAGTGGAGCAGCAGTAAAGGAACAGTACCTCTTTGAGCATGACTTTTACTGTATCTAAAATTACCTGCAGGTCTCTGCAATGTCACATCCATTTCTGTACTGATCTCTTTGGGCCCTGCTGAGTGGGGCTGCTTGAGCCCTGGAATATCCTCTTCACAAGCTGGAATGAGATTTCTGTTCCAAATGGGGATTGAAAGTGCTCTCAGAAAAGGGAATTTTCAAGTTCTGAAATTCTGCTTTTGGACTTTGAAGCTGCCAAAATCTACACCATATATTCCCATTTTTTATTTATGACATACGCTAAATATTCACTGCTAGATATAAATGAAAAGCTTAAATATTCAGTTAATTTTATTTTATTGGTGAAATCACTACAAGGTATTGCTGAGATAGAAATCTCTTACCCTCCTTGCATTTCAAAGCATCTCTTGTTTGCTTGTGCCCTGCTCCCTCATTTGATTACCAAAAGAACTGAAAGGAGTTCAAAAACCTGTTTGTAGCAGATGTCCTTAAAGATTTAGCATTAAGATATCACAGCTTAGTGCAAAATAAAACAAATATCAGGCAAATAACATGAGATAAATTGTAAAAGGTCTGAAACAAAAATTAAGAAAAACTAAGAAGTATTTTTGCAACTCAGTTTGTCATATACACACATGGGCTTTTCCAGAGAGTTTTACATATTATCAGTTACAGCACAGACAGGTCTTGCCTCCACCAGTGCAATGCTCACCCACTATAATGAGTATATTTTTTCTTACAGCTGTTGGTAACATATGTTTTTCCATAACAGCTCATGCTGTGAGAAGGAAACATAAGGCTCTGGTACTTCTTCATATTCTGAGTTCTCTAAAATTTAGAATATCTGTTCAGACAGAAAACATTTTGCAGACATTTATCTTCTTGTATATTTACACTGTTGTATATTTTCAATTTATATTGATTTATAAGTAATAAGATAATTAGAACACAAAGGTTGGATAAGTTTCAGTGAAGATGTCAACAAAGTCAATTTAACCCTGTGATTCCAAAATCAATCTTTGATTTTGTTTTAAATCAACACTTTCCAATAACTTACTACCCTTTAGAAAGTTCTGGATCAGCACTAGCTTTCCACAGACATTTTAACAAAGGATATGAGTGTACATTACTAGCAGTGGTCCTTTCACCTCCATTCTTCCCAACATCAGTGTACGTGCTCCTTGGCTCTCTCTGCAAATATAAAGAGCAAATGCAGACTCTAAAACACTGGGGCAGTGGCAATGGGGCTTTATCACTTGTGTGCCCCTTCAGTCACAGGCAGAGGGGTCTGAGCTGGGGCCTGGGTTTGGAGACAGTGGGAACACAGTCCTGAGAAAACCTGTGGTGCCTGGAAGGAAGGTCACAGGGTCTGTGAGTGCTCAAGCTCATTCTCACATCTGGGTGAGGGCAGTAACCATCCAGGCCTATCTTCTGCAGACAGACTTGAGCCCAGAGCTGAATCCTGCGAGTGAAACATGGCAGTGTTCCTGTTCCTGCAGCCCTGTTTCTGTTCTCTATTTCATGGCCACTGGATGTGGGTGCAAATCCCAACAAGTAAGTTTTGAAATGTCCCAGGTTTCTAAAGGAAACATCCCCATTTCCCCACTGTGCTCTGCTCACCTCTTGCAGAAGCCCCTGTCCTGAAGGAGGAGTGCAGATCACCCTGGTACCTCCTTGGCCCTGGCTGCTGTGTGCTGGCCAGATGCAGCCCCAGGGACAGGACAGCAGGTGAATCCCCGGGGGAATGTCACAGTCAATATGACAACTGCCCTTGTGCTGCCAGGAGGCACCTTCCTACCATGTGGGCTTCCAGCCAGAGCCCCCCAGTGATTCCCAGTCCCTACAAGAACAGATGGACAGAGTCATACTTCTCTTTTGCAAGACGAAAAGGAAAGTTCAAAAAAACCAGGCTGGAAATAACCACATCCATTGAGGCTCTTGAGATCTTCAGTTCATTTCCCACCTCCTGGAGGGTGAGGGAGTCAGGTGTCCTGTTTGCAGAGAACCAGCCTCTCCTGACCAAGCAGCAGGGCGGGTCCATCGCCAGCTCTCCTTTCTCTGCTCTGCTCATGCAGCTCCCGTTCCTGATCCCACACAGTGCAAACCTGATGTGATGAAAAGACACAAAATTTTGCTTCAGTGCTCTGTTTGTGAATTAGAAATAATTGATTTTCTTTAGATTTTGTTTTTTGAAGTTCACCTTCCCTACTCTTAGATACATTTTTAGGCACATTTTTAATGACTATTTTTATAAAAGTATTACATGGACCTGATTTTTTCAACTAGTTCTCAAAGCCAACTGTAAAGGTGTTCAAGTGTGACAGTGGTTAAGGTAGTGCTGTGTCATACCTGGTATCTGCCCCACAGACAACAAAAAGTTACCAGGTTGGGATCTGTCTGCCCCATTGTCCAGTCCTGCTGTGCGAGGAGGGATCTTGTTGACATCCAGTGTTCTCCCCAAGCCCATCAAGCAGCACACACCTCTGTCCATGCAACTCCCCCAGACCCTGTCTCCTGAAATCCAGACAGCTATTTATCAGCTGCCTAAACAAGTTAGTTAAACAGGTGCTGTAAGTTATGATGAGGGTAATGGATTTTTCCAGAAACAAACCTGTTCTGTTCTGGCTGAATGTCAGTGCATGAGCTAAGTGCCACTTACATGGCACGCAGCTTGTTCTGAGAGGAGTAAGAATCATTTCTGGGACAGCTCCTGTTAGTTAACCTGACACCAGAGTCTATGCTATGACAATATACAAGCAGTATTAAAAATAATTATGGCGATATTGAAAAAAAAATCAGTGTAATTTAGAGCAAACAAGAAGCTGCTCAGTTCTATTTGATTCTTCTTTTTTTCCAAATCAGTGTAGTACACATATACACAGATATGATACACCCGGGTTTGTTAAAGGTGAATGCAGGTGAAGGATCCAGATCTTATGTAGAAACATATTTATCTTAATATTTTTTTTTAAAATATTTGAGAACCATCCCCCAGCTGATTTATTTCAGCAGCTGAAAACGTAGCTGACAATTTAGAGAGCAATTGGTGTATCAGAAAAGGACAGTGCCATGGGGAGGTGACAGTGCCTGATCCCCTCCATCTAAATCACCCCAACTCTAACTCCTGACCTGCAAGATGCACATCTTTGGGATAGAATTCAAAGAGAGAAACTACCACTGGAAACCCGTATGTGTTTACCTGTGCTGGGCAGGCTGGAGTGACCATCACCTGAACACATAAGTCTGCATCACCTTAGCTGGAGACAAGCAAATACGGGACTTCAGCTGACACCTGATTTCAGTGTGCTTCTCACCTGGGTAGCTTATAAAGGGATGTCTATCCTTGACTGGTTTGTTGAGGTTGACAAACTCACATGGCAGTTTGATTATTGAATTAGATAGAGAATTTAATATGGCTACTACAGATACCTTGTGCATTTGTTTTTACTTTAACTGCATTTTGATTATGCTTTCTTTAACCTTTGATTAGTGTCACACAGGCAATTGGCAGTAGTGTCTTCAAATCTGTATGAACATTTCCATTTATTTTTCATAACAATTATATATGAAAACTGTCTTATGTATTCCTGTCATAGCTACAAGTCACCTCACACCATGGCCTCGTTCCTGACCTCTGTACTAGTCTGCTGCCACTCTATTGCCTGCCACCAGTTTGCTTTACAAAGACAAAGAAGTTTAAACAGCCTTGAGCACTGAATTGAGGGGCACATGCTGTGGTTTCAGGTGGGCTGCAGCTGAGGGGGTAATGCAGAAGGGAAGAAAGAAAGTTAGCAAGCTGCCCTCCTCTCAGCAGGAATGATCAGCTCTTCTTGGGCTTGGACCTCTCAGAATTGACCCCAGATATTTGGCATTAGAGATGATAACAATTCATCAAATTAAATCTAAGTTGCAGATCAGTAGTTATCCCCCAGTGCTTCCAGTCACATCCGACTCTATCAGGATACAAGCCTCACTTTTCCCAGCATGCTGCATGATTTCTCCATGTTTCTCCATCTCAGACACAAGTCTGGCCCCAAATGCAAGAGAACAGGGTAGTTGGTAACTTCTGCTTGAGCAGAGAAGTAGAACATCATGTTGACAGCGTGTCTGGGCCTTCTCCCTTTCCAGCTTTGCTGGACCTGCATGGATAAGCAGCAGTTACAGAATTAATCTCTCAGTAAGAGAAAGCTAGTTTTGAATTCAAAAGTAACCTTTTTCATTTGCTGAGTTGTAGCTCATGCCTCAGTTTCCCCCTCAGCCCTCCTGGCCAGTGCAGACGTGCTCCCTCCCCACTGCCCTTCAGTCCATTGGTGCAATGTCCTGGACCCCTGAAGCAGCAGGATGAGATGCTCAGTCTGTAATAGTGATGGACTCAGAAGAAAACCAGAGGTGTCCAGTATCTCACAGCAGTGACGAAGGCTTTGACAGCCACTTGAGCCAACCTGCAACTGAGAAGTGAACCAAAAGCCTCTGCATGTGCTTTGAGTCTGACCCTGCTCTGCCTGGCAACAGCCGGGGGCACATCCCATGGAGAGAGGGGTGTTGAACAGACAGTGCCCGCACCTTCTCCTTGGAGGGACACTGAGAAGCCGGGGCTGGCATTCTGCAGGGGTCCTGCTGTCTCTTGGAGCAGGCGGTGCCTTGGTGGCCGTGGTGCTGTCCCTGGGTGCCTCCCAGGGCTCTGCGTGGCCAAGGGCTGGCTGGGCAATGCCCCTGTGCAGGCACTGCACTGAGACCAATACACGTTTCACACAGACACCTTTATTTTCACATTTCTTCATGTATGAATGTTCTTTTTCCTGGGATGTACCGGTAGACAGATTATACCCTGCAGAACGGAGTTTAGCAAACTTTATATGTATGTATGTACACACATATATATAGTCTCGCAAAATCACTCCTGCATTTGTCCACGTGTCAGAATGGATGTTTACAACAAACTAGAGCTAAAGGGACACTGCTAGGTTTTGGGTTATTTTTCTTATCTCTAACATAAAATAGTGTTTGCATTTTTTTTCAACTCAATTGCCTGTTTTTCTGCTTATTCTTAAGCAAAACTGCTGAAAAGACATGCCTGTAAGCTTTCCATTTATACTACTCCAAAATACTATCAGTGATGCAGGTGGAAGAACATTTCTGAATTCTTATTTACACAAGGGCCAGACTATCAGTTCAGTGTATGTTGCCATACCAGATATAAGAGCACCCCTGAATCAATGATGCAGATAAATCATTGGCATGTAAGTGCTACACTCACAGCACAGTTCAGATTCACAGCCCCTATGCACATAGATATGTGTTTGAGTCCTACTTTTAAAAGTTTCTTTGCAAATTTTTAACCTGACAGTGTCCCTTAAGGAAAAATACATATTGGGCTTAAGAAAGGACACCTTCCTAGAGATATTTTCTTTTTATTATTAAACCCAACATTTTTTAAACCATTAAACAAAATTGAATACAAATTACCATCGGAGAATAGCATTTGTAAGACTGAAGCTTTACATGGCTGCTCCATTAACATGGCTTTAGTTATCACAATTTACATTATTTGCACATTTCCTTAGGTCTTTCATGGCACTTCCATGAATAAGAAGAAAAGGTTGATACACTGCTGCTATCATCTCACCAGAGGTCACCAACGGACACGTGGGTGTTTGTTCTCAACACGTTGCAGTCAGGCAATGCCAAAATCCTGCCCATGGTGCCCTAGCCTCAGGGTATCTGTGCCTCGGGCTTACAGCTTGGCTCATGGTTACTCACAATACTGCAATGCATTCAGAAGAACAGGAAAACAAACAGCTAAACAGCCACAGAACAGGCACGGTACATTTTTTTTTCTTTTTTTTTTTTCATTATCATTAATCACATTCCTATTTTTCAACATGTTGCATAAAATGCATGTTAGAAAGGCTTTCTTTAAAAAAATGCTGGCATGAAGATGCAGACTAATGTTTGTAACTAATGACACAGAGTCCTGATTCAGATGTTATTTAAACATTCACCACTTGGAGGAAATGAGCACAGTTGATAGCACTGACATAGTCTGACTGTAGCTGAGAAGCAGCACAGGAACTGCCTTCCATGTACTGGCAGGAGGATTGATGAGGGTAGGGATTGGAATAGCATACTGTGTTTTATTTAGAAAGCTGTAGTCGTATTTGTCGTAAATATTACAAGCCCCATTTCTGAGCAAGGGGAGGCTTGGCAAGTTTACAGAGTAACATTCATGAGAAAACATAAAAAACCAAACCCAAAGCCATTTCCATGCAGAGCACGACTCTCTCACAGTCACTGGATCTCTGTCACCTGTTGGCTGGAGCACATCTGCACACTGGTGCATCCCAGCCTCTGGCTGTAGCAGTGGGATCAGGGACAAACATAGGGCAATAATTGTTTTTGCAGTGGCAAGAACTCTACCACAGACAGAATCTGCAATCTGAGCTACAGGAAAATCCAACTGTGGGTGCCACTTTGCAAATCCTCTTATCTCAGCTACCATAGGGCTTCAGGTGGAACACAGAGCTCAACTCAGGGCTGAACATCAGGGGTGCCTGGGAGGTGTCTGACTCCTGTGAGACCCAAACTGAAGCTCTTTATGCCTCAAGGGCAGACTCAGCATGGCTGTCAGCATCTCCCTGATGCACCCTCATCATTCCTGGGAGTGGAAAGCTGGCACAGCAGCAAAGGAGATGCCAGAACTGCAGAGTCAGTACTGGTACCCACACAGCAATGCACTTCAGCAGGTACTGTCAGGGACACCAGCTATGGGGAGTGTGGTGTCAAATTGGGGCTCCACTCAACACAGGGTGACAGCACAGGCAGGCCCTGCACAGCACTACTGCCAGCAGGGACAGGAACCAGCTGAGGCCAAATTCATCACAGTAACTCCAGAAATTAATTTAGCTTCAGGGGCTATGGCATCATGCAACTAATAACATTTTCTTTTGAAAAGGGTACATTCCAAACGTTTCTGTCTGTATGTGCCATCTCATTATCCCATTGGGAGCAAGACTGTTAGAGGAGAAAGGCACTGTGCTAGCCTGATGCAAATTCTTTTCCATTGTCCTGACCACTTCTCCCTCCTTTGCAGTTAACTGCTTAGACTGATAACAGACAGATGTTGTTTCCGTGGAAGGGAAAAGCAGGTAATTAATTATATTTAATTCTGTCATTTGCTAAAGTGATTGCAAGAAGAATCAAGAAAAAACACTGTAAGCTGTGTATTGTTTCAGCTACAACTGATGACTTTATCAAGTGTCTGTTACATAAAACCTAAATGGACAGTACCCAACAACTGGAGGACAAGCTACTCTCACAGCATGACATCCCTCCTGTGAATACAGCCCCTCATGGGAGCTGCTGTGCTCTGAATGACTGCTGGGAAGGAATTAATGGTGCTTGTATGAAAGGCAATAAACAAGACAGACTAGGGTGTCATTCCTGCAGACATGCAACTTCACTCGAGTAGCACTTTTTATGACAAGGGGACAGCTTAGAGAAATAAAATTAAGACTACACTGAAGTGTATGGAGGAGCACAGTAAAAGGTGAAAATGCCCCATCTTGGGCAATCAGCATATCATTCATTACACTAGGACTGATCAGACCTACTTCTATAATCAGGAATGCTTCAATAGACAAAATTTTTATAAAATTAGGGCTACAGAATTGAGGCATTCTATATATTCTGTATTATAAAAAGCTTACACTTACATAATTTTTAAAATATATCTTCACTGCTAACAGTTTATTTGTAATATAGTATCTGATACAATAAAAATATATGCTTACTGAATGGGAGCAATGCAGCACTATGGCAGGGACTGTCCTGTCTATGTGGTTTGAGCAGCTGGAAAAGTTGTCTGTTCCCTCCTTGCCTTGGTTTCTCAGCCATTACCTACCTGGAGATGGCAATGGCACTATAGTGTGTCAGCTTTCCTAAGAGGCTTCTGCAGAGAAGGCTCTGACACGTTCCCCAGCTGACAAATCATCTACTGGGCAAAATCCAACCTTGGTGTAAATTCATTACTTTTTCCTGTTTTAGTAATCAACAAACCAACCCCCCAAACCAATACTCTACTTGGCATTAGCAAGGAAATGGGGCTTGTACAAGGTATGCAACTGCCTTGTAGGACAAAAATACTGGCTTGGCATGCGATTCTGAGGCTAACAACAACTCAGTAGCTCCCAATCAAATGTACAGGGCAATTTGTGGGTGCCAAGGTCTGTATGTGGAAACACAGCTGCATCTTCTGGGCCCTGTTCTTCACTAAGTAAATAAGTCCATAAAGGGGGCAAGAACTTATTGTCATGTCCAATGGAAAAATATAAAATTCAAATGAACTTAGGAAGTGTGTGCCAAACTACAGCAAAAGGACCACAGCACATGCCCACAGTGCTTCTGAGATGCACAGTGGGGAATCACCTGGTGTCCCACCACATGCTGCGACTGCAACAGGTGGCTGGGAGCGGAGCAGGTAATCATCTTTCTGTACCAGCCCTTACAAACCTGCCTGGTCTTTCAGGAACTTACTAGCGTTGAACAGGATTTGTTCTGTAGTTTGTTTTTTATATGTGCAACATGTTTTGCTCCTTTCTGGCTCACCCTGGCATGAAGATCCCCTGGTTTGTGTGTTCAGGAAGAACTCCACCAAACTCAGCATGGTGGCACCAGTGCATGCGAGAAGTGGAATCTCTGCAGAAATGGGGATACTGGTTACATAGCCTGTCTGCTCAATGTCCCAGGTACATTGACTGTTCATTTTTCACAGACTGCCCTGGTAGATGTGACTTTTGTCAAAGCAGATAAACGGCAAGGCATTCATCAAATATTGTGCCATATGGTAGCATAGACTGAGCTGTCACTGGCAATAGATGGCTGAATAATTATTGACATATGCTATCATAGGTAATTAAGCTTGCTAGATTAAAAGCAGGACTTGTGCCTAGCAAACAATGCTCTATATTACTCATTGAACTTCGAGCAGCAGTTCTCTCTTGTCAGGGTTTATTAAAATATTCACATGCTTCCAAAATGAAACAAAGGGCCACCGGCGTCTCCTGGGGAGAAGAGGTGGGATCGGTTGCATTCAGTTGCCATTTGGTTGGAGATATACAAAATCCTCACGCACTGGACATGGCTCAGTTGTAAAAAGCTTTCACCCAGAAAGGAGATCAGGAACTCTCGGACTCCTCCATCGCTGGTTACGTGGTTACATGACATTCTCAAAGAGCTGTAACGATCGCATGATATTGTCATCCTGAAAGCAAGGAAAAGATACTTCCATGAAACCAGCACAGTAAAGCACAATTCATAACTCTGCCTGGCACAGGGAAGCTCTGCAGCTGCTCCTGCAGGAAACAGCCTTGCTCTGGTAATGCTTTACCCCCTCCATGAGCTGGGATTGATTCAGTGCCCAGGCCCTGATTCAGCTCAGAAGTTGTCTCTTACTTTAGCCCTGGGTTGGTGTGGGGCAGGCAAGCACAGGCTGTGGCTGTGCTAAACCCTCGGATGCCACTGATCCTGGGTATGCAAACAGGCACTTGGCTAATAATGCTCCACAAGTCCAACTGAAATGGCACATTTTGAACAGATAAGAAAGCTGCCTTGAGGGAGCACTTCATCTCAGAAATACAACCAGATCAAAACCAAAACACATGCAATCTGTGCAATCTCAGCCTCTCCAAGGTTCCTAGAGCCAAATGAGAAAGTTACAGACACATGGGAAACCCTAGATTATTTCTCTTGAAATTCTGAAATTGTACTTCAAGGTAATAACCAAAGTAGTATACAAAAACATGATGATTTTTTTCCTCCCAGGAATTCAGTTATTCCAAAAGTTAGAATAGCTGTTTGCCTGTAACACGAAATTAGTTTTCCACATTGAGCAACTTAAGAGATCTATTGCACTGCATTCCTCAATCATATTTTGAGGTAGCATTAGCTATGTCCCTTGTAACCCAGTTTGGTGGATACCAATCATCCTCTCCAAGGCAATGCCAGGAGTTTCCTGCCCACGAGCAAGAGCTTCTGCAATGGCACAAGTAAGCACTGTAGTGCACTTAAGTTGGTTTTTCATAAAGGTAATAAAATAAATAAATAAGTCCTGCCCACCAGGAAACCACACCTGCCAGTGCATCAATCTGCCCAGCTCCTAGTGCAAGGATGGCAACAGAAGGAATCAAACTCAAACTAGGGCAAAGAATTAAAACTCTAACTGTTTTAAGTGAAGTAAAGCTGCTTCAGTTCTGAGACCACTAATCATAGACATACCTACAGTCAAATGATGAATGTGAAGAATAATACACTACACAAATGATCAAAGTAAAGATGGTGCCAAAAATTAGCCAACCAGGAGGGACCAAGAATGAAGTAACTGAAAAACATTAGTTTTCTATTATGCACCTGCTAACAAGGATTTTGCTGCCTGAAGTCCCTGACTGAGAGGTAATCTGGATATGGCCAGAGCCAGGCTTGACACAGAACCAACAGCAAGCCAGCTCAGCCCTCCAGAGTGATCATCTTCCCCTTGCTCAGGGGCAGAAGAGTTGTCTGGCTGCAGAACTGGAAAGAATTTTCCAGGGAAAGTAAAATACACAGAAGGGCCATTATGCAATTATTTGCACTAATGTAAACATCACAAAAGGCAGAGACCATTATTGTACTGGTCAAGTATTAGAGATATCTCTGAGCAAACATTCACACACTTAACTGATGTCTAAGACAACAGACATCAGGCATGTTAATGCAGATGCTTCTTTATGCCAGTGCTAAAAATACCATTAAACATTTATCACAGCCATCCTAACACAGGAAATTTGCAAGAGGGACATGATTTCCAAAAGAGAAAATAAAATAAAAATCATCGCTATGATGACAGCATTTGCTTTTAATGTTTGATCATAAAAACATCAACTGGCTTTATAACTTAGTGCTGTAATTGCAAGATTTTGAGACACCTTTGTCTCTGGGCAGTTACAGCACTGTGGTACCTGATAAAGACATTTGGGGTAGCACACAGAGACAGTATCATACTTTTAAAATGAAATTAAAAACCAACTAACCAACCCCAAAGCCCCCAAAATCCCAACCAACCAAACAAAAAACCCAACCCAACCAATCACCAAAAAACCCCACGCAAGGCAGTTATGAGCTTTGTCTAGAGTTGTCTATAACTTCTCTAGTGCTTGTCTACAGACTCAGGCACTCACTATCCCACTATTCAGTCACAGGCTTAACAGAGCATCACCAGAAACTCAGTCTTGAAGCTATTTTTTGTTGGTTTGTTGGTTTGTTTGGTTTTTTTTTCACAGAGCAAAAAAACCCCAGAATCCTGAGCAGCATCTTATTTCATACAGAGTTTGTCCAAAGGGAAGCATATGATGTGGCATGAGCTAGACCTTTCCTTGCAGTTATAATTTAGTCCTTACCTCCTGACACGATTCAATAAACTCATCTAAAGTTACAACTCCATCTTTGTTTTTATCCATTTTCTGAAAAATAAAATAAAAAAATTAGTTTTTATTGGCAACACTGTTGTTACAGTATAATATCTTAGTTGATGCAACCTGAATAAAGCTGGGCACTTGATAAGCTTAGGTCACAGACTCAATGTCATTGCCAGATTGGCTGACTGCTAAGGACTCCGGGATTTGGAGCACTTTTGAGGTTATCTCCAACTATTTCCTTGACATACACCACAATCTCTGCACTTATTCCATTGGTTATTTATTCACTGCTTCACCAACCCCCACCCACATTCCTGTCTGTCATTAGGGCAGTTGAGAGAAGCAGCACAGAAGGGCCGCAACACACGGCAGAGGCTTCAGACTTACTGCATGTGGCACATCCCAGTGCAAAGGGTCAGGCTAAGAGACAAGTCAGATACCCCTGGAGCCAGGAAATCAGCAGACACTGTAGTGTTGGGCTGAATGGTTGCTAGGGTTTATTTTGGAATATACAGTGAGGCACAGACACAACTTTCCTGTAAAGTCTATCAGTGCATAGCTCAAGTGTTAAGAAAAACACACAAAAAACCAGGTACCTGGAAAAACACTTCTACATGCTGCCTTGGTGCATCTTCCTTGAGCACTGGATATGTGTACTTTCCCATCATATCATAAATTGCCTTTACGATATCCATCATTTCCTGCCATAGGAGCATGCCAGCACAAACACAAAAAGGAAATTAAGGGAAATGATAACACATTTCTGTCTTGTACTGCCCTTTTCTTCACCCTCCTTCTCCTACTACAAAACAGCACATAGAATGCCTGTACACGTGCATGAAGACAGATGTAGCATGACATACAAATTCATCCTATTTAAAGCAATTTCTTCTCCCTGCCCGTGCCCTGCCTTTGCCCCAGCTGTGCCAAGGCTCCCGCAGTGCTCCCTCTGCTCCTCCAGCCCAGGGCCTGTGCTCAGACACAGCAGCTGCTGGGAGCAAGTGGGGTGCTCTGCCCGAGCCTGTCCCAGGGACCCTCACGGCTGGCACCGGGAGCCTGGTCCCTCTCCACAGCTGGCACAAATTGCCACTCAGCTCCATGGCCAGTGGCAGTAACTGCAACCCCTCCAGGATGGTTTTGAGTAGACCAAGATGTATTTGAAACATATTCAAGGTTACCATGCTCAAAACCAAGACTTCCCACAATGGGAACAAGCAATGATAAGAAGATAAAAACATATGACAATGCAGGATTTGGAAGTGGTGCTGGGGGCTTCTAGTGCTTCAGGTGACCCACACTGTACCCTCCAGCACAGAAAGAAAGCCCTCGTGCCTCAGTCACCAACTAGTTATTGCCACTGCCACCCTCCTCTTTGCAAAGGTTATGTGGCTCATAGCTGTAACCAGGATTTTGCTCCTAGCTAAAGTAATTCATTAAAAGCACTATAATATAGGAAAATATGTCTAGAAAATCATGCAATAAGGTCTCTGTGCACTTTACTTAGACACAGATAAATGCTCAAGTGCATTCTGATTTGCTTTTAATTACCTGAATTATCTGCATGTGAAATTAATTGTGTTCTGCAACAAAAAAGAGTTGCTTCTCTTCTGAAATCAACCACATTTGTCAGGAACAGCCTTACCTCCTTGTTTATATAGCCATCCTTATTTATGTCATACAGATTAAATGTCCATCTTAGCTTTTCATGAACAGTTCCACGTAGAAGAATAGACAATGCCATCACAAAATCCTGGTTTGAAGCAGAGAGAGGTGTGAATTTTCATAACATCCTTTTCTAAGTCCTCTTTATATGATGCCAGTCAAAAGATTTATCTTTTAAGGATGGAGCACATGGTTATCAACCTCTTCTGGCTTCCTTTTCTGAAAATGTGTCCTCTCTGACTGAACTCAATGGATGAAGCATCTGCTAAGATATTTGGGTTTTAAGAGCACTGCCAGATGCTCCAGTGGCCATTCTCCTCCCTGCTGCAAGGAGTCCTCACTCAAATTGCCGCTACCTGGCTAAACACAGCTGGACTGTGCCTGTGGAAGTAGAAGCTGATGCTGTCTTACCTCCAGATCTAGGTGCTGGCAAAGTAGGGAGAAAATCCAGCATTTTCCCTATGTTCACCTTGAGAGATGGAGAGATCCTAAACTCCTCTAACAAGGGAGCCTTTGGTTTTGTTCTCTGGCAAAATCTGTCAGACTTGACCAGATGTGATTCCTGTCACTAATTATTCAGTGTGGAACACAGCATTTTAATTGCATTTTTTTGTTTCCAGTAAAGTTATTGCTTCCAATAACTTTGATTTATTATTTATCCTGCATGGTGGCTCAGGCACCGTGAGTAGCATTGCTACAGGGGTTTGTTAGCACAGGCAGAGCTTCAAGCTAACTGAGCTATAGTTATTATAACTTATTTAACATCCTTAGTCCTTCTCTTGTCACCTCCATGAGCTCTGCATGAGGCGGTGAATCACTGCTTAAAACCCCCTGCTCCTTTTTGCCAAGGCTCAGAGGAATTTGAATTTGTTGGACAGTATAAAAAAGGGGACAAAATGCTTATGTTTGAGAACCAGTAAATGGACAGGTCTGCCAGGAAGGAAAGCTCAGCATTTTCTAGAGTTTTTTTTTTAGTTTTTTTTTTTTAACAGCATTTCCCTGTTCTCATCTTGTTTAGGTTTCTGGACACCTTTACTGAGTAGCTGCCATATGCAAACCTCGTACTGCAGCCCTTTCTACAGAGATGCACAGATACATATGGAAACATTCCCATTTTACATTTAATGAATTAACCCATTTCTCAATCTTATATGAAAATTACTGGAGTTCTTGGCCATTTGACAGCAAAGGTAAGACTGCCTATGACTTGTAGTTTTAGAATCACAGTGAAATGTCTTCAAAGCTATGAAGTTCATCCACCAGAAGTCTATGACTTAACATATCCTTTTGCTGCACTCCTACAACTATGAGTGTGAGCATGAAGAGTTATTGTAGCCACAGGCCTTTTACTTAAAGGGTGCATTTAGTTTCCATTAGATACCAAGTACCTGAGATGCTTATTCAACACATCAAATAAGCTTAGAAACACCATATTCCAGGAACATAGAGATACAACTATTCAATTACTTAAGGCATGATGCCTGCAGAAGGTACAATTTGCAAGTTATCTGTACTCCTCATCTCTCTTCATATGGGACTGTCCTCAACTGTGCCACATAAACCTCTGTGCTTTCTCCTGATCCTGGCTACTATGATCGAGATGTTTCTTGACTGAGAGGAAACATAACAGCATCTGCATAAACTAAACTGAACCAGATTTTAAAACATCAGCTGACTTCAGACTGAAACCTCTAACCTTTAATCCAACAAGTCCTACTACTTTACAAGGAGGAATGGACAGAAAAGCTTAAAAACACAAAACTGAGAAAGTGGAGTAGAAGGAAGATGCAAACCAATTACCTCAAACTTCACTGAGCCATTTTGTGCAGTGTCAAATGCATTGAAGAGGTAATGTGCATACATGCTGGCATCTGAAAACACAGAAACATGAACTGGTACAGCAGCTCTTTATACACTAATGGCTCTAAACAACGGTTACGATCTTATTTTCCTTCTGTATAAAAACCAACCTTGTAGCATTGCCAGGCATTCTGTGAACCAGTAAATGATAACATGGACTTGCAAAATCCTGACAGCATCCCTTAAAACAGCCTTGAAATGCAAAAACTTTTGTTACAGTAGAAACTATTTGGATTATGAGGCTTTACCTGAAAGAACGAGCAGAAAAAACCCAACCATCCCAGAATGTCTCTGGGTCAAATGGAGTATTAGCTCTGGTGGGAAACACAGCAAAAATACCAAAAACTGTCGGCAGCACATGTCCATCCTTCCTCTACCATTTTGTTTTGTTTGAGACATGGCAGAGACCCCCAGGGACTGCTCATCTTCAGAAAGCTCTTGCTCCAGTAACTTGACTGCTAGAGAGCAATCTCACCTGAAGCACATTTTCATCCTTTTGAATCTTAAACTGCTGGTTTTAGAAAACCTTTTCTATCGAGAAGAAAAGTCTCTATAGCTGTGTGAATAATGGCTGTTGACTAGGAATAGCAGTGATGGTATACAAAAAAAATCCAACTGCTGTACAACTTAAAGACCTTCAGTGGCCTGTTCCCTGCTCTGGAGGCAATTTGCACTGTTCTCTGTATTACCAGAGCCCAGCTTTTCAAGATAGAAGCAACTGACATTAAAGTTCCTTGATTATTTCATTGTTACTCTAGCAGCCACACACTTTTGGTCTCTTCTAGTCTTTGTCTCTAGCACACAGCATCAGTCAAACCTGAGTCTCCATACCCAGTGTACGGGTATTCAGGTGAAGCCTGGTGCCCTGTGCTATGTGCACAGGTGGAATGACCCAGCATCTCCTTACTCTGACATTATTCAAATACAGGAAAGTGTAACAGTGTGCAGAAAAATCAAATACTTAAGTTACTGTCATTCATAAGGATAGAATACAACGGAGTTTAGGGGAAAAAATTAATGTACTACATTTTTAAGAGAAGGATTCTGAAATAAAATAGCTCCAAAAGAAAACCACAGTATTACTTATGGGATAGTCCTACTAAAAGCTCCTATTAAACTAAACTAAACTAAACTAAACAATGAACTAAAAATATTAAGCTAGAGGTCTTATTTCAATTTGGTGCGATGTACATTAAGAAATACTTAGTTCACTAGTATCACTCGATGACAGATTAGCAAAAATTAAAACTGCCAAGGATAGGAGCCCTATGTACACAAAAAAATCACAACCCTGGGGTGACAATGTTGTTATAATTCAGAGCTACATTACCATCTTTAGGTTGTACAGGTTTATCTGTAAAGAGTGCCATAAAAGTGAAAGAATCTCTGAAGATTCCAAAATCTCACAACTTATGACACTAAGATTATACAAATAGTTTGGAAACCAAGCGAAAGAAAACAGTGCAAAATACAAAATCCCATCTGCTGTTGAACTGATTTACAATTAAGCATGGTTGTACTTCCATCATCATTAACTAAGGGAGAATCACATTTCAAGGGAATGGGACACACAGAAAAAGGAAAGACAAGTCTTTGACAAC
Organism: Manacus candei; assembly: GCF_025592945.1. Lineage (NCBI taxonomy): Eukaryota > Metazoa > Chordata > Aves > Passeriformes > Pipridae > Manacus > Manacus candei. Next base: position 214,497 of record NW_026138189.1, read on the forward strand.
TTCAGTAGAATGGAGAAAAGTTATCTATCCATGATAAAATGAAGTTTCTATGCCTGACTGTTTTTTATATCTGAGCTGGGTCAAGTAAAGGAGTTGTTTGGGTAACTGATTTTCCTTGGACTTACTGGAACTCAAGTTGGAAAAAAACCCACATCCAGAAATACATTGAGATTATAAATACTTAAATTCTTTCAATCAATCAATCAATGGACTGGTTGCATTTTATAACAAAACAAAGCAATCACAACAGGAAATCATCAAGTCTGTACTGAAATTTAATGCAAACTTTTTATAGGTGTACATCTTTGAGGTCCTGTGCACTGTAAAACACATAAGCATAACGTGGTTTATCTTGTCATTTAGTTGAAAAATTACTTGTTAATGACCTTCTTAAAGTAAAGGACATGCATACATACAGTCTTGCAGAAACATCAGTTATCATTCCCCAGGGAGTGTATTCTGCAGCTACTACAGGGTGGAAGAGATTTGAAAAGCCTCAAACATTTAATCTGTTACTAAAAATATTTTTACTAAAAATATTTTTACTAAAAAAGATGACTCATTTCTTTCAGTTTGAAAACAGTATCCCTACAGAACATATCTAGTTAGAAGAACACATAGATTCTTGATGTTTTTAAAAGGCAATAACATATATTATTTGAGTGATTTAATACAATACTTTAATATTCCCATACATGACATGACCCTGTCCTAGTAACACAAACACAAAAAATGATAATTTCATGTAGCCAGGAGTTCACATATCAACTAAGAACTGCTTTAAGAATTTTAAAAAGGTTTTGATTAATTTTCAGGCCAAAATGAGGTCTGGGACTCTCCTGTGCTAGACACTACATGTCCAGCAGTCCAACAGCAGGGAAGCAAAGACACACTGAGGGGAAGGAATTTCACTTTCTGCCAGCCAGAAAGTCAGTAAAGAAAAAAGCATCAATCCCCATTTTCTATTTTGGACCTGGGGAATAAAGAGCTGAAAACTAGGGACAATCTGTAATGGGTTTTGTTCATGTGAAATAACTGTTCAAAGGGCCTAAAAATCTTATCACCTTGATGTTTGTGTTTCTGTCTAAAATCCCACAAAGCTTAAGCTCGGTTCCAGCTCCTTGCACAGATGATGTGCAGCAGTTCTACAGCCAGCTGGCAGTAAGGAATGTTAAGGCATGCTTCAAGAACCCTGACAGGCACAAGGCACTCTGCTTACCTCCATGAGGAAAAAACTGTGCATAGATCTGTTTGAATGTTTCTTCATTAACAACCCCACTAGGACATTCCTGTTGGAAAACAAAAAAACAAACCAACCAAACAAACAAACAAACAAAAATGAAAACAACAACAACAACAACAACAACAAAACCCAAAAACAAAACAAGAAAAAACACAGCTTTGTAAAGGTTCATTTGCAAAACTCTATAGGCCTGAAGAGAGCAATTAAACAAATCACTTTGCTGTTCTCACAGAGTTCTGCATGCTCAGGCTGTGCAGCTGGAGAAATTGAAGTAATTCAGACTGCAATTTCATCTTAAGCATCTCACAGACTTGGTTCACCATTATTAACATTTCTAACTTCATTTTCAGCAGTGTTTCATCACATTTTTATAGGATGACCTAGAAAGGTAGCTCATGCCTTCTGTTATATGAAGCTTTCATCTAATAATTAAAAATAATGTTCATGCCAGCTAACACCTTCCTGCCTGATGCCTCCACAGATATGAATTCATTAATCCTCAGCAGCAGACTGTGGCTGGATGCCTGACAACAGCTCCATGGAGGTGAACAGTTTGCAGTACACTAGTAAGTCCGTACAAACAAGCATTAATAATAGCCAAAAAGATTAGACCATTTTTAACCTGTTTATCTGCTCAATCTTCTGTAAAGTTCTGAGGAGCCAGACTGTGCCCATGCAAATTTTCTAAGCTGGTGACCTGTGGGCTTATTTATTTTTAAGCTCCGGTACTGCAATGCAAGGCATTTAATTTCACTTTTGACTGCTATAAACAAGGGCAAACCTTTAGGAAAAAAGTGGCAGTTTTCAGCACTGAAATTCCTGACCAGCCCCATGGAGCAGGATTTGGGAAGAGAAAAGGGGGTTCCACGGGGCACACACTCCCTGCCTGCCACACCCCGCCTTGCAGAGCCAAGGCACAGCCTTATTCTGGCAGCATCACAGGTTGTGGAATTTCAGATGAGTAAACTTCCGGAAGTCCAAGAAAATCCCTTTGAATTAGTGACACAAGAAGCTGGAGGAAGATTTAAGTCTATGACTTAGTTATTGATGAGTTGTTTAGATACCTTTTAAGAACAAAAAGGGCTTTGACAAGAAATTCTTCCACCATGAAAAGCCTATAAAAGGAAAAAAGGCATTTTTTCCGAGCCTCTGATCTACCATCATCACCTGCTGCTGATGTGCATTCACTAACAATGGAAAAGGACAGAACCAACAGGAAATCACTCAATCTTGTGCAAGTCAAGGAAGGAGAGCAAGGGGGGTTACTTCAGGTGACAGTGAGGCAGTTCCTTAATCACAAAGCTGTTTGTTATTGAAATTAGGATGGTTAGGTCTGGCTTCCTTCCTCCAATGCAGAAGTTTTGCTGTCTTCGACTCACTCTTTAGGTAGGAAATCATCAGTGATTTGGGAGATATCTGAACTAAATAAAAGAGAATTTGTTGCTTGGAAGTCCCTGAAATTCTCTTTTAGTCTATGTCTTCATATCCTGACAACTGCTCTTCTACCAGTTAAGTGTCCCAATTAAAAGCCAAATCTGACACTGTGGTCTTGACCTCACCAGGGCCACACCTTCTCCAGGATCAGTGTTCAAAGCTTGTTCCACACCGGAGTAAAAAGACTAATTGGACTACCTAAAGCCACTGGCTGCAGGATCAGACCATGTCTTTTCATCTACTGACAAAACTAACAAGACTTTCTAATTCTGTATAGCAAGATTAGATGAGTATCCTCAAACCATTCCAAAACTCCTTATAAAACATCCATTGCCTGGTTTCCTTGTCAAGTGGTTACTTTTTCATCTGTTTGTGCCACTTCTAATAAAGTAGAAATCATAAAAGGAAGAGTAATTCAATAGAAGCTAACAACTACCATAAGAGATTCTCCTAAATGTTTTATAAATGTTCAATTTTTTGAAGCTTGTAATTTGATGGACACTAAACAAATAATCTGATATTTATTTATGTTATCTTTTAATCATAGAGCAGACCAAGTACCTTATCCACAGCCATTCTTGGGTAGAAATGTTCTCCTTGGTCACTGAAGGGCTGTTGCTCCAGGGTCACACAGGGCACTTGCAGAGTATTTCACCAAATTGTCATTCTTTTTAAAACCAAGCCTAGCACAGCACTTACCCATCCTTTCCAGCACAGTCCTACTGGCCTGACACACCAAGATACATTTCTTTCTCTTCTCTTGATAATATAACTATTATATTCACTAAGAATATTGCAGAATACACCATCTAAGGAGTCTTTCTGCTGTGCCTTTTGCAATCGGACATGTCTGTCTCGTATTGGCCTCATAAGCCACCAGCGTGCCTGTATCAAACGTGGATAGAGCCTTCCCAAATCTTCGTTCGTGAAGCCCAGCCATGATAATGATTCACTAAGAACCATAACTTCACATTCTTAAAGAGAGTTTTTAAATGAGGGACTGATCATTATTTTCTCCATGCTTCCCATAGCTGCAGAGTCCCTTGGGTGCCTTACCCCTGCCCCCCGAGGGCCCCAGCCCAGCCCAGCAGCCCTGGGCAAGCAGAGGGAGCTGCCACGGGCACAGTGCTGCTGCTGCTGCTGCCTGTGCTGTCCTCACTGGGGCAAGGGCTACTCTGGCAGTTTTAGACATTGTGGCAGCTTAATTTTCTGAATTTCCAATGATCCTTATTGCTTCTGATGCTCCACCTGGAAGCCAAATGAAAGTTTGCATCAAAGCTTCAGGAGTGCTGGGGAAAGGCAGCGCTGACATTGATCAGCCCATTTAGCTCTCTGTAACTGGATTGCTTGCAGACACATATGCTAGTACCAATTCATTTGCCCTTAATTGATCACAATTTTTGTTTTATAAGAGCCAAATAATGCTCAAGAGGCCTCATTAGTGCTACAGTACTACTTAATTCTGCTGACTCAAAAGAAATCTCTCTTGTGAAACGAAGCAGGTAAACTTAGTGTCAGTTTAAATTCCATTGAAGTTAATAAAGGATCATTCATTCAATAAAAAATTCTTGTCAGTAAGAAAAAGCACAGTATTTGTAAGGCCTTCCTTTGATAGCAGGGTTTTAAGTTAACACCTGTCATTTCTTTAACCTACAAATTCTTTAAAAATGTCAAACAGTGAACATATTTTTGTACTATTGTCAAGCACAGAACCAACTGCTCATTTTCAGAGAGGTGACTATCAATCTCTGGCAGCATGAGCTATGCATCTGAACCTACCCTCTCATGCTTCTTCTAAACCACTAAACAGCAAAGGAGCTGAATCCACATAAAAAACAAACAAACCAATCAACAAAACCAAAAGGAAAAAAAACCCAGAAGTTGCACTTGCTGTTCTTTCTTCTGCTGGAATCAGAAATTAACTTCCTCAGTTGCTTTCAGAGTGTGCACTGCAGAGATGCAGGGACCAGAGGGGACCAAAGCATAACCTGCCTGTCAGACCCTTCTCGGGTCGCTTGGCCAGAACATATGGACAAGAACTCAGGGGTCACATTTTGCTAAACTAGAGGTTTTAAGTTAGCTGACCATAGACAAATCCACAATCCAGATTTGCATCTCTAAGCATTTGCACATCCCACATATTTTGTTGCTCTATGTTCTCCTAGTTTGGAGATGTTTCAGGGATTATTAAAGTATCAGAACATTTTTTCCCTGCTCATACTGCTCGCTTTAGTTTTCAAAAACCTGCTTTGTTACAGACAATTACATCTCATACTACACTTCATTACAGGTTTGCTAAAATACACTAAAGCAAGGTAAGGATGTCTCCAGCAGCCCCTCAGTTATTTGGGTTGCCTGTTTTCTGCTTTAGTATTAGAAAATTATCCCTTGCAGCTAACAGGCATTTCCCCTAACAGCACAGCTCCCCCTAAACTGAGCAAAAAGTCCCATAGAAACACCAGGCTTTTTAAATTTATGTACTCAATTCCAAAGAATACAAGTAATTAGAAACATGATCTAAATGGGAGGTACTGAATTACCAAGCTTAAACCTCTGTATTATTGTTGGTCACTTCATTCGTCATCAGTTTATCAATTTTAATCATAAAAATAGTTTCTCACTCTCCTCCCTGCAATTCCATAACTGTTCCCCAAACTTTACTACTCTGGGGGTAGTAACTTCTAATTCATGGCCGTTTTGTTCCTGTGCCAACACTGCTGTTTAGCTCAAACAATTCTTTCTCCTGACATATTTGTAGACAGGAGATATTGCATTTTGTTTTGTTAAATTGTACAAAGGCAAGAACCACCAGAGGCTCTGCTGGTTTTGCTGCCTGTTACCTTGCTTTTGCAGAACCCCAGCCAAAGAAATCAGACCAAACATCTCATGTTAATCTGGCTCCAGTCAGACAGCAGCCAACTCCGTGGTGCAAAAGAGACTATTCACATAATGCAGAACATGTTCTGGGAGCAGAGGCAACTGCTAAGAAAAGCATGTAATATTGGTCCTGGAACCAAGAGATGTTGGAGGGTGGCACCCTTTCACAGCTGGAAGAGCAAGCTAAAGAGAGAGGGGACATTTGGCCAGGCACCAAGGACATAGGTTAGCGTGCTCTGCTTCTCTGAAGTGGCAAAGGAGCCAAATTTCTCGGAAGCCTCCATCAGTCTGGCACACAAACACCAGACTGGACCAGTGACACACTAGAAAAAGACTGAGAAAGTTTGAAGGGAGTGGGGGAACAGATTTTGGAGACAAAGAAAGAACAGGAATAAAAGTACTGAGATTTAGGACCCTGGTCAGCCAGGGCTCTAGTCCAGTGGCCACTCCAGGTTGTGCTGAGCTGCCTTTGGTGGAACACCATCCCTGTCCCTGCACACCAAATCCTCTGCAGCCAGGCTGAGCAGGATCTTGGTCCCTCTGTGTCCAATACAAGTGCCTCTAATGGCTCTGTGATTATCCAGGTGTTGCCTTATGACTAAACAGGACCTGTGCAATCACTGACAACAAGCAGTAAGTACAAGCTGGAGAGAGGAAAATTACTGTATTCCCACAAGGATTTTGAATCTCCAGATGGCACTGTAACATCATCCCAAAGAGCAGACGGTTTGGTACAATAGCAAATTGTACAGTAACAGCTGAGCCAGTCTGTCTCCTGTGCAAAATTACTCATCCCACTGAAACCATGATTTACAGGCTACAAATGTTAAAGCTGCATTTCCACTTCAAACCTTAGATATGAAACTTTGTGCATATTGTGTGTATAGCAGCTGGAGAAAAACAGCCTGCTTTTTCCTAGTACCCAGATTTAAACCAAGACCTTGCCAATTAATACCAAGACCTTCAGCAAGGTCCTAGATTTAGGTCACATGTCTGTCATTCTTGCCCTGGGAGGTAATGCCTCTGTACTGCAAAGTGATAGCAAAACTGGGAAGGGCAAGGGATAAGTGTCACGTCTGCTGAGAGTGCTGCAGGTTTGCCTTTCTGGTTTGCATCGCAGCTGCTGGCACAGCCAGCTCCTCCTTTCAGCAAAGAGCAGAGCTCTCCCACACAGGATTCCCACCCAACAGCAATACAGAAGGCATTGCAGAGATCTTAGCAAAACTGAGTTTAACATCCCACTGTAGGCAGTCATGTCATATCACACTCTATGTTAACCTGTCAAGCTCTGTCTCAAAAACCATATGATTTCTTGTTGGCTGCTGAAAGCATGAAGAGGTTTCAGAGTATCAGTTTTCAGTTAGAAAACTTCATGCATGAAATGACCTCCTACATGCAGCAAAGGTTGCACAAATACAGAACATACACCAAACAAACATACAGAAAGCTGAGCTGCACCTTGGCCTGCTTAGGTGAGCAGTGGAAATAAAGGATGAAACCACCAAACTCCTCGAAAAACCAAATATACACTGTGATTCAACACTGTAATTCAAGCAAATTTCAAGAATCTGTCAAAAAGAAAGGCCCTTCTCAAAGTCCAGTAGGTTTCCCTCACAGCTGCCTGTATTTAATATAGCTCAGCTTTCTTTTGACAGGTTTTTACCCAGTAGAGTTGATTTTTAAAGACATTTCAGCATTTCACTGTGATGGTCGCTGAAATGCTGGAGCTGTTCTTCAAGACAACTTAAAAAACACTCTGTGTTCATTGAGCTAGCTCAATTCTGACCTGTTAATCATCATTAAAACATCAGCTGACACAAACCACCTGGGTGACTAAATCCAGACCCTCAGGCAAACATATAATGAGTACTCATTCTTCAAGGTCCTTAAAACATCTGCTCCATGTAGCCTCAACATTCCCCATCCATTTCTGCTTATTATGATGAGGTCCTGAGAGGCAGCAGCAGATGACCCAGAAGCTGAGGCTCACGAGCTGCAGATTCCCTGCTCCCAGGGAGAGTGTGGCTGGAACGGTGGCTCACAGACAGGGGCATGGAGCTGTTTGTGCACACAGTCATGCCAGCTAGCCTGCTGCCTGTTTTCACCAAAATCTGCAGCCTCTCCTTGTCTCCTCAGTCTTAATACACATTTAAATTTTGATTTCTCTTTGGCTCCTGCCATTCCGTCCTTATACCCTACTTATTCAGGACCTTAATGTACTCTACTAACATCCTATTACAAGAACAAGATTCTCCAGCTAGATAAAAGATAAAATCCCCATGCTGGGCAGCTAAAGCAAACAGTACTGCTTATATTTGAACATGAGGTACTGACAACAAGGATTAAATAAGTAACCATAAAAATATTTTCAGATTGTCTTAAAGTACTTGCACAGCTGAGGAAATTGTAGAGTGCTTGTGGACATTTGGGGAACAAGTTTAATGAGACTATTATGTGCTGAATATTCATCCAAACCCAGTTTTAGGCAGATTACGGTGTCATAAATATTAGATTGAGAGGCAGATTGTGCTCATTTTGTTGTGTTGGAGAGTTCTAATACAAAGCTACTAACGTTTAGCAAGGGATAATACAAAATACATCTGAGCAGTTGGGGCTAGTGGGGACATACATACTAGACTCTGTTCATTGCAGTAGTGTTCTTACATTTTTAAATCCTCTGTAAAGCACTTGAAGTTCTCTTTTTGTGAAATTGGTTTGTGCTTCAAGCTGTTCGAGTCCCTCGGGTCTATGGCACACTGTAGTCATTTCTAATTCATCTTCAATTTTATCTGAAAGAAAAGACAGGGAAATATTTATTTTGGTTGTTACCTTTGCTCTATTAACATGATGGATAGGACAGACTGAATTTGCAGAGCAACAGAAGAAAAAGAAACCATCAACAGAACTGATCTGTGTAACTTGAAAGCAAAATAAAAGCCATAGGAGTAAAGCAATAGCTCACATTTCTTACTGGGCTGCCAGTTAGTTCCCCATACACAGAGCCAAAACTGGTGGTAAGAGCAGGCAGCAGGTACATTGCTTGAAAAGGCAACACCAGACATTTCATACTTAAATATTGGAACATCGTGGAGGAATAGGACTTTCAAAGCACTAGCTTTAAAGAAAGCTGTGCAAATATACATGAGAGAGCAGACATGCTTAAGCATATTAGACAATGACATTATAGTGAGGGTGATCAGTGAGGGAAACTCGTCTGTGTTCTGATCAAAAAGTTTGCTACAGAGACATCAAAAGTCACTTTAGTCCTAAGAGAAATTCAAGTAATGTTCACAGTTGCAGAATCTGGATTGAATCCAGCCTGCATTTGCATGGACTTTTTGGGGAACCAGATAAGAAATGCAAAACACTTATGTGCATTTTATTCAAGAGGGTGTTCTTCCACACGGAAGAAAAATACTTGAGACCTATCACATGCTGTATTACCATAATCTCACTTCTTTTTTGATGCATGTTTTCTCCTGTCAAGCCCATTTCCCCAGCAGTGTATGCAATGCCCAAATACATAGATACTTAGTGTTGATGAGTTTGGGATTCTTTAAACTTTGAGGACCAGATCCAGGTTTCAGCTGACATGAAAATCGAATCTACATCCAAAAGTTGCTTGGTATAAAAGCTAGCAACTCCTTATTGTCAAAAACTGCACAATTTATCCCTTGTAAAAATGTTTTAGGTTATTTGGCTCAAGAATAATATAGTAATTTATGCTGTAAGACAAGGATGTAATGAGAAATGTGCAAGGAAATAGAGTCACTTTGAATAGAGGAAAGGCATGAATTCAGAGCACACTGGCTCAGTGAAAGAACAGACCAGACCAAAGCTGTATTTTTATAAGTTAATTAATTCTGCATACACACACACACATGCACATATATATATATGAACGTTTTTAAGGGAGGACACAGGACAGTGAGTGCTAATGGTTAATTAACATTGGTTCACTGTGCCAGTATTAAGAAATCAGTTAGAAATATTGGTGAATTGAGCCATCCTCCTAATCCACCGTATCTGGACTGTCACAGCCAGCATTTGTAGGGCTTGAGCAGCTAAAATACATGCCTAAATACTGTGTTGAAGGTCCCTTGCACAGCAAGGGCATAAAGGTAAGAGATGTAACAGCGAGGGACAGGAGCAGAGTATCACAGCCATTTATGGTGCAGAAAAAGTGACCGAATGATGGCAGGTGGCCAAAAGAGGCCTGAAGGACACACCTTTCCCACACAAAGGGAAAATGAAGAGTCTAGAAATTACAGCTCCTGTTAGAAGAAAGGAGATGAAAAACATTGTCTGCTACAGGTAAAAGAACTATTAATGTAAAATAAGGGGGGAAATCCATTTTCTTTGCATGAGAACTAATGCCACAAAATGAAGGAATGCAGAAGCTGTAAAGAGAGAAAAGTGTGGGGAAGAAATTCTTTAAAATGAGGCAAGAGAAATGAGTGGCTGGAAAATGGAGAGGAAATCCATTTAAAAGGGAGCCATGTTAGGGAAACTCATGACTAATCCATACATTGCACAGGAAATACCTTTCTAGTGACCTCTGGTTAACCATAAGTTCTCTAAACCTTTCCCTTAACAACATGCACCTAACCTGACTCCTCTCCTGTGCACCCGCAGTCCCCCAATGCCATAAGCAGTTTACACAGGACCTTGGTAGGCATTTGTTTTTCCTCTGTGCAAGGTAGGCGTGGAGCCTTTCTTTGATCTCTAACCAGCCAAACACACACAGCTTCTCTCTGACATTTCCTATTGCTTGACTCTCCCTTAAGTTCTTTCCAACTTCAGTCTGTAAACTCTAAGTGTAAAATACCGGCTAACTAGTCTTTATATCCTATAATTTACAGAGAGAGGAAGATAAAAAAGAAATATCTATGGAGCCTCACATATTTGGTGAGGCTGATGAGGGAAACCAGCCTATTGGAATATTCTCATACTTGCTTTTATTTATGCACCTACAATGCATAGGTTTCTACAGAGGCAGGAAAGATCCAGCTGAGAAAAGTCCCATTCTTTTGCAAGGACATTTTGATATGACTAATTTTTTATGGGTATTTTTTTTTGCCATATATTTTCTCAGCCAGGTTTTCCAAACACTTACTGGAATTAGTGTTAGTATTCTAAAATACAAGTAACTAAAGAAAAAGGTCTCACTCAAGAAAACTTGATCTCTAGCTCCACGATAGTTTTAAACAAAATCTGCAGAATTAGAGCTTGAAATTCAGAGTTATCCTGATGCCATTTATACAAGAAGACCCAAAATTATGGTCTTGGAATTATTTTTTTCCCAAAATATTCTGGAATAAAACATTACTTGGTAAACACTGTATTTTAATAATGATATTTGTCTTTTGCCTGTACTGACTTCATTCAGTGAATCATTACTTCAAAGGAGTGCAACTCATCTCCTTCACTTTGTCCTGCAAGAATAGGCTTTTCCAGCAATGAGCTTGGGTCCCACAAGGCAGGTATTTCTATGTTCAAAATAAGCCATATTATTTTTGTAGATTTGATTCTATTTTCTATGCTAGAAATGCATCTCTTTTCTCATAATAAACTGCAGAAAGAAAATTATGAAAAATTTATCCCTCTCAAAGGGACACTCTATTTTTTCCTTCTGTTCCCTATTCCAGAACCTGTGTTAAACTCTGCCTCTAAAGAGGATCTGATGGTTCCCTGTGGGTTAATCCTTTCATCTGTTTCCACTTCCTCTCCCAAGGCAAATATTTTAAAGTTTAGCGAAAGAACTTGGGAAGATTTAGATCTGGCCAAGGGGGCATTCAAAACACCACCAGACCAACCATTTTCCATAAAAAACCTCAAAAATGGTAGAAAGCTGTTCCTTCTGTGGAACATGCCCGAATGCAGCAGAGCAGTCCTGGGCATTTCTTGAAGCCTCACCACAGAAAATAAATACAAGAAAGACATGTTGGGTCATTTTGTCTATCACTTGCCAACAAAGAGCTATTTTCCATGATGCTTCATAATACAACTTATTTTAGGAGTAACAACTTCACAGCCAGCACGGGTTTAGGAAGGGCAGGTCCTGTCTGACCAACCTGATCTCCTTTCCTGACCAGGTGACCCACCTGGTGGATGAGGGGAAGGCTGTGGATGTGTCTGCCTGGACTTCAGCAAGGCCTTTGACACCGTCTCCCACAGCATTCTCCTGGAAAAGCTGCAGCCACGGCTTGGACAGGGGCACTCTGTGCTGGGTCAGGAACTGGCTGGAGGGCCGGGCCCAGAGAGTGCTGGGGATGGAGCTGCATCCAGTTGGGATCTGGTCACCAGTGGTGTCCCCAGGGATCAGTGTTGGGCCCAGCTCTGTTTAATATCTTTATTGATGATTTAGATGAGGGGATTGAGTTCACCACCAGCAAATTTGCAGATGACACTAAGCTGGGGGGTAGTGTCGATCAGCTGGAAGGCAGGAGGGCTCTGCAGAGGGACCTGGATAGGTTGGAGAGTTGGGCTGATTCCAACAGGATGAGGTTCAACAAGGCCAAGTGCCGGGTCCTGCACTTTGGCCACAATAACCCCCTGCAGTGCCACAGGCTGGGCACAGAGTGGCTGGAGAACAGCCAGGCAGAAAGGGACCTGGGAATTTGGATTGACAAGAAGCTGAACATGAGCCAGCAGTGTGCCCAGGTGGCCAAGAAGGCCAATGGCATCCTGGCCTGTATCAGGAACAGTGTGGCAGCAGGAGCAGGGAAGTGATTCTTCCCCTGTACTCAGCGCTGGTGAGGCCACACCTGGAGTGCTGTGTCCAGTTCTGGGCCCTCAGTTCAGGAAGGACATGGAGGGGCTGGAGCAGGTCCCAGAGGAGGGCAACTAGGCTGGTGAAGGGACTCAAGCACAAGTCCTATGAGGAGAGGCTGAGGGAGCTGGGGCTGTTCAGCCTGGAGAAGAGGAGGCTCAGGGGAGACCTCATCACTCTCTACAACTCCCTGACACAAGGTTGTAGTCAGGTGGACGTTGGTCTCTTTTCCCAGGCAACTATCAGCAAGACAAGAAGGCATGGTCTCAAGTTGTGCCAGGGGAAGTTTAGGTTAGATATTAGAAAGAATTTCTTTCCAGAGAGGGTGGTCAGACATTGGAATGGGCTGCCCAGGGAAGTGGTGGATTCTCCGTCCCTGGAGATTTTTAAAAAGAGACTGGATGTGGCACTTAGTGCCATGGTCTAGTAACCGCAGCGGTAGTGGATCGAGGGTTGGACTTGATGATCTCTGAGGTCCCTTCCAACCCAGCTGATTCTATGATTCTATGATTAATAGGCCTCACAGATCAAACATCCCCTCCCTGTGTTCAGCCCATTTCAGCTTTTTTCAGTTGTCATCCCATATTCAAAGGTTTTCCTTCAGCAACCTCCCTGTTCATCCTTCCTCCCTTCCTGGCTGAAGTCTGCAGTGGGGACCTGGAGCCAGAGACCTGAGGACACAAACTGCTCTTCTGTGCAAACTGATCTTTTCCAACTCAATAGTCCTCAACCTCTATGAAGAATTTTTTGGTCCTTATTTGTTTCCTTTCAGCCCTTGCTCCTAAGTCAGCTCTTTTCAACCTTCTTTTCCCTGACGCCCTATAAATTAACCACAGTAACCTCAGTGGCAGAACAGGAAATTATCACTTCCTCCTCTGCCCTTACCTTTTATCATGAATATAGTATTTCCTTTTATTTATATTTTCATTATCATGCTCGCTTGGTCCCTCCAGCTCTTCAGAGATGTCACTATATGAAATATGAGCCCCTGCATTTATAACCACTACAGTTTTATTAAACTGAAGCTCACTTCAGGGTTGTGAGTGCAAGCAGAAGTGTATATACATAAACACATGTAAATTTAAATTTTTGATAGGAATAATGTTAAGATATTTCATCTAATATCATATTCTTCCTCAGTTTTGCCTTGTTTACAGTTTGCTGAACACCCTGAGAGATCTGAGAGTGGGAAACAACCATGCCACCCGTTTAAAGTTAATTTTCTTCTTCTTCAATTTGCAAGTGCATGAACAGACCTTGGGACTGACTGCAGCCACTGCCAGGGGTGCGTGTGGTCACCTCCCCAGCTCAGGGACAACTGGGCATCCCTCCTGAGAACGCAGTGTGCTCCTGCCCTGCTGATGGAGACACCTGCCCCAGGGTCTGGGGAGCATAGAGCTGGTTAGTGAGAACTTGAATCTTAGCAAATAAGTCACAATTTATTATTCTGTATCTCAAACCATGATTTTTTTTTCTCAGTTGGGTTATCTGTGCTCACTAATCAGGTGGACGCATTAATTAATGCAGAAGATTTCTCCTGCATGCATTATCATGGCTGGGCTTCGCGAACGAAGATTTGGGAAGGCTCTATCCACATTTGATACAGGCACGCTGGTGACTTATGAGGCCAATACGAGACAGACATATCCGATTGCAAAAGGCACAGCAGAAAGACTCCTTAGATGGTGTATTCTGCAAGACACGGCTCTTTCTGTGTTGTCTTTTCTCCTCGAGAGTGATCCTGCGTGTGTTCTCAAAGGAGACAGCTGCGTTATAGATGGTGTGTCTCCAGGCCTCCCGATTGGAGGCCAGAGTAGACCAGTTATGATGATCAATATGGCCAAGGCTGAGATGTTGTTTCAGGGAGTCCTTGTATCTTTTCTTCGGGGCTCCTCTCATGTGGCAGCCGGTGGCAAGTTCACCATAAAGCAGGATCTTAGGGAGGCGGTGGTTGGTCCTTCATCCTGGAGATGTGCCCTGCCCAGCACAGCTGTGTTCTCAGCAACATGGCTTATAACTGATAAATGCTAATTTATTCTTTTTTCTGTTTTTAGCTCCAGCACTTGTTGAAATCATCCCTGGATGAATCCCTTCCACACTGGATGGCTGCAATGAGTTGTGTCCTAGGCTGAATATTGTTTAACCAGTACAGAACATTCTCTTAGATGTTTTCCTTACAATGAGTTTGAAAATAGAGGACGGGGAAGAAGCACTTTCTGAGTTAGGATTTGTCCCTAGCCATACTTTTTGTGACTGCTTTAATAGCAGGGTATGAAGTCTGGGTCTGGCAGAACTACCTGTGGTAATCCTACTCCAAAGTAGGCCCAGGTTATAATAATTACTTTTGTATTTTTTTTTTGTGCAAAATAGTATCTCTATTTTCTTAGCCCACAGGATAGGCACATTTTTTTATATCCAACAAACAGTGACTTCACTTTACCAAGAAAAATAATCCTGACATTCGTATGTACATGCATATTTTTTTAGATTGTTGCCAAGGAAAGATACTTTATTTTGTTTTCTGCTGTCTGCTCAAGAGCAGAGAATGAATTTTCATTAGGGCAGATCAATATTTTAACAGAATACACTTTAGAAATTACTTAACGAGACTTGGTTTATTCATTTTTTCATATTTGTTCCCGTTTTACCTTTTGTTATCTTTACATTTTGAAAAGTTCCATACTTAGACTGCCTGCAGATGGCCCCACATTTCACAGAATCCCAGAATGGTTTGGCTTGGAAGGGACCCTAAAGATCATCCAGTTCCAACACCCTGCCATGGGCAGGGACACTGTCCACCAGACCAAAGTATATTTGTGCACTATAAAACAGGAAACAATTGTGTGTTATTTACCAGCTGCTGCCTCGGCTCTGGGTTTGAACAGCTCAGGGCCACGTTTATGAACCTGCCCATCCTTCCTTGTGCTGGCAGCTGCCTCTGCACCAGCAGTACCTTTCACAGGACTGGATTTACTGGGCCATTCTCCCTTGGGAAACACAAGCAGCATCAAACACCTTTCCCAGAGTGGCCACCTGCAATACCTCAGCATTTCCAACCTGGCAAACAAGCAATAGTGATGCCTCCTGCAGCGCTAGGGCTGGCCAAGGACCACCTGAAGGTGTAAATGATGATTTAATAAAAATGCAAATGACCCTGTTCCCTGCTTCCAAAGGCTGCAAGGTGAAACTGTGGAACACCAGGCTGCATGGCTCATGGGAGGATTTTGAAAACAAGTTGCTTATAATAAATTCGCTTTTTGCTAAAGACAAAAATCAAGATGTAAAATGCACCTAACGTGCCCAGTGTTAATCGTAAAACTGACAGGTGTTAGATGAAATGGGTAATTTTACAAATACAACTGAAGGGGATTAAATTATGTGCAAGAATTATTAGACTGCATCTTGTTTTTATTAAAAAAAAATTAGCTACATTCTAGGAGCTGAAGAAAAAATTAACTCCAGTTTATCCATGACATATTTGAAATTAATCTGCAGACAGAATATATGCTTGGGCAGGTCTCACAGGAAATAGATTTTGCCTGTGGGAAATCAATTGCAAATATCTGGAAACTTCATGAAGAGAAATAGCTCAAGGCCTGAATGTTCCCTGGGGAAGAAAGCTCAGGAGCAGGAGTTGGGTGAGAGATGCATCGCTGCTGCAGCCCTGCACCGTGGCCCCAGTGCCCCCTCCCACCGGTGTCCAGGGGAGCTGTGGGAGTTGCAGCTTCTGGGATGTCCCTGGAGGTCTGAGCTTCCAGATCCCAGGGGCAAAGGCAGCTGCTAAGTACAGTTTCACTGTTCCTCAGCACATTTCTGTTCTTTTCCATGGGCCTCCCCCAGACCAGAGCACAGTGTTTCCAGCCTTTGAACGACTCCATCTCGCAAATCCCTGCACACCCCTGGAGCCTGGCAGGGACAGACAGCGGCAGCTCCTAGACTGTGACAGCTATGATCCCAGAAAAGGGGTAAGGAAAATCTGCTCATGGCAAATATCAGTCAAAAAATGGCACAAAGGTACCTAATGATATATCAAATATTAAACACGTTTAATTAAAATTGAGTACCCCTTTATTGTTATCAATAAAAATAATTATTAATATTACTGCCTGGATGGAGAGGTCGATTTCCAAACCAAAGGAACTCTCTCTGGGCAATAAACCAAATGAGATTGGTGTCTCCTTATCTACTCCCTTTTTCTAAAATGATTTTTTGACTTCTTCAGGTCTAGTTTGAGTTGGATTTGATGATCCTTGTGGGTCCCTTCCAACTCAGAATATTCTGTGATTCTGTGATTTTTACTACTGAACCAGCAACATCAAACTTGTTATGCAGTCAGGCTTAGTAAGGTCGCTCTGCTTGTGTGAACCGACAACATCACCACTTGCTGAGAGAAGCTACATGAAAACTCAACAATGTATAAAATTCTCACATAAAAATAGCTAGTAATAATAAATATTATTAATAAAAATGGATTTTAAAGATTTCTTGTCTAATCCTTGCAATGATCTATGCACAATGTCATGTATGAATACTTTCTCTGCCTCTATACTCCTTTAATTAGTTTCACAGTTGTATACAGGGATGCAAAACCATTATACTCCAAAACAGAAAGTGCAAGAATTTTCAGGGGACAGAGGTACCTCTCAAATGTCTTTCTGGCACACAACTAGGATCAGGTACAATGGTTTGAACATGAGATATGCAATGTCAAATTTGACTCCAGATGTTTCAGCAGACAGTATATGAAGTCCACTCTTCATTAGAACTAGTTTTGCTGGGCCAGTCTCAGAGGAGGAGACTGCAGAATGTCCTTCCAGTGCACTGGACCTTACCCAGGACAGCACTTTCTTTTCAGTCTTCCTTGTACATTCCTGCCTATCTTGTAGCAGCATTTATAAGGCAAACAATGTGTCAAAATAGGTGAAAAAACACCAAGAGCTTGTTTGTGGATGCTGCAGAAAATGTGCTTTTGGGACAAGTGCTTTCCTCCAAGCAGCTGTTGAATGGTGAATTTGCAGAAAATCCCCACTTCACTAGAAAGATTAGAATGATGATTTTCAAAAAATTTTCAATACCATCTCAAAACTTCACATGCTGAGTCCTGAACTGGGAAGCACTTAACTCAGCATGTCATGTGTTAAAACACTGCACATAGGAGGACTTGGAGGTCAAGTCAAAGCTGGGGCTTCCTTCCTGAGAGGGAGCTGTGCTGCTGCCCAGCTGCAGCCTTACCCAGAACTGGGCCATTTTCCTTCTATTTCCTTCTACTTCTATGAGAACAAACTCAGCCAGGGGGAACCTGTTTCCTAGGTTAAGAAAACTTTTGGTACAAAAATGATAAGGCCGATAGAGTCAAAGTGGTTTAAATTTTACCTCTCTGATACACGTAAAACCATCGGGCAGGGTCTAGGAAAAAGTAAGAAAAAAATTTAACAAAAAGAAAGCAACAACCATTCACAGCTTTGTCTTTTGTTAATTTCAGGGTGACATTGGATGCCTTCTGCAAATGCCAGAAGGTCCTCTTTCTCAGGGACTGTAGGATTGTTTCCAAGTGTATCTTGCATTTTTTTCCCCTGAATTGCCTCTTCCCCTTACCCCGAGGAGCAGGAAAGGAAGTCAGAGCTTGCTGTCCTGTGTATGACCGTGAAACTCGGGGCAGCATGTGAAGACAAGCATGCACACAGGCATGCAGCCATGCCAGCATCCCTGCCCACAGCAAGACAGCAGTGCAGCATCCTAGCAACTTGGATGAGGGATAAGCAGGACTTTGCATGCAAAGTCTATTGAGGGCCAACAAGAGGGGCCCACAGCTTTGTGCTCCACAGTTTAGCTCTCCACAGCTGTAGAAATAAAACAATGATTAGTAAGGGTGAAGAAGTCTAAGGTGGTCTGGAAGACTAATTGGTGCCTTTGCAACATGGTCATTTTGCACTGTCTTCACATACCCTGGGAGAAAATACCTTTAGAAAATTAGGTTAAAAGTAAAAAAATATAACAAGTAATAGTTTTAAAGATATGCATATGTCTTCTCATGTCACCATTTTCTTTTTACTGGAGAACTGGGCACACAGTGTGACCTGCAATAACCTGCACAAGGCATGAGAGCTTTGGTCAGAATGTGATCACCTGTGGCTCCCAGCCTGACCTCCAGCCTGAGCAGCTCCTGCCCTCAAATCCAGCTGGCAGCTGTGGCCTTCATTTCCAGGCAGCATGTGCCTCCAGCTGCCCAAACTTTCCCAAAAGCTCTTCCACAACACTATTGGCTCTGCAGTATCTTGCCCTGTGCTGCTGCCCAGGGAGCCCCTGCGAGCTCACCTGGGACCTCCCACACACCTGGGAGCACATCTTATCCCACAGAGGATGCACTGATGGCCCCAATGAACACTGGGATCAAGTAGACCGTGGATGTAAATCTTATACATAACCACAGCAGACAGAGCAGTCCATACTAGGAGCCTTACTGAAAGCATATAAAAACAATTAGTAAAATTTAACAAGTACTGTATCACATGCAATATAATCAAATGACTTTTAACCTTCTCGATCCACCACATCAGGTTTGTATTAAATGAAGAGAATGAGCTGGTTGCTTAAAGAGGCCCTGAATCTCCACTGAAGACAAAGGTGTTGAGCCATCAGCCACGAAATCACCCACTTTGCTGGGTAACTTGAGGACAGGAAAAAAATAATCTCCCATTTCAAGTCTCATGAGGATAGTTCTAAATTTGTATGTTAACACTAGCTGCAAACTAATTTCCATTGATGGGAACAAAGAAATGTAACTGCAGTTATTAGAGAAAGCATAACAGTGGCCTGATTTAGTAAGGGTGAAATGAATTAATAAAAAGCGAGAGAGTACATGGAGAGGGCCCACTGTAAATACTGGGCTTGAAAAGGTGAAGATGCATCAGAGATGATTTTGGATAGCAAGAAGACAATAGATGTGCTGCAAAAAAAAGCAAAAAATAACCTAAATTTCTGCATAGGGTAACCTTGTGGGTTATCAAAACTTTAAACTGTAGATAATGCTTTCTGGATATAAACAATATTTTCTTTTCCTCTCTATAGAGACAGGAAAAAAAGCCCTTTAAAAAGAGAAATAGAAAAATGCTTCTTGTAACAATACATTTTTCTTCACTGTATGAAAATCTTCATGGAGTCCGCTTTCAAGGGTTCAATGAAAAACTAATTCCCTTCTAGATTATTAAAATTGTGAGTTTTTGGTTCACAGTCTATACTTTTTTATTTAGCACGGAGTCATTCTTTTTTGAAAAAAGGCACTTTTCGATATAAAAAGAGAAAAGTTCTTAATCATCTCAAATTCGTATGCTTATGTCTACTTAGCATATTGAACAGCACAAATAGAAGAAATTATGATATTATTATCACCACTTCTAAAACCTCTTTCCAAAGCACTAAGAAGCAGACTTGATTATTTGTCATCTCTTCCAAGAGGATTCTTATGGTTTGGGTGGGTTTTTTTCCCTGAGCTCCCCAGGTTATGGATCATTCTCTGGGCAGCGAAGTAGAATAATTTCCAAGCAACTGCAGATAAGTGAAAAGGAAAATAAATTGGCAAAAACTCAGTCCATCAATTCTGAGTGTTATTGCTAACATGCCAGTTGTTTGTTTACAAGCAGCAGGTAATGCCATTGACCAAACCATCAGGGCTGGGTGAAGGGAAGGGGACAACCCACCTCTACCTGACCAGGATGAGCTGTGACACAACTGTAGGAGAAAACCAATATAAGACTCTTCTTAAACCATATAAATCCAGATGCATTTTTCAATGTAATTTGACTAAAAATATTTTCTTTCCTTTATAGCTTAAAAGTGAAGGAAAAACAAACACAAACCTCACAGGTACCAAAATAAGATACAGGAGTGCATGCTAATAAAATGCTCACATTTCCCCTGCAACATCTGTGTGGCAGCATTTTGTACTTGGGCCCATGCCCAATCATTTGAAAATTCAGAAACAACCTGAATAACAGTTGATTTTATGTCATTCTGATTGTGCTGGTCAAAAGCCATTCCATACCCCAAAATTATTGCTTGACTTTGTTCCTACTGTCTGAGAAACTAAACATGGCAGATAGGATTTATTTTAATGCTAACTCAATCCTGTTGTAGAGTAGTTTTCTGGTACAAGGTAAAAAGAAGGTATTTTCCTGTTTGTCCTACTTTCAGGAAACCAGTGTCCGGGAGTGTTGTAGGGTGTGATGGGACATTTTGGTGGCTGGAGATAGGTCTGCCTAGGACTCTTTTTTATCAAGAGGGTTTTCAAATTCAGAAAGCAAGTTTTTTAGACTCTAAACCAGACTGTTTCTTTAATTGAAAAAATTTAAAGGAACAAATTAGAATAGATATAAAATGGCTTTGTGCTCAAATTCCTCACTGCCAAATATACTGGGGGATGGGTCCTTAGCTCTAGGATTGCTTTCAGCCAGCTCCACTGCCTTCTCAGCTACAGGACCCCCAACACAACCTCCCTACCCTCAGAGAGAAATACATTTATTACATAAACATAATAGAGCCAGTGGAAAAACTACTGTCCTGCAGTCATGTCACATCTGTTATGGAGGTGGCAAGTAAAAGCCTACAACAGAAGCTGCTTTGCCCTTGACAGGCTCTAGTTAGGTTAGTAGGAAAAATTTCCTCAAATTATGCAATCTGCTGCTTCTCAGAGCAGTTGGGGGGCAAAACAAATGACAAAATAAAGATGTCAGTAGCTGCCAGGAGGGCAGCTGCATGCCTGCTGCAGCACTGGAAGCTGTAAAAGCTCCTCTCACCACATGCTCCAGGCAGAGCTGCTCCAACTCTTGCACCTCACAGAGGGAAACCTCTCCTTCCCCTTCACACCTGAGCAGCACCACCTGCACCTCTGCTGGAGGTACCACTGGCTGGTAATGGTGAGCTGGACATGGCCCCTGCTTAAACCAGACACCTCTGCCCCAGTCCTCCTCCAGACCTCTCAGGAAGAACTGCCTTTTTTTTTTGTACACTTTAACCTTACTCACTTTTGAATAACATAGTGTGAGCATTTCTCAGTATTACTCCTAACTGTTTAAATATCACATTTCCTTACATTGTCATAATACAGCAATTTACACCACAAATAAAGCATCATGTTACACTCCTCACACTGCAGAGTGAGAACCATACTCTTCAGTTTTGTGCTTTGTAAGAAACACAGTACATCACTTAACAGTGAAGCAAGACATTGAAATGCCATTTGGTAACACACCAATTCTGAACTGCAATGAAATAAAAAGTGAAAAATATTTACATACAACTTTTTATATGGTTGAATAATTTTGCATGTTTGTTAAA
Source organism: Manacus candei (assembly GCF_025592945.1). Lineage (NCBI taxonomy): Eukaryota > Metazoa > Chordata > Aves > Passeriformes > Pipridae > Manacus > Manacus candei. The sequence goes on from NW_026138189.1 coordinate 236,156, forward strand.
CAAATATATTTTCTGCCATACATGGATTTTACAGGCCATGGAACCTGGCAGCATGTTCCATTTCACTCTGTTAATATGAAATTGTGAATATATTCTGCATCACTTCTTCAATTCAGCTTTACTGTCTCTGTACGAAAGACAGTTCAGGCTGACATACATCCTGAGAATGATTCTGTGTTTTGTTGGAGTGTTAAAGGCTGTTTCCCTCAAGCATATATAATCTTAATTTAAGGGATGGGACGTAGGTAGTGTCTAATGAGTTAACAGATGTGCTCATTTCCTCGGTAAAACCCTGGAACATCTCCTTGAGCACCTTTGCTGGTGGGTAGCCCGGCTGGGGGTGTGCCAAGGGACAAAGATACCACGTGCAGCAGCACACACATGCTCTGGAAAAACAAGTGTTCACTGCTGCAAATCTCCCACATCATGCTCAACCTCAGGAGGTCAGGTCTGGGCTGGAGTCTGAGCAGAGGCACTGCCTAGAGTTGTGTCCAAACTACCACCAACACTGCTTTGTGGTTTGGGATGTATTCTGCTGTTTTCCAGAAATTCTTTAGCTGTTCCAACAGCAATCCAAGCTTCACTTCATACAATTTTTTTTAAAAACATCAATAGTCAACTTCACAGAAGTTTTAAACACAATTCTATATCCAATTCTCTTTTAAACACAATTCTATATCCATAGACACCCTGGAAAAGCCTGTCTGAACTGTCAATCCAAGGACAAGCACTCACAATCAAACCTTTTCAAACACTAAGTTGCACTTAGTGCACTTATTAGTCCTGGCTACAATTAAATTGTAGGATTACAATAGGACGCAGTACAAAATGTTTTTCCAAATCTCCTGAAAACCTGGGCCCCAAAACCCAACTCTCTGCTCCTTCTCATATGCCAGATGCAGAAAACCTCAAGTCCAGCAAGAAAATCCTTCTAGCACATTAATGGCCTCTCAGCAGAATTCACAATCAGTCATTTCCCTTTAGGGGATTCAAAGAAACAAACATTAGAATACAGCATTCCCCTGAAAGGGGTGTTTTGCCGAACTTGCAATATTTTGCTAGAAACACAAAATGGCTTATGCAAATCAGTTCTTACATCCTTAGCAGGTCTTGGACTGCAGAGCCCAGGTATCTGAAAAGAGGAATGTCTAACATGAACTGCACCACAGCTGCAGAGTTTTCTTGTCCGCTAACACCGACAGTTCCTTGCAGCCTCCGAGACCGGAGCACCGACACTTCCGCAGCGTTATCTGCCCGCAGGAACACACTGGAGCCAGGAGTGCCATTCACAGCACTCAGCTGCTTATGAGTCCATTTCCAACCCTACTACAGAAATGACTTACCCCTCTGCATCTTTCCAGCACAAAAGCCTCAACAGTAAAATGGGAATAATAATGCTTATTACATCCAGACATGCTTTCCCTGTTCTCCCTGCAAGTTCCTTCAACTTTATTAGCTCTCAGTTAACACGTCTCCCATGTTACACATGGGCCTGACTTTTGCTTTGGTTCTGTGCTCCCCACTCTAGTCACAGCAAACACTCAAAACATGCATTTTTTTTTTAGGTTGGTATTTACACAGTGTTTAAAGTATAGTATTTGTGTCTAAACCACTCCACACACTTCAAACAGCAATCTAAGGAGTGCAGCCAAGAGTAACAGAGTAACAGGCTGAAAGGTGCCCAACAGGAAGAACTGATGGCTAGCATGCACTTGATTAAATAAACATTAAATTAGTGACTTATCTGAAGAAGGTCCACCAGATTCTTTCACCATATTCCCAGAGCTACTGGCAGTACATGCTGTTGAGCTTTCTTTTGACTCTAGTATAACAAATCAGGTTTAACAGGGCTGTTGTTGTATGAGCACACCTACACATCCATTGCTTATCCAGAAAAGGGGACATGTGGCTTCCCAAGCAGGGAAGCAGTCACATTTTATGCCATGCTCCATCACAATGCTTTATAAACACGAGCCATGAATCAGCCACATGGAAAAGTGTAATCACCAAAAGGAATGAGACTTGGGGCTGGTACAACAGGGAAACCTCCAGCTAGCAGAGAGTAGAGAACATTTGTCTGCCTTACCAGCATCAGCCTCAGAAAGGCACAGGGAAGCTCAGGGAACAGCTATGAACCAATATGCAATGTGCTCATTAGTCTTCTTTCCAAAGGCAACGCCACCAGTTGTCCTGAGTTGACTTTGGTATTTCCTAGAGCAAACTGAGCAACCCGGGGTGATTTCCAAAAAAGAGATGAGCAGTCACAATATAGGCACATTAGTTCTGTGTCTAGGTGTGCTCCTTTTCCAGAACTGTCACCTGCTCGGGCTCTGTGAGGGAACTCACATTAAAGCTGTTTCTGTGCTGCAGGGTCAGGCTCTCTCTAGATCTCAGGCAGGTGCTGAACTCCAGCGAGGAAGAACCCTTTGCTGTGCAAACTGGCAGCAGAACTAAAGCCAAGTAACAACATAGACTGGAAAAAAAATAAAGTAGTATTCAAAAAAACTGCAGTCTAGGCACTTCACAGGCTAGCAGAGCATGCCCTCTGAACAGATTTCAGCAGCATTCTCACCTAGTTAGTGTTCCTCCTTTCTATTGATCTATTCATGCTTTGTAACATTTTTGTCTTGGAAAAGGTGACACATAAGAATGGTTGCCTTAAGTCAGACCAAAGAAATCCATCTAACCCAGGAAATAGAATAAGAACATGATGAACACAGAGTGATACTCCTGAGCACCACATCCCCATCACCAGCAATCTGAACTCAATTTGCCAATCCAGAGCAGCTGTCTTTGTACCCCAGACATGCATAGTTCTTCAGTAAATTTTGAGCCCAAGTACTCTTCCGATGCACAAATGTAACATAACAAGCTTGCTCACTGTAATAAGATGCAGTCTGGATTGCACAGAGCATCATCACAGGAATCAGTTTTGTTCACAGCTGAGACCTTTCCACCACTCAGCTGAGCTCACAGAGGGTAATTCCCCTTCTGAAGCTTGACTGGATCCTGGTCTCCAACAGTTAGATCAGTGGTCCTGAAGTCAGGGCCCCACCATTGCACACTGCACAGGAGGGGCAGTTCCTACACTAAAGGTTTATCACATCAGCAGGAAACCAGGCATATTTAGCTGTCACGAACAAGTGGTCTGAGGGGAGCAGAGGAGCCTTTCCCTGGTGCCAAGGCTGGGGCATACCTGGGTGGCCCTGGCTCATGAGCATCTGCTTTACAGGTGCCTCTCTTCCAGGAGACTGGCCCAGAGTCACATAGAGAGCCTGAGACAGCACTGAAGTTACTCCAAGACACCTGCAGCCACACCTGGGTAGAGGAAGAAATCTGCTGGTAAAGGTCACTTTATATTTTTCTTTTTTTTAATTGGTGCTGGGGAGAAATGAAGATCAGAAAATGGAAGTATACTCATGCAAATTCTATTTCCTGAAAAATTACTGTCTAACCAACTGCAATGAAATGTCCCCTTCCCCTGACAGTCTAACAGCTGGAGACACGACAGGCAGCAGCAGCAGGGCAGCCCCAGCCTCCCATGAGGGGCACAGAACCCACATCCTGACACACAGCAAGTTTGCAGAAGACCCATTTCTTACTAATGTATAACTAGGCCAAGAGAAAATCCCTAACACACTTACTCACAGCATTAATCTAACAGTTTAAGCATATTATGATACTTTTACTAGACTAAATTTTAGGTCAGGAATTACTGCTTGGGAAAAAAAAATAAATTGTGGAAGTCTCCTGCCCAGGTTTTGGTAAGGTACCTGAGAGGACAGATAAAGGATACAGAGGCAGCAACTTCCTCAAAAAAGCTGTCCCAACCCACTGACCTTAAACTGGTTTCCACAAGCTGGGAAATGCAGGGTGAGCTGGAACCAAGGCAAGATTACAATTCCAAAGCAGCAAGAGAAAAAGAAAACCATGAGAATATCAAGCAACCAAACCTGATGTTTTTTCAGAAGAAATATCAGAAACTCTTCAGAGGGCACTTGATGAGATAGTTATAAGAGACTTCTGAATTATAAATTAAATGAACTTAATTTTTTTCTTTTCTGGAATAGGTTATTCGTCAAAAAAACTCTGATGAGCCAAGACAATGCATTACAAATGGACTTATTCTCTCTGAGAATTATTGTCATCAATTTTTTTTCTCATTGAAAAGCAAATCAGACACTTCAAGTCCCTGATTTATGACTGCACTGATTTCCATGTACACTGGTTTGCCCTAGCTTTGAGTTAGGAAAAGGCTTTTGGAAGAACAATAATCAATGAATACATTAGGGGGGGAAATCAAGCAATCAGAAATAATAATTAGTTCAGTACCTAATTCAAGGATGTTTTATCCTTTAGTTATTATGGGAAAAATAGAACTGTATGTTTGTACATTCAGGCAGGTTTTAACTACAGTGTAAAACCTAAGTTTTTTCCCCTCAGAGGCACCTCTTTCGAACAGGCACTGGCTGCAGACCTGACAGAAGAACTAAGCAGACATTCAGAAAAAGAAGGTTAATAAAGAACAGCACAAAGACAAACACAAGTTAAACCGCATAAACCCCTTGTAACAGGCACTCTCAATCACATACAGTGTTTAAGGGCAGTGGACCACAAAGCTGCAAGAACCTCTGAGATTTTATTCTGGACTGGGATTTTTCACATAGAGAGAGAGAACTTGTGTTTCTATGTGCGTGTGTACACGTTCCCTTCTCCTCCAGGACCTCGCTGTGCCCTCCCCAGGGCAGGCCTGTGCGCAGGCACTGCTGGGGGAGCATCAAATGCAGCCACAGGTCTATGAAAGATGCAGTAGCAGCCCCAAGTGAGGACAGCCAGAACACTTGGCTGCATTCCCACCCCAGAGCCGGATGCTGCTGTGGGCTGGTGCTTCCCAGAGGTGTCCCACAGCCACGACCACACTAGGGGGGCTGCAGATTCCTGTGTTCAAGGCACCCTTGGGTGCATGAGCCCCCAATAGGCCACTGAAATTGTTTGGAATTCAGATTGTTTTGTGGGAGGTGGTGGAAGATGTCACTTCTTCCTAAGCTGACATTCCATATTTGGAAAAAAAAATTAAATGAACTCCTTATTTTCCACAAAATGAAAGTTTAGACTGTGACTTAAAAAACTTAATTTGGGAAAATTCAAATTTCATTCCTCACAAGTGCTCACATCATTGTGATACCGGCAGAAGCCAACGGCCCCTGCACTGTGTGTGTGGTCAGTTTGTCACCGTTTACTGACAGCACAGTAGCTCTTTGCAGCCTTTTCTCTGTTAAGTTACCCAGTTCCATAAAATTTTACTTCTTAACTGGGGACCTATGCAGTGAATGAGCAGAGCTGTAATAAATGTATGCTCATAACCAGGGCACCTACACTGGTCTGGACAACAGCAATTTCGTGCTAAGGATCTTTAAAAAAACAATTACTTGTTATTTGTACTTTAGCTTTAAGTGCAAATTTCTTCTGATCAGTTTGTTTTTTGAAATGAAGCTTTCATTTGGGTTTTTAAAATACAAACAGAAGTATTTATTTCCCCAGGCTAAAAACATGTGTGGGTTTGCTCACATTTTTTAAAGAAAAAAAAAATTTGTTTGTTATTATACACTTAATCCTGTTCAGAAAAAGCAGTGTGTAAAACAGAACTCACCACAGAACTACAAGGCAATACTACATCCCTACAAGGCAAAACTACATCCCTAGCAGGAGTGAATGTGGAAGCATTTGGACAGATCACCACCACATTATGGCAATTCAGCTGTGCAAAGACTAGAATAAGAACAAATCGGCTTGGTCCAGGCAGAATTGAGGAGAGAAACACCACTACTAAATGAGCACTCTGCAGATTCCGTAGAAATGAGCCAGTGCTTCCCAGAAGATCACATCTTCCCACTTCACAGGACTGCTGTTCAAGTTGAGCAGATGCTCCAAAATGTGAAGCATAATTAAGCAGAACAGAAGTACCAATTAAGCTCTATTTGCAGAGAAGAAACTGCTCAATACTGTTCCAATACAAATCCAGATTTTTCAGCAAGAGAAAATGCCCCGACATGCATGTGCTCCTGTAAGCAGGCTCTCTGCTGACACACAACACACTCCGGTGGGGAGCTGCCAGCACCAAACTGGGCACAGCTCTGGCAGGGGCACGGGCTATATTACTGTAGATATGCTCTTACCCACAGGGCAGCACCCACATCTCGGACATTGAAGTAGATGTGATCTCAGGCAATACATGGAGGCAACCAAGAGTGCTTGGATTCTTCTTTGTAGAGACATTAGCATCCTAATTTCTGGTTTGCCAAAAAGCTGAACCAGAATGGGGTCTTCAGAACACTGATATAAATGGATAGTGCCCAAAGCACCCTTCAGCTAGCAGTCTCTCTGTAAACACAGCCTACATACTTCTTCCTGACTCAGAAACAGAGCTGCTTTAGTACCTCTGTACTCACTTTAATACTTCTGCCATAGAGCCTTTTGAATGTAGACAGCTGTACATCAGGTACTGGCTTTTGTACCTACATACTGCTGCCCAGGACTGAGGGCATTAGCTTACTGAAACTCTTCATCCAAATAAATGTCATCTTCCGATGGTAATTAAAAAAATAAGAAAACCTCATCCAACACACCACATTCTTTGGATGTAATAAGACTCCAGTGTGAAAGCAGTAAGTTGTTTCAAGATACCCAACAGATTTATTCCTAACAAGGAATTCCTCTGCCCTTTTGCCAGGGCCATACCTGGCTCATGGTGATGCTCTCAAAAACAGCTGTTTCATCCACCTGGCTTGGCCATTAATCCTTCCTCATCCTTCACCCATCAGCCTCCCCTAGCATCCTGGTCCAGGACAGGGTTAATTTTTGCAGCAGCCAGAAGGGGCACGGCCTGGACCCTGGGGTTATTTGATCCCACCTCAGGACAGGTGCAGGGGGGAGAAAGGAGGGGGTCATGTCTGTCTGCTTTGCTGGGGTGAGCAATTGCTTTGAATCATTCTCCTGCCCTGTACACTCTGTTATTAGTATAGCTGCTACTATTATTATATGTTATTATTTTATTCTGTTTCTAGTGAATTGTTCTTATCTCAACCAGGGATCTTTACCTTTTTTCACCTCCAGTTCTTCTCTCCATCCTGCTGAAGGGGGAGGGAGGGGAAGTGATGGAGCAGCACATGGTCTGGGGTGTTTCAGTGGGAGCAATAAATTAGGTAATACCATTCCAAAACTGTGGCACCTGGTCTCCTACCTCTGAAGAGCAGCACTGATTCAAAGAAATCCTTAAACAATATGTAAAGCACACTTTTATTACGACCAGGGCCACGCAGGGGTTTTGCCCCCAAGTGCATGTCCGCCGAGTGAGAAAAAACAACAGCTTTTATATATTTGAAGGAGTAAGTTTCAAAAATTATCTATCATATACATTCTTTGAGAATTGGTACAAAGCCTGCCTTATCTAAATAGACATTTGGTTACCTATCCCCTATTTTTATTACTATAGTTCCATAAAGCTTTATTATTTCAAGCAACTGTGCTGTCCCCACTCATCTCCTGTCTCCCTTGCAATGTTATTGATTACTTTTACTACATGCTAGAAGTCCTTATTTTCTGGCTTTCCCTGTCAGCCTCTTACCTTATCCGTTCATTCAAGCCATAGTTCCCCTTTATCTTAACTGCCCATAATTGGGCAGACCCCTACTTGCAGGTGGCTACAATTTGCAAAGTCACATTTCATGCTAAATTTCATGCTAACATGGCTACATTTTTATTTTATTTTGTTTTGTCTTTATTTCAACACAAGTACTCTCCAAGCTGAGGGCAGGCTGTTTCTTCTTTGAATCAACTCTTACCGACTCTCCAGAGAGGCAGTGGTCCAGAGCAGTATCTCACACTCACTCTTCCCAAGGACTCCCAAGGCTCTGCAAAGCCCAGTCAGTCCAGAGGCACAGGAACAGCAAGGTTATATGGGGGCAGAGCAAATCTCACTGGAGCATTCTGATTCAGTTTTAAGTGTTAAGAGAGTTAGTAGAAGACCATTTAAAATGTCTCCCCTAAGAATGAGATGGGAGTTTGTCTTAGTTTGAAAAAGCTTTACCCCTGGAATTGGAAAGTACTTAACCCCAGGGGGTGGTGTTCTTGGTGTTGAGCCAATCAGGCTGCCCTTGCGAAACTAAATATTACACAGACTGGAAAAGGAGACCTGGTAGGCAGCTGGAAGGAGAGGCAGCCATGGCTTGAGACACCATGTGTAGGAGAGAGGGGCCAAGGCCCCCAGCCCTCGGCCGGGACTATGGGAGACCTGGTGTAGTGTTAAAACTGAACCGGGTGCCGTGGCCAAAGGCTGGGGGAGGTTCTCCACTGTGAATGGGCAGCAGAAGATGCTGAGATGGTGGCAGAGGCAGCGCTGAGTGGAGAGCTGTGGCTGAAAGCCAAGAAGATAGCCAGCAAGCAGCAACATGGCATAGAGCCAGGTTGCAAGACGCAGAGATGTGCTGCAGAGAGAGAGAGCCAGCAACAGAGCAAAGAAAACCCAGCAGAGACTGTTTTGGGGTAAGACTGAATTACTTTCCCAAAACCCTGAGACCTCCTTGGAAAGGAGAGGTGGGCTTCCAAACTTTTAGGGAGTTCTGAAATGCAGCAGCAGCTAGAGAGAGGAGCTGAGAGCTCGGAGACGTCCTGTGAGCTGGACCAGGATGGTCAGACCAAGGAATGCGGGGGGAAGTGCCCCTCCCCTGCCACATTTGCAGCTGAAACAGAGCAGAGGAGCTCTGTTAGAATGCTTGGGGCAAGAAGTGAACTTGACCCCTGGAGGAAAGGGACTTTCACGGAATGCCTTGCACTTAATGATATGACCGCAGTGAAGCAAGCTTTGTCCCTGCTTTTGCAGTCCACGGGAGAGAGACCTTCGGTTGGAGCCGAGGGGCCAAGAAGGGGTGAAATAGAAACCCCTGCATTCTAATGAAGAGAGAGAGAGAGAGAGATTTTCCAGCTACGACAAATCAAAACTACTGCCTCGAAAATAAAAGAGAGACTGTGCTACCCTGAAAGTGGAAAAGACTTTTTCTTCTTTCTTTCTGGACATTTATAGAGGGAAGGAGGGATGATCTATATATATGTATTGTTTTACCATAGGAGAGATAGTTAGGTTTGTTGTATATATATATATGTATTATAGTATTTATTGTGTTAGTAATAAATTTTGATATAATTTCCCCATATTGGTAGTTCTTCTCTCACATTGAGGCAAATTGTGGGGAGTTTGGAAATTAGATTTTTGGGGAGTTCAAACCACGACAGAGTTTTACTAAGAATTACTGAAAAGTGACTTCTTTTCATCAAGAGGTGACACTCTTCTTTAAGAGACAGCACTTAGGGAAGCAAAAAGCTTCCAGCTAAGTCTTTCCTTTCAGTCCAGTGTTCAGGTCTCCCTCCCTTTACTTGGCACACTGCAGTTGCCTGCTGAAACCCTACAGGTAACTATTGAGTGGTTCAACACCACAAGGAGATCCCTTCTGGAAGTGCCTTAAGCCACTTGTGCCTTTTTTAGAGTGAACAAACAGAAATACATTCACAGTGTGAAGATATAAAGAGTTTTCACATAGGTTTCTGTGTCTCACGGAGGAGCAAAAATTGAAGGGGACACAGACACACAAAAAACCCCAGACACATTGGTACCTAGCGGCGAGGAACCCCAGAAATAAAAGATAAACCCCATGGTAATAGATCACACTGTTATGGTCAATATACCAAATATACCAGCACCACAATACCAGAGCAGGGGTGAGACTGAGCCAGACCTCCCCAAACTCCCACGCAGGGGCCAAACCACCAGCACCTCCCAGCCAGGCAGCAAAGCAAACAGGCAAGGAGCTGAAAGCCCAGCAGGCAAGATAGGAGAGTTTCAGGAAACAGAAAATAGCTTAATAATTTACTAAAATTGGCCCATCTAATGGTGCTGGAAATGTTACAACTTTGTTCCTATTGCAAAAAGTTATCTGGGACAAGTACAAAACTTTCTCCCATTTTTCTCTATCTTTATTCTGCTTCTCCTGAAAAGGACAACCACTAAAAGACAATCTGCTATGATGTAAATGTAACAAACTACAAACTTGATGAACTGCCATGAAGTCAAAATATATAATTATTTAAAACTTTACCATGCTCAGGTTAGAATATCTAAATTCCTCTAATCTGTCTAAGGATCTTTCTGCTTCTGAAGCATACTGATTTTCTGACTGGGAGAGGAGTGCCATAAGTTTTAGATCTTCCCAGACTGGGGCCTGGCTCTGATGACTCTCCTAAAAATACTGGCAAATTCAGAGATCTGGTCTGTTTTTGAAATATCACCGAGAGTGATTTGAGACTAATAAACACTAGAGCTTGTAAACACTGGAGCCGTTCTGGCTGACAATGTCTAAGGACTTGTGCAGGCAGAAAACAAATACACAATCAGGAACATGACCAATGCCAGAATGCAGCTTATTAAATTTTCATGCTGACTCTGATTACTTTCATTTAGCGACACAGATGTTAAACCAGGATGAGGAGATACAGTGCCCATGAGCACTGGGAAATGGCTGACAACAAGAGCAAGATTTGGAAACCAGTCACTTGGAGCAAGTGCCGCTCACATGTGTGCTTATCAGTTCTTACCAGTCAGTTGATCGTAAAGAAGCCATAAAAACATTTTAATGCATTAGATTTCATAATTCTGATTCTTCCATCCTGTTTTAAGCAAGTCACATAGCAGCTCTAATACAGTTCATAAGAACAAAACTGCAACAGAGCAAGAAGTGCCAGGAACAGGTTTAGATGGACATGCCATCACAGGGAAACTCACCCCAGAGCTGACCCCTGTGCAGATGATCCCATTTGTTCTTTTCTTTTTGCACTGGGCTCTTACATCAGGGTACCATGGCACCACCAAAGGGAAGAGGCAACCAAGACCCACAACCTGTGGTGGGAAATTCTGGTCTATGACCTATCTAGATGTGGTCTAGGATCTACTTACCAGTCTGGGCAAGTGCACACTCCTATTTGTTTTAGGGAGGAAGAAATACTTTGCCTGAAATATTTTAAATGGGAGGTGTCAAGAATAAAGAAAAAAAAATTCCCTTTCAGAATGCTTCAGATTTCATCTCGTAATTTCAATTCCCCTTTTAATCACCCACAAGAAACTTAATTAAGCTTCGGCCTATTCCCAGAATAATAGGAAAATGGAGAGTTAGACAAAGACACACAAAGGGAGTCTCTGCTGCTGCAGTCTGTGTGCTGCCAGCCCTGCTCTGGCAGCTGGGAGCCCACCCTCCTGCCCTGGGGGTGGACCAGCCTGGAGGTGTGGGCACAGGGCACCGCTGCCCCTCTGGTCTTAATGGCAGATCTAGCAGCTTCTCTTTCTACTACTTCTACTATTTGTGCCTAAAAACCCCCACCCCCTCTCAGGTGAGTTCTCAGCCATAGCAGCAGATTCCCCCAGAACCAAGGCCAGCACTGTGCTACAGCCACAGCCCCTCACAGTCTGTGGGCACCACGGGCATCCTGCTGCTGGATGGGGTCACTGCTACAGCACTTGCTGTCAGCAAGTGTGCTGGACATAAAACGGAAAAATTAAATGTTTTACTCTTTCCACTGTGTGAAATCTCCTTTTAAGAGAGAAAGGATTAACTTAAATTAGGACTTAATTAAGATACATTAAGATTAATTAGGACTTAATTAAGATACATTTGGACATGCATCCTCAATTCAAGATTCCCATGTGTGGGTTTAAGAATCACAGAAGACAGATTAAGGTAATGTTAATTACGTGCCATTTATATTGACTATTTATATAGTTATCCCTTTCCAATTATGAGTGCCTCTAACTCAATTTCTTCAAGAAGAGCAGCCTTACCCTGAAATTCTCAAGGATGCTCTTCAGTCAAAATAAATCTCTTCCCCTACAACTGTAAATTTATTAAGCCAAGTGAAATTATTCCAGATTTCAAAACATGGCACATTTGAGTAGCTCTCCTGCGGATTTTGTGAGTTTTTGAAAACACAGAGACAACCAGGCAAACACTGACTACTACACTACACTGACTCAGTAGTCAGTAGTCAGTACTGAGAGGAGTGATGCTTCACATCAGTGAGAAGGAGCAATAATGTGAGAAGACGAAGTACAACTCTTGTTTTAAGACTTGCTAATAACAATGTGTCCCTGATAATATGATAAATATTCAGTGAAAAAGACAAGCAATGTTTAACATCCCACCAGAACAAAGCCAGCTCAGAATCCACCCTGGGGTTGGTGCAAGGATGCATATTCACATCCCTGGTGGACTCTCGGAGAGCTCCAGTGATCGGCTTCAGGTCACACACTTCCAGTTTCTCCCCTTCTCTCCTTCCTACTGCAGGGAAAGGCAAATCTCTTGCCGTGGGTGCACATGTTGCTTTAGGGCTGCTCACCAGCTTTCAGGGCACTGATGCTGACCCTGCTCACTGGAACCCGCTGCAGCATCGGGAACAGAAAGCACAGCTGATTGCTCTTTACGGGCTGTATGAAAAATTAAACACATCTGTCTGCAATATTTCAAATGCCTTTTGTGTAATGATGATCCAAGTTACATTTAATGGCATAAATCAAAGAACTTTATTTTTAAACCTGGCTATGTCTCCTTAAAATGAATGCTGTTTTCATACTGTTTAACTTCTATAATGTATTGCAAGGGGAAAAAAAACTCCACCACTTATTTTCCTTTCTGCTGCAATGGGAAACCATATTTATTTCAAATAAAATTTACCACCATTATTTATTAGCAGGCAGAAAGCTTCTGGGTATAATAAAAATCTGGTACATAAAGCTGCAGCTTGCCTGAGGAAAGGAGGAATTAACTGTAATAAAACTTGTTTAAAGAGCCTCATAACTTTAAAAATACGAAAAAGAAGGGGGTAGAAGCAAAAGGAAAAAGGAAGATTTTTTTTTTTGGTAAATCACAAAATATTATCTGTTCTTTCTGCTAAGTTCTCATATGAAAACAAAAGACAAGTTTTCTTCTCATCGTTACATTTAAGAGCTATACCTGGAAGGAACATTTTTTTTCCCCCATTAGTTAATGTTGTATCTCTTGACAAAGAGCAATTATGTCTGATGATGATTTCTTCCCAAGTGGCAGATTATTATATTCCTAGTTTAGATACTTTTGATGGTCATCACACACACAAGTGGTCAGCTCTTTTAAGCACAACTAACCTCACAGTTACGTGTTCCTTTTGGAAACAAGGAGCCCAGCTTGCAAAGCTTCATTCAGGAAAATAATTCCAGTAACATCTAGAAACAGAATCATTTCCATTTGCAATGCAGAGGCAGGACTGCAGAAACAAAGCACGTTGAGAAACTGTTTTAGGGGGACTGTACAGTCACTTGTATACTCCAGACTGCCCACAGAGACAGCTTTAAGTGGGGCATTACTCTCGCCCTGCTGAGCAGGGCAGGCAGGGATGCCATTTTCTTTAAGAAGTTATTACAAGTCTTACCATGTGCATTTTCTGTTAGATACCGACTGTATTTACTTTTTGTGGGTGCTCTGGTCATCTGAACTTCAGCATTCAGTAAACAGCTTTGGTGCAACTAATATATACGCATAGAAAGTCCTCTGTGCAACAGCTGTATATGCAACGTTTCAAAAAGATTTACAGCACTCAGATTCAGTTACATTATAAAGGACAATCTTCTGCACTTGATTAAAAACAATTATTTGTGTCACATGCTGAACTGATGGTGAACAGTGGGTGTCCATAAGCTCAGACCTCTGTACTACCTTGTCAGGCAGGCTCTGCAAACAGACCGTGCTGCGCAGCTGTACGTGGCGTGCCCAGCCTGCCAGTGCCCTCACGGCGCAGGACAACCTTTTTACTGTATAAAATTCAGGTCACAGTATATTTATAAAAGCCAAAATACACTATTACCAGCAGATACAACTCAAACTCAACAAATTGCTGGTTTCCTGTTTGGCTGCTTAGCAGCCAGCCAGAGCCCTGCAGTACTGAACTTGCCTGGAGGTTCACCTTCCAGGACTGAAAGATAAGCTGCCAAACTTCACCCCAAAATAAACTCTGCACAGCTGAGTTATAAATTAATAATCAAAACTCACTAGACAGGATCTCCATGTTTTTATATTTTTGTTCCTGAAATAATCTTTCTCCTTCACTCTTTCCCTGTGGAAAACTGCTCAGCTTCACAACAGATAAATAAAAAAATACAGTATGAGCATCAGTAATATCCCAGCTGATAAAGGTGCTCAAAATACAGGAGAGCTTGAAAAAAAATTCAAAGAAATCACTGCATTGTGATGAACCTTAGGACATGATGCTGCAGCACAACACAATGAGTACGTGGCAAGCAGGACTGCATTTAGATTATTTTTGCAAATGACATCTGTTAATCACCATGACCTGTCTGGATCCTAACATTCTCCAAGATAATCTGCATTTAATTTCCTAATTCTTTATTATAATTAATAGCAGATATTTGTATTTAGTTCAACATGTGACTGTTGACACAAAGAGACGGACTTCAAACCACTCACACAGAAGTAATATGAATCGTTAGACTTTTTGGAAAAGCAAGACACTAGGTAGGTTTCCAGGGAAGGAGAAAACATTATTCACATCTGTTTTGGTTAGAACTTTTTCCCCAGAATCTAAAAGAATGAAACAAAATAGGGACACAGAGACTTACATTAGGAGTGCAGAGAACAACCTCAAACCGTACAGGTGAAAGTGTCACGAGAGTGCTTTTCCTTTAACTTTTATCCCATATCCCTGATTGAACTAAGCCAAATCCTTCCTCCAAGATTTCATATCAAACAAATAGGCTTCACGCTAAATAACTTCATTAAACAGCATCCAGAAAGGTGTATTCATGCCTTAGTCAGCCACTAGTATGCTCTTTCAACTTGCACCGCTCCTGACAGGACCAGCAGTGCTGGGCCCCACGTCACTTTGTGCTGAGCACTGTGATCTTCACATGCTTGGAGCAAAGGCAGAGAACCTGCACCACTACCAGCACCTTCTTCAACATGTCTTTTATTGTTGCTCTCCATCAGGAGACTCTGTCTCAGTAATCAATGGGAAATGGTTGAGAAAGCTGTAGAATTTGAAAATGACCAAGATGGATAGTTTGTCCAAACTTTACTACACAGTGTCAGATGCACTGTGGTTATGACCAGCACTACCCCAGCTGATGCTCTCCAGCACCTCTCTCAACAGAAAATGGGAATTTATGAGGCATAAAGAAAGATCAAAGGGACAGGTACTCTTCTGACTAATGTAAACCAGAAACAAGTAGAAGTGAGACTCAGCTAGAGCCAATTAAATGCGAAGCAGGTGTTAAGACCACATAATTTTACACTTATACAGCAACACTGTGATTGTTACAGTAGTCTGAAGGGCAACAGAATGACAAGTTGGTATTCCAGCACAGGAATCCCCTTTCCTCAGGAATGCAGCAGTGTTCATGCTTTCACCATTTCTGGACCTGAATAGAGAGGGTACATGGAATTCAAGAGGGATGAAGCCTCTGTGGGTACTCTGCCTTTCAAAGGGGTTCTGTAGTCCATAAAGGCAGAGACTTGCACACAGAATCCATTTTCTGTGCTATTAACTCTCTTAGTTTATAATGGTGTTTGTCGTAAGGCAAAAATTGTGTGAACAATTTCCTTTGCATTTCTGTGTGTTTTACCTTGGCATGGCTGGGTGCAGATAGTAAAAAATGTTGCACCACTAATATGGCTGCAGGCCTTGTGCCAGATGCCAAGGGGGAGTTTTGGCAGGTGAATAAAGTTTTCTCATCTCCTATGACCACCTGTTGTGGTCCAATTAGCAGTGGACAGCAGAGTATGTTTTTCTTATGTAACCAATGTAGTGTGAACAAGAAGCTGAGCATCATGAGCACTATATAATCTGTGTTTCTCCCAATAAAGTAGACATTTTGCCTGATCATATTGATCCTGGAGCACTCTGTCTGTACCCTTCCATCAACAGTTTATAATGGTGCTAATACTGCAAATGATGTTAACCCACGTTACAGAACACACTAAAATTTTCCATAATTTATACATTAACCTGCAACCAAACACTAGCTCCTTTTTGCCCTGTGTCCCAGTATGCATAGCTGCCATTTCTCTTCCAAGCCATATATTGTTTCAATTCCACAAAAAAGACCAGAATTATTGCCTTGCTGCTCAGTATAAAAGGAAGAATATATTTGACACCAACAGAATTGAAGAGCTTCTGTCTGCAAAGTATTAGACATTGGAGGCCTTCCACAGGCCTTTTTATTTTTTATTGTTGCTTCTGTAAAACTGTTGATGCAAGGGAAATACTCTGACAAAACTTAACTGATGGCAAAACAGTCAAACTGACAGTCATTATCAAAAGAACTGTTTCCAGAATAGGATGATAAGAAAATTAAACTAAGCTTCATTTTGGCTTCAGACAAATAATTCCCTGAACACTTTTCACAGGTACAGAAGTTGTGCTAGAAGTTTGTCTTCATTACCCAGCCCTTACTGACGGGGCTGACTTCATGGCAAGTCTCCCAGTAGGACAGCAACCAGACAAGACACCTATCAGACATCATTTGGAATTATATGCCCCATTATGAGGTAGGTAAACACCATAAAAGCTGGGGCAGATATAATCTTCTAGTTCATTTAGATTTCTAGATTTGATAAAAAGTATTTTACTGTTTCCTCAGTGACAGAGTTCTTGTGCTACTCCAATGACTGCTGAACAGGAGGAAGTCACCACATGAAATATGTTAAAGTAGACAGAGCACAATATTGTACATCAGTACACGCACTAAGTTACCTCCAACATGCACTGTAATAAGAACAGTGTATTGTCACAGGAGTCTCCATGGTATACCAGTGACATACCATGGCATAACCAGTGGAAAGGAAGATAAGACCCTGCCAGGGTCTATGTGTCACAAAACATGAAAGCATCTGAAGCAGCTGAGAGCTGGAAGGATCAACACAGATATCTCAATTCCTTCCAAACAAAACTGGTTGACATTTCAAGCCCTTCAGAAGTGTTTTGAAGACTTTCCCAAAGCCAGGTCTGCCAAAAGGCATTTTGCAAGAGAGCATTTAGACAGATTTAGTGTCACGAGATGGCTTCCTTAAAAAGCTTGCCCTTGCATTGGTGCTCTCCACCCACTCCAGCAAGAGTCCACCTCTTCCTCATCATTATCACCAGCCAGAGGATGGCTGCATTCTGATGATCTCAAGGCTCAGACATCCACTCCAACTCCCTGCAATGTGACAAGCTCTCACTGCAAATGAAACCTCTCAGCATCCAGGTAGACTTAACTTTTCATTTAAAACATCTTCAACTTGTGTTTGTAACTTGCCGAAACATTTTAATTGAATTTATTGCAAAGATGTGCTTCACGGAAGACAGTATCTACCCTTCTGAGTAGATAAGGACAGTTAGAGGTTTGACTTCACATCTGTTCACACTGTGATACTGCAATATATTGGAAAGAAAAATAAATAATCTTTCTGTGAAAATTAAATCCCTTCAGATTACACTTAAAAACTCTGCTTTAACCTTCAGGAAGGTGGGTTGTCATAGAGGATTGGTTAGAAATGCGAGGACATATGAACATGGCTAAGGCTATGGATGAGCTGCTAAAGTATAAGACACAGTCTGACTAGGCCCATGAGAAAGTCTGAGATAGCAGGGCCGTGAGAAAGCAGCAGTGTCCTTGGGTATTCTAAATTGAGCTGAAAAACAGGAGCTAGGCATTACCAAAACAAGGACACTTAATGAGCCACCTGTGTAAACAATGGAAAGCAGTTAAGATGATGTCACCACCTAACTGAGTACCAGTAATGAGCTTAATCTCTGTAATATTCATGAACCTATTATAGAGTGTATATTAAGCTGCTGTCAATCTACAATAAAGGAAGTTCCTGGATTCTCACATTGAGGTGTCTAGAGCTTTCTGTCGCGACAGGTTGTTTTTTTGATTATCTTGTTTTTGAAACATTGTCCCTGCTAAACAAAGTAACCTGCTTGGGACTGATGTACAATTCTGCATGAGTCCCCCATCATCCAACTGCTCTTCCATCCCAAAATACATCAGAGAAAGGTCTTGCAGGGGAAGAGACAATAAACAGTGAGAGAAGAGAAAGCTAGACTCATCAAGTGTACCCAGTTTGGTCTGTACCAATCAATCATAGACACTGTAACATCTGCCAAGCAGGTTCAGAAGCTTTGAGGAGTCTCTAACTTGCATAGCCAACACTTCCATGGTTATAAATTAAGAATAGTTTTGACAGCCTCTCAGAAACAAGCTCTGTACAAGGACAAACTCAACTTCAACGATGCAGCTATTCAGTTTGGAAACGCTGTGCATGTATTTTCCTTAACCCACATTAGCTTTTCCTTAAAACCAGCCCTTTGAAGGCACTACAGGTCCCAAAGGCCTGCACCCTTCTCCCCACTGGCTGCCTTTACCCCCGGTGCAGTTGGATGGGATGTGGATCGAGTGCATCACCTGGCATCACATCCTGGCTCATGCAGCTGTGCTCCTGACATGAAGGGACTACCTGGAGCTTGCTATTTTGCAAGGTGGATTTGAGGAAGCACTTACAGTCCTGTCTCTCTTGCAGCTCTAGAAAACAGGTAAAGCATTAGCTCCTCCTCCTCAGAAATATGCCAGACCAGCTTATCATCTGTGTATTTTATCCTGGAAAAAAACTGAAGCCAAACAAAAGTCCTTGAAATGAAACTGAGGATATCCTTTGACTTTTATCCAATTCTATTCAATTTATTTTAAGATAGTGTACAGAATATTAACCACTTCTAACAACCTTCTGCCCAGCAGATAAATTGAGGGATGTAAGGAGGGAGTCTGAAAGGATAGAGGCAAGATGGAAAGGAAGAAACAAACAGTTACAAAACTCATGTACTGTTGCATTTTTATATACATGGGGAATTAATGGAAGTGCAAAAATCTTGGGATATGGTGTGTTAAAAAGTTAAAAGTTTTGCTGTGGTATATTGATTTTTGCATGCCTACCGTGTTTTTTAAAAAAAGGTCCCAGTAGTCCCATCTGAAGTTATGCACAGCAAAATAGCTAATCAAGACTAGCTGATTCATCACTATTACAAAGATTTGCACTTTTCAAACCATTAACAAACCTCTAAGTCAGCTCAGCAGTCAAGTTCTTCAAATACTAATGCATAAGGCACAATAAGCACTTCTACTCCACGTACTAGTGTACTTTTTATCTTCCCCTTGGCACTCTGTCCATCCCACTGCAAACACATCCCTTTCTTCTTTTGGTCATCTGCTCCAGAATTTAATGGAAGGTGCTTCTATACATTCAGTCATGCTCACTCCTATACCAGCAATTAAAGAACATGACTTGGTGGGGGGAGGCTGTTGCCAAAGAGGTCAGTCAGGTGACACCCCCTATTTTCAAATTCCTTATAGAGCATTAGTGCCTCACTGTACAACACAAACCAGCGAGTCTGAAGTCTGAAGCAGCTGCTCCTGTACTGCCAAGTGGTGCCTGTGGGGAGGTGACACTGCACCAACCACTTTGCACCACACAAAAAGAGAAGGGGAAGAAGAGAACAGTACCTCAGCCAGAACCTCTAAAAGACAGTCCAAAATACAGGGTTGTGTGGGATGTCTCCCACGATATTCGGATCCTGTTTTCCTTCCTAGTTTTCCAGGACTGGTGATCACTTGTGTTTTCCCTACCTTCATGAACCTGGGAGACCAAAAACATGCCCTTCTATTTTATCCTGTAAGGAAGAAACAGCTAAAGGAGAGGGAAGGATACGGGATACAGGACTATACAACTTTTTTGCCTTTCACTTCAGTTCTTGTGAAACACTGGAACAACCAATGATGCATGCTTACAAGTATGGGTCACTGAATTGCCAGAATGCTAGAGAATCCAGCTGAATTGATAGAGATCATCCTTGTGTGGAGGAGAGAAACAGAGAATGCATTACATCTCCATCCAAGTAATACTTTTTGGCCCTGTCTCACATATCATTCACCTCTGGAAGCTGCAGAAAAGAATGGTCTATGAAACTGCCATGAGTTAGATAAAAACTGGCTTGATAGGTATTCTGAGGGCAGCTCTCTGTGGTTCATCAACAAAACAACAGGAGGGATCAAGCACAACTCCACTGAGGGCCTTCCTGGGTCTAGTCATGGTCAGTGTTTATTATCAAGCTGGATGATACACAGGTATCACCACAATGGAAAGGACTGCAGGAGACCTTCACAAATTTGAGGAAAAGGCCTGAAGATTCCTGCTGATGGATTTCAGTAAAGACAAATCACAGAAGTACAGAATATTCTGAGTTTGAAGGGGCCCACAAGGATCATCGTGTCCAACTCCTGACCCTGCAGAGGCCCATCCCCAAGAGTCACCCCCTGTGCCCCAGAGGATCAGCCAAACCCTCCTGGAGCTCTGGCAGCCTTGGGGCTGTGCCCACTGCCCTGGGGAGCCTGGGCAGTGCCCAACCAGCTTCTGGGGGAAGAACCTTTTGCTGAGATCCAACCTGACCCTGCCCTGACACAGCTCCAGCCATTCCCTGGCTGCTGTCCCTGCTCCCCCCAGAGCAGAGCTCAGTCCCTGCCCCTCCTCTGCCCCTGCCCTGACACAGCTCCAGCCATTCCCTGGCTGCTGTCCCTGCTCCCCCCAGAGCAGAGCTCAGTCCCTGCCCCTCCTCTGCCCCTGCCCAGGCAGTTGGAACTGCACTGAGGTCTCCCTTCAGTCTCCTCCAGCTGAACACACCAAGTGCCCTCAGTGTCCTCACACGCCTTCAAATCAAGGCCCTTCCCCATCTCCATGTCCCTCCTTTGGACACTCTCCAATGGCTCAATCCCTTCCTTCCATTGTGTCCTCCCCGAACTGCCCCAATATTGAGGTGAAGCCACCCTAGGGTAGAGCAGAGCAGGACAATCCCCTCCCTGATGCCCCCAGGACAGGGTTGGCCCTCCTGGCTGCCAGGGCACTGCTGACTCATATTCAACTTTCTGTTGACCAGGACCCCCAGGTCCCTTCCCTTGGCACTCCAGTATCTCATTTCCCAGTCTGTCTGCACATCCACACTCCTCCAAAGACAACAAGCACTTGCCCAGAAGACAAGAATAGGCTTTGCCAGCCACGTGAATTAACCTCCTACAGTGGTCAGTGGGGTCAAGTCAGAGTTTCAACAATGATGTCTACAAATACTTAGGGTAAAAGCTATGAAAATGATCAGTGGCTAAATTACATAACAAACAAGCTAAGACCAAAAGAATTAGAGTTATTTAGACTAGCAAAAAAGAATCTGAAAAAACATAAGTCTTTAAAAAGCTTCTACAAAGATAAAAGTAACTCTTCTGTTCTCCCTATCCTTAGGTGAAGACAAAATAATAAGTTTGCTGTGTTGACACAGACAGGTACAACCCTGCTTTGAGACAGGATGGACTAGCAGACCTCTTCACCTTCCAGATCTACTTCCCCATAATTTTATGAAACATTTACATCCTTTTTCCATAAGGGATTGTTTCTGAAAACAACAGTTAAAAACTACAGCTTTGGCTTTGGCCAGGTGAGTTTAATCTCTCAAACAGACTTTCAGTTTTGTGCCTGTGCAAGTTATGGGGTGCTTGTGGGATTCTGTAGCTACTGATGATAACCTTGAATTTGGAAAGTAAATGCTTTTAAGTAACTAAATTTCTATGTCTCAATCAAGAAATTGGTTAGATAGCAACCATTCAAATTTCAAAGTTTTGACATTATTGAATATTCCTGAAATCAGTTTTTACTGAATTGCTGCAAAACGTTAACTGTTTTCTATCTATTTCTTTGCATCAATTAGTACAGAAGGAAGAAGCTACTAGTCCTTAACTCAGCATCTGTATTACAGGTTATTGTTTTGCTCTCTCTTCCTTTTACAAAAGATAGAAAATGCAAGACTGCCACTTGGGAATTGGGAAGATATGATTCTGTAGAAAGGTTACAACTTTTGGCAATAGATTTCATCTTCTTTATAAAGGTCTGCATCTGCTGAGAGGGTTTAGGAGACATGATAATCTGCCACTATCCATTCCGAGTACTTATCTGATAGTGCACTATCCCCTCTAGAGTGACAGATAGATAACATGAGCATTAACAGAGCTAGAAAAGGCCTATTAATTCTACCTCTTTATAAACAAGCTCTGGATTGTTTAAGCAGGAAAGCACTAATCAAAGTAAGCAAGGAGACACTGAGCACTTGCAGGGAAGTCCCTGGAGTAGACTATGTGCTAAAGATGAAGTAAATGTTCGAGAAAGCCTATGTGGGAAAGAGGACCAGTTAGCAAGTTATATGTTACCCTTTTTATACAGCTGGTTTGTGTTGCTCTTGCTTGAACACAGAAATTCAAGTAAGCAAAAAGAGCAGGTTTTAGCACTAAGCTGGGAGGGTGGGATTGCCCAAGGGCAGAAGGACTAAAAGAGCAGAACCTCAGGTCCTGTCAGAGTTCTGTAGAGCAGTAACATGTAGAATTGCTTGATAAAAAAAGAGGGACTGCAACATGATGAAGCATAAAAGACAGGGGAGTATTTCAGATGAACAGAACCAGAGCACACAGGTTTGCTCCCTGAAGGGCTGTGCCCTGCTGCCATAGAACACTGGGCTTGAGAGCTCCTCAACCCTGATGACACTGCAAGGGCACCGAGGGACAAAGCCCTAACAAGGGTTCAAAAGGAGGCACAGCAGTAGCTGCAGTAGCAATGGAAACAGCATATATACATGCAGATTAAATCTGAAAGCCAGGGAACTGTCGTGAAGAACAGAGGTAAGTTGCTAAGCCACAAGAAAAATAAGAATTGGTATGCACATGTGCAAACACACGAGGCAGTTTTACACAGACACAAAGGGACACAGGGCAGAGTTTGAAACATGGGAAGCTTTACTACAGGGTGAATATGAATGAATACAAAAATACTATTTCAAGAGAAAGGTTAGCAGTGGAGCAACTGTGATAAACATCAGGATGAGGCAGAACGTCTGCTGCTGGAACAAACCCTGAATTAACAGGTTTGAATTGTCTGTCTGAAAGAGTGCAGGACACTAAAAGTTTCAGTGTTAAGACAAACAATGGCATGAACAACTCAAATTAAGTTCCTTGGGGAGTCAAATGACTGCAATTAATCTACAATGTCAAAACCTCTCCCCCTCCTTAGCAGAGCCAAAGCTGAGAGAAAAGCCACAGAACATTAGAAGCAGCTGTCAGAAGCTAATCTAGAGAGACTCCTTAAGCACTAGCAAATGCCACTGGGCCTGAGAAATCAGATGGTAGGCAGCAAACAAAATTCACTTCATCTCCAATTGGGAACCAATGGCTTAGACTGTATCAGGGCTACCAATCTTTAGAAGCCTCTGGAACAGGCTTTGTGACAGTATGGGGTCTGTCTGATCGTGTGAGAGGAAACTCCGAAAGCTCAAAGTGCTGCAATAAATTCAGGATCTCATTACAGGAACGCTGTAATAATTAGTTGAAATACCTTCTATAAAGCTAAATAGAATTACATCACAAGTGCATAAAATGCACTTCCCAAATTTACATGGACAAAAACCTATGCACAGACAAGATGCCAAAACACAGGAATCCTCAAGTTAATTCTGGCTGCACAACATTTATCTGACTGTTTCCCTTTGTAATGTGGGGCTTTGTCTTTTAAGGTACCAATGTGTCTAAATGAGCCAAACAGTGAAAGTGTGGTGCACCTATGCAAGCATGAACCTATGAACACAATGTTACCATAACAGTCCTGGACTAAAAAACCCCATGAAAACAAAACTTACTAAAAACTCCCTCCGAAACAAACAGACAGACAAACAAACAAAAAATGTTTCTGAAATTGATAATCTACCACAGGTTTGTTGTTTGTTTGGGTTTTTTAAAAAATTGCATAAACTCATTCAGACCACAAAAAACAAGAGATTTAGTGGAGATGATGGGATTTAATAGTTGCAGTAAGAACTGTAGTTCAAAATGTTGATTCAGTTCGCTTTGGAGAGTATGAATAACAGTTACTCTAATCTTCCCTATGATGTGAAAATAATTGCATGAATATAATAAGTGGAGGAATTAGCATAGCAGGGAAAGGAACTGGACTCTTGTATTTGTGAACTGCTCCAACCCCTGCCAGTACTGGCACTGCTGAGGCACTTCACAAGTTCCTGCACACCAGCTGCCCACACTGCTTCATGGGGGCCTGAAGTTATCCCTAGCTGTTAGCAGAGCTTCACACCCACTCTGCCTCTGAACAGGTTGTGGTAGCAGAAAAAACCCATGATTTCTGCCTTGGATGAAGAAAAATCTGTACAAGGATTAGCATAATTGAAGTGAAATTACTGTGGGAGATGTAAAGATATGTGCTGATGAAGCTTTAATACAATGTCTGCACCATACAGCAGTAATGGGCTGAAACTAGCATTTTTGGTCCCTATTACCTCATAGCTGAGCACCTTCACAGAGTGAAGTTTTTAGTCTGCTCAAACATCTCCTAATTTCCCACTCTCTAGGGGGGGTCTGAAGTTCCCATCTAAAGCTACATGAAAGAACATGCTCTCACAAGAGCTTTTGGATAAGAATATACCTATTCCACATTTGGATTAATCAATATCATATCAAATTAAGAGAATGAGCCAGAATATAGATTTCACTGCAGGTTAGGTTGTATCTGTAGCATCTGGGCAGTAAATATCTTCGTAAAGCTGGGCTCAGGGAGCAGAAGCACTGGTTTGCCCCTTGTGCAGAAGGGACCTCTCTTCAGAGGCTTCAACCTTTATGTATTGTTACTTAAAACCACACAGTACCTCATGAGTCAGATCAGTATCAGGTTTGATTTGCCTCTGGCTATTCCCAGCCCCCAGCACTTGCAATAGTCCCACAGGCCGTGACAGCACAGTTTGAGGCTCCAGACTATACATCCTCCCACTTTGTGGTTCCTTGGGACCAGAACTGGGCAGAGTTCCTGCTGCAGGACTCAGCTGGTTTTGTTCTGAACTGAGCTGCTGCTGAGTTAAGGCATGATGAGGAGCAAGCTTCCAGGCCTGAGGTCTGTCTGCCTTAAGGGGTACTTGATACACCCTTAAGGTGTATATACATACCTTGAATGTCTGTGTTCTCTCTTCATATAACATCATGTGGAAACAGGTGCATTGAGAAAGACCTGGAAGCACTTACACCAGTGCAGTTACAGGGATCTGGCTTTAAGACCCTGTCTCCATTGGCAATCATATTAAAATTCTTTCTCCCTGTGGCAGTGCAAATCTACCAGTAGGCAGAAAATCCCTGACATACCACTGAATTATGTAGACACGTACAGTAACAACCTCCAAGGCATCTGAGATAGGTGATTTGTAAATGCATTTATTCAATAAAAAAAAATATTTTAGCATCTGCTTCTAATCTTCTGTCATAAAATAAGTGAGTATAACTAAGGATTAAAAATCTAAATCTCCAACAATGTGCTTGATGGTATATTTTGCTCTACTTATTTTCAGGGGTTTGTACCCTGCCACAGATCTTACCAAATCAATACTCTCCCAAAAGCACAATTCATATTTGCTCTGAATGCCTCTAATTTGAGGTAGCATGATTTATGAATGCTTCAAGGGTACCTGCAGAATGGACGGATGCTCTGCAAAGAAGTTGAGTTAAAGCCAAAATCATAAAAAAAAAAGTACAGACAGAATTTACTCTCATTTACAGAGGGTTTTTGGTCTCCAACTGTAAGTTAGTTCAAGGTTTCATTGGATGTTTCCCCAAATTATAGGTAATACATATAATTGTGAAAGCACTCTAGCACTGAAGAAAAACATTCTTCAGCTCCCAGACCACCCTTTTAGCTGTGGTTGTGTGTAGTTTTAGGAGCTGGGAACCAGTCCAAGGGGATGACAACAGGTCTGTCCAAGCACAGAGGTAGCAAGGACACAGCCAACAAACACCAAACCCAACAGCTACAACAGCGAGAGCAGCATAAAGCAACAGGTCATCAACATTTCTTCATCTATTATGGTCACAAAACACTGCCCCAAACTTTGCAGAATGTTTCTTTTTTAGCAGATTTTGCCTCTTAACTACATCCAGACACTCCCCTCCCCTGCTTCCCCCAGTTTGAAGCAAATGGGAACATTTTAATGAAGAATTTGGAAAACAAAAGCAAAACTGACCAAGGTCTGATCTTACTGGAACTCTTCTATGTGGCAGAGTTATAGGGGATCATAGACTTGTTCTACCTGCATAGAAAAGGGAACTAAAGAAATCAGAAAATAAAAGGAAAATTCTTTCCTATTCTTAAATCTTTTATTAAAAATGCTCAACAACTTTAGGTTGTGCTCAGAGATGAAAATTTCCACTAATGTCTCTGGTTTCAACCATTTCCAGTCAAACACCTGAACGATACCTCACCTCTCGAACACAGCTAAGAGGGTGGAACTGAGCAAACACCTGCATTCACCTGCAGCAAAGGCCAAAACTTCATATTTTCCAAATTACTGTCTACACTAGTCCCCTCTCCATAATAATTATTTCCTGTGCTAGACTAATGAAGAATCAACACTCAGGTTTGGGGTTTTTCCTGTGTGTGGTTTTTTGATTTTGTTGTTGTTGCTGTTGTTCCTTAGGTTTTGGGTTTTTTTCTTTAAACAGAACAAAGGAACATTTCAAGTAAGCCTGCTCCATCTTTAGAAGAGAATAGTTCTAAAAAGGAATATATATATAGCCAATTTCAGTGTCTTATTTTAGTGTTATTTCACACAGCTATGAGAAAGTATCTGGAATTTCTAGACATTTATAAGTGAAAGTAGTGATCATTTGTAGTGAATATAAAGATGTTAGAAATATTACATTGCAATATAAGCACCCATTGTACAAACATATCAAAGAAGACAACTTAATGTCACCTTTAAAGGCTTCTAAGTCACTGAAATCTGTATTGCAATACATCAACAACCACCCATGTTACATTAATGTTCTAATTACACATATAAGTAATTCTTAGCAAAGGAACAGAGTCAAAAGGAAAAACACAAGCTCATATAATAAGTAACAAATAAAAATATCTTGGTCTCCAAGTGAACTATTTTGCAGCCAGAAAAACAGAATTCCAATAAAAATTATCCAGAGCTGAACAGGTTTCTAGCACTGTGCTCCTATATCCTGTCATGCAATCTGAACTCTGTGTATCAGTAATTGTGACAGAGGTCCCTTCCAGTGAGGTAAATGCCATCCCTCCTGCCTGCACAGACCGAGCAGGCACTGACCACTGTGCAAACCAGCACAGGCAGAGCTGCTCCAGGAACACAGGGCTATTTGCTCCCGTTTGCTCCTTTCACCTTTGCACAGACAACTTTCTCACCTGACACATACTTGACTTTGCTGGGAAAACACTGGGGAGACTCTTCTGGAAAAGGTAATTGCTTCAGAAACAACAGATACTGGAATGATAGTAATTAATTCTGGAAAGGAGGTATAAAAATGTTCATGCAGTTAATGCAAAGCAAATGCAATAGTAATGCAAATGCCTCAGCATTTGACTTGACAGCTTATTTTTAAGGTGAGAATTTCTGCTGCCATTATTTGAAATTAGTTGTCATTGTCAGAGACCTTAATTTATTTGTAATTATGTAATTGAACTCCAGTGACATTCTAGGAGTAAACGAAAAGCTCCTGAGATATTCATTTTGTAATAAGGAATATAAAAATTCATGTGGTAACAAATACATGCCAATTTACACCTTCTCTTAGTATAAATAACTCTTAATTAGGCCATTTTTCATATTTGTTCCTAATTCTGCAGGAGGATTTCTAGGATTACATGACAGCACTGATTTTACTGTAGCAGGGTTAAAATTCCATCTGCTTTTCTTGACTTTAACATTATCCAGTAAAACAGATTTAATACATAAATTTTCTTTACTTTTATTCAATCTTTTGCCAGCCTTTGCTAAACCATATTTTGAAGATAATAGCTGAACAAAGTGACATGGGTGTTTATGCTAGTATTTAATTATTGCTATTTTCCTTGCTAGATAAACATGATACAGTGATGGAAGAAAGAATACAATCGATGACTTGGGGACCCCTTTGTTTTAAAGAAATACCTCATTTGCATCATCAAGGAGTTATTTTCCTTCAAAATTCAGTGATACCTACATCCCCTTATGAAAGGATAATATAAGCCCTAAGGCTCGCTTACTTGTTAAAACCCATACGCTTTACTTATCCAGAAAAACCTTTAAGAAAAAAAGTTAATACGTTGGTAAGTCAAAGAAAGACCAAATCTTCCCCTCCAATGGGTGAAAACAGAAATATTTCTCCTTAGATTATTTTGCTGAACTGTCTGGAATAGCAATTACATTTTTTGTTCACCTTTTTTTGTTTACATTCAATCCATCGCATCTTTAATCTGCAAATATCACAAAAAACCCACTTTAGGTAGCCACCTGAAATCATACACCTAATTATCAGCTGTGCTTCCATTATCCCAAGAGGGCCTTTCCTTTTTCCAGGTACTAAGAGAGAGAAAGAATTAACAATAAGAACAATAATTAAGAAAACTTGATAAAATAATACACAAGGCAAAATACATCACAGCTTCAGATTTTCTCTAATATATCAAAAGCAAACAAAAGTCCTCAGCAAAGCATAAAATAGAATTCCCTCTTTGCAGCCTTTATGATTCTTAATAAAGATGAAGCCCACACTGAGAATCAATGCACTGACAGACACCACCTTCCTCCCACAGCCATCTCCTGCCTACGGTGGCTACACTCAAACGGGTTTAAACAAAAGTAAACAGGAGCTGGAAAACTTGTGTTCTCTTACCATCTGACAAGTCAATTAGCCCGAGGTAGTGGAAAAGTTTCAGAGAAGAGCACACCACCACTACAATCCCTAAAGTCTGGAGTCCCTCCGACTCGCCTTTAGTCCACATCTTTTCAGGCACCACACGGATACCTACTGGTGTGACTGCAAACAACTGCCAGACATCAGAAGCTGAGAAATCCTGTTTGAAGCCTTCCTTCCAGCTGCTCAGCTAAGTGCACAGCACATTCTCCTCTCCCCCTCTCTCATTCCCTTTCTTTCCCAACCTCTCCCCCCTCCTCTCTCACTTGCCTTTTTTTTTTTTTTTGAACATGCGAGCAATTTCTGCATTTAACCATAACCTATGTTTTTATTTTCTTTCACCTCAGGGCAATTCTCTCAGGAGTTTGCTCTGCCCCTGAACAATTGAGCACTGTGCTGCTAACCTCAGCAACATCTCACACAATTTTATTTTTTTTTTAAATACCTGTGATACCAGTCAACTTTTACATCTGAGATTTTCTCAGTAATTCTGCCAATGCAGGTGCTTTTTGTCAATGCCTCTTCTGTACTGCATAAGAGAATATGGGACATTGTAGGGGAGGAAAGGGCTTTCCTTTTCTAAATGCCTAACCCATGACATGCTGGGACATACACAAGCACGCTTCCCACATCCACGTCTGTGCCCACACAGAGCTCAGGACCTCCAGAGTAATTCTTTCTGTAAGCAACAGCTGCCCACAGTTCCCCTGGGTTGTCTGCTGGACAGCAAGCAGTGCACCCACTGGCATTTCACAAGTACCCACCACTGGAGTGGGCCACTGCTGGCTGGAACAAGCCCCCCTTGCAGGCAGTGTTTCACCAGGCTGCTGGCATGGGCAGCACTGCCGGCTCCTCGCAAGTCAGTTATGTATTTCCCCATTATCACCACAGATGAGAAAACACTTGGCAGGTTGAGCGTTTCATCAGGATGGCAGATGCAGTATTGCAACACCAGTAAAAGCTGTTTTTTTCAAGCACGCTATTAGATACTGGTATTCCCATGTGGGATGTTCAGAAGAACAGACATCATCCATGCCTTTAATTTTACAGGACTCAGAGGCTGTCTCGTTTTCCCCTCACTCCACCCATCTCCAGGCAGGCATTAACTCCCTCTCCCCGCAGTCCCCAGGGAGCAGGGTAGGCTGGCTTTCACCCTCCACACTGCTCCACAGCTTCTTCTGGTGCTGCCTCTGCCTTAAACTGCTGCTGATCACTAACATCAGGTGCAGAATCTCAATGGGATTTTGTGTATCACATTAACTAAATAATGCACTTGAATTGCTGAGAGAAACCCATATTAAAGCCAGGTTGGAGGTGCAGAGTACTCATACACACTTGAGTGATCAAGTCAAGAAGCAATGAACACTTTAGTTGAATTTGAGCTTTGTTTCTGTATGCAGGTGGCCAAATCACACTAGGAAATGTGTTATTCATGAGGATTCTCTGTCATTGGCATCTACCTCTCCGGAGCTCAATGGCATAATATCAAAGCCATTTCTCCTGATGAGTACTTTAGGCCAAAGGACTTTTTTGTGCTCTGTAGCATCTGCCACATCAGGTTTTCATTGCCCTGGATGTATTACTGTGATGCCACGTTATGGTTCATATTTCCCAGATTAACACATTCAGCTTTAAAACTATCAAGGAACTGAAATCACTGTACTGTCAAATCTCTCCCAGACAAGTTGAGGAGAATATGAAGCAGTAACATGTGACAAGCAGACCTGAAAACATTCAGATAATTCCTTGGTTTATCATGTCCTATTTCCATTAAAAAACCAAACACTACTGTCGGACGAGGGAAGAAAGAGACCCTCAATATGAGAATCAGCAAGCTTCGTTTATTGATCATTGCTAACAGCTTAATATATGCTTTATAATTAGCTCATACATATTGCAAAGGTTAAGCTCATTATTGGCTCTGGTTTAAATGTTGATCTCACCTCTTATGTTGACACTTAAGATGTTATTTCTGTCTCTCACTCCCTTCCTTTGTTGACACAGGTGGTACTCAGTTGCTTTTTGTTTTGCTAATCGCAATGGCCTGTTTACCAGCCAACTAACACGGTACAAGGGCACTGTAACCTCGCTATCTAAGATGTTCCCACGGCCTAGGCAAGCCGTGTTCTATAGCCAATTCCCTACACACTACTACACAAAAAAACCCAAATCGACAAAAACCCACTGCCCATCACATTAAGTTTGGATAGGCATATTAACCACAAAAATAACAAGGTTCTTTCCTGTCTATAGAAGGGATGTTTGTCAGATTTACTGGCTGTTTGGTGGACTCTCTGCTGTTTTCTCAGATTACTTAAATTAACAGATCCAAGAGCACACAGAAAGAAAGAGCCCACCTCACCCACTCGTTCCCACGCACATTATTTACTTGCAGATACACCTAATCACAAAGTTTCTTCCCAGCAATGCACAAACCTCCTGAATCCAATTACCACAAAAAAAAAAAAAATAAAAAATGATGCTATGAGGAGCAATGAAACTCAAAGCACTTGGCTCCCTAAAGGTGTGCCTTGCAATTCTATGTTCTCTCACTGGTAATGTCACACCTCTGCAGCTACTAAAGCCCTGCAGCAGCACCTTAGCAAGAGGCAGGGGGAAGGACATGGAAAAGTGTTAGTTCTATTATTTGTGTTACTGCAATTTATGCCAAGTCCAACATTTTTGATACCTTAGGTGTTCCTGATACGAGCAACTGCAAAAAAACCATGCAACTTCAGTCCCCAGAGCATTCACTGTTTGAAGACCCCATGCATGCCAGAAGCTCAGAATTCATTCGACAGTCTATCCAATGCTGCCAAAGCCAAATCATGCTTTTTCTCAGGTTGAGACAGTTTTCAAACAGGCTTGGAGGGAATGTTGAATGAGAATTTTCCCATTCAGAACCTTCAGGCTGCTTTGGGATCACCTTGATGCCAGCAGTTCTGTTTGGATGTTGCTTTTCCTCTCTCATTTTCCAAAACTTCTCAGACACTTGGATCATTCTTCAGTTGCTCATTACTGCCCCAAGAACAGGGATTCTTTATGCTGGGCACATGTTGGGCTCATGCTGTGCTAACATTTTAAGGAGAGTGCTGCTAGTTGCCTGACATGCAGAGCACCAAGTCCATCCATCAAATGATCCAGTTTGGAAGCCACATACTGACCTAGTGTTATGGTTTACAATTAATTAAAACAAATCAGCGCTCTCCTGTTTCTTAAACATTCAAATCATCACAAGTGACTGACTGAAGAGCTGACTACAGATGGCTCATGGAAGGCAAATTCTGTGGACCCAAATATTTCTGTGTGCTTTGTCCATAATAAGAACTCATTTAAATAAAAGATAGAGCTTTCCTCAACAGCTTACTGGGCCCATTACCTACAGCAATACTCATTCTTTACTGTAGTATTGAGCTAATGAGAGAAATGGTTCCGGGACTTAAACTAAAGAAAGGTTATTCAGGTTAGTTAGTACAGAAATAGAGGATCATCAACTCTTAACAAGAGACAGAAATATTAATCAAGAGTTTATTACACATTTTACTTGTGTCACTTCTGGAGCAATGAGAAAAACCCAAGCCAATGCCAAATAAACAGCAGGATTCGATTTTTTTTTTTTTTTATTTCTACAGAATTCTACAGTCTAAAACCACGCTGCATATAATTTCCTTTTCTTTTTCATTAGCTTCTGATGAATTTTTTCACACCAACCCCTTGGCTGGGGTGGGGGTGAGTCTTCAGGTTTTAGTGTTTGCTCGGCTTAGACCTTAATGACTGTCCTACTGCGTGCTAATGACCCCTCTTTGAAAGCTGCAGCGCTCTTTTGTTTTCCTCTCCCCAAGGCAAGGGGGAGGGAAGATTTTCGCCGTGTTTTTGCAGAAGTCGCAGTTGCGGAGAGAGAGGGAAAGGGCGTGGGGGGCAGGGCTGGCTGTATTTGGCTAGGAGGTGCTTGAGTTTTGGTGGGATTGCTGGTCCAGTGGAGGTCGTCGGGAGGAGAGTCCTTGCCAGCACCTGTTTTTTTCCTCCATCTTTCTCCGTGTTGGCAGCAGCTTACTCCCATCGGCAAAAGAGAGGGCGGTGGCCAGAGCCTGCCTTTAACAGTGTGAGTCCACAGGAGTAAATGACCTTTCCTCCTTTCCTCCCTTCCCGTGCTGGCAGCGGCCCGCGCCTCCTCCTCCGGTTCGTTCAACAGTGAAAACGTCCCTGCGGTGCCAGTGGTAGAGGGGCTGCGCGATACCTCTGCTGTCACGGAGACTGCCAGCATCGTGTGAGTTTTCCCCTTTTTCCGTGGCTCTTGCTGCTCCTGGCTGGACGGACGGACGGACGGACGGACAGACCGACACTCGGCCCCTCGGAGCCGGGGGTTGGATCCGCAGCGCCCCCTGCCGGCCATGGAGCGACACTGCAGCTCCACCTCCCGAGGCGCCAGCGCCCCCTGCTGGCTGTGGTTGTAACTGCGCCGAAAGGCAAAAAGGGCTTAATTGTTTTAATTGTTTTCAGTGAAAGTTGAGAAATGGGATTGTTGCTTGTTTGTTCGTTGTGTTGCCTATATATGTGTGCATATATATATTCTTTAGTAAAGACCTGTTATTTTTCTTTTCCACACCTTTCGACTGGAGCCCCTTAATTTCAAAGCTGTAATTACTCGGAGGGAGGAGCTTGGTTGTTTTTCCCATATCCTGCCCTCCTGACGAACATTTCTCTCTCGTTAAACCGAGACAGCATATCTGTCTCAGCTTTTAGATTGATGCTTCCCAAATATTCGTAAATTTGCTGCAAAATACATACTGTTACCCTCAGAGAGGGTAGCTTAAGGGACCAAGTGATTTTGACTAGAATCAGATGTGAAATAAATTCCACAGACTAGACTCTGGTTTTCTACTGTAGTCACTGAACAACAGATTTTATATAACAGCAACTGGAAGAACACTTTTCTAGTTATATACAGACAAGGTTAAGTAGGAACTTTATAAAGATCAATCAAAATAACATGTAATAAAAAGGATATTCTGGTAATAAAAGAATTGCTATGATGAATCATATAAATTATTTATGTAATCTATGATCAGCTCTTAAAATTGGTTGGGGGAAAATAGTACATCACACAAAGGTGCAAAAATCACAGCAAATTGGAGAATAACACTCCCCATAGCAGAAGCTTTTCCCGTAATCAAGCTATTTGGAACAGATTTACACTTTTGAACAGGAGGATTTGTCTCCTCACTTTGTTAAAACAAATGCAGCATGACATATTCTCAGTACACACACCTTCAAGAAAGCCCTGATAGTATTCTATGATTAGCCTGGTTTAAAACCCTTTTGTAATTTTGATTGACTATTCCTTTGCTATTATGCTATAATAAAGAATAAATAGGAACATATGATAGATTCTCTTTGTACAGTTCATTATTTCAAATATCTCTAGAACAGTTCTGTTTATGGATCTTCTGACACTCAGCAGTCCTGACCAGTCTTCTAACACAGTTATTGACCATAAATCTATTTCCGCCACAGATCTCTGAAGCCCTTCCACTTCTGTTGTGTTGTAGAAGTGGCATAATAAGACCACTCACAGCATTACAGGTGGCTACAGCATCAAGAATATGAATGTACTATTGTATACATATTTATCCAATATGATCTCTTTGTGTGTGCATAAAGTCAGTGGGTTTTATTGCTTTGATTTAAAGTTATTCACACCAAAATGAAAACTAGACCTTTCTCATGCGTGATTTTAACTTACCTAGTCCCAAGCAATGATATTTACTGCTTAAATTGCAGGTTTTTTATCAGCTTGCCTTGGTCACCGGTCATGTCTCTGTCCTGTTCACCATAGGTGATTAAGCCCCTTCTGTGTTTCTCAGACTTCTCTGGATCTGACTAGTCCCAAGTAATTTGTGCCATCTGCAAATTGTGTGGAGAAAAAAAACTACTTTTTGATAACTGCTGACTATAATTTCAAAAAAATTATGCTGTAAATTAGAAAGTCTGGTATTTAGGTAATTGATGATTTAGAGACCCCTCTAAAGTAGAATCTCCAGCTAAACTAACAGCCATTTGGTGCCAATGAGCTCAGGTCCTGCCCATTTGCATCACTACAATTCCACCCTGACCCCACTGCCTGCAAACTAAATGTACTTCATATCACACCGTTGTTTCCCAGCAGTTATTCACTGCTGGAAATTACTTTTTTTACTTTTTTTAAAGTCTTCTGTCGTGGTTTGAATCTTGTTTTCCCCCAGAGGCTAAGGAAAGTGGTAGACCCCAAGGGGTGGAAACCCCTGGAAGTTTTGGAGTTCTGCCCAATGGGCGCTCCTGCAGAAATGTAAACATATCACAAGCTCACCGGAGGAGCTGAGTTGTAGTTTTGGTTGTTGCAGGAGAGGTGGCCATGTTGTAGAGCCACGAGGAAGGGGCTCTAAGCCCCACAGGGGGGCTTTGGCCCCCAGCCCCCAGCCCCCAGCGGGGGCCTGCGGGGACCTGGAACAGCATAAAGCTGGGCTAGGTGCCTGTAGTTATGCCAGGAGATGTTTTCTCCATGGGCACAGAGCAGAAGCCAGCACTGACCAGAGAAACGGTGGCAGAGAGCCAGAGATAAGAACCTGAACTGAAGGAGCAGCAGAAGCAACATGCAGCACCAGAGAAAGGACTCCTGGAAGGAGAGCCGGGAAAAAGAGAGCCAGCAGCCTGAGAGACAGAGTTCTGGGGGTAAGACTGTACCAGCCCCCCAAAACTCCTTTGAGATCCCTCTGAGAAAAGAGGGAGATGGACTCCTATTAAGGAGAAGAGTTTTAGACGTGCAGCACCGGAGAGAGAGAGGAGCTGAGAAGCTCAAAAGACGTCCAGAGGAATGCGGGGGGAGTTGACCTTGGCTCCCCCCCCCTTGCACTGCTGCCACGGTGGCAGCCTGAGAGACAGGGCACAGAGGCCCTGCAAGGAGCTGAGTCTCCTGGAGATACCAGACCGTCACGAAGACCCCCCTGTGTCTTCGTGATATGACGTGGTGATACGACCTTGTCTGGGGTTACGAAGCCCACGGAAGACCCCTCGGTTGGAGGCGATGGGGCCGAGAGAGGCTTGAATACCTCCCTCGTGGATGCTGGCAGAAAGCCAGCTATCAGCTGCTGCATGCATGTGAAGAAGACAGACTGCTGCCTCAGAAGATGCTGCTGCTTAAGGACTGGAAGGGATCTGTCCTTCTTTCCCTCCTGGACTTTTATTTGGAGGGGAGAAGAGATCTGATCATTGTAAATACATATGTCATGGTAGAGATAGTTGTGATCGTGTGTATAATGTGATATGGTATTTATTTGTACAGTCATTGTAATATATTTCCCTTTCCCCCACTTTGAGTCTGGTGTGTTTTGTCTGGAAAAACCCATCTCACATTAGGTTGAGATGTGGGAGGGGGAATGGAGCTAGGGAATTGGATTTTGGGGCTATCTCAAACCATGACATCTTCGCTAATTACCACTTATTACTTTTGTCACTAGAGGTGCATTCAGTTTAAGGCTAGGTGAACCACAAATACCTCTTTAGTTAGTTTGGATAATACAGATGCTTTTCTATTAGTGCTGCCCAGGGAGCTGGGAATAAAGAGCTCAGTTCATCAGTTTGCCACTTCCTTGCTGTGTAAGTGCAGGGAAGTAATCGGCAGATTAAACCTTTTCCTGACATATCAATTGTCCTGCCATAACAAAAGCAGCTATAATTCCTTCAAATTTCCCCCTTACTTCATTTCATGAGAAGGTGCTGCTTTCTTATTTCTACCAATGTCTCCCTGCTTTGTGACAATGGTAGGGCATAGTTGGATTGAAGGACCTGTGGACAATTTATGAAGAGAAGCAGGAGGACCCCACATATTTTTCCCCTTTCAGAGCTAGTGACTCCCAGCCCTCTGTGTGCCTGTTGGCACAATTCATCAACTTCACAAAACACAGGAATAGCTTTGGAAGATTACAGAAATCTAATACATCATTAGTGGCTTTTTCCAGAACAATTTCCAGTACAGACAAGCACATTGAAGTTATCGCAGACTGCACAATGGAGGATTTGGCTTTACTCTGGACCTCACGATGGCAAAACTGGTGTTTGTTAGCAACGCACACACAGGTCAAAGTCACAGCCAGCCTCCTATGGAGCTACAAATTATGAGAAGACCAACAACTAGCAAAGAAACCATGGAACCTTGAAGGACTAACTTGAACCACAGTTTACTTGCACACTGTTTGAAATTGGGTAGTATACAATTGAGGCAATATATAATTAATGAAAGAGCAACAAGAACCTCTCCCAACTACTAAATATCATTGACAGGCTCTATTGCACTTTTCTATTTAACTAGCTTTCCCCTATTTCTCTAGATTTTTAAATGTAAACCAACCCAGTTACATAAACTACAGCAGCAAACACAGCAGACTCCTCCAAGATCACGGGTCACGCTCAGATTTGCAGAAGTGCTCTCAGGATGCTCTCAGGATTGACCCAAGGAAGTTCTCCAGCACTGAACATCTCTTTTCAGCACTGTTGCTGAGGCTGAATGGACTGCTAACAATGACTTAATAACCTCAGCTGCACTAGGAGGGGAGACAGGGAAAGGCTGCAGGATGTTTCTCATTGTCCTACTTTTAAACAGGCAATGAAAGTTGAGTAGGACACATGCTGTGAGGAAAAGAGGAGTAGAGGAGAGACAGTGAAAAGCTTAAAGAAGAAACAGGAAAAAATGTATTTCAAGTCTGAAATAAGTAACAATGAATAAGGGCATGTAAAGGGAAGAACAGATCTGTGAAGGACTTCGATGGGGCTATATATGTTCAACATAAAACTGCTCAAAAATAGAAAACTTGATGTTTCAATTATTCTGGGGTTCATTCCCCAAATAGGGAAAATGCCACTGCATGAGTCCCTGAAACCAGCCTCTGCTGAGCCCCACATCCAGCTGAGCATTTTCCCTGGAACCTGTACTCAGAGGTGAGCATACCTCAGCAAATACCTATCCCTGATGGACTAACAAGTAGCCAGAAGAAGCTGTTAAAAACCCCAAATAACCAGAAGACAGATGTGCTTTGCAGTGGCAGTTTCTTGCTTAGTGGATTTCTGCCACAAGCAAGAGGAGATGTGACCCCTCCCTCATGACACTGGCGATTACTGTCCGGTTCTGGAAGCAGTTAAGAGGCATAAAGCTGCCATCGAGTTGGGCTGCAGTGACTTTTCTCATCACAGGTAGCTTTTCAACCATGTGTGTGTATTTCCCATGGGCAATAGATTGTCACAGCTTCATTCTCACTTTTATTAAAAGTGATAATAAACTCTGCACTTGGACTTTTTTCTTATATGCTTTGTTGCTCCAGGTGTGAGATCCTGCATCTGAATCTCACTGAATTATTGATGTGGGTTGGAACCAACTCACTGTGTGTGTGCATGTGGGGAAGGGCTGGGCCTGGACCTGCAGGTACATGGTAAGGCCTGTGCATAAGGCCTGTGCTGAGGGCACAGGGCAGAGCTGAAGGCCCTGCTGCCCACACACAACACAGGGCAGAGCTGAAGGCCCTGCTGCCCACACAACACAGGGCAGAGCTGAAGGCCCTGCTGCCCACACACAGCACAGGGCAGAGCTGAAGGCCCTACTGCCCACACACAGCACAGGGCAGAGCTGAAGGCCCTGCTGCCCACACACAGAGACAGGGCAGAGCTGAAGGCCCTGCTGCCCACACACGACACAGGGCAGAGCTGAAGGCCCTGCTGCCCACACACAACACAGGGCAGAGCTGAAGGCCCTGCTGCCCACACACAGCACAGGGCAGAGCTGAAGGCCCTGCTGCCCACACACGACACAGGGCAGAGCTGAAGGCCCTGCTGCCCACACACAACACAGGGCAGAGCTGAAGGCCCTGCTGCCCACACAACACAGGGCAGAGCTGAAGGCCGGTAGCTGGGCTGTCAGTCAGGGCAGGCCTGCCTGGTAGCCTGACCACCCCACAGCCCTGCAGCCTGTGACTGGCTACAGCACGACTCACTCTGGCCTGGAAGGCACCTACGGGATATCCTGCCTGGGAGGGAAAAATGAACTCTATAAATACATGAGGCTCCATGTGGTCTCCCTCTCTCTCTCTCCTTCCCTCTGGTCTCTCCTGCAGCATGAACCGTGTGAGTCAGTAACCATTTCTTCCTCTTCTCCTCTTTTCCTTCTCTTGTGGGTAACTTAAAACCAATGAACTGTGTTTTACTAAAGCTGGTATATGGATTGTTTTAGTGGGTGTTTCCTGTGGAATGGGTCTTTGTGCTGAAATGCTTTTTTCTTGGTTGTATTTTACACCTGTAAAAACCTTTTGCCAAAATATCTTATTTTTCTCACTAAATTAAAAATAGTTTCTCTTAGAGAAGTGTATGTGACTCTTTCTCCGGATGCTAATTAGAGGTTATAACGAACCAAAAGGCTTTTAAAAAGTCTTAAATAAAAATGTAACCACTCTGGGCAGTTTATAGCTAAATCCAGAGCACAACACCAGGTTCTTATTGAATTAGGTAAATGAGAATGAGGATGAATAGGTAGGTTTAAGCCCCACAAAGACGTACAAGAACATAAGTGCTCATCACAGAAAATTGAAACAGGACAAACCACAGGTTAAAAGCAAAATTAATCTTACTTAACTGATGTCATACCCAGTTATTTGACATAACTACATTTATTATTTACAGTTTCTACAATGACTAGTATATTGCCTTTCCAATGCATGTCGACTTGCTGATAACTGCTAATATGCTCCTTATGAACGTACCTTTTGCTTATTCCTTTCACTCCTATTTTGCTTATTGGTAAAGCAAAATCTCCTGAGGAATAAAACCAGTGAAAGCATCCAGCACTACATATGCTTTACTACTCTCATACTCCCTCCTCCCTGATGGCTCTTCTGACATCAGACAAAGCAAGATAATATGGAGCTGGTTGTTGTGGGGTTTCACTAGAATTATGTGAATTTACTGGAGTCTCCAGGAACTTTATAATTTTATAGATCTGTTAGTTGGAAGGAATATCAGATACACCTACTGCAACCTGCTGCCTGGAGTAAGACCTGCCTCATTGCCACCACAGCACATGCCAGACTAGTCAAGACCTGTCAAGACTTGTCTTGAGGGTAACAGAATCCAAGTAATCAAGAAAAGACAGTAAAAAAATTGTGTTTTGGAAGTCCAGAAAGTTTGCAGGAACAGTCATGAATTTGGAGAAGGAAGAGGAATTCCAGGAAGCCTGGCCTTCACAAGCAGTTTGCATCCCTCTTGAACAGACACCAGAAGACATTGAGTGCCATAAGATAAATCTCTGCTGGTGACACCTGTGCCAAGTAGATGAACAACAACTCATTTATTTGCCTCATTGAAGGTCTAGGTAGTAATTGAAGGCATGCACTAAAGAGCATGATTACATTTCCTATCACTCCACTACAGTAACAAGTGTAATTTAGTCAACCATACAGTCATCATAACTCCAGTGGCCTCCAATCAAGACATCCCCTGCATTTACCCATTACCCTTTACTTTTAAGTGGTGAACTGAAGAATCAGTATGCTTACTGCATTTTTAACTCACACTCTAATGGCATATTAAACTGTACTCTCGTTTTCATATAAGAATAATACAAAGTATTGCCCAGTAAAGATCATCTCATACATTTTTCTTAGTTAGAACAGGCCTAAACACTGAAAAACACTCTCCACTTCAGGAATACTGTTCTTCACTTGTTACATTAAACCATGTTTTCTCACCACTTTTCATACTGTCCTGGATTTCTTATTTTTAAGTGACCTTAAAGAATGAACACATGCACAAAACATTCTAAATAAGCCTATATTTCTTTCACTTACTGAACTGTTATTATTCTTGTATTTAAATATTCTTTCTGGCATTTAATCTTCATTTTGACATCTATGCATTAGTTGCACTTAGGTGTTTATTTTATCATTGGTAATTTGTAGTCCTGTACACCTAGCTTGAAAAATTTAATTTAATTAGTTATTTGCATAATTATACTGCAAAAGATAGTGCCACAAAAATAGGGTTACTAGAAGGAGATCAGAGTAATACATTCATGAAAGTATTATGAAACTGTATAAAACTAACTGTATTTTAGATACATCACAGTGAATTATGAAATAGTACCACACTATTTTAGATACATCATGGTCTCAAATCACACCATTCCAAAAATCTTTGAAAACCTCTACAAAGAAGCAAAACTCTTAGCAAACAAAAAGGCCAATTTATAAAGCCAGTGCCTGAAGTAAAACTTTCTAAAGTAGTTTGTAAAGTATAACATAGTCAATAAAACCTGAAAAAGCAGTTTATGCTTTAGAACAAGTAAAATATGTGTAAAGAGAATTTTTAGAGGGCTGTCTGGAAAGGAGGATGGTTTTGGTTTTGCCAGCACAGCTCCCACTGTTAGATGGATGGCAGCAGTTCCATGTAACGTGCTCAGTAGAGGAGTCAGCTCTCAGTTTACCAGACTGACCCTGATTTATGAATTACAGTTTAACTGCTCCTCTAGTGGCAGCACTATTTAAATTCTGCTTCTTGCCACAGGAAGGCTGACATTCATGGAAATGAAGCACATGAAGAGCTGCAATACAGGTGCACATGACCGAAATTATACTTAGGATGTTAAACTAAGCAGCAACATTAGATAATCAAACTCCTTTGTGCCTCTTCCCTTAGGTTTATCCAAAAATGTTCTATTACCAACCAAGCTGGATGTTGGTGATGGAGCCAGCATCCTTGCTCACTCCCACATTGCTGCTACCAGTCAGGCAGCAGGGGAGAATACAAGGAAAAGAGTATATATAGGCCAGGTGGGACAGGGCTTGGGACAACCTGGTCTAGTGGAAAGTGTCCCTCCATGTGGCAACCAAAAAAGATGAAATTTAATGTCCCTTCCAACCCAAACCATTCTATGATATATTTTTTGTACAGGGGAACTGAAAGGACAACAAAGCAAAGAGTCAAACTCTGAGATAAACCCTTCAAGAAAATCAGAAGATCAGGAAGAAAAGTAAAATACTCAAAATATATCAAAAGATGTTTTAGATGCATAGAAAAAATCAGTAAGGAAAATAAAGGTGCCCAGGGTATCCTGCAAGCATACTTACATTCTGAATTTAAACTTAAATTCAAGGGCAAAAGCAAACTGAAGTAGATTTATGACTATAATGTCACATCTGGGAAAGGGTGAATTTATGCTCATACTTTTGGTCTGTGTTTGGCCCCAGCCACCTGCAGTAGTTTATACTCTCCCTGCCAAGTTCACTGATAAAACAGTGAATTTGTCCTTGGAGGGAGAACTTCTGTATAAACTGTTTTAATTGGTGTTGTGTGATTGGCTAATTGTCCTCCAAGGTCGCTTGAAGGAGAATTTGAGGAGGAGGAGGATGAAGTAGCGCCCCCAGACTCAATTAGAA
Organism: Manacus candei; assembly: GCF_025592945.1. NCBI lineage: Eukaryota > Metazoa > Chordata > Aves > Passeriformes > Pipridae > Manacus > Manacus candei. The sequence continues at coordinate 278,501 of NW_026138189.1, forward strand.
AAGACCCCCAAAGCATACTGCGCGTGCGTGAGGGGATTTCCAAAGTTCTCACGCATGTGCAGAAGAGGTGCACTGACATAACCGGGAGGTGGGACTGAGGGCCTCGGGCTGGGCGGTGCTGGCCACACCTGGGGGGTTGTGGTAACTCAGTTAATTGTATAAAAGCAGATAGTGCTTTCTTGAAAGGGAGCTAGCTTTACTTCAAGGACAATGTTGCCTTTTGGCAGGGACGCCTGCCAGTTCGTGAATTTACTGACTCTCCAAGGATGCAGCTTCTGCTATGGGTAATTGTAGGCATGCTAGGTCAGTAAGAGAACTTTATGGGCAACAGCTGGGTAACTGGGGAGGTCGTGCTGGGGGCTTATTTCTCTCCTCCTTCCTCCCTTTTGGGTTTGTTCGTTTTGTTGGCCACCTCTTGGTAATAAATATTGGTTTTTGTTAAGCTTTTAACAGTGTCATGGTTCCAAGTTTCAGTATGTCTCGAACCCCTCTCTAATACAGCAACACAGGTAGAAGGATGATTTGTATATACAGCACATCCCTGGTCTGTAAATATTCATATTTGGGGTACACTATGTATCATGCACACTTCAGCAGGTAGAATACTCCCTCAACAATGGACAATCTTCTTGAATAATTATATGTATCACTGTGCTGGTTTAAGATTTAACCAGCAGGGGAAATGAACTCAACTCAAAGGAGAGATTATAAGTCAGAATAACAATTTATTAAAATAATACAGTAAGTACAATCATACAAACATACAATTGGTCTTAACCCACAAAACCCAAATGTATAACCCAGCACCCTGGGGCATGAACAAAGTGGTGTTCCTTGGGCCCCCCCTTGAGTCCAAAGTAAAGGGAGAGGGGAAAAACCTGCTGGTGGGAGAGCTGCTGCAGTCTGGTCAAAAGTGGTGATTGCAGTCCAGTTGAGGGTGGTGGTCTCAGTCTGGTTGAGAGCGATGAGCTGCATTCTTCCTCTGGATCCCATGAGTGGTAGCAAAGTTCTGAAACTCCAGGTTTATATATTCTCCAGTTCAGGCAGGAATGGTCAATCCTTCCCTCAGAGCGGGGAATTAGTTAAAAGGAATGGTCAATCCTTCCCTCAGAACGGGGAATTCCATAAAAGGGTATGAGGACAGGAGCATCCCCCCACAGGCAGGCCCCCCACCCCCCGACAACAGTTTCTGGAAAATGGCATGGAGGGCCATAGAATACACAGTTTTGGGCTATACCTATCTAGTGATGAATCGGTCCCAGTTGTTCTAGCTAGGACAATCACAGTTCCATTTCCATGGTTAAGATGATACCAGAAGTATAGTGGGGTGAGAGGAGGTAATTTCTTCAATGGCCTTCAACATGCGAAACTCAAATCTAACTTTTTTCCCAAGAAAAGTGAGCTCTTTAAGTATAGAAAAACCTTCCAGAAGATTTATTGCAAGGAGATGAGAAAGCTTAAGAAAGCTTAAGAAAGCTTTCCAGCCTGGAAAGAGGCATCTTTCCCAGAGACAGCTTTAGATGTTTTCTCCTCCTGCATTCCAGAGGAAGTCTCCCTGGTACGAGAAAAGATAAGTTCTTGCAGACCCCACAGTGTGGGGGCCAGGGATGATAAAAGACCTGAGAAGAAGAGAGGGTGTGTCTTTCCCAGGCCAGTGCAGTTTTATGTCAAAATGTTAAGTGTTCTTGGCTTTTGGAGATAAATGCTGATAAATTCTTCTGTTGCCTGGTATTTTAGGGGTAACTGTCCATAATCTTCCCTTGCAAGCTCCTTGATAAGAGAAACATTCATCTGCATGAAAGTTTTTTGATCTTATTGCAAAGGCACTTATGCTCTGAAGGAAAAGAATTACACACCTATTAGGCTAATCCCAGTACCAAATGGGACAAAACCAGGTTCCAGAAACAGGGACAGAGTTCAGTGTATTTTAGAAGTGCTGGACAAGGGGACTGGAGGGTTTCTGCCAATGTCTGCAGAATAACAGCAATTCCATAGACTCCTACCCCAGAGGTTTTCCAGGAACAGCTACCATACTGTAGCACAAAACTGACATTGGTGCCACAAGCCAAGAAGTTTACTCTGTGTGTCTAAATACATACATATGATTATGCTGACCATGTGATGAGTTTTTATCATTTGCACTATGACATTTCTTTAAAAAATCAAATACGCAGTATGCAAAGTATGAAGATGAAAGGCCAAAACCCATTATGAATTGTGCTGGTCCAGTTCCACTGCCAATCCAAATTTTGGTTGGTCCAAGTACAGGAAGATTATCGCTCTCCAGAACATTGCCACCGATTACCCAAAGAGCTTTTTAAGGAAAAGTTAATTAAATATGTCCTTATCAATTAACTAGATATTTTCTAAATGGTCTGTGGTACTCATTGGTGATTTTAATAAACCTTTGTCTCTACTTAAATATTCCTGTCAATTTGCTGATTGGAACCCATCCTAACTAAAGAAAGAGTATGACAGAAGATGCTACTTTCCCCTTCCTCCCTGCAATTTCATTAAACCAAAGGTTATTAATTGCAAGGTACATTATCACAGAAAAAAGTGCAAAGCTTAATTGCTATTATTAAACTAAATATCATGGATGCATCAGTGGATGTTTGTGACTGCTCAAATACATCCTTGCTCAGGCCTTGAGGGTAATACATTTACATGAAATGAAAGGGTATTTCAGTTGTCAGTACTTGTTCTGTTCAGAGTGCTTTTGGGCAAAGAACAAACCCAAAAATCTAGCAGTGATGCCAAATTATATCCAAAGGTATTGGAGATAACAGTTTAGTTAATGTAAAACATGAAACACTCTTCAGTACGTTAAAGATTCCTTGGCTGGATCTTTCTCTGTCCTTAAGCATTTTACATTCACAGCAAGTAACTAATTATTATTAACTCTTTTGTTAATCATACACTACAATAAACTTGGGTTTATATTAGATTTATCTTCCAGATACATTTTGAACAAAAGTACTTATATGAATTCTAGAGGTGTAACTCTAGATCTCTGCCATTTCCAGAGAGAAAAAAAAAGATGTCACCCATCCAAACTCTTAACTCTCTACTCAATAAGGAACTACTGAGCAGTATCCCATTTCCATCTGGCCTTGAGAATTGAAGGATGCTTCCCTGCAGAAGAAGAAAAGCATGCAGGATAGCATTTGGGAAATGAAGGAAGGCAGAAATTCTTCAAATTCTGGCAAATCACGAAATCATTCCAGCAGTTTAGGCTTCTTAGAGAGAACTATAGCACTTCAGTGAAGCAAATGTAACCATTTGAGCTACTATATAAAGGTTTAGTTTGCTTGAGGGAAGCTATGCTGAGAAAATATCCAGTTTTCTGTCCTCCATTCCCACTGTTTGGTGTAACGTCTAATTGTCACCAAGGCAGCCTTTACAGACTGGCCATTGCCTACAACTGAATTGGAACAGAGGCTCTGCTGGCAGCATTAGTGTCTTTCTGCCTAGTTTCACCATTTCAGCTGCACAGATTGTTTACAAGAGAGATTGCTTTTGGATTAAGAAAAAGTGCATCTGTATCTTAAGGCATTATGGAAAAACTTATACATCATGATTATGGTGTTTCTTTGGAAAAGATACATGCATATATTTGTGAATATGTGAAGCTTTGTGAGCCTGGAAACTGTTTGCAAGACTCTCAAATCATTCAGTTCCGCAAAGTGCACTAATCCTGTTTCAGTTGCTACCTCCAATATCATCAAAACAGCAAAGTGGAAAACCACTTGATTTCACACCCTAAGAACGTCGGCAGATTGGCATGGATTCTGCTAAATAGCTGTTCTAAACAGGAAGGAATTTTCTAGTGTTTAGTTTTTTGTCCAAGTTGCAAAGCTGCAATCTCTTGTGCTAACCTGCAAAAAAATTCAATTCCTGTGTAGGAAATTCAATTCCTGCAGGCAGTCTGGAGGTATAAGTACGAGTAAGCATTAATACTTAGGTTAGATTTCTTCAGACCTGCATATAAACTATTTTCCAGTGGAAGATATATCCCTATCTATTTATGTATATCTTCTTGAACCACAGACGAGTGTCTGCAGAGTCAATTAAGAGAGAAATAGCATCTTCTCAAATAACATAATCTCAAGTCTACTAAAATTTCACTATTATAACTCTAGAAAGAGAAGGTGAAGTTGGCATATTTATTCAATACATTCTGTTCAGTTTATACAGTAATTGTGCTCAGAGGGGTCATTAGACAACACATAGATTTGGAAATGCCAAACAACAGCTTTAAACTTTAAGTGTCAGTTGAGGATTCTGGTTTTCACTTGTTTATGATGATGTTGACTGCATGGACATTAATTGACTTTAATGGCGCAATGTCATTTCAGGCTTTGCTTTGGTCTCTGCTACAACTCCAAGGTACAGAGACAGGGGATTATCTGTGTCATAAAGCTGACAAGCTTTTGTTTTGTGCTAACAAAAGCTGAACTGACAAATCTTAAACAGGGGCTGTACTTGAAAGGAAAGCTGCACCTTGCATTGTGATGAATTGCCAACAGTGAGCTGGAGCCTACATGGGACCAATTTCTTCAGTCCCTCTCTTGCTTGGTGTGCTGGAGGGAAAGGATGCAGACTCCCACACGCATAGCCAGGCAGCAGTGAAGCAGATCAACTCATCATGCTTTGTACCACAGACACACACAAATGAATCATCAGGGCACTGGAGGCCCCACTGCAACTTGGTGGGGACTCGCTGCAGACACACGAGAGCTGGCAATACACCACCTGGATGGGAGGTATGTGAAGTCCTTTTCTGCACACCTGCATTCTGCCCAACTATCTATAAAGCACACAATAGTTTGGCTTTGGTGGTAATGCCCAATTTCTATCATCTTTATTTTTCTCTTGGGTACATCTAAGTCAACACTACTTTGATACTGGAACTTTTACTTTCTCATTGTTGTTCAGTCTTGCCTGGTTGAGGTGTTGCTGTGTTTCACTACTGTTATGGTACTCCTTAGTTACTGCTAGGTTATTCGCATAAATGCTATTACTTGTGTTAAACAATAACTAATAGGTGGCCAGTGTCAGCCCTTGCTTGCTCCTAACATGCTACAGGGAGTCACAAAAAGAGAGAAAACATGGATGTTATCCCAAGACTTCAGAAACACGGTTGCTGTGCCGGGGAGAGGTTTTGAAAACACAGTCAAGCCACAGACACCAAGATGCCCTGGTGTGTTTAGGGGCCCATCTGCCCTGAGCTCTGGCTCTGCTCCCCTTCCACAAGCAAGATAACGGCACTGCCTCAGAGGGCTCTACACAATCAGTGGGCTGAGTGCTGTGCAACACTAGGAAGTTACAGTATTGGGGCACTAAGAGTCTAAGAGCAAGTGACAGAGCAGTGTGAAATGCATAAAATGGCAAATTGAAGCCATGAAACATCCATTGGTACCAATGTAGGCCTTAGGCCTAGAAGAAAACTTTAGGGAAGGCACATACTTCCATTTTCATAAAGAAAGTAGTTACCGAAGAGGCCATCAGGGGAACATAGTTCCAGTAATGGGGAATTAACAAGTTTCTGTAATTAGCCAATTATCTTAGATATAATTCATTAAGAAGTTGCATGTTCTCATGCAACTCCCAGCCTCCGCTTTCCAACTAATTCTCATTGCAGAAAAGGGTGGGAGAAGACTCAGCAAGAGACATCTGGTGCAACTGCTGCAGTATCAAGCACAATGTAAAGCTGACCCACATCTCTGCTCCAAGGAAGAAAGCTGAAGGGACTCAGCAGCTGCAGATTTGTCCAGAACCAGCTGCCATTACGCAAAAGATGGGTAATTTTAAGTAGTAGTCTGACCATCGTGGTCAGACTACTGATCAGAGCTACTGATGAACTGGCTCAGATCAAGGCAACACCTGGCAGCACAAACCTCCGTGCAGGGTAAATCTTGTGTATCAGAACACTCAGGATGCACTATCTAGAGTCATCTTAGAAAGTTCCTCCAAGACCCTGCTCTGCCAACACAGTATGTGCTCAACACATAGCAAAAATCAGCAAAGACAAAGGGGCAGGTACAGGAAGCCTTAAGTCACACCTTTCTATTTCCTATTGCTAGGTCTTTGCTCAAATATTAAAGCCTGATATATTCAAAAAGTATAAGTGTAGCAGTTCTTCAGTTCTGCCTGAAAACCACTGATGGAGAAGGAGTGTTAAATTCTCTTTCACAGCAATTTTTTTTCTAAGTTATCAGCTCAGCTCTCTGTCTCCTTTCTTTTTTAGGATTAAAGAAAAGGAAAAAAACATATAAACTGGTTTTGCTTCCATTTCTGCTTACAAGTCAAGCCATAAAAATCTGTCTTAACCTCTATCTGATCATGAGGGAAACATTCACTAGCTGCTTTTGGAACTGGCACTGCAACTGGGGCTTCTTCTAGTATAGGACTATTTCTTGAGAAGCAAAGGTCTCCATTCCCCAGCTATAACAAAATAGAACTAAGTCCTGAGAGCCTTCCTTTTGTAGTTTGTCTGTGGATATCTTTTCCAATTCTGGATGATATGGTTTGTACACAACATTGCTTAAATGAGCTTCTAGTTGTATAGTACATTGAAATTCAGCAATATACTAAGAAATGGGAGAAAATGCCCATACAACCTGTGTAATAAGGAAATAGCTGCAAAAGAAAGCAAATGGGCAAATTCTTTTGGTAGAAATTCATCTTATGTAAATATAAAGCAGTAGATAATTACCACTTCTACTATAGAGCTTTCACCTATAGTTTTGGAATATTTTACAAAGAAAACTCTAGTAAAGAAATCAAAAGAAAGCAAGGGAATATTTTCTAGAGCCCTGAACGGAAACAGGGCCAAAGGTCAGGTTTCCTGAATTTTTGAAGAAGCTTAGTTTGGTACTCTGCCTTTTTACCTGAACTCCTTAATTCAACTTATTCAAGCTTGGGTACATACACAACACTGCCTTCCTTTTTTCCCTGATCTTAATACCAGTTAATACTGTTTCAAATTACTTATTCACTAAAATCTATTTTTCTTTTGTTCAAAATTCACTGATTTGAAAACTCCACTATTCCTTGGCCTCTGTTGAATAGCCTTATCCTTTAGAAAACTTCAGAAGAGAGAAGAATATGCAGAGGAAGGAAAAAAAAAACAAGACAAAAGAAGGAAACAGGGAAAACTGGATGATAAATCTAGACTAAAAAGAAGAGAAACATTGGATAAAAGCCAATTATCCATGCCACATTTACCAACAAAACTTATGTTGATTATTCCTCTAATCCTAAATAGAGATGCCTGCCTGTGTTACAAGAAATGTGACAATTTACTGAACCAACCTTGAGAAAAAGTGCATTTCAAAGTTAGAGAAAAGTTAGAAATAACCTTAATAAGCAGCTCAAAACCCAGGATAGATCTAAAGCATTTCTCTACATGCAAATACTTCTGGAGTTATGAGGAGTATAGCCTAACAGAAGGTGCTCCTTGTCCAAATCTGCAGTTACCCATCACAAGTAATTCTGTTACCTTTGCAGGTGACACCAGGCACAGACAAAAAGAAGGCAGAGGTCAGCAGCAGGTTCTCCCAGTAGGATTTAATTTCAAGGAGTAATAAACTCATTTGAAATTCCGCTGAACAGTGATCATGCTTGGACTCAACAATGAACAAGTCACAGCAGATTGCAGCTCATTAAACCTTACAGGGCAGCTCTTGAGGCCCTTTACTTTTACTCAAGCAAATACCCATGAAGCCATTCTGACTTTGCAGAGAGAAAAAACATGACAGTCAGGATGGGGAAAAACCAAACCAACGACAAAAAGCTCCACAGAAGCACTAAGGCTCTAAAACTGTTGAAAGGGAAATAAACACTGAAGGGGAATGCAGTATTATATTTGTAGCTCATGGCTGAGCATTTTGGTTTTTCGAAAAAATGCAAAACCCACCAATTTTTCTCTGAACAGTAACAGGTTTAACTTCATTGGGAAGCTACTTGTTTGAGTGAAAGAAGTAAACATAATTTGCAAATTCTATTTTCTCTTCAAAAGACTCTTTCAGAGCAAACTCGGGTATAGTACAGGAAGATCATACAGTAAGTGGATCAGCAGTAACACTTTCTTCAGCAGTAAGGACAAGTGAATGCTGCACTTGTTTCAAGAACCGTCCCAACCCACATGACCCAGAGAGCAGGGAACAAGCTCACTTCGGTGCAGGGGAAGGCTGAGAGGGCCAACAGACACATCAGCAGAATAAAGGGATGTCCCAAAAGACAACGTTTTGTATAAACTACTGGATATTATGTCTCCAGTGGCTGTTTTCTTCCCCTGGAAGTAGCTGCAGGGGCAGTCACATTAACTGCGGGGTGGGCAGAACGCCAAGGGGACCATTGAGGCAGAATGAGGTACATGCATGAGCACAGGTGATTTTATGTCCCATCTCCAACATCCTCAGTCAGTTTTCTAACAATTAAGATACTGTTTAGGAGAGCTGTCATACTTTGTACCAAACATACGAGACCAGTTATGCCTTTGGCATTTAAAATTGCAGATTAAAATTGGAGGAAATTTGGAAAAACCCACTACTACTTGTAGATGTGCCTAATAAGGTTTCTAGTGTCTGCTTTTTATTAAATAAGGATGTTTGAGAGAGAGAAAGAACACACGTCAGGAGATCTTTGAAGTTACTTATAAAGATAATCCAATTGGGCATTCTCAGCACTGTTTCAAAAAGGTCTAAAACCTGGTCACTTTGTTTATACTGATTCAGAATTTACTGTCTCCCAAAGTATCCACATAACTTGACATGGAACAGTTACTTCTGCTCTGACATTGATTACATCCATTCAATGCAGAAGTTCAATAACACATTTGGGAAAGATTAAGTCCCCTTTGGAATTCTCTTGCCTTCATTCCTGAACCTTGTAATGGGTTTGTTACCTTCCCTGGGAGGGAAAAGGAACTAGGTAGATCACCTGATTCATATTGTGCCAATAAGGTATTCCATACCATGTTACATCAGCTCAGATATAAAAGAGACAAGAAGGAAGCAAGGCCTCTCTCTTCTCTTCCGGGTGGCTGCGTGGAATAGTCGGGCCGTTTCTTTGGAGGAGGAGAGCATTCTTGTGGGGAAGTAGTCTTTATTGTTAGTTCTTCTCTGTGCGCAGAGTGTTTATAGTTTTTTTTCCTCTCTGTGTAAATATTAAACTGTCTCTCTTAGCAGGTTGGGTTTCGCAGGTTTTTTTCCTTTTCCCTCTTTCCTCCTCCTGTCTCCTCCGAGGGGAGGCTGGGCACAGGCCCGGTGGATACCTGGCATTCAGCCAAGGTAAACAATAATAACCTACATGTATTTTTGGGTACCCTCAATAAAAAAGTAGATTTAAACAGATTGAGTTATTTCCATAAAATCAGTCCAACATACTCTCCAAAGCCAAGGTTCTTCCAGAAGTCTAGATTGTAATCTATTCCACAGTTCAGTGTTTTTCAGCACTGAATTTACACTAGAGTTCCAGAAGCATGCTGTACATAACTATAAGCTGTTTATTTTAAACCACACTAAATACTGCTTAAGCCATAGGAATTTTAAGCCCACTTTACATTAAGCTGAACCCTTACCTAACACCAGGCAAACACAGTCTTTGTAGATAGACAAGGATATTTTAAGTCTCTTTCCAACAACACTTTTTGCTCACCAGCAAATAATAGAGACCTTGGAAAGCCATGCATAAAAGACCTGTATATTATACCATCAGGATTTACTCAGTAATGCATAAGACAGAAAGTTTTTGTGCATCTTGGGTCTCAGAATTATGCTAGATCACTTCTCTAAAGTCATTTGTAATCATCATCTGCAATGACAGCAATGCCTACAGTGTTTCTCCTCCCAGGTCTTAATACAAGTAATTTCTCTCATGTTTTCCTATATCATCCTAGAAAAAAAGAAAAATTTGGTCTGTTCCAAGAAGAGAATCTTTCACCTGTACATCCTATGCTAAATTCTCAGGCAACAATATTTTACTTCAGCAACTCATAGAACCATGAAATTCATGCTGGACTCTGAGTTATAATCAAGAGCATAAAAAGGCAGGTTACAAATATCCAAGGGTGATTAATGTTTCTGAAGTGATAAGCTCTGCAGAAGTAATTTGAAATGCATAATTTCTCAGGAGAAAGTAACAATTTTAAAGTGACACAGGAAAAGGCAATCTGTAACAATAAGGAGGCACTTACATTTGGTGGTCTACCCAGAAAACCATTTACAGAGAGGCACTCTGTAAAGTTTTTCATTAATTATCTCCAGTATCAATACAAATGGACAATTAATTAACATATATTTGGAAAGCAATACTTCTTTTGCACAGAGAGTTTTTTAAAGTTCTATGTAGACAGAGAATAAAATAGCTGTAGCTGAAAAACTCAGTACAGCAGATTTAATAACCTTCACTTAGATACATTATAAACCTATTAAATGCCTACCATTCCGGTAATTATTGGAGGTATGCCATATAATTTACTATCTCCAGACCAAGACATGAGGAAGGGGGGGGGGGGACGACACAAAAACCAAACAACAAACCAAACCAAACCAACCAACCAACCAAAAACAGGAAGGAAATTTAATGGATCCGTCCAAGGAGCTCTTCTCAGTAATTATGCCTGACTGAAAAATTGTCTGCTTCAAAGAACAGAAACCTGAAGTTTTATTAGTAACAAGAGATCTCAATTTTCTAATGAACTGAAAACAGAAGTACCACACATTTCACATTGTATCGTCTTGTCACACACAGTCCGTTTTCAAATTACTCTCTGAGGGACTAATTTGTGCATGACATGACAGAGAGGAGAATGGGGAATCTTAAAAATAAAATAAAATACTTCCAGTGGTTCAGGAAATATGGTTTGGCTTGTCTAGGAATCAGGTGGTTTAACCCTGCCCAAATTCCAGTGCAGATGTGCAGACTTTTTATGCATATCTTTGTGTGAGAGGGAATAAACCCAGGCCCACTGCAAAGCAAACCAAGAAAACTATTTGAATTTAAGTTGTTTTTTTCTCTTTTTTTTTTTTCCCCATGAGTAATAAGCTGGAGCTGCACAAAGCTGGGGATGAAGGCTGCATGGCAGAGAGCTGACTTCTGTGCAGGGTGTTTTCAACAGCACATTAACATCCTTTCCCCTCATACCTCTGAAAGAGCATAAACATCACCTTTTTTACAAACAGAATTGTTTCTTAGAGTTTTACACTCTGTACACTGGGAATAAATGTTGGGAGTTTCCAGTTGAAGCCAGAAGGCACAGAAATGAGAGACCTACTGCAAAACCATCATTTAAGAGCCTCCGTCCACAGAAGTCCAGCACAAAAAGGTACTCCCATCCTTGATTTCTGTGCACCAAGACTTATTCTTCACTTTCACTGACACTGGCAAGGCACAGTTAAGGATGGGACCTGGAGGCCTCCACAGTATCTGGAGCCAGCGTATCTGGAGGACACCTGAACTCATTGGAGCCTGGACATTACACATGCCTCAGATAGACTATTTCCAATTGCCTGACTGTGAAACTCTGTCCTCAATTTGCATTTGGCAGCCTCTGTATCACCCTAACTGAAACAATACTTCAAAACATCTGTCCTTGCACCAATTCACACTGTGTCTTAACTTCATCTACCTCCCAGGGTTTCAGTTTCTATCTCACTTTTGCAGGTTATGAGGACTCTGGCTGCCAGCACTACAATGGCAGAAAATACATTACTTACATTTTGCTGCTAGATAAGATTTCATGCAGAAAGCAGTCTCACTAATGAGGAATTGAGAGGAAATAGCAGTAAATGCTTCCTGCTGAGCTGAGCTGCTTGCTGCATCCCACGTGATGAGTTTAGCCCACCAGCAAGCACAGGACAAATGCCCTGTATTGCTTACAATTAGTGACCTGTGCTGAAGGGTCGGGTACATATTTCACAATCAAAAGGTTCATCCTGTGAAGGTGAAGATAACATCTTCCCATGGTGTCTTCCTGCTGGTGTCACAGCACACATGTACTCTCTCCTAGTGACACTGGCACTATTTGCACACCTATATCTAGCTAGCAAAGCTCTGTGCACACTGGCCACACACGCCTCTGAGTGCCAGTTAGTTCCCAGGAAGCTTCAAAAGATGCTACAACTACTTGCTGCTGATGCTGACCACAGAAACTGCTTGGAAATCAATGCCAGAGTCACTGCAGCCTTGGGACAAAGAGACAATGCAAAACAAGTGCCCTGTTGGACACAGAGCCCAGGCTGCCACTCCCTCTGACGAAGCACCCTGCACCTCTGTGGTGCAGAACAAGATGGAAAAGATGGTGTAGAAGAGGTGGCACCAAGGTCATCCAAAGCTGGAGCCACAACTGGATACCAATAACAAAGAGATAGACAATGCCGTTTCAAAGCCCAGAGGGGGAGGTAACAGACCTACTCCTGTCCTTTTAGAGCAGGGGAAAAACCCAACAACAAAATTCACAGTGCGAAAACTGAACCCAAGATAGGACATAAATGAGGGTGTATGGACTTACCACATGTGAAAACAAACCCATGTGTTTCTGCAAATCCATGAAAGAGAGTGGGCATTTGGAAGACTAATTAAATATGACCAGATATACATTACAAAATTCCATATGCTTTTGGAATTCTGGATTACATTAATAATGGAAATTGTAATTATAGTGTTGGCTGGGGAAGGAAGTTATGAACCACATTTTCTAGGGCATTTGGATGTACCTGCTGTGTACCTAGCCTATGTGTACATAGGCCCTTGTAACATGACATTGAGAAGGAAACCACAGAAAACTCCAGGGCTCCAAGTGACCACTGAAGGGCACAATTCTTCCACTATTCTAAAAGAAAAAAACTCACTATTGCAACTCACTATTGCAAGACTAATTGTCTGTCTTTTTCAAGATAGTCATCACCTACCACTGGATCACAAGTAATTCTTTCATTTTGGAGAGAACCTCTAACATACAGTTCCCTACAAGGGAGGCAGGTATTGTTATTTAGATATGACATATTTTCAGTTTTTCAGATCTTGTGCAGTAACTCTGAGAGGATCATAAACCACACTTCATCTTATGTCTGACTTCACAGGGTTTACAGCACTAAACATAAATCTGCCCTGTTGTTGAAGATGGCACTGGTAAGTTTTTGCAAAGAACCTCACTACCTAGCAAAGGCTGGGCCAGGATATTACTATGCTGATCTCTGCTGATATTGTCATGCAACTGTGAAAGCAGACAGAAGAGAGCTCCCCTAGCCAGTGACAACTGGAGTGAGACTGTCTTATTTCACAGATGTTAAATCCAACAGGTATTACCTGGTAATGACACAGCCAACATTTAATCTGTCACGAACAAGGACAGTCAAAACCAGCATGCCTCTACTATATGTCCAATGGAAACTAATTACATGCAGAGAGAGCAAATTAATAGAAGTTTAGGACAGTATAACAAAAGTCTGTACACTTTCTTTACCCCTTGCTGGAACAATCCTGAAGTCATCCTTATACTTATTTCATCAAAACATATCAGGAAAGTCTGATTTATTCCAAGATAAATATAACATTCACTTTAAGTTCTCTTTCCTCTGCTAAATACTTGATTTTGCAATTTCTCCTCCTCATTCTTCTAGTGTAAGATTGAGACATTAATGTCTTTTCTTACACAGTAAGTTAGTATTGGGAAGAAGATAAGCCACTTCTTAGAGAAGTGTTAACTACAGCAGGATAGTTTAGAGTCAGGTTTCAGCTATTTTCAAGAACAGAGACTCCACAACCCCTCAGATCAATCTGATCCAATCAGTGTTTGACCTAAAAAATGCTGGAGTCAAAAAGAAACCTTCTACTGACTTTAGCACTTGATGAGTTACCTTGCAAAATCACACTTGTTATTTAGGCTCATAAAATACTCTGGAAAGATCATGGAGGTTTTCTGAAATCAAATGTTTCTGCACTCAACTTCATAAGACACTTTGATGCAGTGGTATGGGAAGGGTACACAAATCATTCTAAGTAAGTTGGAGTCAAATAGTTTGATGTCTGTATATTTTTCAATTATCTATGTCTTATTTGAAAACAAAAAACAATGTAAATCTCCCAAATAACCTCTCATAATTCACAATTTAAAAGAAAAGAATTTGTTTTCTGTTTTATACTGAATTAATCTATATATACTTTAGCTTTAGGGACTTCCAATAGTATTAAATAAAAAGGCCTTGGCTTGAGACCAAATTAATTATCACTGTAATAATTCAGTAAATGAATAAAACTTAAAAAATTGCAGAAAAACTACACAGTTGATATAATTGTATAATTACAACAATTTTTCTGAAAATTGGCATAGTGCTGCTTCACCTAATTAAAAAAACCTTCCAACAACTTTTTATTATCTGTAACCAAAGCCCAGAGCAGGGTTTTGGGGCTGGGAAGAGACCCCTTCACTGGAAAGGGTAGCAGAAACAATGAAAAAACTCAAAATTAATACTCCAGAGCAACAAATTTTGACAAAGTACTAAGATTTCCTCACCCCTCTCTACATTTAGATCCTTGAGTTTAGTATAAAGGCTTTTTTTGCTACTGCCCCTTCCCACACTTTTTGTTGAGTCATTCTAACTCACACTGGTCAATGCACCTGTAGCATCAAGAAAAGCTAAAATCTGCGGCTTAATCCAGGGTAGTTTGAATGGGGAAAGTGAATTGTAAGAGCAAAAGTGCTATGTGTCCTTTTGCCTCCTTTGAGAGACAAGCACAGGCTTATGGTAGCCCTGATTCTGGCTGATGAGCCCATCAATCTAAGGGAATCTGTAACGATTTAATTTTTTGCATGGACACGGTTTGCGTGTACCAAACTGAATCATTTATTGATTACAAATTTTGGTATATATAGGGTCTGGGGAAAGAGGGACAGGCATTCTGTTTATAGCTGGGGTTAGGGGTGAGGGAAACACAGGGACATGTTTTTCATCAAACAGAAAAGCAGGCATTTTTTTATCACAGTTACAATGATAGATGGGACAAAGCAAAGCCATGAAGAGATTCGCCACAGGGCCTACAACTCTGCTTGTTTAACACAGATAAGCAAGAATTTCAGCAAGTGAATGTAAACAAACTCTCCTCGCCTTTTTTTAAATCCCAAGGCTTCTTGCTAAGATCAGTTCTTATCTCTGCAGTGTCATAAAAGATTTCCATTCCAACAGGAATCTGTTTCATGTTTCTGTTGATTCAATATGGTTATTCCATCCTCTATCCTCTAAGAAGGGAATAAATTCCACTGTCTTACAAAAAGGAACTATTGTGGGACAAAATACATACTTCAAGTGTTCAAAAGTGAAAAGGATCATGGGAATGGCTGCAAGCCAGCTCCTCTCTGGCCAGGACTGGCAGAGCAGGCAGGGCCCTCAGTCCCACACTGCTGCAGAGGCAGAACAGGTGGGAACTGCCCCTGCACTCCTCGGACCTGCTGAGCTCTGCTAAGAAAATTGGGTCTACTCTTGAAGAAAGGACCTTTCCTCCTATTCCACCACCCCCAAATCCATTTATATTCCTCCCAGCTCCTATTTTACAGGGGGGTTTTAGATGAAACTTGTTGCTTACCTGTTTTATCACAGCAGTGTTAATAGACCTAATAACCATGACAACCACAGCATGGCAAAACCCAAGCATAGGAATGAGGTCTGGGGAAGGGGGCAATGAAGGCACACTAACAAGATTTGACAGTCTGTTTGTACAGTTCTTTATTATTCACTTGGTATTCTCTGAGTGCTCAGCAATGCACAGCATTAGTTATTTCACTAATTAAAAACCAAACAAAAGTGGTATTTACTAGAGGAATGATGGTTTAATTAAATAGAAAACAGCCATAAGAAGCAATTACACAAACCTTCAGAGATCCCCGAAAGCTGTGGCCAGCCCTTTTAGCAAGGAGGCTCAATTTTGGAGTCCTTCAGCTAGTTTTATTAGTCAACATGCACTTTCTTACACAGACAATCTGTTCCACTCATGGAGGACAGCTACAAAGAAGTCAATGTTATGCTCACCTGTTAAGTCTGAATAGCTGCTTTATGCTTTTTTCTTACCACATCACATAAGCAGCTAATAAATACTCAATATTTTAAAGAGTTCATTTTTTAAGGAAAGTGTTCTGCCTCATCATGTTCAACTAATTATTCTGTAACAGTCAGGGGTCAGGAAAAACATACAGTAGCATGTTTAAAAGTCAATATGATAA
The DNA here is from genome assembly GCF_025592945.1 of Manacus candei. Lineage (NCBI taxonomy): Eukaryota > Metazoa > Chordata > Aves > Passeriformes > Pipridae > Manacus > Manacus candei. The sequence goes on from NW_026138189.1 coordinate 294,723, forward strand.
TAGTGCCCTGCAAGTTGTAGTGGTAATTGGATTTCTTAATAGGATTGGATTGAAAAGGTTCAGTTGGGTTTTGCTGAAGGAAAAATAAATGAGAGACAAAATGAGAAAAGAAAGACTGATCCAAATATCTAGATATTAGATACAGGTCTTGCTCCCAGTTTGCCTGTTCACCACACAAGAACACTAGACAAGTCACCTCTGTCCCCAGGCAGCTCAAACATCAATTCTGACAACCACTTATTGATGCAAAAAACTCCATTACTCTTGGACTGATCTTCACACTGTACAGAAATTTTGCCAAAACCTTCACTAAATGAAAATGGACTTTAGTTTACCACAAGAAAGGCACAAAAACCCAAATGAGACAAGAGTTATAATGGCCAGTGGGTGCGAAGACGAGTGTAATTAAAAGCAGGGTACTACTCTAATCTAGTAAGTACTAGCCACAGCCACTATAATGAAAAACTGAAGATACAGTTTGAATGATACTTCTTTTCTGACCCTTTACCTCATCAAGCTGATCTACACTTGAGTTTTTACGGATAAAATTCCATAACTCCAGCCTCAAAGTGATGGAACAGGAACTTGCTGTTTCTCTCAGCAGATCTCAGCTATCAGATGCACATCTTGGACCTGCAGACCTGAACTTAGACACTTCTTATGCAGTTGTTTATTACTTATGTGATCCTCCTGCAGTTATTTGTTATCTACATGATACAGGAAAAATCTATAGCAAGGACATCAGTCCATCTCTGAGGACACAGGTACTACACTTTTGTCATCAACACAGTGCTGTGAGCAACCTTCCCAGGCAGGCTGATTGCATACTAAAGATTAAAGATTTGCTGAATCAGAATATATTACAAATGAGCAGGCTTGTTTGAGCAGAAGCTGTGCTTTATTTCACGTAGAATTGTATTACTGATTTTTGTGAGGTCTGTGATTAATTTGAATACTGAATTATTTGATGGCACTGAAATGAGATATTAGGTTGTTTGGTACTTCAGACAACAGATGAATTAAGATTTTTGAATGTTTCCATCTATTCCTACAGCAGAATAAGTTTTGATTTGCCTTCTGACCACGTTTGTGCAAAATGTACATTAAACAAAGGAACTTGCATCTTTTGAGGGAATTCCTAATTAAAAACAGAAGTAAAAGCTCTAGACATTACAGGTCTTTCATTTACCCTCAGAGTAGGCATGAGAGCATAGTCTGAAGACAACCTCGATGCACTCCAGATCTAAGCATTGGCACCTCATTGATTATGTCCTGGTGCGACGGAGAGATGTCCACAATGTCCACCATACCCGTGTGATGCCCAGTGCAGAATGCCAAACAGACCATCGGCTTGTGCGCTGTAAACTCAACTTCAATCTCAAATTCAAATCTAAAAGGGGCAGCATCCCAAGGAGGAGACTCCAAGTTAACAATCTCCAATCAGCCACAGTAAGAGACAGATTCCAGGCAAACCTTCAAACTAGGCTCGAAACCATTCCATAGATTCTGCAGATTCCTCTCCTGAAACAATGTGGCACCATATTAAAAACAGCATCCTGCAATCCTCTGAAGAATCCTTAGGGTTCTCCCTCAAGAACAAGGACTGGTTTGATGAAAAAAATCAAGAAATCCAGGATTTGTTGAGGAAGAAGAGAACCGCCCACCAAGCACACCTTGCACTGCCATCCTGTCATGTAAGAAAAACAGCCTTTTGTCTCGCATGCAGCAATCTCCAACAGAAACTCCGTGACATCCAGAACAAGTGGTGGATCAATCCAGCTGAAAAAACTCAATTGTGTGCAGATACGAGTGATCACAGAGGTTTCTATGAAGCCCTGAAAACAGCATATGGGCCTACATACCAAGTCCAAAGTCCTCTACTCAGTGCAGATGGTCAAACGCTTCTAACAGATAAAACCTCTGTTCTGAATCGATGGTCTGAACAGTTTCAGACTCTTTTCAGTACCAACCATGTAGTCCAAGACTCAGCAATTCAGTCCATCACACAACAACCAGTGAAATACGAATTGGATAATGCCCCCACTTTAGGAGAAACCCTCAAGGCCATACAGCAAGTGAAAATCGGCAAGGCAGCTGGGGTTGATGGAATTCCACCTGAAGTCTGGAAACATGGGGGCCTTACTCTCCATGCTAAATTTCATGAGTTTGTGGTGCACTGTTGGGAACTAGGCCAACTACCATCAGACCTTCGTGATGCACTCATCATCACCTTGTACAAGAAGAAAGGTATTAAATCAGACTGCTCAAATTACCATGGTATTACTCTGCTCTCCATTGCTGGCAAAATTCTGGCAAGAATACTCTTGAACAGACTAATACCCGTTATAGCAGAAGGAATTCTACCTGAAAGCCAGTGTGGTATCAGAGCCAACAGGAGTACCACAGACATGGTATTTGTTCTCAGACAACTGCAAGAGAAGTGTAGGGAACAGAACACAGGTCTCTATGTAACCTTTGTTGACCTCACCAAGGCTTTTGATACTGTGAGCAGAAAAGGTCTATGGGAGATTTTGGAACATTTAGGATGTCCCCCCAAGTTCCTTAAAATGATCATCTCACTCCATGAGGATCAGCACGGCCAAGTCAGATATGGCAACTAATAACTAATGGTGTGAAACAAGGTTGTGTTCTCGCACCAACCCTATTTACAGTCTTTTTCAGCAGGATGCTCCAAAGGGCCACGGCAGACCTCGATGATCAGGACGGTATCTACATCCGATACTGTACTGATGGAAGCCTTTTCAACCTAAGGCATCTGAAGGCCCACACCAAGACCTTAAACCATCTTGTCCGGGAGCTGCTTTATGCTGATGACACCGCCCTCGTCGCTCACACAGAAGCAGCTCTGCAGCGTTTAACATCCTGCTTTGCAGATGCTGCTGAGCTCTTTGGGCTGGAAGTCAGCTTAAAGAAGACAGAAGTTCTCCATCAACCTGCACCTCAGGAAGTCTTCCTTCATCCCCATATCACCATCAGCGAATCAGAGCTCAAATCAGTCCAGCAGTTTAATTACCTAGGCAGCCTCATCTCCTTGGATGGTAAGATAGACAACAGGTTAGCAAAGGCATACAGTGCTTTCGAAAAGCTTCATAAAAGAGTTTGGCAAAACAAACACCTGAAGAAAAGTACAAAGATCAGTGTTTACAGAACCATTGTGCTGTCCACTCTTTTATATGGATCTGAATCATGGGTCATCTACCGCCACCATCTGCGACTCCTAGAACACTTCCATCAATGCTGTCTCTGCACAATCCTGAACATCCACTGGTCAGATTACGTGACCAATACACCTGTTCTAGAACAAGCAGCAGTCACAAGTATTGAAGGCCATGTTGATGAGAACACAGCTGTGCTGGGCAGGGCACGTCTCCAGGGTGAAGGACCAACCACCCCCTCCCTAAGATCCTGCTTTATGGTGAACTTGCCACTAGCTGCCGCAAGAGAGGAGCCCCCAAGAGAAGATACAAGGACTCCCTGAAACAACATCTCAGCCTTGGCCATATTGATCATCATAACTGGTCTACTCTGGCCTCCAACGGGGAGGTCTGGAGACACACCATCTATAACGCTGCTGATGCTTTTGAGAAAGCACACAGGATCATCCTTGAGGAGAAAAGACAACGCAGAAAGAATCGTGCCTTGCAGAATATACCATCTAAGGAGTCTTTCTGCTGTGCCTTTTGCAACTGGACGTGTCTATCTCATATTGGCCTTTTTAGCCACCAATGCGCTTGTAATACACGTGGGTAGAGCCCTTCCCAAATCTTCGTTCGCGAAGCCCAGCCATGATGATGATGATGAAGCACGAGAGCACATCTGTACTGCATCTCCAGCCAAGCTGCTATCTGAGCCATTCCTGCCCTGCACTGTCCCCCATCAGATTTCTATACCTGCTGTCATTGAGCAATCTGGTACATTATATGGGGAAGTGGGTTTGCTACCTTCATTTGGATGAAGCCATTTCATAAAATTCATGTTCACTAAAATCAGTAAAGCAAATCTCGGACACATCCTACACTGCAGGGAACACTGATAGGATTTGGTCACTTTCTTTCCCCTCTGCCTTCACTGAAAACTGTGTTTTCCTTCACAGCCTTTCTGATACTACATTGCTGCATCATGGGATATTTTTGGTTATTTGCCATACAAACAGAAACCAGCAGTTCTCACGGACCAACCGTGGCATGACCATCTACTAACACTCAGCAACAGCGAGCCAGGCTCTCTGAAGGCACATTCAGCCCTTAGGAATAGCAGTGTGTAGACAGTGATCAATGAAATTAGTATTCCAGAGTGAAGTTTTTCTACCAGGTGATGACCACAAGTATGATTTTCTGCTCTAATCCTGGACAATATGTAATAAACATTGATGCGTGCAGTGCATTTCCCAGCTCAACTACAAGCCATACTATAAAATTATAGGTGCACCTTTCCCTGTATCTTAAGTATGCTTTGAGAGGTGCTCCACATTGCAAAAGTAAAAATGTTAAGTTTGGAATTGATCAAGCTGGCAGTTACCTGCTGTCATGGATTAACTCCAGCCAGCAGCTCACTTCCCATCAGTGGGGTGGGGGAGAATATTGGAAGGGTAAATGTGAGATAACTCATGAGTTGAGGTAAATAGTTTAATAACTGAAATAAAATAATAAAAAAATATAAATTGCAATGAGAAGGAAATTAAAAAAGAGAGAAATAAACCCCAAGACAAGTGATGCAAATGGAAACAATTACTCAGCCCAATGCCCAGTCAGTTCCTGAGCAGCAGCCCCTCACCAGCCTCCTCCCCAAGTTTTAAAGCTGAGCATGATGCCATATGGTCTGGAATATCCCTATGGTCAGTCAGGGTCAGCTGTCCTGGCTGTGTCCCCTCCTAACTCCTTGTGCCCCCCCAGCCTGCTCACTGGTGGGGTGAGAAGCAAAAAAGACTTTGGCTCTAAAGCATCCCTCTGTTATCAACACTGCTTGCAGCACAAATCAAACGGCCCTTAACTCTATCCCAGCCAAACCCAGCACACCCACAGAGACAGACAACTGGGGACTGCTGCTTCCTTCCCTGCAGGGCTCAAAGGGACCAGATGAAGGTACTCCCCCAGTAGGTAACGACTGACTCTGCTGCCCCCCATACCATCCCTCAGGGTGGAAGCAGCAGTAAGCCCAGCTTGCCCCCTGGTCCTCCTCTCCTCCCACCTGATCTTCATGCCAGGGCTGCAAAAATTAAAAGCAGAGGCTGCTTGGGCAGGCTACCTGTTGGTTCCCAGATAAGAAAAGCAATCCCACAGACAAAATACCAATCTGTTTCCCCTTCTTCCCACTCCTCCACCCCTGCCCCAGTCAGAAATAATCATGTCTCCCTTCAATCACATCTATCTGTTCAGCAGAATTTTGAGAGCAGCTCATTTCACTTGCTGACACTCTAATCCCTTTCTAACTCTGTAAGCCTGAGAAATCACCATCTTGAAAACATTCCCTGCATACCTAACACAGGAATTCTTATTTCCAGCAGCACTCACAGCACCAGTCTCTGCTGTGTAGCCAGAGCCCTGTGGGGCAGTAGGGCTGAGTGCAGGACAGCCCACTGACTCTGCAAACCAGGATGCACTCAGAAAGCTGCATGGTTCTGCTGGACACGTGCTTCAGCTGAGCACAGGTGAGAGGAGGTCAGTGTGTTGTTACACCTCCCTGTGCTCTGGACTTGCAGGAGCTGTGAACAGAGACAGCAGAGACTGTGGCACTCAACATCTGACTAGGCAGAGGGTCCCATCCAGGGAGCCTGGGGAGAAGCCTGCACCCTGTCAGCTTGCACACTTGTACAGGCTGTGCTGTTCCTGAAGGATGACATGAGGGATGGAGGAGATTCTGACTTTACAAAGTTTATCCCAATTATTTCACAGCTATTCCAAAGCTAACAAAGGTAATCCTTTTCCTTATAGACTTTGTTCCTTGAACACTGGCACAGATAAACAGTGCTATCTTCAGCTGTTTGCCACAAGGGTCTGATATCAATTAGAGAATGATGGTTTTCAAAAATTTAATTGAAGCGTACTGAAATGCAGATGTAAGATTCTCCTCACCAGTGGAGACAGATGGTGAGTGTTATGGGCACAGCTCTGTAAAAGATTTTTCCTTCCTTAGGTTAGATTAGTGCTTCCTCCCAGTGGTACCTCCATTTTTCTGGCTACCCTAGAGCTAGAATAAATCTGTAACCTGCTTGGCAGATCTTTAGTGCAAGAAGGGAGATAGGCCTTCAGTTCAAGAAGTCGTGAGGAAGTGCTGGCTTCTATCATTTGAGCACTTGCAAGAAGTGTAATGAGTTCAGTACCACGAAATGGTTATTTTTTAAGGATTCCTGACGATGCATATGCACATTCAGAAGAGTTCTACTGTATGTTTGTGAAAGCTGAATTATCTCATTTTATATTACAGTTAAATGGCACTAATGCTTGTGAAAGGTATTATACCTGACAAGTTACATTTTGTGCCCCTGATGTCAACTGAACTTTATCAGTCTTTGTCAGTGCTTCAAGAAACCGGTTTTGGTTATGTTTGCATATAACTTACCAGAATTTCACTTCATTTCCTGATGTAACTCATTTCACATGCTTACTAGAACAAGTACTTTTCAGGAACTCATGCAAACACATGTAGGCAGTAGTGAGCCGTCTATCTGCTTACAGTGTCTGTGTCATATGCACCTTGGCTCAAAAGGTGATTCTACTGTTATCCTCATCTCTGGACACTAAGGAGAACTTACCACGCTCTGAGGAACCAAGAAAGAAGTGTGCTTGGTGATGGCTGTGCAGTGTTTGCAATGCCATCTGCAGGAAAGCTTTTCTTAGCTCAGACCAACCATCTAGGAGCCAAAGCCTTGTGTAAGTCTGGAAGGGCATTTGGCCTAAAATATTCAAGGGTTATTATATCTGAGCAAGGAAAAATTAAGAATAGAGGAGAGGATTTCCCCCTACACTGTTTTAGGGGAGGGTTCAGATGTCAATTGTCATTAAAATACTTTTAAAAAAATATGTTCAGTACAATAGTCTGAAATTCAGAGGATAAGACTTACTTCTCTGCAGGAATAAACATTGTGGTAAACTTAAAATGGAAATTTGAGTGGATTTTTTATGCAACTTCTCACCAAAAGCTTCCTTCTCAAATACATTTCACAGTTCATTCATGCTGAGAAACACCTCTTATCTTTTAAACCTCCAGATTGTTGGGCTGAACAAAATGTGTACAGTTTGCTTTTAACTGTTTCAGCACATTGCACAGAGAAGAAATCAGAATGCCAGAGGGATTTCCCTGATTCCCAAGCAGCAGCCATTTAAGCTGGAAAACCCAGTAAAAATCCAAGTCATTCCATCTTCACTGTTATTTTAGTCTAAATTAATCAGTTCATTTTGGTCACTCTTAATAAAGAGTCTTTTCTGTCTTTCAGTTATATTACCTTTGCAGCTGTGGTTTAACCTGAGAGTAAATGTAATAATGATAAGGTTTGGAGAGGCTAGAGAAGGGGGATAATGAAGGATTTTGAGCAGACCTGGAAACAGCAAGGACTACTCCAATTCCTCAGCCTTACATAATACCTGGCTAATTTTACAAAAGCAAGGGATTCTGAGGATTAAGTAAATAGTGAAGAAAATAAATATATTTTTACCACACAATTTTTCCCCTAAACAAATTAGTTTTTACTTTGACAAGAGATAACCATGTAACTAAGTTTATAACTCAGTCCATACTGTTTTGCCCCCCTGCCTTTAACTCCTGCTACATTCTCTGGGAGCAGAACAAATTGACCTCCTGTACTGTGCTCAGAGCAGGCTTCTGGTTTAGAAAGCAGCTTCTGCAACTCTTCTTCCTGCCCCTGGTGCAACCTAGTTTTCTGTAAAGATAATGGACTGAGATCTTCTTCAATCAGCTGTTCTCTGCAAATCTAGTTTATTTTGTTTTAATTAAACAGTTAATTAAGAAACTAATTTCCTTACAAGTGAAATCATGTATTCCTTTCAATTTTCATGATCTTGTAAGTATAATTTAATACAAAGAACTCAAAGGTCTATCTGGATTGTAAAGCACTTTGAAGACAGGAAGTGGCAAATACTCTCATTTAACCATGCATTTTGTTTAAACTTCCCAGGGGCTCTAATAAGTGAAGCACCTTGTTGAGTGAATAAAATTGCAAGTTTCTCTATTAAAACATGTAAAACGTGAGTCTAGAACAAAACCTTAACGAAACAAACAACCCCCCAAAAATTTTAAAAATTCAGCCCCATGCTGAGGTTGTGTCCATCAGAACAGCATTTTGGACACAAGCCAAACCCAGGCCTGACCCACCCCAGGCCCAGAAATGTAAGTTGGCCCTTGGAGCATCAAGGAGGAAAACACATAGGTCCATTCTGCCATGCTTCTGGGAAAGGGTTCATGAAACTGAGGTAGAACACAGGTTAGTTCTCCAGTGTAAGTTAAAACCTCTCTCATATCCCAAAATAACACTGTAGGGGCACGTGTCCTTATATAATAAGGAAAATACACGCTCTTCGTGGGGTGGTAAAACAAAGAGGTTTATTTCAAATTTCACATGATATCATGTGACCTTCTTAACCAGTAGGGTTATCCATTTAGACGCATGCTCCTTTGAGCTTCTCTGCCCCAGCATGTCCCCCGTGCCTTGGACACGCCTCCTACATCACCTCCCTCTCAATTATTTAAGAAGGTCATGAAAACAGTGTAATAACAACAGTGCAAACAATCAGAACAGTACATTGTAAACCACCAAAGCTCGCAATGACCCAGCACATTGCTTGCTTGGCCTCTTATACCTCTTTGGTAAACCTTATAAAACTTTCTTATATTCCTAAAGGGTAGTGCAACTTGGAGAAATAACTTTATTAACCTAAAGGCCTTAGCCCAACTGTGCATAGACTTATAATCTTTATTAATCTGAGGGTTTTTAAATAACTGGGGAGTTCAACTTTATTTAAGAAACAAGATAAGCTTAGCAAAACTAAATTTTCTTAAAGTGACCTTGTGGCGGAGGTAATGTTATTTTGTGAGGTGTTTTGTGTTTTAATATTTGTCCAGTCAAACAACTCTCTTATTCATTCACTCTTCTCATTCATCGGCAACCACCACTCATTCATCTCACACACATTCACAGATTTTTACTGACTGCTTTTTGCCACATTGGTCATCCTTAAATGTAAACCTTCCTCTGAGGAAGGACAGCCCACCAGTGGTCTTGCATGGGCTGTGCATTGTTCAAGGCCGTGATGGAAAAGGTAAACCTTGGCGCATTCTCAGGGTGCAGAAGGATGGTAAAGAAACAGTCCTTTAAATCAATTATTATTAGAGGCCAATTTGCTGGAAGCCTTGTAGGTAAGGGCAATCCAAGCTGCAAAGCTTCCGTATGCTTTATGACTGTGTTTTCTGCTCTTAACATTTGCAGTGTTTTCCACTTCTCACCCTTCTTGGGGATGCAGAATACAGGGGTATTTTTGGGGCTGGTTGTTGGCACATTATGGCTTGCCTTAAGCTGCTTCCTCTCTTGTTTGGGAAAGCGGGTGGCAGAGAGGAGGATAGCAAGCAGCACGGCAGCAAGCAGTACGATGCTTATGGCATAGCCTTTGCCTTGCCTACAGCACCCTTGGTATAACTCAGCCCATTCCCTGCTGCTTAGGTAGTTGTGGGATGTTGCTGCTAAGGGTCTCCAAGGGCAATCTCTCTGAGAGTGGTTACTGCCACCACATGTAACACAACTAGCTCTGTATCTGGCCTCATCTTTTACTCCTAACTGGGCTTTTAGGGTTATAGCAAAAGGGTTAGATTGGTGTTTCACAGAGCTAACTCTTTGGTAGGGTTGAACTAACTCAGCAATGCTGTAGCCTTCTCTTTTAGGAGGGGTTTGCAAAGCTTCTCCACAGCTTGAGTTTGCCTTTTCAAAAGCCAATTGCTTATACAGCATCTCTCTGGCTTTATTGTATTCTACTTGTTTGTTTAAAACAGATTGCAGCCAATCTAAACATCTTGAATTTGGTTCAATATAATTTTGTAATGCTTTTGTGGAGGACAGGTTGCTAGTGTGAAGGTTTTTCATAGCTTTCAGGGTTTGTTTGGCTATTACACCATATATCTCTCTATGGTATTCAGATTGTGTATCTATTGAACTATAATTTCCATCCCCGGTTAACTGATGTGCTGTTACACCTGCCTGTGGGTCACTGGCATAAGCAGAGCAATTCTCCTTAAAATCGGCCAGCCACACGTTGTACTGCGTGTTAGTAAGACTTATTTTTAGTAGGGTCCTCCAATCATGTGGCATAAAAATGTAGGTGGAACTCATTGTGTCTAAAAATGCAAGGGTGTTAGGTGAGGACACGCCAGTTTCCCTTATTAGTTGTCTCAATTCTTTTGTTAGTTCGTGTTGTAAAGGTTGGAATCGATGGTTCTGACGTGGGCCAATAACGACGGGGCATGTGTTGATTACTTGCAAGTCCCCCACTCGTAATGCCTCCTCTCGACACAAACCCCACCTATCAACCGATCCTTCCCCGTTTGCTACCTTGCTCCCTCCTGGTAGAACCATACCAGATTCCTCCTCCTCATCCCCCCATTCCTCCCCCCCTGTGGCCCCAGTGAACCCGGTTCCCTGTGGGGGGGTGGTGGTGGGTGGTGGAGGCGGCGAGGGGGCAGGGTTACCTCCCCCATCGTGCCTATGGGTGGGGCGAGGCGGCGCTGGGGCCGGGAGAGACGGGTCAGTTTCCGGTCCATGTGGCGGGCAAGATGGGGGCACCCACGCCGGGGCGCGTGGCCGGCAATCATCCGCGGTGTGGGGTGGTAAATATGCTGGGCTACCTCCTCCATCACTATTATGGAGCCCTCTGCGCTGGTCCCATGGGCTGCGATCTCACATCACAGGCCCCGTCCCCTCCCGCCGACCTGCGTCCCCTTGGCTCCCGGTTCCTGACCCGAAACTTAAGTCACGAACAGCTCCTCTCCCTCCCCTCGCTGGACTTTCTGTGTTTGAGCTCCTACGCCTAAAAGTCGGGCTGTTGCCAGCAGTGTGAGCGGGGGGGTGCATGTTGGCGTTGGATGCGTGTGTTGTCCGTTCGTGTGCTCTGCTTAGTGCAGACATTATGACTTGCCAGACTGGAAAAGCATTGTTAGCTTGGGGGTCTCCGCCCTGAGCTTTCAGTTTTATAAGGTTTCCTATTTTGTCCCATATTTCTCTGTGAAGGGCTTCAACTAACGGCAGTTCAGGGACAGCTGCCTTAATAAAGCATACAAGCTCTGTTAGTTCAGCCCTTGTGGCTTGTATATGATATGGTTTTAGTGGGATAGCCAGTGCATCTGTGTCCTGTGATATCTCAGTGGGGAAAAAATTTCCCATTTTACCTTTCAGTCTCGGCGCTGTAGATGTGCGCTGCTGGAAAGTGTTTGTCTATTTGCTGGCTTCTCCCGGTTCTCAGTCGACTGGGTCTGTGTGGGTGGCGGAGGCGCTGTTTCTTGGCGGCGGCGGCAGGGTTCGTCGGAGGGCAGCGGCTGCGGGCGTGTGGCATCTGCGGTGGTGGCTGCAGGCGTGTGGCATCTGCGGCGGGCGGCGGCAGGCATTGGCTGTGAGCAGCTCGGCGTGGGGCGCAGGGGCCGGGGGCTCTCCAGTGGCTTGGGAGCGATGAGAATCGGCAGTGATCAGCGGTGTGCGGTCCTAGCACCAGTCCGGCAAAGGAAAGCAGCGGAAAGCTCCTTTGGGGTCTCCGTGGCTTCTGAGTGGTTTTTCTGCAGCTTGGAGGGTCTATGCTGTCGTCACAGACAGGTAGGGATCGGCGGTAGGCTGCGATGCGTGTTCGGCTCGGCTTCAGTAGGTCCCGCACGGTTTTGAACGTGGCACGGGGGAGGGGGGCCGGCGGAGTTGTGGCACGGCTTCGGCGGGTCCTGCGTGGCTTTTAAGCGTGGCGTGGGTCCGGCAGGGGCAGCGGGCGTGGCGGTGAGCTGCAGCAGTTTCTGCTAGGCAGAAAACCGATGCGGGCTTTGTGGGGTCTGGCGGTGGGGCTGAGGATGTTAGACGGCAGCAGCGGCAGAGCCGCTTTTACGCACACGGCCGAGCCGTGGCAAGCAGCGGGTAGCGGGGCTTCCCCGGCGGTTTTAAGGTGCTCTGCCACCCGGGTCTCCGAGCTGCGGACACGGCACCGCTTAGGGAAAAGTCTTTGCCACGTGGGATGTTGCTGCTGCCTCTCAGCCTGACTCACCGCTCCGGTGTATGTTGGACCCTCCTCCGCTCTCTCTGGCTGCCTCAATCTGTTGGCTTTTTCTTTTCTTCTTTCTTCTTTTCTTCCTGTTTCTGTGCACTTTCCCTAATATTTTTCGAGCTCACTAAACTAAGATTGTGTTTCTCAGACCCTCTGAGACAACGGCTTAAAGACGTCTGTGTTTTTTCGGTGAAAGATTCCCATATTGGAATGGGATGATACCCTGATATCATGTGACCTTCTTAACCAGTAGGGTTATCTGTCGCCGGGACATAGAGATTTCTGTGAACAATTTTTTCCTGCACTCTGTAGGCCTTGCTTGCCATGGAAGTGACAAGCGTGTATTGTTTATACTTATAGACTGTGTGAAAATATGTGATGCTTATACTTGTTAGCTGTGTGTCTAATTATAAGGTTTGAGAACATAATATGTTTATAGAAGGAAAACCTTGAGAAACTGAAGATAATGAAACACCTGCAAATTTAGTAAAACCCTAAAAGCAGATTAATTAGAAAGAGGTTTCTATGCCAAGGATGATTTCAGATCGCGTGGACAGAACATCAGGTCCCATGAACTGGAGACATGAGACGCGTGCACAGACTGAGCTATCCAATCACCTTATTGTGAGCATGTGTCCCAAACAAACTAAACTGTATAAAAGTTAACTGATTTAAATAATAAATTGACATATTGCCGACCATAATGGCCTGTGAGCATTATGTTGATGCCTCCCCATCGATAACTGGCGCCCGAACAGGGACGGGACTTCCTCTTTGTCGAGTTCTGAGGGACGTAAGGCGAATAGAAGGACGTGGGAGAAGCAGCTGTTTACAGGTCGCGTGACCCCGGCGCTACGGAACAAAGCCATGCGCATGGTAAAAAAGAAATCTTGCCCTGATCAGGTGAGTCGGCTGAAGAAAGGAGAATTGGGGTCTGCAGAAAGAGGCAGTGCAAACGCTCCTTTATTTTATTTTCTCTGAGAGAGATTCTAATTATGATGAAAAAGCTCTTAAAGAGTTACTAATCCCCACAGTTAAAGCTGCCTTTGAGGTATCCATTTGGGATGCTATTAAGGAACTCTTAGGGGAAAAAATCACAAAAAGATTTGACGAAGCAGCTCGTTATTTTACATTGTGGCAGCTGCTGACTGAAACAGAGCAATTTCTAAGGACTGAGAGGCAAGTTACAGCTCCAGCCTATGCTGCCTTAGCAAGCAGCGAAACTGAAAGAGAGCGAGTCATCTTATCAGCTTTTATTCATTATGTTAAGATCGTGCTGCCGGCGAGTTTCAAAGTGCAGGCTTTTGCCCGACTGTCAGCCAGCGGCCCCAGCAGCAGTTCATCCTTGGCCCCGGAGAATTCCAAAGTGCAGGACATCAGGGAGGCCACTGCCAGCTGCGCATTCCCTCGCGGCGAGCTCTCCACCCCCCGCCCGCCGCCGCTTTTCCTGCCGCTGCTTCTAAAGTTGCTGCCGCTCCGCCGCCTAAAGCCGTGCCCGGCGCCGTCCTGCTGCTGCGTGGAGCCGCTGCCCCCGCCGCTGCCCCGCCCGCGCCGAGCCCCGGCCGAGAGTCCCGAACCGACGGAGCCCCTCCGGCGGCACCTTGGCCGGGAGCCGCTGCCGCCGCTGCCGCGAGCCCCTCTGCCAGCCGCTGCCGGCACTGGCACCGCGAGCCCCTCTGCCAGCCGCTGCCGGCACTGGCACTGCGAACCCCGCGCCCGACGCCGCTCGCCCATCTGCGAACGCGACCGCCGCTGCCGCAAACCCCGCGCCGCGCCCTGCCAGTCCTGCCGCCACTGCCCCAGCGTCGCCCGTGCCCCTGCCACAGCCCGCGCTGACCGACCACCGCCGCAGCCTGATGACATCATCACCGCGCGACACCGACCCCGAGCCGCCGAGAACCGCCATGGCCCCCCCGAACCCGGCAAGAGCCAGTCTCGGTGAGAAGGAACGGGGAGGGGAAGGAACCACGAACCAGCTCACTCCCGTGCAGCCCTGTCTGTCGCCGCTGCCGTCAGCCCCCCTCCGTTCCCGATTCGACATCGGACTACGAGAACAGACAGAGAGACTCAAAGACCCGAGTGCAGCTGCAAGAAAAGTTTTGCAGACATCTGTGGCAGAACAGAAGTTAAAGCGAGAACAGCCCTCTTGCCAGCTCCCTGTACCCCCATGCAGGCAGGTTCCCCCAAGCCCTTTAATGTCGCTTCCACCATCTCCTCAAGCATCATTCTTATGTACAAAATTGCTTCAGTTTAATTATATCAGTGCAATACCACCTTCTTTTTTAGAACTGTGTATAGTATACATTGATCTTTCTATACGCTGCTCTAGGCAATAGTTTTGTAACTGAAGCATTTAATGCAGCTTGCATTGTCATATTTCCAGTATCATGAATACTTCTGCAGTGCCCTAATATGAAATTACCTTCTTGGCCAGGTGTTAGTATCTACTTGCAATCTGCATATGCAGAATTGGTAAATACTGAGAAAAATTCTCACTCTTGCAGTCTTTGATCACTTCATCTGTAAAGAAAATATTTCTCTCTCTGTTATAGTTTTAATTTATTAGTTGGTATGATTTATTTGCATTTTAGAGATTTTAAGCAGAGCATGCTCAGTATTTTTTTTTTTGATTTTACATTCACAAATGCATGTGTATTGAAGATTCTTCACTCCTTTCCCAGTGACTTTGCTTTGCTTTGCATGTATCATCCCTTAGCATTTCAGACTATAGGCTGAAAAGAGTAATTAGGACTCTCTTGTCTAAATCTAAACACTCTGGAGAGAGAAAAGTTATTTCTCTGACTGCTGCTACTTTTTGCTAAGACAGATTTGCACCTGTCTTCTCTAGCCTTTCTTTGCAAGCCAAGCCTTTGTAAGAAATCCAACTTCTTTGTGATCAGTGCAATCAAAATCATTTTAAAAGTGTTCTGCAGTTTTCCTTAAACATTCTTAAAGCAAACAATGCCTTTTTTTTCTCTCCCCCTTTTATCTATTCCTACTATTTGTACGCCTCTAGGATGAATTATTAGCAAGTATTGGCTTTGCAATCTATTATGGATAAGTGTAATTTGCAATGTGATAGAAAAATGTATTGTGCCACAAAATACCCTATAGATTAAATAGAGAAAAAACTATTTATTTTTAAATGTCAGTCAAAACAAACTCTTAAGCAGGTACCAAAATATTGTAATTCTGCACAGCTAGATGAAACCAGATTAGCAGTTTGGTTTTAATGCTTAATTTAGTAATGCCCTTTTTTTTTTTCACGGCACATAATCCAATCTCCATAGAGTACTTTCTCTGTAAGTTAAATGATAATGGATTGTGTCTAATTCCACAAGGAATCATCCTTAACCAAACAAAATACATGTAAGAGAGAGAATTCTACAGAGTTTCTCATGCATATTGCAGTCAAGATAAATATAGCAAACAAAAATAGAATGATAGTGAAAATACCTATGAATTGTGTCAAATAGGCAACAGTAGAATATTTGTTATGGTAATTTAAAACAGATAATTCAAATAAAATGATAGAGCAAACATTTGTGATGTTTGCTTATATGAGACAAAATCCAAAATCTCACTAGTTATAGAAGATGAAGTCAGAAGAGTTCCTTAGGTTGTATCACATTTTTGAATGAGACTTATTGAAATTTTAAAGTTGCTGAGAGTAATTAAGTCTGTAGAAAAGACTTTCTTTTTTACAGTGCAATCAAATATGATTTTTATCAATTCTTCAATCCTGTAGTTTCATTCTTTCAATGAATAGTTCCTCAGCTTTAACAAAACCTATTGTTTTATTGTTAAGAAATTCTGGAGTTTTATTATACATCCCACAGCAAATATTGATACATTACTTTTCTTTTGCAAATCGCATTTAACTGTAGGCCTAAATGATCTATAGAAATTCCTTTCTTTTTACCCATGAATCTTATTTTGTACTTATTACCTATCTGTACTTTTCAGCTGAAACGACTTTTGTAACACAGCTGTGAGTTGTAATCAGAAAAGCAACACAAGCAGCACATGATGATAAGACAGCTCCATCTTTTACTACAGTACGACAGGAGCTCACAGAACCATTTGGGAAATTTCTCAGTTGCATCATGTAATTAATACCCATCCTGACCCAGATGAGAACATGAAAGTAGAATTTTTGAACATGTTAACCTATAATTTTATCAGAATTGTTAGAAGATGTAGATAGTATTAGCATACTCTGTTATGAAATAGAACTGTTATAGATTTTTGTTATTAGCACAAAGGTATTAAGTAATTCTTAACACACTTTTGCAAAGCGAAAAGGGGGAAAAGAAGGATATCAGTTCTCCTCTATTGACCTGCAAAAGTGTTTTATGTGTTGAAGTTTTTTGCACACAGGTGTTCTCTGGTTATCTGCATGATGGATGAAGCCTTGGTAAGAAGCTGGTTCTTTAGAACAAGGTTGATGTTGTTCCTGCAGGTGACTGTGACACCAGAAGTTGTTGTAGCTAATAGTCTCTTCAATATCATTAAAGTACAATTTTTTAATGCTTTTAAGGCACATAATTTTAGAAGTTAAGAGGTATATAAGTTATGGAGAGTAAGAATTTAAGTATAATGTATTGTATGACCTTTAGATCACTCACTAGGTATTGGTAAAAGAAAGTTTATCTATCTGGTTAATTTTATCTGTTTAATTAAGAAGCTTTAACATTATAAGGTACTAGAGAATAATTATAGTTCATAAAACACAGTGACATGAAATTCAAAAGTATGTTTGTGTGAAATGTGTTTGGATGATGGTGGCCACCGTGTGAAAGTGAATGAATGAAAGCGTATGCAAGTATGTGTGTGAATATATGAACAAATACACAAACAACTTTGACACAAACACCTAAAATAAAAACAGAAGATACATAACCCTAAGTTGAATGAAGTTCCATTTGCAGAAGTGTTTTTAGATTGAATAAAAGCTTTCAAGAATAAGTCCTATATTTAGAAACACCTTTAAGCACAGAGTTAAGAGCACAAACTTTGAGATCAATAGGTTGTTAAGTTTGTTAATGGTAGTGGTATTATTATATGTAATTGTGTTTGGTAATATGTTCTAGGTATGATGAAGAATGTTGCAGGAATGCAGTAAAAAATTGTTCAAAGCAGAACTGGGGAATTGTCACCGGGACATAGAGATTTCTGTGAACAGTTTTTCCTGCACTCTGTAGGCCTTGCTTGCCATGGAAGTGACAAGCGTGTATTGTTTATACTTATAGACTGTGTGAAAATATGTGATGCTTATACTTGTTAGCTGTGTGTCTAATTATAAGGTTTGAGAACATAATATGTTTATAGAAGGAAAACCTTGAGAAACTGAAGATAATGAAACACCTGCAAATTTAGTAAAACCCTAAAAGCAGATTAATTAGAAAGAGGTTTCTATGCCAAGGATGATTTCAGATCGCGTGGACAGAACATCAGGTCCCATGAACTGGAGACATGAGACACGTGCACAGACTGAGCTATCCAATCACCTTATTGTGAGCATGTGTCCCAAACAAACTAAACTGTATAAAAGTTAACTGATTTAAATAATAAATTGACATATTGCCAACCATAATGGCCTGTGAGCATTATGTTGATGCCTCCCCATCGATAGTTATCCATTTAGACGCATGCTCCTTTGGGCTTCTCTGCCCTGGCACGTCCCCCGTGCCTTGGACACGCCTCCTACATAACACCACTCTCTTTAGGGCACTGAAGTCTTCTAAGAAGGTAAATGAACATTTTATCTCATGACCTTAGATTAGCTCAATTGGTTGGAGCCTGTTGCTAATAACACCAAGGTTGTGAGTTTGATCCCTGTATGAGCCATTCAGTTAAGAGTTAGACTCGATGATCCTTGTGGATCCCTTCCAATATTCAGAATATTCTGTGACTCAGGCCAATAAAAATGAAAATTCTATCGGAATTTATGAACCACAGTTCTAAGTACTCTTATCTCACTTTAAAAAAAAAATAACAAAAAAAATGTATATATATATATACACATCCTCTTCAGCACACAGCATGGACATTGAAATCACACCCCTTTTCTGTTCTTATCCATACATTAACTTTCCATATCAGACAGGTCACCTACCATTACACGGTATTTCTGCCAGTTATCTACATACCTATCTCTGCGAACACGTGTTTGGGTGATTACGAAGCTCCTTGGCCTCAAGAATATTTATTCCATCTTCTCTCCATCAACATCCCAGAGGAGTTTTATTACCCCTGTGCCATGAGCCCTGTGCTGTTTGGCAGACATGCCAACACATTTGCCTCCACATGAGCATCAGGCTCGCACAACTCTCCCCTCACACAGCCCCTGTGGCTGCCAAGAGCTAGAACAGCAACGCTCTTCCTCTGTGCTCCATGGGAGAAAAAGAGCTGGTGCTTGCACAAGAAGCAACTATCACTTCTACAAAAAATAAACATCAGCTACATTTATCTCAATGGTCATTATATATCATCACTAATTCCCTCTGGGAGCACTGCATTACAACAGCAGAGGCATTCAGTATCTGTGAGGGCTGGGAACATCAACTGGAGTCCTTGCATGAGAAGGGTGCCTGAGAAGGGTGCATGTGATGTGGCTCCTTTTTTAATGGAAGGTTTGGCTTTGTGCCCTGGAAGCAAAAAAGTAAACAGTTCTGCGTGCAATGACATGCACTCTGCTTGTATGTGGAGTCACAGAAAAAGGTCCCTTAGGGAATGGGACAGAGCTTGGAAATCCGCATAGACCTGCATCGCATTCCATCCTCCTCAATTCTTCATCTTCCACAATTCTCTAGTGAGACCAAAAGAGGACTAACACATATTTAAGGTCTATAGTTTTCCCAAATTAAAAAACAAGAAAAAGAACTATGTACACAACATCATAATTTTCCATGCTCCCTACCCTCACTTCTGCTTTGCTCATTTCATTTAATTTTCAAAGGAAAAAAACCTTGCTCAGTACAGAAAAAACAACTGCAGAAGAGTTTGTATTCTGCTCCTGCTAAAACTTTATAGCAGCAAAAAGCTATTATGCCTTCACAAAAAAAAACAAGTGTCACCAAAGCCAGATTCAGTGATCTGACCAAATATTATCTGCTTTCCAAATGTTGCATCCTGAATGACTATATTTTAATAACATGAGACTATTCTGTAACACTGTTTTTAGAAAGTGGAAGATCGATGCCAGGTTGTTTTGATGCAGTCTGCTCTTGGCTATAACATCGCTTCCCCAACAGCAATTAACTAAGGTCAGCAATATAATTTTTAAATTACAGTGTAGAAACATTTCAGAGAGCACATAAAGTGTGTAAGACTCAGCAGGGACTCGGGAACTCAATCATTAAGTGCACAAGGGGGCACATTCCCTTCATTCATGAGTGTACTTCTCATTAATGCTAATAGCATGTTGAGAAGAAAATATGCTCCATAAACTTTCATTACTCACTTTTTCCCTTACTCTTTGACAAATGAGCCACTGATGTAGACTCAGAGGTAGGTCCACTTCTCTCTATCCCAGTGCTATAGAAAACCAAAAAGGCTTTTCGTTGCAAGCACAGACACTTCTATCTACATCTCACGCTGTGGATTTGAATAAATCCCACTTCTAAGCCACTGAGGAACTCACAGATTCACTAACAACTGTTGCCAGAACACTGCCTCTTTCCCCTCTTCTCACCTGCAGTCCCCACATTCCTACCCCCTGCATGGCATCAGGTCCCTTGAAGAGTCAATTCACCCCATTAATCAAGCAGAAAAATAAGAAATTCTCTTCTATTGTAGCAGAAAACTAAGGTATCTCTAAACTTCTCATATAGCCTCCAAAGAGGCTATATTTTCTACAGTCAGGTGAAAACCTGATATAACTCATATCCTGGTGGTGTTCCAAGTGTTTAACTACTTTTTGCCCATTCAAATTACCATAACACATCTCTGTAAGATACAGATTTTTATTTTGTGTCCTAAACTATCTTTGAAGGTGCTGCCACATGTCATTTTTTAGTAGTGGCCAGGTGTTGCTGATGAACAAAGTAGCTCTGAACAAGGAAAAAATATTTTTCCAAGAGGAGGAGAAATTGCAGATGTTGAAATGTCTGCTTTGGGAATCATTACACAAGTCGCACACAAATGGGAGATTTGGTCTTTTTTCACAGGTGAAATTGTGACAGCCTTTCAAGGAGTATTCAGAAGTAAAGGCAGTTACGGGATCAGCAGTGGTCCCTGCTAGCAGGGGAAAAAAAGGGAATCTGGGGAGTGTTACCCAGGACGAAGGCATCCTGCCTCCTGCAGCTTCCTGCTACACCAACAGCCACCATCAGAGCTCGGAGCTGAAGCTGCCATCTCTGCTCTGTCCTTGTGCCTGGGGCTGGGCAGGACACTCAGACAGACTCAGGAGTCTACCCCAGCTGCATGAGCCATTCCTGCTCCCTGCCTGTCCCTTCTCTGCAGACAAATAGGTGGTAGAGGCAGACGTGATATGCTCTATGGTGCTTCTGCCAGTTCTGTCCCTCGCCTCCCCACATCTGTTCTTGGCCTCAGTCTCATTTCTTCATCCCTCCTCAGCCACTAACAGGCCTGCTTTGGAGGAAAAAAAGGGTAGAAAGAGCATATCTTGAGCAGAGACTTACTGGCATTTGTTTTATATTAGTTTTTGCTTTTGTTAGGATGCAAGTAGCACCTTTATTACCTTGGCTGCTGGACTTTGCAAGGGAAGAATAAGTAGAGATAAAAACAAGCCTGAATGTTTCTTCCTCCACCAAATGCACACTGGCCCCACAAAATTCAATTTACTAAACACAGTAGTCTCACACTGGCAAAATTCAGTTTTATCCACAGTAATAAGAAGCCTCGAACCAGTTCTGATTTCTTGAACCTGATTGCCCCCTTTCAATCTGCATTTTCATATACTGGGAAAAAGAAAAACCTGCAAGATAGTGAAATACAACTGGAAATCCCAGCCTCTCCTAAAATTTGTTACTTCCAGAGCCTCTGCCAAGCTCTACTCCTCTCCTCCTATCTCCCAGGACAGCAGCTCATAAACTACATCCAAATCCTTGTTGCAGCACATCTGCCTCCACTAAAACAACAAAAACACAGATTTCTTACTGTTGATACATTTACAAGCTGGTCATTTAAAGCCCTCTTGGTTCCCTCGAGAACTGAGAATTGTTTGAATCAAAAACTCAGTATTTAAAATACGCGAGTCTAAAATCCACAGACTTAGACAACCAATCTTTATTCTAAAGTAATGTCCACTGACCACCAGGATTTCATGATTGAAGTCTTGTAGGGAACCAAAACTAAGCAATGCATTTAATTCAGCTCCAGAGAACTCCTGCTCTCTGCAAGCCTGATCCACCTGTGCAGCTACACAAGCTCCCTAGTATGCAATCCAAAATTTTGCTAGACTAAAACAATTAGCAAGTCTATTTACAACTAAATAATCAATAAAGAAAAGGTAATTTACAAAAAAAGAAGCACTCAATATTCTTCAAAAAACGAAAAGGTTTGAAACTCATGCATTAAAATCTTTAGCTTGAAGACATCTGGATAAACAGATTAGTAAATAAATGGTCTTATTTGAAAAAAAAACAAACAACCAAACAAGACAAGCATATCTAAAACAACTCTACTGCATCTCAGTTATCCTCTAAGCCATTCAGGGCAGTGGGCATTCTCACAAGGTATCCAGTCCTCCTTGCACCAGCAGTCAGCTCAGATACTCACCTAACAGCATCTCTCCTCATAAGGGGCCCTGTTTCACTCAAACGCATTTTTTCCAAGCAGAAATGATGCATAATGAATAAATCTCAAAAGTAAGACTAACTCTATTAGCAATACTAGATAGCATTTAGCAGAGGAGTACATATACCCCCAGAACACACATCAAGACACACCACAGCTCAGCTACTTATTAACCTGGAATATATCTCTCAGGTTTAATGGAAACAGCTGCAAATAAACTACAAACAGGTGGGCCGAGGTATGGGAGTTATTGTTCATGGAGTTATTGCTCATTGGCAAACAAGCCTCAGCACAGCTCTGCTGGCAGCAGCTGGAGCTGGTGAGCGGAGCTGCGGCAGCCTCTGAGAGGCACTCGGGGCAGGGGACCCTGGAGACTCCTCCACAGGAGCACTCGGGGCAGGGAACCCTGGAGACTCCTCCACAGGAGCACTCGGGGCAGGGAACCCTGGAGACTCCTCCACAGGAGCACTCGGGGCAGGGAACCCTGGAGACTCCTCCACAGGAGCACTCGGGGCAGGGAACCCTGGAGACTCCTCCACAGGAGCACTCGGGGCGGGGGGCCCTGCAGCCCCCCATGCAGCCGCTGTCCCCGTGAGCTGCCTGGGGTCACAGAGCCCCTGAGCCCCCTGCCCAGCCCTGGCTGTGGGCACCTGTGGCATCGCCTCCGCTCCCAGGGCTCCTCTGAATCCACTCAGGGGAACAGGAAAAGAATGCTTTGTGGAGGTAATACCTGCTGTCCCATATCCCAAACACAGACTCCTCTTTAAATTCACCTCCTATGCATGAACTGGGAAAAAACGCTGATGCTGACAGGCTGGGAAACCAATACCTACACAAACAGTTTTCATATTAAGCAGATCCTCAGAAAACACCAATAAACTAGAAGGAGCTGGCACTGTGTGGTGTTGAAGGCTGGAGCTGATTTTTTTAAAATTTTGTTTGTTTATTTTGAGGGAATTTTCCCCCCAGTTGTAAGTCAAAACTAGTTGTGTTAATGAAATAACTTGACTTTAAGAGGTACTGAAATCCATAAAATTTCTGAGAAGTCCAGGACTTGAGAAAACCAGGTTATTCCTTTCCTGGTCTAGCTATTAACATGGATAATTTTTAAAAATAATTTTGTTTGAATTTGTTCAGCAGATAATTTAGGAGACATTTCATAGTCTGTCCTGCATTTGATCAATCCAAATCACTGTTAAACCTATCACTTTCACCAACAGTACATTCACTCCAGACAGGAAAGGGAGCATCTTTTATATTTATTCACTGAGAATAGTTCTTTTAAAGTGATTCTTTGACTTGTGATAGAGCACATGTGCTAGAGATTAACTGGAAGCTACTTTTAAATATTCAGTATACTGTGTGATAGTATCAATGATCAAAGATGCAAGGAATTCTACTTATTAATTAATAAACTAGGCTTTAAACCACAAATATGGAGCAACCAAAAATAGGGAGCTGTCATTCATGAAACATAAATCGGCATTTTCCATTTCTTTTCCCACCTAGCTAACCACAAACGGTAATGAGCCATAGACAAAAACTCGATGGCTTTCTGGGGAAAAATTCAATGCCAAAACAGCCTAATCAACCAATTGATAGTAATCGTGTAAAGAACATTATCTAAACTTCAGTATTCTTACTAATTATTGTAACAGGGAAAGCATGAAACTAGGGAAGAAGAGAAAAGGGACTCACAATTCTGTTTTCACTGCAAAACCTGCAAAGGAAATAAAAAATCCCAATCTTAGCTACATTGCTGTTGATATTTGCAACAGATTCTCCAAGCTGTATGAATTTTTAATGCATATCACTCACATACAAATATTTGCTCTTAATGGATGTTTTTCCTTGAAGGAATGCTAAAATGTGTACTGAAGCAGAAGGTTATAAGGAAATTGTTATTGTCATTTCTACTCAATTACTGCCTACACAAGAACTGTCATGCAGTGAACGCAAGAGAAACGCCACCAAGTGATGGCGAATTTCCTGGCTCTTATCACTGTGTCAAAACATTACCATTCTGTAATCACAGGCTTTCATGTAATACAGCTCAAATGGCAACAAAATCCCAATGTGAAGCCTTTTTAAACATCAATTTACTGATGGCAAGGAGCAGGATTAAGCACAACTTAAATTCAGTAAGCTGGTACCTAGAGGAACTCCCTACCTAAGCATGGGCCACGTTTTCCACAACACAGGGAGACAGGCCCCTCTGAGGGGCTTTGGAACAGTGTAGACAGCAGGAGGGTGGTGGGAAAGGCAACACAGACTGATCCTGTGACACAGGGATTTCCCTACAATAGGCATTCCTTGCCATGAAGCCTTTCCTGGAATTCATCTTCAAAGTTTGGGAACCAGGCATCCTGGTGTTCATCAAGAACACACAAACCCAAGTTTAAACTGCTTTCCTGTGCCTCAGGTTTCTAAATCCAACTTATCCTTGGAGTCCCCTTGCCAGAGACACCGTTTGCTCTCTGGTTTTGTGAATATTAAAACCATCTCTATTACATGATGAACCCAACCAATGATACTGAAAGGGATCTGGACCAGAGTACATCTTGGGGTGAGATGCATTCTCCTGGGAAAGGGGAACACACACTCAAACCTCACTTTACATAAAGAAGGAATTTTATCCCTAAACCAGATCAGTTGGGAAAGAAGTTTCTTCTTTGGGCTCCTCAAGTCTAGCTCATGGTTTTCTTAGCACCTGCTGAGACTCAACTTCTACTATTCTGTGAACTACCTTAACTTCTAAAATAAGCTCAAATTAAATGTTTCTCTTATATGTTCCTTCAGTAATTTATTTTTTGCTAAAACTAGCTATTTAAAGGTGTCAAATTTATAAATGAGTTTGACCATTCTGACATATAAATATTTCAACTGAAAAAATCCAACTCCAATTCCACACTTTAAGCCCCAGTGCAATGCTTCCCTCTTGATCATAGTTCAGTCCTAAAACACCTCAGACATACAGAGAGTGCAGGGGAGAAGACATCCTATTATGATAGCACAAAATGACATATTAATAGATCCACAACTACCCTAAGCTGCAATCATTACACAGCAGCTGAATCTATCTATCCCATTGTGTGTGGATCACACACTTTCAGGTACAGACATTCCTGTATAGAGCTTGCAAAACCCCCGTATGGGAAGTCAGATCAGCATTAGTTACTTTTAATCATATGAGGGGAGCACACACACACACACTTACCATATCTCGGCTCACGTGTGACCTTCACTCCATGCAGGAGGCTCTGCTACTACGTGCACAACTTCTTATGCCCTGTTTAGATTTGTTATCTGCAGAAACCACCAGTGCTCACAGCAAAACTGCACTGAGACACAGGGCAGTGCTGTAACACTGTTATGCCTGAGCAGCTCCTTCCCCTCAAGTCACTCAGACATGATTTTATTTCTGGAAATGAAGTATGAAGGCGTGAAAAACTATTCACAGCTTGATTACTGCATTTCCTGTGAGCCAAAATACTAGGACTGTGTGAATACACAGAAATCTTATTTACAAATTAGGCTGTTAGAAAACTTCGATCCGAAAGGAGGCATCTGTGTGTTTTCTGCTCTGCAAATAGTCACATTGGGTTGCCTAAAACGGCTTGTTTCTTTGGTTAGGGGCAATAGTCATTTATGAAGATGATCTATTAGGTACTTGTTTCTAAAAATAAAGGACAGCACTCTACAAATTATAATTCCTTCTGCTTTGGAAAGTTGGAGGAATATCTCTGGATCAAACTGTGAAACTGTTCCAGACTCACTGGATATGAAAAGCAGAGCAGTAGGGGAGAGTGCAGTGCTCCCAGGCTGGGTGCTGGAGCATTGCCATTTCTCCTTCAAATTTCAGGATGAGCCCCCATCCCCAGCTGAAAGGCAGTGATAACAGAAATGCGTGACTGATGCATTCCCCACTGGTTTTACAAGCAGCATTGCTTTCAAAGTACTTGCTGTAGCACCAAAGAAAACCAAACCACACAGACTAAAAAAAGAATTCAACCAAATGGCTTAAGTTTTGCATTAAACACAGCTAAGGAGCCACCTTCCAACTAGCGTTAATTTATGGTGCTTATAGTGGGCACACCACCAAATCCTCGGAGTACTCTACACGCAGATATTAAACCCTGCCAAACCAGAGCGAGTTAGCGTTTAGTTACCAGCTCATTAAAAAACATAGAACTGACATGGATGAATTCCCTTGTCTGCTTTCAAAATCCCACCTTTTACGTTTATGCTACACAAATTTTACACTTGACTAAACAAACATCAAATCTAAAATCCAAGTTTTTAGACTTTTTTTCCCTCGCTTAAGACCAGATTTTGTCACAACACTGCATGTATTACAGATTTTGGCAAGATGAGTAGCTGTAATCAATTTTATTGTAAGAAAAATTTCTTTGTTTATATTAATTCTTAGAGTAATAAGTAATTTACTTTACTATTAGAAGGGATGACAGGCACCAGAGCTTGCAGAAAATCAACATTAAAACCAGCAGATGCTGTAGTCACACTATCAAAGTACATTTAAACCAGGCTTCCAGTGAGAAAACAGTAAAATATATGTTTTAACTGAGTGGGTCCCTCAGTCTATGCTGGCAGTACGTACTTCCCCAAACTAGGACTTGTCTCAGGGATAAAGAATAACTGGATAGAATTATGTAGTCTGTACCATATTTTTTAAAAGCAAAAATCTTTTATGCCACAATTTTCTGTAAGTTAAAATTTTTAGAAGAGCAAACATTTTCATTTAAAACTTCATAATGAGAGAAAGCCTGGTAGCTTGCTATGGAATCCCATCCTGACCTCATGTGTATTTGGTTTACAAACCAAGTTGGTGTTAGGCTTTCTGTACAAATCAGATCCCATCATCTCAGCAGCTCTCAATCTTCACATCCCTTTTTGAGCCAAAGGCACAAACGTGGTTTGGGGATTCTGTTCACATGGAATCACAGACTGATCACTTGGAAATTATCCTCATTCAGTGGATGTACCATGATACACTTTTCAAGCATGACTCCTTTGGTTAAAAGCTAAGGTATGTTTTGAAAAGTACCCTGCTTTTGAGGAAATCAGTGGCAAATTTTTCATCAGGAAATTTGGGAATTAATTTGGAATAACTGAAACTGCATTTTATTTCCAGCATTGTATCATGAATTTAACATTATTTTATGTGATGCTCATGATGAACACCAACATACAAAAGCCTTTATATTATCTTTGAAGTAAGGAAAACCTGGGGTGTATTTAAGACTGGCAAAGAGAAGAAAAGAGGCAACAGTCTCCTTACACGAATATTCAGAATGATAATTTCCAGAAACAGGGAGTGGCTCATACTCTGATGGCAATGGAAAGCAAACAAATGCTTTCCTATGTGGCTGACACTTATTTGGATACTGCTGCAGTGCTGTTCCCTCTGGCTCCTGTCACAGGACTTTTAAAAAAGCACAAACTATCCCTGAAGACAAGCATTTGCCTTTCTAGGTTCTTCCCATCAGGAAACACCTGCATGCTTGCTGCTCTCCTTCAAGTCTTCCTCATAAATCAGCAAGTGGAAATACCCAGACAGCAGACTGTACCTTAACGTTGGAATAATTCTGCTTTTATTGAATTGGCTCAACTTTCCTACACAAACATTGGCAGGACTATAAACTGGTGAGAGTGGGAAATGCCTGTCACACCATAGAGCACTGGAAAGGTCAGAGGGGTCTCTGCTGCTGCCCTGAACAGGCTCTGGGAGCCATGTGAAAGGCAGGTGTGATGGCAGAGTCTGCAGCAAAGGTGGAGAGCAGCACTTCCAACTAGTTTTACGACATGCAGTGTTACAGGAACATTCCTGTCTGGAAACATGCCACATGGTCCTTCGGCAGGAGCCCTCCTTGCTCTGCTTGCTCACACAAGTGGCAGCAGCTGGGCATCCTCGCTCATGGAGCAAATGAGTTCACTGGTAAATGCCCATTCCTCAACAGTCTGACCCTTGGCTCACAGGTGTGCTGGTTTAAGAGTTAACCAGCAGGGGGAATGAACCCAACTCAAAGGAGAGATTATAAGTCAGAATAACAATTTATTAAAATAATACAGTAAGTACAATAATACAAACAAACAATTGGTCTCAACCCACAAAAACCCAAATGTATAACCCAGTACCCTGGGGCCTGAACAAAGTGGTGTTCCTTGGGCCCTGTTTGAGTCCAAAGTAAAGGGAGAGGGGAAGAACCTGCTGGTGGGAGAGCTGCTGCAGTCTGGCCAGAACTGGTGATCGCAGTCCAGTGGTGGTCTAAGTCTGGTTGAGAGCGATGAGATGCAGCCGTCCTCTGGATCCCACCAGTGGGTTGAAAAATGTTCCAAAACTCCAAGATTATATATCCTCCAGTTCAGGCAGGAATGTTCAGTGCTCCCCTCAGGGCGGGGAGTTCCACAAAGGGTGTGAGGACAGAAACATCCTCCTATCTCACAGGCCTCTTAACACTTAGTTTATAGCCTGAGGAGTCAGGCTCTATGGGCAGAGGGTGCGAATAGTCTATTGACAACAATAGTCTAGTTTCTGGGAAATGACATGGAAGGCTATAGAATACAGTTTTGGGTTACACCCACCATGATGAACTGATCTCAGCTGTCCTAACTAGGACAACAGGAAAAGAGATCCAGTTACATGTGTTGAGAAAGCACTCAGACAGAATGTAGCACTGTGACAGACTGTGTCCTCCACAGCCCTGTTGCATTGCTTCTGTATGAGGGAATGTAGTCCATATACACCCTCTCTACAGAACCTTGAAAACACAAGTCCCTTTGCCTCTGAGAGAGCAAACTGTGAGAGGTTCAGGTGAACCAAACTGGCAGACACTGTTAGGACTAAGCCGGAAACTAATTTTGCATTTTAACAGTTTGTGCTGGTTTGGCTGGGGTAGAATTAATCGTCTTCACAGTGGCTGGTATGGGGCTATGTTTTGGATTTGTGCTGAAAACAGGGTTGATAATATAGAGATGTTTTTGTTATTGCTTACACAGAGCCTTCTCTGGTTTTCATACTTTCACACTGCCAAGGAAGTTGGGGGTGCATGAGAAGTCAAGAGGAGACACAGCCGGGACAGATGACCCAAACTGACCAAAGGGATATTCCAGATTATATGACATCATGCTCAGTATAGAAAGTGAGGGGAAGAAGGAGGAAGGCGGGGGATGTTTGGAGTGATGGTGTTTGGATTACCAAGTCACTGTTCTGCGGGATGGGGCCCTGCTCTCTTGAAGATGCTGAACACCTGCCTGCCCATGGGAAGCAGGGAATTAATTCCTTGTTTTGCTTTGCTTGTGTGTGCAGTTTTTCTTTCCCTATTAAAGTGTCTTTATCTCAACCCACGAGTTTTCCAGCTTTTACCCTTCTGATTCTCTCCCCGATCCTGCTGGTGGGGGAGTGAGCAAGAGGCTGTGTGGGGCTTGGCTGCTGGCTGGGGTTAAACCATGACACAGCTGAAATGCAAAACTTCTGGGTTTGCTAGGTGCAAATCTAAACCTCTTGGCTTGAGTAAAAAAGAAGTGGTTTGGATTGGTTTTTGTTTGTTTTGTTTGCATCTTTTTTTTTGGTACTTTTTAAAAAACAGTGCTTTAAGTATTTAAGAGAAATGTATTTTCCAAATTCTTCAAAAGCCATCATGAATTGCTTTAATATTTTTGAAAATTACCCATTCAATTTTCTAGCCAAAATCTATTTGCCTAGTTCTATCTAGATTTGTAAAAGCATCGGGACTCTCCAGGTAATATTCAGGTTTCACTTCATATTTGGGACAGTGCCAGGCAAACCTGGCTCCCCTGACACAGGGGAGTCAGCACCAGGACAAGGACAGGGAGGGACTGGGGTGGGGTGGGCAGAGCAGCACCAGCAGATGTCCAGTAACACCAGTTCAGTCACGATCATTTATTTTCTTCACTGTTCTCTAAGGACTGAGGTCTACAAATTGCAGCTTCCTCATTGCAATTTCAGTGCTCTCCTGCCATGCATGCTCAGGAAGGACAGAAGCTCCAGAAGTACAGTCAGTCTGTTTAGTGTTTAGGCTTTGCTGATATTTTTAAAAATATGCATTATTTCTATTAATTACAGGTCATATCTTGTAATATTTTTAGAATTGTCTAAGACTATTCTAAGAAACTGAGGGATTTAGTTATGAAAGAAATTCTCTGTCTTATTACAGGTTTCTAAAGAATGTCTTAGAACTTCTTTATCTATGTATTTAACCTGTATTAATACCCTAGGAAAATAACTACCTTTTGGTAAGATAAAAACAATTTTTTCCAACATTATATGTGCATTTATATATATCTATATACACACACACATATATATATACACACTTATATATATAGAATGCATGTGCATTTTGACTGCCAAAGACATGTATAATTTTGACTTCACAGCACCAAGACCACTGGTGAAAACTTATTTGTGGCAAAGCATCAACATGCTTTACTTGACCTTGTAGAGAAAAGGGTAGAATTGGTCTGGCTTTTTTTTTTCCTAAACGAGAGTTGAGACCAAAAGAAACATTTGACTAAGGAATTTCATAAAAGGTCAAAAAGACACTGAAAATTATCTTAAGAGTAGTGTTAAGCACAGCCCTGAGAACAAATCCTGCCTCTGGTACATGACATTCATTTATAATTTT
The DNA here is from genome assembly GCF_025592945.1 of Manacus candei. Lineage (NCBI taxonomy): Eukaryota > Metazoa > Chordata > Aves > Passeriformes > Pipridae > Manacus > Manacus candei. Next base: position 325,408 of record NW_026138189.1, read on the forward strand.
TTAACATACATAGGAAAATTTTATTTTAAAAATTTCAGAGGTGAAATTAAATAAAAAATTACTTGGAAAAAGCATTAAATCAATCAGTTTAGAAATCAGCTAAATCTTAACTGAATGTCTAAAATATATGCTTAAAATACATAAAACCTGACAAATTACTTCATCAGTTTCTGCACAGGACCAATTACAACAGTGGAATCATTGTAAATTATATGAAAGTTAAAAAGACGCATAATTTTGTTAATAATTTGTTCAAAATAATATTTAAAAAATCAAGACTTTCATGGGACCAATTACGTTATGCAACTGTTATGCAAAACATCTTCCTAAAGACACCAATGAAATTCATTAATTGATTTTCACGTTTGCATAGAACTTAACATTTAAGAAAATATTTTCATTTAATTAAGCTCTTCACCACTGAAAGATGTTAATGTAATCTTAATGATCTAGTGGTGAAATTGGAAAAGAAGTGCTAACTCTGCTTTAGAATCACAGAATCATAGAATTATAGAATGGTTTGAATTGGAAGGGAACCTTGAAGATCATCTTGTTCCATCCCCTGCCATGGCAGAGACACCTTCCACTAGCCCAGGTTGCTCCAAGCCCCATCCAACCCGGCCTTGGACACTTCCAGGAATCCAGGGGCAGTCACAGCTTCTCTGGGCAACCTGTGCCAGGGCCTCACCACCCTTATAGTAAAGAATTTCTTCCTAATATCTAATCTAAACCTACTCTCTATCAGTTTGAAGCCATTCCCCCTTGTTCTCTCACTCCAGGCCCTTGTCAATAGCCTCTCTCCATCTTTCCTGTCAGCTCCTTCAGGCACTGGAACGCTACAATCATGTCACCCCAAAGCTTCCCTTCTCCAGGCTGAACAATCCCAACTCTCTCAGCCTTTCCCCACAGCAGAGCTGCTCCATCCCTCTGACCATCTTGGTGCCTCCTCTGGACTCTCTCCAGCAGCTCCATGTCCTCCCTGTGCTGTTCCCCAGGGCTGGAGGCAGTTCTGCAGGGGGGTCTCACCTGAGGGGGCAGAGGGGCAGAAGTAACTCCCTGGTGGTTCACCTGCTGGTTACGCTGCCTTTGATGCAGCCCAGGGTACAACTGGCTTTCTGGGCTGTCAGTGCATGTGGCTGAGTCATGTCCAGCCTCTCACCCACCAGCACCTTCAAGTCTAGGGAGAAGCTCCCCAGGGCTGCTCCATCTGTTCATCCCCCAGCTTGGATTGATCCCAGGGTTGCCCCAACCCAGGTGCAGCACCAGCACTTGGTCTTGTTAAAATTCATGAGATTCTCATGCACCCACTTCTCGAACTGTCCAGGTCCCTCTGGGTGGCCCTGTCCTTCACGTATGTCACCTGCACCCTCAGCTTGGTGTCATCTGCAAACCTGCTGAGGGTGCACTTCATCTGTGTCATTAATGAAGACACTGGTCCCAATACAGACCCCTGAGGGACAACCACTGGTCACTGATGTCCACTGGGACTCTGAGTTGTTGACCACAGCCCTCTGGATGTGTCCATCCAATGAATTCCTAATCCTCCTAACAGTTCACCCATTGAATCTATCACTCTCCAATTTGGAGACAAGCATGTTGCGGGGAACCATGTCAAAGGCTTTACAGAAGTCCAGATAAATGACATCTGTAGCTCTTCCCTTATCCACTGATGTAGTTACTCCATCTTACCACCTGCCGTTTCGTCTCTCGCCTGCCACTATGGAGCTTTACAAATGTGGATATATCCTTCGAGCCTGCGCAGTGGATTTTTTAGGTGAGGCACAGCATGCGCAGAACTGGTCCCACCCTTTACTCCTAAGGTTCATCTGTCAGGGCCTAGCAAGCTTGGATGGTGACAGTGAGGTCCTCAGGACGTAGGTTTAATTAGAGTGTCCTTCTCTTAGATGAATGGCCTTACAGGGCTAAACGAGCTCCATCTGCCCGGGTTGGGAATTAGAGTTGTCCTTCTCCTAGGATGACTGCCAGAAGGCTAGTGAGCCCATCCTGCCCATGGACACATTTTATCCGACCCTTCAGTTTTGACCTGTCTGGCATAGGAGATCCTGCCAGAGGCTTATACCACCGCCAGCATAGCTTGCAACCTCATAAGGGTGCATAAGCTTCTCCATCACTAAAATGATTTAGATGAACCTTTCCCTACTTTCCCCCCCAGCCTCCTACACTCAAACCCAAGGACATTCCCTTGCCCTAAACACAGTTCCAAGATGCTATAATTCCAAAACAAACCATTCCTGGGCAGAAGCCGCAAGCGAGCCAAGCCCAGCACATCCCACCCTCACTGCAACAATGCCGGAACAGAAAGCGATCCCAACACACCCCCAGGCGGGGCAGACACACAGATAAGGGGTCCTCGCACCCACCTGGGTCTCGGGCACCTCCCACGACCCCAGCCCAGCCTAAACCCCCCCAAACCCCAGAAAAACCCACTACCCCCTTACCCTCCCCCCCACCGAGTCACCACAGGCCCCTCCTTGTACCACCCACCCACGGCCCTCCAAATGGGACTGCCTCTGGGAATCCCACTGACCCAGCCGGCCCCCCTCCCCCAAACGGGACTGCCCCACCCAGCCTCTTGCTGGTCCAGGGATCCCTCAGGCCCACCTAGTCCCATCCACTGGACTGATTACATGGCTAATGCATCTGTTCTAGAACAGGCAGCAGTCACAAGCATTGAGGCCATGTTGCTGAGAACACAGCTGTGCTGGGTAGGGCACGTCTCAAGGATGAAGGACCACCACCTCCCCAAGATCGTGCTTTATGGTGAACTTGCCACCGGCTGCTGCAGGAGAGGAGCCCCGAAGAGGAGATTCAAGGACTCCCTGAAACAATATCTCAGCTTTGGTCATATTGATCATCATCATTGGTCTACTCTGGCCTCCAATCAGGAGACATGGAGACACACTATACATAACGCTGCTGCTTCTTTTGAGAACACATCCAGAATCTTTTCTTGAGGAGAAAAGACAACATAGAAAGAACCGTGTCTTGCCAATACCACCTAAGGAGACATTCCGCTGTGCCTTTTGGAACTGGACTTGTCTACCTCGCATTGGCCTTTTTAGCCATCAGCGCGTTTGCAGCAAGTGTGAGTAGAGTCCTTCTTAAATCTTTGTTTGCGAAGCCCAGCCATGATGAGTTACTCCATGATAGAAAGCCACTGGGTTGGCCAGGCAGGACTCACACCTCGTGAAGCCATACTGGCTGTCTCCAGTCACCTCCCTGTCCTCCATGTGCCTTAGCATAGGCTCTAGGAGGGTCTGTTCCATGATCTTCCCAGGCAGATTTGAGGCTGACAGGCCAGTAGTTCCCAGGGTCATCCTTTCTTCTTTATTTAAAGATGGGTACTATGTTTTCCTTTTTCCAGTCACCTGGGACTTCCCCTGACTGCTACAAGTTTAAGAGTATCCTGGAGGCTGGCTTGGCAACTACGTTAGTGAATTCCCTCAGGACTCTGGGATGCATCTCATCGGGTCCCACTGACTTGTGAACATTCAGGTTCCTTGGGTGCTCATGAATCTGATCTTTGCTTACAGTGGGAGGGACTTTGCTCTCCCAGTCCTTAACCTGCTGTCCATCCACTCGAGAGGTGTGGGAAGAGAGGCTGCCTTTGAAGATTGAGGCAAAAAATTTTTAAGTACCTCAGCCTTCTCTTCATCTGTTGTTACTGTTCACCAGAGTTGTTTATGAGACGGGGTACACGTTCTTTAACCTTCCTTTTCTGATTAATGTACCTGTAGAAGCCTTTCCTGTTATTCTTTGCATCCCTTGCCAGGTTCAGTTGCAGTTTTGTCTTGGCCTTCCTCACCCCCTCCCTACACAATTGTACTTCTCTATACTCTGTTACCTGTCCTAGTTTCCACTGTCTATGCATTTGCTTTCATCCCTTTATTTTGACCAGCAGTTCCCTACTCAGTCATGCTGGTCCCTTGCCTTCCTTGCTTGATTTCTTGCTTCTGGGGATCACTTGCTCTTGTGATCTATGGAAGACTTTTTTAAAGATCTGCCAGCTCTGTTCCACTTCCTTGTCCCCAAGAGCAGTCTTGTGGGGGATCCCTCTGACTATCTCCCTGAAGAGCTTGAAGTCTGCCTTCCTAAAGTTCAAGAGCCTGACTTTACTCCTTATCTGACTTGTATTCCTCAAGACTGCAAACTCCACCAATGCATGATCACTGCAAGGCTCCCTCCAATCTTGACACGCCTCATTAGCTCGCTTATGTTGGTGACCATCAAATCTACTATTGTATTCCCTCTGGTAGGGCTGTCTGTCACCTGGCTTAAAAAGTTATCCCCCATGCAGTCCAGGAATCTCCTCGATTGCCTACAGCTTGCCTGATCTTTAGACTGTCAAACACATATGAAGTGGAGTACTTCAGAATTCCTATGATTTGACTTGGATACAATCAGAGACCTTTAGCTGCAGCACTGAATTTTTTACCAGCAATCTCTCACAATCAGTAGCATCTTAGAAGAGAGTATCAGTAGTATCTTAGAAGAAAGCCATATTGCATGTGCCCTGCATTTTTCAATCTGCCTTATCAGATTGTGCTTTTAATTGCTAGCAACTGGGATTTTTGAGGATATGTGCCTGCATTAGGATGTCATAAAAAACCAGAAACTGAGAAAAAGTCTCAAGACAAATAAAGCCCATATGCTTTTGATCATGGGTAGGGTTAAAATACATTGTTTTCTCCGGAAAAACTCCTAGAAAATTAAGGAAGCAACATTTTTCTGTGCAATAAAAGAAACTGGATGAGGAAGAAAGGATGAGTTTGTTTATGAAGTATTTGCTCAGGGCACTAAATTAAGGCTCTGTTTGTGAATTTAATTATAATATTTTCTAACTTTCTGAGAACCTGGTTTCACGATTTATGCAACTTGTGCAATGTGTCACACAGTACATGTTCACCCAATGCTACAGGCTCTCATTAGCAAGTTTCAGAAATCAAACCCTCTTCTGAGGGTACCACAGTCTTCAGTCTCCTGTTCCATACCTATGCATCCTCTTCCTGCTGGGTGACAGGCTTCCCCTTGCCCACCCCAGCAGGTCCCTTGCTTTCTCTTCTGTTCTCTCACATCGTGGCTTTTCCCCACAATCTGCACAGTCCCAGCCCAGACTCTTCTCTAGCAGATTGTCATGTTTTAGGAGTGGTATTTTCTATTTTAGTACTAGTGCTAAAAAAACCCCACACGCCACTCCCCCTCCTCCTTCTCCTATTGGAGGCACAAAGGGCAAACATCATGGTTGGGATAAGAACAATTTACTGGAAACAGCAGTGAGATAAGAAAACAAACAGTAACAGCAGCAATACTAATAACAAAAGGTATAAGAAAATAAATTATTCACATGGACAAACATTCCAAATAACAGACAATAGCAGACAGCTGTCACGGGTGACAGTGGGTCTGTCAGCACCTTGGCACATACTGACAAAGCAATAGATGTTGACCAGATCAAAGTGTACCCCTGAGATGGACTGAAAGAGAGGACTGAAAATGGAGGCCCTGATCCTGACAACATACTGATGCATCCTGAAGAAGCTGTCCTGTGGGAACAGAGAACACTGTCTCATGAAAGCAGGAGCACTGTCTCATGAGAACAAGGACCTGTTTTGAACGAGAGTGGTTGGGAAAAACATCAACATGAGAGAAAAATAAGATCAGGTGCTCGGGACTGTTGTGGGAAAGAACTGGGCTGTTTTGAGAAAGAGTAAAGTGGTGGTGAGAAAGTAGAGTTTAGAAAATGCACCTATTAGCTGTAAGAATTCTGGTGTGAAAGTTTGAACTGTCCTATCCGTGTGCATTACGTGTGTTCAAAAACTGTACCTAAGGGGCTGCGCAGCAGCCCCGGGTGGCTGTCCCTGCTTTTTCCTTGGAATAAACTTTGCTGGAACCTTTTTTTGTGTCGCTTTGGCCGTTCCGACATTACCAGCGACAGACGGCTCCCTCCACCACATTTTCTCCACCAGCAGGAACCCCTTCTCCTTGGAAGAGAGACTCCTTCCTCTGCCCCCAGCAATGATGTGAGGTGATACAGAATAACATTGGGGTCCTGGCCATGCCCCTCCTGGCTACTGCAAAAATTAAGCCTGTCCTGGCCAGATCCAGGACACAGATCATCCTACCTGAGGGTTCCTTTTTCTAGATTCTTATATTGATACTGCCTCCAGTTTACCTACTGGCTAGATCTTGGTCATTTAAATCCTCAACCACCTCCTCCACTCCCCCTCATCCTTGCAGCTCTAGGAACACTTAATGCCAGGGAAACCTTGTAAGTTATGCAGGTTTTTTTCTCTCCCAGTCCCAGCTGTGCATCTACACTTTTTGCAGCGGAAGCCAGAAGCTCTAAGCACAACCCTTCATTGCAGTGCAGCTTTCACAGCAACAAGCATCTTGGGTTGGGTGCCCTCCCTGCCTCTGAAGTATAGCTCTGAAGTATCTCAAGTCAGACAGTCCAAAAATAACCCACCTTGAAAGGTAGTTCCTTTGTCTGAAAACATAGCTCTTCATTTTTACAAGACAAACACGACATAAGGGTTTTCAGAATGGATGTTACTCAATTTTATTTCTAATACATCAAGCCTGTCAGTTCTTTTGTGAGTAAAATGAGTGACAGGGTTTACAAAGAGTATTAGCTCTAAAATACTGCACTGTCTTGGGGTTTGAAGAAGCGATTAAATTATGTAGTTGGGAGAACAAATAATCTCAAAGCAGAAAGCACACTTTCAGTTTTCAATGTAAACAAATAAAAGAAAACGCTCCAAGAATGATGTGGTAACATACAGATCTAAATCATATAGGCTGTTTGTGCTCCTGTATAATTTTGCTGCATTGCTCTATAGGAAACATTTGAAGTGAAGAGCTGTCACCAATTACCACTGAACCCACATCTCATCCTTCCTCATAAATTAGCAGAACTGTAAAGCTGAAACCATTACAAGTTTCTTAAACGCTTAAAATAAGCCATTTATTATTTTGCCCCTTTGGCCAGCAGGTTAGTTCTGCAAATACTGCAAATTGATTCCAGCAGAATAGAGAGGTTGGTACCTTCTCTACTTAGAAGGGTTTTCTTTGTAGCAGAAATGTGTCACTACAGAACTAGTTCTAGCTGTTGTGCTACGATATACTATTTCCAGTCAAAACATCACATTCGTACTTCTGAATTAACCTTCTCAGCTTAACTCAAGGTCACTTCATTTTCTTCTTCATCATCATTTACCCATTTTCCCTCACAATCCCCAGAGCCTCATGGTACTTGCAGTTCCTGCCATGTTTCATTTCGCTTCATACCTCCTCAAAAGCCCTTTCAGTCTTTTCACATTTCTAATCAACTTTCTTCTAACTGGTCTTCTGGTTCCCGCAGGTCTTGCCTGAGGTTTTCCTTCTGCTTATGTCTTTCACGCTGCAGATGTCTGTGCAAGCTCTTCTCTGTGGCTGCAGAACTACTCTTGAAACAGGCCCATGTGCAAAAGCTGCACCTCAGACCTGCACTCATGGTTGGGGTTTTTTATCATTTGCCTATCATGAAGAAAAACAGTTGGTGATATATCCTACCTTTTTCAATTTGGTGTCATCTTTCAGAAGAGAAGGTTTTGCAGAAACTTCTCTTCAACTGGAAGCACCTCTTGATGTCTTACATTTCTGGTACAGAATGACAGGTCTGGTATACACTTTGAATGGTGACTAATTGACTAGTTCAAAGTAAAGGAAAGATTTGCTAAAGATATCCCCAAAGTAATTTTGGATTCATTTACTTTTTTTTACTTCAATAAAAGCATACTGTTACAGTACTGTGTCCCAGGGTTCACAGTGAAGGCTACAACAAAGCCTGCTGTATTTGCATATGCAATTAATGCTGCATATGGTAGCATTCAATCTGTTAGTTATCTCTTTAAACAGTGTTCAGTAATCTGCACTTCAAGAAGTAACATACCATGCAAAGCTTTTAAAGTACTTAACAAACATATTTCATTAGTTTTCAGTAACTTCTTAAAGGTGCACTTTATCATCTTTATTCTGCCAGTGGATAAAACTTTACATAGAGAATTAATGTAAAATTTTTCAAAGACATTTTGTGTTTAACCCTTTATAAGGCTTAAGAATTTGGTTGTACATCAAGGTCCCCAAAAGGAATTGAAAAGGTCCAAACATGAGCAATGGAAACAACTAATGCATGAGAGTATTTCTACATGAGGAGAGATCAAGTTAAAAGAGAATGAACATATGGCAGAGGAGGCACGAGCAACCAGAGCAAAACTTGCCAGTGCCTCTTCCTCATGGTTGAACAGAGAGCTGCAGGGAGATGCACTGCAATGAAGAACAAGTCAGTTAAGAGGGAACAACACTACACACATCTACTGCAAACACATCCTTATAAGAACTCTGTAGGGCAAGAGAGGGCTGGGGTGGTCTGGGCCAGGCCTAGGGACACAGAGCAAGCCAGGGCAGTGCTCAGCAGAAGCATCTCCCCTCCCTGAGGCTGAAGATCTGGCTGTGGGACGGGGGAGATGTCTGGAATATATCTGTTCCCTTCAAAACCACTCGTGCTCCAAATAAAAGCAGAATGCCATCTGCAAAACTATACAAAGTGAAGATAACTATTATGTTTGCTAAAATACACTTCTGGAATCAAACCTGCTTTAGGTTATTAACAAACAATTTATGGTGCAGGACTTGGAAAGTACCTCCCAGATGAGAATATCAATTCAAAGCTGTTGGGGAGGATTTTTTTTTACCGCTACCATTTCTCTTCCACTGAGGTTTCCTTCTCCTGCCTTTGCAGCTGTCACTGTAAGTCATCAGGCATCAAGGAGAAAAGCATGAGATGCCTGACTGCATCTGTGCCTGTCAGAAGAATAGTGGGAACACAACAGGTTTGCAGCCAGAGGCGAGGGGCCTGAAGTTTGCATGCGACTTTTCCAAGTGCTCTGAAGAGGGTCATCTGGCCTGTTGTCATGAGAGCTGTAAAGAGGGCAATTTGACTCCTGAAAGTAGTTGGTTTCTAAAATCAACTACCTCAAAGATGAGCATCTGAAATCCATACTTTAGGAGAAGGTGCTAGCTGGGAAAAAAGCTGTCTCCTATAATAGTAGAGAGTTAATAATCCAGACTGCCAAAATAGAAAGATAAAGGGAATGCAGCTTTTTGTGTGTGTGTGAACATGTGAAAAAATGACCTTGAGCAACTAAGACAGCTACTACTAGAAAGTAGTAGCATACAGATATGCCTGAAAAAACCCCATGATATTGCAACCAAGGTTGTTGAATTCAGTAAATTTTTTCTCATAGGATGTAGAAAAAATAAGTAGAAAATGTATACTCCAAACTGGATTCTAACTGAAAATTAGAAAGTATAGAACCTGACAAAATCAATGACATGGGACTGGATTTTTTTACAGGGAAGGAAGAGGTTAGAGGATACTTATCTAAGTCAGAGGTTTTGAAATTGGTTGGGCTTGATGTTCATACTCAGCTGATCAATTCTCAGGGCTGTCAACAGTTATTTGCAATCCTGTGTTCTTCAGAACAGGGATAACTGAGACAAGATAAATATACTTCCTGTCTTTACAAGAGGTGGAAGATGAGGAGACTGAGAATTAGATATGTGTCATCTTAGCTGCAGTTCTTAGAAACAAATAAACCCAAACAATGGGTAAACAGAGAGAAAATCACAAGAAAATGAGTGTTTGCCTCATTGGATCTGTGTCAAACCAATCTCATTTCCTTTAATAGTAAGATAATAGATTTTTTGTCACATCTTGACTTCTCTAAAGCTTTTCACAGTATTTCATCTCACTTTCTTGTATATAAGCTAAGAAAACACAACCTAGATGAAAATACTAAAGTGAATACAGAACTACTTGAAAAACTACTCAGAGTAGTGTCAAATATTCATTCTCAAAATAGGAGATATAAAAAATGTGAGCCTTACGGGAGGCTGCCTTAGGTCTGCTATCAGTCATTATGAATGGCAAATGACTTAGTGTACCTACTGGATATGCAAATAATATCAAGTTGGGAAGGAAGGAAAATGTAAATTAAAAAAAAAGGTAACATTTAGAGTCTGAAAACCAACAAAACCAGTTGTCATGGTTTGAGCCCCAAAAATCCAATTTCCAAGCCCCCTCCAATTTGTTTCAGTGTGAGAGATGTTTTCAGACATGCACAACTACCAACATGGGGGAATTATATCAAAATTTATTACTAACAGAATAAAAACTACAGAAACTAAAAAGCAAGTAAATACACAGTATTCATACAATTTCTACCACCCCTGGGGCCCTCCCACATCAGTCCAGAAGAAGAACCTTCAGGATGATAGCTAGTCTCTCATTGGGATACCATGGGTCGGGCTGCACCGCTTACCAGCTGCTCAGCCTCTGCCGAGGCTCCTGCTAGACTGCAAGGGAACACTTGCTTCACCAGGTCTGCATCACGAGCTACAGGGAGCTTTCATTAAAGTTCTTACCCAGAAAAAGCCTGCTTGGTTTGGCTTCTCTCTGTCTCAGCTGTAGCATCAGCTTGACTGCCACGTGGCAAGGGGGGGGCATCCCCCCCATTCCTCATCCTTTAGTTTTTGGCTGCTCTCGTCCAAACCTCACGTAGGGCACCTCCGGGCTCCCTCTGCCTGCCTCTGTTGCTCCAGTCTCAGCTCGGGTCGGTCCGTCCCCCCCCCATTGCGGGGGAGGTGACAGCAAGACTGCTTAAAGTTTCTCTCTCTCCTCTGCCTGGAATTCTTTCTGCTCTGCTTCACGATCGCCGCTGCTGCCTCCCCCAGTCACAGGGGGGAGAACGGCAAGGAACTGCCGTAGCCCTGGCACAGCACCGGGGCCGCAGGGTGCCCAGGAGCACCCCTGAACTCGGGGCTCCCCTCAGCTACCTCATGGCTCCAATTCTCTCTGTCAACAACTTCTCTCTTCTGGTCTGTGTAATATGCTAATTTTGCAGGGGTGAACTGCAGCTTTCCATTGGCCCTGCATCAGAAACTTACTTGGGATTAACCATTTCCAGCCCCAGGGGAGGCTAGACAAGTCAAACCACGACACCAGTTTCTATTCAAAAAGAATAAACACAGACATCTAGACTTATGGTGGGATAATCATCTGCAAAAATGTAGTACTGGAAAGAATTTTATTGGAATTAGAGCTCCATTAAAAAAATCAGGAGCTATAAAGGATCAAAAGCCATATGTTACAAAAAATAGGCAAATGATCTTCTACAATACAGAAGACATCACTTACAAAAGCCAAACAAAATAGCCCTTCTACTCTTCTCCACGCTATCAAGGCCTCAGCTGAGTACAAGATTCAATTTTGGGTCCTGTACAGGCAGAAATATATAAGCCAATTGAAGAAAGTTCAGAGCAGTGAGAATGATCACTAGCCTAATAAACAGAACCTAAACAAGGTTCTCAGGAAAGAAGAGACCAAAAAGAGATGGTAGGTACACTAAAGACCAGGGCAGAAGAAGATACAGACATGTATCTGTTCTACATGCCCTTGGAGGATCAGAGTAATAACTGGCTTCAAATTTAGCAAGAAAGAATCAATCCGGTATGAGGAAAAGGCTTTCCACTGAAGAAGGTAACAAAGTACTGAAATAAATCACCTGGAGAGATTGTGGAGCCTCCGTGTTGGAAGAAAAATATTGCCAGAAGCCTATGAGGGACAGATGTATGGCTAACACCGGGTCCAGAGGGGTCTGTGCTATGGCAGTGCCTCTTTGCTGTGTGCCCACACTGCAGCCTGCCAGCTCACTGCCATACAAACCCCGGGTGAATCATTGAAAGCAAACAGATATTCTGTATTTGGTATGGAAACTGCCTAAAAATGGTATCTTCCCCTTTCCTACTGAAGGTCTTCCACATCTTAGTACCTTGCATATCTGCAACACCCCAAGCACAAAAGCCCTGTACATACCTGCAGATGTTGAGGGATAGTAGGAAAATTCCCAGTGAGAATACACAAGGTCACGCAGAAAGGCAGTGACAGAGCAAATACCACTGGTTCCCCTGGCTCAGGAACCCTTGCTGTCTCCAGCTGCTCACTCTTCCCTCAACTATTTTAATGTGGATATACAACATTCATTAACCTTTCTCACTAGACCAGAAAACTAAAATCCAACTCCACTTTCCTAAGCTGCTCAGGAAGTTATTTCCATCTTGTGCTCATGCATAAATTTAGAAGCAATTTAATTTTCTGGACAGTAAAAATTCTTAATTATCAGAGTTCAGGCACTAGAGGTAGGTGTTCCAGAATTACATGCTCTGTATCTGTCAGTTGCCATGGTCTGGGATACGGTCATCCTGACTACACTGCCAGAATTAGCATTCATTTTTACACCGCAGGAAATAATAATTTAAAAAAGCTATCCGTTTCCACCTGTCTGGGTCTATTTCTACACACAATATCTTAACACAAACCCATGCTCATCAATGAAGTGAATTATCTCTGTGTTCCTCCTGGTGCATCCTGGGACACTCCTGGGGCACATCTGGAGGTAACTTACTCCTCCTGCAGCATGGGCTGCAGCGTGCTTCCTGAGAGCATGATTTATGAACAACCATCCTGCTACTGCACAGGCCTAGAACTCTATGCAGGTGTAGATTTTTTCTACTTTCCTGGTTTTTGGTACTTTACTGAGTTTGCTACAGTGAGTCTTGTACATATTCTGGACAATAAATGCTTTATGGGGTACCTGATGGCTTGTGACTAGAAAGGGCTGAACTTGACATCAGCATCGTCCTTTAGCTGTGCTCCACCTGCATCTGGAGTTGGCCAGCAGAGCCCCTGGATGCTGGCCCTGCCTGTGTTCGTCTGTTTCTCCCACCTCCCTTTTCTCCTTCCATCACCTCTGTCCTGGTTTACAGTGGAGGGTGCTGTCATATTGCTTCTCTTCTACTGAGCGATTGCTTTATGATTTGCGTGCGCGTGTGTTTGCGCAATGCCACGCCGTCGAGTTCAAAGCGGTTTTCTCACTTTCAAAGTAGTCCTTGTGAGTAAGTTGTCCCAAGTCTGATGTGCACCGGGCTTGTAGTTTTGTTTTTGATTGAGTACTTCTGTGCTATATTCTTTTTAAAAGTCTAGCTATTCTGGGAGAGGTGTATAATTTAATATGTTCAATAGTTTTCTTGTCAGGCATTCATGTACAACTTTCTTCATCTTGCACTCAGATCTTTGATATTCTGCAGTAATTGGACTTATTTCATTTGTGTTTACTTTTATGACCTACAGTAAATGCTCCTTTTTTAGCCAAGGACTGTTAAAGATTTTGCCAAAGCCTCCAGCAGCCTACCAAGCTTTCTGAAGCTTGCCATGGCAGTTTTTAGGCAATTCAGAACACTTTTTGCAAGGATGCTAATGTACAAATTAATATAGCCTGAACACTGCATTAAGAAAAAGCTCTTCCTTACAACAGCAGTTGTGAGCAGGCAGTGTGACTCTCTCAACCTGCTCTATGGCCAGATGCACAGCATTCCAGCTTATTTGCAGTGGGCCAAATATCCAAGCAGAGACCAGGAAGAAAAGCTTTTCTCACAGATATTGCTCTGAAGCCCATTGATAGGCAGAACTGGCCTCCCCACAGAAAACAAAATGAGAAACCTGAAGATACAGTGCAAGGGAGATCTTCAAAACCTTCTGCAGGGACAAAGTCCCACAGAAATTGGAGCCATGAAGCTGATCTAGGGCTGCAGAAAACAATGGTGTGAAAGAGTAGAGCTGTAGAACATCTCAAGACTAGTCATGCCATGTCTGCCTGTAAAACCAAAATCAAGGCAAACAGTTTCCTTTGCAAGTACAATTACACATCCAAGGACAAGTGGAAAGCTATTACTATAGGGATGGGGGGATGCATTCCATGACTAAGCAAGCAGGCTCTTGCTTCTTCCAGCTCTGTTAGTTCATTACCTAGGTCTTTATTTTGGAATCAGTTTCCTTTCCCACTGAATAGATGTGGGAGAGTTGAGCTGCAGGAATGAAGGCAGGTGAGGAAAGAGGCCTGGAGTAATCACGACTTAAAAGACAGGGCTTCAGGAAATCCTTCATAGGTCACGCTTTTTAATTTGTCTCTGATGCTTGCACTGGTGGTACTCAAGTTTTTCCTACAAGTCCCATCATATTTATCTGCTTTCTTCTCAACAATACGTGCTTGTTGTATCAGGGGCTGTCATTTCTCCTCAGTCTCAATGGTAGCTCCTTTCAACCTTTTCCTTTTGTATTTAAAAAGACCAGCTGGGATTTCTAAGCATCTGAGCTCAAAACATTGCTTTTAAAATCAAGAAGCAAAAGTGCAAACAGCTGAAGGGAGCACTAGTGAAACCTTCAAAAGACAGAAAGGAGCACAGGAGCATAAATGCTCCAGTACAGCCTGCTGATTCCCAGTGTGTTCACGCAGGATGCAAACCTCTGTGTGGCAGGCCTGGTTGGCTTGTTCTGAGCAGGCCTGACTACGGGATTTTCCTGAATGCCTTTGCAGGTACAAGCAGGTGGTAGAAACTTGAAAAACCTTACCATTCTTCAAACCCCTTGGTCTTCAGGAAGTCTCAGCATAGGCTCCTCCAGTTTTAAAAACAAGAAGAGAAAAATCAAGGGATGCAAGTGTTGGACAGTAGGTTAGGGGCAGCTGAGGGTGAGCAGATGGCCAGCAACAGCCAATGCTCCTCCTGACAAGGAGAAACAAGCTAGCATGCAATCTTGCTAAAAATAAATTAGGCCAACAGGAAGCATGTTCATATTCTTGGGAAAGAAAGCCAGAGGAAGCAACTACTGGAGCTATTTTTACTTACAAAAGGGAAAACCATCATGGGTTGCGGTAAAGGAAGTAGCTAAGTGTTAGCATGGGCAACAGATTCAGATCTCCCCTGTTCCAGTACTGTATGGTGATTTGCTTTTATCATCCTAGTAAGTTTTCAAGTAATATTAGACTGGTAGAGCAGCTCGCTTGCTTTCCAAACCTAATGCCCCTTGAGTTGCAATTACCCCCACTGTCAAAAGAAAGCCCCAAAATGTGTCCACCAGCTGCTGCTCATGCAGATATCAGTCTGCCTTGTGCATGAGCATTACTGCCACACAGGGAGACTCTTGAGGACCGGCCATGGACAAAATGGAAATGGAGAAGGAGCCCTCTGATCCATAACTTCTCTTTGGTCCACTGAACCCTGACCTGTCCATCCCCAAGTCTTTATTTAACCTCCTGAGATAGCCTTCTTCAGGCTCTTTCACTCCTGTGGGTTCCCCTACTGCTTTTTTCTGGTGTGGGAAGATACCTCCTGAAGTGGGATCCTTGACACCCTCCTTTTGTGTTCTTTTTCTGGGTTACCTCTTCATCCTGTGCTTTTTAGTTCATACAAGGCAACAATCCTCCACCCTCAAAAGACAATTCAGATTCTCCTCTGGTGTGTAACACTGTAACCTCTAACAGAACAACACCGCTGAGGCACAAAAAAAGTATTTCCCTACATTTTCAATGAAATACATTAATTCAGTGTATATTAACCAAGGCATTACAAATTAGTGACTGTATGTGAGACAATGTGAGCTCAAAGCATTGAAAAATGTGCTACAGAAAGCACAAAATTTTGAATTCTACCATAAATGAAAACCAAGATGCATCACATTTTTATGGAGTACCTCTTCTTTTTCCCCTCCTAAAATATGCATATTGTACAGTAAAATTTTGACAAAAATGAACTAGGGAAAAAAACAACCTTTATGAGAATGTCAGAATTAGGTCACCTTAACATTGTTGGGATGTTTATTGAATTCATATTTTTCTACCTCATCAAATGACACAACAGAAGTTCTTTAAGAATAGTAACAATTCAGAGGTCACGACAAAAGGCAAAAAAAGGGGACAACTGTAATATCCTTTGAATCCAAGAGAACTGAACTAGGAAGCAATTTTAAGCACAGAAGCATCCAGTTAGGACAAAACTGGGTCAGGTGTTTAATGGAAAAGCACTGACTAAAGCAAGAAGTTTTTTTCCACTTCACAGTAAAGCAAACTTAGATTAAATAACAAGCCCAAAGCTAGAGGGTTTTGAGATACAAAAATAAAATTGACATTCTGTCAATATGACTTAGGATTAGTTAGTAAGTAGAATCCTGTGTGTGCCCCAGAGAGGTGATGTCCACTACAGTGGGCTCTGTGGGAATCACGGGGCCACAGAAGCTTCCCTAACCTTCCAGAATGATCCCAGATGATGAAGCTGTAAATAGAGACAGACTTTCATATCAGCTCACTGTGTCTTGCATCCAATTCCCACCTGTCTTGTCCCCCAGTAGGAATTTTCAGTGATACATGTGTTCCCTTTTGAATGGCAGTACAACGCTGCCATGGAGCCGTGCACCAGTACTGACACGTTAACACCAACACAGCAGCTCACAGTGGCACTCAGTGGCACTCAGTGCTCACCCTTTTTTGTGCTCATACAGGTTCCCTCTGGACACATATGTACTACCAGTTGCTGACTGAGAGAAGAAGTCTCATAATTTTGTGGAGACCACTTTGAGCAACCTGGTCTAGTGGATGGGCAAGGGGGTTGGAAATAAAGGATCTTCAAGGTCCCTTTCAATCCAAACCATTCTGTGATTCTATGAAACTACAATAAAACCTATCCTAGTACAGTTGTGAGCTTCTCTAATTTTTCCCAACTGCTTTGGAACTTTAAAATGTCCCTGTAGAGCCTCTAGGGAGACTGTCTCCAAGCATGCCTGTTCTTACACTCGGTAGCATCATGGATCACCATGTATTTGTAAACACAAATATATTTATGTAATTAGGATATGAGTATGGGTCCCTGGTGAGCCTCAGTGTCCATGCCTCGAGCCTACCTGTGCTCATTATGGATCAGCTGTTTCTCAACATCAAAATCTACTCTTTACCCTCTAGGTCACGGACCTTCTTGGCTTCTGGGGTAGAAGTAGTTTATACAACTGGAACATGAAGTGTTGTGTTATTTGTGAGGCTTTTTTAGTATTACTATTGTTTTTAATTCCTTTCTTGCTTGTTTAGGCAAAGAAGATGCCTGGTCTGCACAACTGGACAGTATTCTTTCTAATCACGAGATACTAATGTACCAAAGAGGTTGTAGCTGTTTCTGACTGCTCAGACAGCATGAAACAGTGCTTCAGCATGGTTGAGGGAATCTTTGACAGTTTTTGTCATTTTGAAACTCATATAAATATTTTCGTAGTCTGAATTTTAGTGAATATAGGAATTTGTGTAATTACTATTGCGAATATATCAACATCTCAGAATTCTTTTCTCAATGAAAACACCAAAGAAATCAAGCGAAAAAGATTAATTAAATTCTTCTTTTCTTTACAAGATTTCCAATCCAAATAATGATAAAAGTGAATTTGTGGTTGCACAAGCAACCACAAAACAAGGCATTTCTCTAGCTCGCACCAAAGCGACTTCTCATTCCCACCTAGTGACAAAGGGGAATAAATTGTTCAGCTTTCATCAAAAATCAACCAAAGGCCCCTCTGGGTATTCTCTGGGTACAGCTGCTCACACACAACAGCCTCTGCAGTCCACCCATGACTAAACCTATTAAAAGCTAAGCTGAAATAAACTATTCACACTGTTTATTTATGTCATGAGATAATAATATAGACTGGTCGTACCTGTATTAAGTGTGATTTCAAAGGCTAGAGGAGATATATATATATAAAATTTATATATATTTTAAGGGCAAGTAAGTTGATATACATTATATATTACATACATACATACATATGTGTGTGTATTTTATGGCCAAATAAGTTAATCTTATATTGTACAAGAGCTGTGTCTGCCTTTGAAAAAATAGCTATGCTTATGAATCCCGACTGAACAACTGGACCTTATATGCAATCTCCTTCCATACGTAAACAGATCATTTTCCTGACAAAAGTATTGATCAAACAACCCTTGAAAGGAGGGCATCCTTAAATCAAAGAGAAGAAAAAGCTCTGTGCACACTATGTTTGGAAACTGTGCAAATATGCTCACAAAAATCAGGGTCATAATATAGCAATTTCCTGTTTGAGGAGAAAACCCACGTGAAGAACAACGTGAGAATTCTGCGTTATTCTTACACCAGTTTTGAGTGGCTGTTGATTCCCCTGGTTTTTCACAGTATGCTGGATGGAGTAACATCTGCCCTGATTGCTCTAGCTGAAAACAAGGGGAAACAGGATCGCCCAGGGCACCGCCATCATATGGGCTGTACTGTACCTCCCCTCTGACTGAGATCCTGAGCATGGAATAAGGAGGTGTGAAAAATTAAGGCCTTGGAATTCTGTTTAAAAAGAAGCCTGGGTGAATGGGACAAAAAGGACCCCATGCCGGAGAGCCTTTGGGCTCCATCTCGCAGCCTGATGCTGACAAGTGCTCGGGTCACAGGAGCTCAATATCAGGGAATCACACCAGCCCACGCTCGTTAACCTCGGCCTTTAATTGCCATGCTCTGCAGGTACTGCACTTCTGAGAGACTCAGCTACTTACAAACTTCCTCAGTAGAGGTGAATCATCAGGAACTACATAACACCCTTCCAACCAAAGGACCCAAAGGAGGAAACAACGGTGCTGGTGGCTGGTGCTCTTGGACCTTCCCCAGAACACGTAATGCAGCTGTACTCTGTGCCTGCTGGGGGTCTCAGCCTCGCACTGCCATTTATGATAGTACAAGTAAGGAGCATGATACAGCATGGGACTCACCATGCAAACAGATCTCCAAGATAAAGTACAGTATTTTGGCTTTGTCTTTCGGGAGGAAAGAAGGAAAGAACACTGAGTATTGGTTAAAATGCCTGCTTGGCATCTGTGCTGCCAAGGTCCATTTGGGTTTGTCTTGTTACAACCTTCAACCTTCAGCTACAACTTTCCATTTGGTCTTCTTAGACAGGTGAAGCATGTTAACCCTACTTAGATGTCTTCACACTCTGAGATGCCTGATGGGTTCTAGATGATGTGTAAGAAACAGACCTTATCTCTCTCAAAAATTCAATCCCACTCCTATCAAAATTATCAGATCCTCTCACCCTCCTTGCTGTTGTCCTCTGTCTAGGATGTTTAATAAACTGAAAGAGCAGCTGATAAAAACTGTGACTTGCCTGTGAGAATAAAAATAACCCTTTTGCTTGATGTAGAGGAAGACCAGGAATGTCAGCAGTGTGCCAATGAGATAAATCAATTCTACTCAGCCACTGTGATACCAGACAACATTAAAAAAATTCTATCTTCTAAATGCATTTTTCAATGTTCTTAGAAGTTCTCTTATGCAGTAGTAGGAATCAAAGACGTAATTCTTGCCCATCCTGCTCTGTCTGCAGTGCATGCTCTTCCCCACAGAGAACAGGTATATTCTTCTGCCTTAACCTGCTTTTCTGCTTTTTTTCATCTTGACAGCCTATTAGGAATTATACACTAAGACAGAATCTTACTTTATCACTTTCCACATCTGAAGGAAGTGTGTGCCTGAGTAGTGCACTGAATACAAGAAAGGTGCGGTGGTATATGTACCTGGAAAGCATCAAGTACTTTTAGTGGAAAGATTTTTCAAGTGTAGGTGATAAGCAGAGATGTAAAATATCCAGCTGATATTACAAACTAAGAGTAATGTAAGATTAGTGTAAAAAAGTTAGGATCCGGATTCTGCATTACACCCACCAAGTCTCCTGTGACAATCTCTCATCCAACTTCTAAAGCATGAATTAGATCATCACTATGATGAGTCTGTCAGTGGTGGCAGAATGAAGAGAGAAGCTTATTACGTGCACAGCAGTACATAATAACACACACTGTTAGCAGATTCTTAGGGTGTACAGCCTGCTGATTTAGTACCTGTCCATTTAAATGTTCCAAATATTTTATGGTCAAAGTTAAGCTTGGAGGAAAATGTATCTGGTCATTACTTTTAAGTCCGTTTTACTTGAGAATAAATTGAGTATTTAGAGAAAAAGACATTCCATCTGCTTGAGCATCATCTTGAAAAAATGAGAAAAAATCCTCTGGCACACTGCTGTCACAGTCAGAATGTAGAAAACCATGGCAGATGCTAGCAAACAAGTTTATTTCTGTTCAGGAGGTCCCTCTCCTTTGGTTGTTCTGTGTTCACAAACAGTGGACAGTCCTGTTGGCTCATGTGAGTGTGCACAAGTGATTTGCAGGCCAGAGCTCCTCTGTAGGTATAAATGCTTTCTACTGAGTCCATCAGCGACTCAAAAAGCCAAGAAAGTGCAACAGGTAAAAAGCCCAAAGCTGGTACTAGAAAACCGAGTACTCGTTTCTCCTGAGTCCACAGCTGAAGCATACACCCCAAAATGCATTCATCAATGACAGGAAATAACACCTCTGAAACTGCCCAGTTTTAGATTAATTGTGCTAACTTGGTACACGCCAAAGCAGAGGTGCTGACCAAGAGCTGGAGGCTCTCTTGAAGGCACACTGTGTCATGTTGTGGGCACATGTGTCAGTGTGCACCAAGTATTGATATGTATGAGCAGAGAGACAGCAAACAACCATGCTGTAACTACTGTGGGAACACACAGAAAATGTTACAGTTCTGATAATGATTTCCTTTCAGCCAGCAAGCATGTGAGAGCCAGCCAGTCAGCTGTGTCACCTTCTCAAGTATAGCAGGTATCTCAGTTCACAAAGCTAAATGCATACACAGAGTCTGGAAGCTGCTGTTTTGGCTCAGTCTACCCACAACCAGTCCTTTATACTCAAGGACATCTTCATTCTGGGGCACTGGTATGATAATTTTTTTAAAGATAAAGAGCAGTCACAAATGGACCAGAAAGAGGATTAGCAATGGGAGAAACCTGAGTGTGGGCACCAGAAAATACAAAATCAGGCCTTTCAATCTACTCTGTGACCATATATTTCTGTAAGTGCTCTTGCCTTCTGTTGTGTAGAAGTGTCACTGCAGTCTAAGTCCCTGCTCATGTTGCCACATTCTGTCCAGTTGGCCACATGCAGAGCCACTAGAGCAGTGCCATCCATAGCCCTGCCTCAGGAACACTGCCACTTGCTCTAGTGAAGGACCCTTGTTTGACACCCAAACACTGCCAAATAGCCAAGCCAGAGCAAAGCAATGTATGGGAAGTGAGCCAGGGCCTAGACTTAAAAAGGCACTTACTTCAAGAACATAAAGGAAGAAAATGAAAAGGAGGCAAGAGGTTTGAGGAACAGAGAGTTAAATTTCAAGATTACATGCTACTGGCTCTCAAAAAGATGGGAATTAATATACAGGTGTTCAAACCAAATTAAGGCTACAAAGTTCACATGGAGATTTGAATTGTAGTTGTCAAGAGCATCATCTCATTCTTCTGCTTTTCTCCAGTGAGAAACTTCACTGTTTCCCTTTACACCATAACAGATTCTAGGACCTTGTAAACCACAGGCTGAAGCTGAAAGACAGGAGATTTCTCTAGAAACATCTAGTGTTGAGCACACTGTTCTCCACTATATTTTAATAGAAATGGAGCAGATGGAAAATGGTATGGGAGTGCTTGTTTTTTGTGAAATTCTGTATGTTGTTTCAATACCAGTTTTGGATAGAAACAAAAGCTCAGTTAGGAAAACTCAGAAGTCCTTCCCTTTGCTCAGTTACTGACAGGTGCTTTGGGTTAATGCTTTTGCAAAGCAGTTTATAAGTTTGCATGCTCTACGTGATGTTCAGACAGAGGCCCTTTCTCAGTAGCACAAAGCCTGAGCTGGCTCACCTGTCCAGATGCCCACAAATCTTACAATAAGAGCAAGAGGGCAGCCAGAGCCAAGGACTCAAATTCAGCACCAGCATCTTCTTTTAGTGACAGTGCCCTTCAGTAGAGCACATTCATTACTGACTTGCTGGAAGGGTGACAAATTTCACCAAGTTTTACTTTTTTATGTCCGTAGTAATTTGGGTCCTCTTTCTCCACTTAAGAACATATAGATTTTAGATTTTAAAGTTATTTTGAAAGTCTCTATATAGAAAGTACTGATGATTTTAAATGATAACTACATTGGTTTCAACACACAGTTTGTTGGCAGTGTACTTTTGTTTATACTATTTGGTATAAACAAGGTCCACAACAGTCTGGGGAAGCTGAAACCTCAGCTGTGAGTTATGCAGGCCAAAGGCACCTTCCAGCTATTTCAGCTGTTTGCTAGCACTCCATATGCTGTGCTTGAGATTCAGCATTCACCTTCCTACCGCTGAATGTATCTGATACCTGTTTTCTCTTTGCTTAATGAAGTCTGGCCACAGAAATTTGCTTCTTCCTAGGGTATCACACACTTGTGGAACATACACTGAGAGTGTAGATTTCTAAGGAGCATCATACTCTGTGAGTTCCACAGCATCAAGCAGTGCTATTAAAAATAGTGGAAGTTAAAAGTAGTTAAAAATTTTTCTCACTAGAATATTAAGTGTAATTTCTTTGTATAACAACTAGCATGTAAGTGAGAAGAACTAACCTATTGTAACGGTCAATAGTTTCTGCTAGAAAACAATGTGAGACCACCTCACTCAAGTCATCTTACCATTACAGCAAAGCAAGCAGCAGATTTTGCAAGGGTAAGAGCTTCATTAAGTATGTGTATGCTCTGTGTTCTTATACAAGGGTGGACAAGGCAGAAGCAACTGCAATGAAGCCATAATTCTGTACATGTTCAAACTACAGAGTCTGAATGATAGCTTCACTTGAAGTTCTAACATCTTAATGTGAAGTTTACCTCATCCCTTTTTCAGTAAAAGTCACAGTATTTTCATGTAAATTTAATCAGAAAAAGAACTACACATCATTATGATTTGCTCTGAATTATTCAAATATTCCCAAACCTTCCCTCTCCTTAGCAGTCAGCAGTACCAAGCCATTCCCCCCTCATAACACAAGTACAGCTCACGAGTACACTGGAGACTGGGCACCAGGAAAATACAGCTACCCAAACCCAAGAACTCTCACCCAAAACTTCCTTCTTCAGTGCTCTTTTTTTTTAAAATTTTTTTAACCAAGTGGTTAAATAGCATCTGCCCTTCAAATGCATTCAGGCAGACAACAAAAGGATTCCAAAAATCCAAATGCCGAGAGGGACCTATTCATAATGGACTTTGCTAGAGCTGGAGACAGGAAATTAACTGTACATCTGGTACCATCAAACACCTCTCTGTGGTAGGAACACACAGACTTCTGAAGACTCACAAAGCCCAGAATAAATGAATTTTCTGTTCTCTGCAAACTTGCACAGTTTGATTATTTCGATAGCCCTGGAAAAGCTAGAGCTGGTATGTAAAGCACCTGCTAAGCAATCTGCATTGCTGTCCTAGCTTCAAAATGCTTTGTGCCAATCATCACCAGGTACCTCTTAATTCTTCCAAACCTATAAGAAGTCAGGAAAAATGCTCAAAGCAGCAGGAAGTAGGAGAAACAGATACATGCATGAGAACTAAAATAAAGAAAACAGTCAATGAAATAAAAGTTTTGTAACTTTCCCCCTCTACTTCTAGTACTTGCTGCTAGTCTCCAAGGTTCTTCAAATCTAGTACCAAATGTTGTCATGTAATTAATGAGGCCAGCAAGCTTGCCTTTTCCAGGTTGTCATGAGCTCTGAAGAAAAAGGAGTAATTGTTCTGTAACTGTGGGTAGCTGAAAGTTATTCTTAAAACCTGTGTAATTCTAGCTTACCATGAAAAATGACCCTCAAGTTTCTATAAAAAGCAGCTGTTCAATGTATATCATATTCAGGAGCATTTAGGAACACTGTAAATCTACTCTTCCTATTAAACAATGAGGCTATCTGCACAGACACATTTTGATTTATAGAGCTCACAGTCTAAAATTCATCCCTTTTGTTTCTATTTAATATAGAAATTTCAGTAATATTAATGTTTCTACATGAATTACATTGTTAATAAAAACAGACAGATAACAAGAATTAAAATATCTTCCACAGTCAGCTCTCTCAAACTATTTTCTACAAAGCATATTTACATGTCAATCAGCAATGTTTTCCTAAAATGTACATGAGACTAGAGAGCAAGACCAGGTAGATTCGCTAAAGATAAATATTCTGAAAGAGGGCTAAACTGATTATGACAGAAATATTCATCCAAATAAGCTTAGTAAGGTTTTTGGATTTTCTGTTAACAATAACCAAGAGCTAAAAATAAGCCATGACATTTCTAGAAATTAGAAAAAATTGAGAAGATATAATTATAAACTTACTAAAATGTAAACCTTTCTTTCATTCAGAGCTTCAGGATGAAAGCTGCAGTTTACTAAAGTACACAAATCTGTACTGAAGTTCTTGAAACAATCTTAAACATAAATAAAGAATGGTTTAAGATTATGTCACATTTATTTTCAGAGTTGCAATGAAAACTACAATACTATACAGACATTTAAATATATTTCATTTGTCTAAAGAAAGCATTTAAAATTATTTAAGCTACCTTTCAGCTCCCCCAATACTCAAACACTGCACATGCATGTACAGATTAAAGTATAAGCCTCTGCAGCAAATGGCTTTCATAATAAAATATTTTCTATTTCTTAACATCCTACCTTCATAGTTGCCTTCTAGGAGACCTAGATGTTCAAGTGCCTTCACAAATCCAACAATTATCACCAGTACAAAAAGCATTTCAAGTCCCTCCAAGTTCATCTTGAAAAATTATTTATGTAAAAGCATCTTTTCTTAGGGAGCGTCCTGATTTCAGTTAGACTTGAATTAAAAAGCCTTCCTAGTCCAAGACATGCCACACAACCAGATAAATACAAATGCTAAAGAAACCTGGAATATTCACACCATAAAACATTTCCATTGACAGCCAGATGAACACAGGAATGTAAGGAAGTCAAATCTTACCATGTCTGCATCACTTGCCTGCATGGATACAGATGTTTCGGTCTCTAAGGCAACAGAATATACAGTAACCACTTTGTTTAGCATTTCCTGCTTGATATCTAGTAAAATTGTATGCTTCTTTTTCACACTGAATTACAGTTTTAGAGAGATCTTTAACAACACAGAGGAAAAAGTCTAAACACATTCTTTGCTTGATAGTGAAGTTCAGAAAACTCAAAGCAAAATCATTTCATTTAGAAGATGACCTATTGCTGTATTTCCCTAGAGACTGGAATACACTTACACAGGGTTAGCCATCTGTTTGAACAGCTTGTTTTCCCACACTGCAAACACATTTTACATCAAATACAGGAATCTAGGAACATCTGAAATATGGCAAAAAGAGGCTTTTTAGGGAGAAATCAATTTAAGTTTGAGGGATCTGTGGGAAATAAAAGCCTTTCCTTCCTGCTGCCCAGCCCCAGGGACCTGTGCAGATGGTGAACAGCTGCCCCTGGTGCAGGTCAGCTGCTGCTCCCATGGTTGTTCCAGGTGAGGAAAGGCAACAAATGGCATCGAGGATACAGTATGCCCATGGTCAGGACTGCATGCAGCTGACTGCTCTGCCTCAGGAAGCACTGTCCCGAGCACTCAGAAACACTGAAATTACATCCAAGTCCTTAGGCGTGACAGTCAGGAACAGATTCTCTGACGGATCTTATTCTGAGGCCCCTAATAGCAGCCATTAGCAAGCACTTGTCTGTCCTTCCTACTTACCTTCCCTTACCTGTCTCGATTTGCAGCCAAACATGCACAGAATTACAAAAAAGACCCCTGCATCCTTTTGTTCTGGTAAATTTTGGTTATTTTGTCTGCCATGGCTGTGACTTCTGTGTACATCACTTAACATGCTCATTATTCTTCTAATTCATTTTGGGACAATCTAGCCCTGAATCTAGCCCTATGTAAAAGCTTAAACTTACATTGCAATTGTAGTTATTAAACCATTGCATTAATAATACTCATCTGAAAGCCTGAAATCCAGCTCACTGTTTCAGTTACTACTTTTTTAACCATTTGTGTACTTCTATCTTTAGTTGATGCTTTATGTTAATGTCTCCCAGGGCATTCTTGTAAAGTTTCGTTAAGCACTGAGATTATGTTGTGAGGACTTAAGCCAAGGCTCTCTGTGTGATGGTGGTGGACCCTCCTGAGCTGCACAATGGACCCCGTGTTGCTGTTCATAGAAGAATCAGTCCCACAAACTCTTTTGAAAGGTGTACATTGTTTTCTTATTGACTTTAACAAAGCTTTGCTGTGTAGCAGGGTGTCACTAAAGGCCTGAGTGAAGCTCTTTTCTTTACAAGTATTCCGATGTATTACTATTTTATAAGTATCAGTTCCCTATAATTAACATCATTGGCCTCTACAGCTTCTCTCAGGTACCTCCATTCAATAATAAATCTTATTCTTTTCTCTTCATTATTGAACTTCATTTGAGGAACTCACAGCCCTTACCAATATTCTCATTGAACCTCCTGAGAGCAGGTTAAGAATTTACTGAAGTATCAAATCCAATTACCATGGAAATGAAACCACCTTTGGTGGCTTGTACTGTATCTCCATGCTGACTCCTGGTTTGGGGCTGATGCCCTGTGGAGGTGGCTGCAGCAATGGAAGAAGAGCCACTGACAACACAGGGGTAAACCCATCTGGGCTGCTGCAACTCTGGGGGTGAGTCATGTCAATGCTCACATGGTCAAAAGTCGTGCCACTGAAGAACATCAGAACAATGAGCAGGTGGATAAGGCTGCCAAGACTGGAATAGCTCAGGTGGACTATCTCATCCTTGGGAGCAGAAGGATGAGCTATTTATAGCCTATGGGCCCATGGAACATCAGGACATCTGGGAAGCGATGCAACATCCAGGTGGGCTCATGATCGAGGGGTGGACCTGACCATGGAGGCCATCACACAGGTTATCCACGAATGTGAAACATGTGCTGCAATCAAGCAGGGCCATGTGAGTAAAATCTCCCTGGAACAGAGGGCAGGGGCTGGGTTTCTATATAGTGAGACCTGGCAAACTGACTACATTGGAGCACTGCCACCAACATGCCAAGGAAAGAGCTACAGACTCACCATGGTGGAGGCAATGACTGGCTGGCTGGAAACATCCCCTGTAAACCAGGCCACTGCTCCAAACACCATCTTAGGCCTTAAAAGACACATTTTGTGGTGACACAGTGCCCCAGAGAGAATTGAATCAGATAATGGGACTCATTTTCAAAATAACCTTATAAACTCTAAGGCAAAGAAAATGGCATTGAGTGGATCTATCACATTCCTTATCACCCATAAACCTCTGGAAAGATTGAGAGGTATTAAGGGACTGTTGAAGACTATGTTAAGAGTGATAGGTAATGGGACATGGAAGCATTGGGATGCCAATTTAGCAGAAGCCACTTGGCTGGTCAACACTAGGGGATCTGCCAACCTCCCAAACGAAACCCCTACAAACTGTGGGAGGAGATAAGGTCCCCCTACTACACATGGGGAAGTAGCTGGGGAAATCAGTGTGGGATTTTCTTGACTCAAGGACCAGGGTGTACTGTATGTACAGACATAAGTTATAACAATTTACAGCAACAAAAATGGTTTAGTACAGAAATCAAAAGAAAGAAAGACTGCCTGATGGAAATGGACCAGGACAGAGGGTAAAAAGAAGAAAGTAACTTAAGCTTAATTTTGGTCAGGTTTAAAATCTCTGCTCCTATTAAAAGTTACATGAGCTGGGTAATGCCAATAAGCATTAATTTTATTTCTGTTTGGAAAGGGGATTTCTTATAGTCCAGTGCACTTGTACCTCTTTTCTGGTTTGCTGTTGCTCTCAGCTGAGCTACCGACATAACCAATTAACAAATATATAATTTCTTTTTCTTGTTAAAAAATCTATTTTGTAGAAAATAAAACTGTTCTACAGAAATGGATCTTTTTTTAAACAAAAATTGCATTTCCAGAGCAGCCTAGCTCTTTGACATGCCAAGGCATTCTCCCTCCCTCAGAGAGATAGAGCACCTCTCCTATGAGGAAAGGCTCAGAGAATTGGATTGTTCAGCCTGGAAAAGAGAAGGTTTTGAAGTGACCTAATTGAGGCCTTCCAGTACCTGAAGGGAACTTCCTGAAAATATGGGGCAAGACTATTTACAAGAACATGTAGTGGCAGAACAGGGGGGAATGGGTTCAGATTAAGAGTAGGTTTAGATTAGATATTAGGAAAAAAATCTAGGGGTGAGGGTGGTGAGGCCCTGGAACAGGATGTCTCATCCCCAGAAGTGTTCAAGGACACTTGGACAGGGCTTGGAGCAACCTGGTCTACTGTAAGGTGTCCCTGCCCACGGCAGGGGGTTGGAATTAAATGATCTTCAAGGTCCCCTTCCAACCCAAATCATATTATTCTATGATGCTCCCTGCTTGCATTCAAGAGGCAAAGTCCAAGTTCTGCTTTAGCCCATGTGAAGCAGAGAGATGTCCTCGCTCACTGCCACAGTTTCAAGCAGGGGGAGCCTCTCCCACCCTCACTTAGAAAGCAGAGAAGGGACTTGTGCTTTGCCCTTGTGACACTTCTGTTACTGAATTATTGATTGCTTGTACCCTACTACCTGGAAGAAATGTGAGGTTTCCTCTTTTTTCAGAAGGATAAAAGCAATTTTTTAACCCAGAGTACTTCCCAGCTGTTCTCTGACCAGCCCAAGCTGCCAGTAATCATGTTTTTGGGGAAAGACAGAGAGAAAGAGAGAGAGAGAGAGAGAGAGAGAGAGAGAGAGAGGAATCTACTCAAATAAACTCCAATCAAAACTTATTTAGCTTCAGTGAGCCGACAGAACAAATCTTCAGGCTGTGTGTTCCCTGTTCATTACATCCTCACAGCGATAGATCATATTTGTAAGAAACTTTCCATATAATTTTCAGTTGTTCTTTTTTGAGCTTCAGTGATTCACTGTGCAGGAAAACACTCATGTCAACAAAGAAACACAGGAGTGTTCTGGGAGAAAAATATCCACTTGCCATTATCCATGATTATCCATTCGGTCATGCTCATGCAGCGCAGTGGTGGGCACTGCTGCCCACATTCCTCCTCTCTGTCCAAGGAGGAAGGCTGGGTGCCTGGCCAGTAGGCAGTTGCAATGCCAGGGGGCAATTGTCCAGCAGGACTTCCAGGCCATCACAGCACATGGAGGGACACAGCACAACAGGAAATCAAACTCTGTTACCACTACAATGCACACACCAAATCCAGCATTCCTGGAGGTGTGGATGCTTGCCCTAAGCAACTGCTTCCTTAGCACAGTTAAACAGATAGTTTTCACAGCATGAAATAAAAATTAAGATGCATGAAGGACAGAACAAAAGGGAGAGAGAAAGAGGAGAAAGGCATGGGTAAAAACAGCAAAGCTACAGACAGCTCTTCTCTTGGCACACTCTCAGGGAGATCCTCACATGCAGTGCTCTAACACTGGATAAAGTTTGAACTGGTGCAGAACTGGGCATCCAGATGTGTCTGGCAGGTAACATGTTGGGTGTAACACTGGGACCACATGGATAAATGGCTCATGCCAGTGTCATCACCATGCTTGTGAGAAACATCAGCCTTCTGCTCCCAGCAAACAAGGAGAGATCTCTAAGCGAACTCACAGGTGCATTAGACAGGAAGAAGTGGGATAGCAATCATGAGAGCACCAAGACAGTATCCATTTGTTAGTTAACTTTTCCTGTACAGTTACCCTTTAAGGGCATGTCTAAGATTTGGACCGACAGTGTCAGTTCACAGTACAGATAAACTGCTCCTCTCATTTCGACCTGTAATTTCTCCTCTATACAAACTTCCTATTTTCTTATCTTTCTTTAAACCTTGGAAACTGAGCCAAGCTCAAAGAGGAAAAGACGACCTGTTTGGCAGCAGCACTTTGATAAGGTGTTGTGGTTTAAGCCCAGTTGGAAGTTAAACCCCATGCAGCCGCTCCTCTTCCCTCACCCCCTCCAGTGAGAGAGACAAAAAGCAAAGATTATGGGTTGGGATACCAATTTACTGGAAACAGCAATGGCATAAGAAAACTAACAGTAACATCAACAATTGTATATAACAACAGTATATAACAGAGGGTGATTACATGCAAAATGCTCATGTAGGCCAATGATCTGACCCGGTGCCACATGGCTTCCTCAGAGTAAAGGTGATGACTCCTGGCCCCACCATGCCCACCACCCCCACCCTCGCCCACCACCCCCCATCCTTCCCAGAAGTGAGAATCCTGCAATTCTGCCCCCCACGGGTGACATGGGTGGTGTAGATTAACAACCCAGACATGCCCACATGGCTCCAGGCTCCAGCTCCTCACAGCTATGGCAAGAAAATCCACTCTGTCCTGGCCAAAACCAGGACAAAAGGGCAGCAACCAACAGCAAAGCCACTGAGATTGCCCTGCTCTAATCAAGACCAACCATTCCTGACGGTCTCAGAATTACAGTCAACAACAACTGGAAACAAGAAGGTCACTGCAGACAACCCTCCCCATCACTCACAGGGATCCACCAGGGATGCAGCAGCACAAGCAGGGCTGCAGATTTTCCCTCTGTTCCCTGGCCCTTCACTTCACACCAGAAATAAAGACGGGGACAGTGACAGCTGCCACGTGAGACTGTTTGAAAAGTCAGGATATTACACAACTGCACAGCTAATTCAGGACAGGGATTCCCAAGCTAGTCCACATGCTTCTGCTCCTCAGTTCTTACATTAGTTTGGTCCTCTAGACAGTAACCAGGCTCTCAGCTGAGTTTTGTTGCAGCAAACGCTGTCTGAGCTGTCCTTTTATTAATAGTATGATTATGGTATAAATATTTTATTCTGTGGTGTGTAGGAGGCTTCATTATGCCTCGGTATCTTTGTGTGCACATCTTTTTTAAATACAACTCTGTTAAGGCAAATGTGTCAGTTCCAACTCTTTCAATATTTCTATTAATGCTCTCAGTATTTTCTCAAATGCTGATAAGAATTAATTCCAGGCCAAATTATTCAATGAATAAAATTTACACAGAACATTATAATTATTTTTTAATAATGTCATACAAAAGGATGCAGTGAGAATCTAATGCAGATGGGAATTAAGTCTTAAAAAAAATTAGTTGTCATTTTCCTGTTTTATGCACTGTATAACAAAACAGTACAGTCAGGATTCGTTAGGTAATAGGGCAGTATTTTCACATTTCAGTGTTTCACAGATAAACTTTCCCAGACAAAGCCATTCTGCTCTCCTGGATTTAGCAAGGAGGACAGATAACACAATGCATAGAAAGCAGCTGAACCTCTCACGCTGTAAAAAATTGACCTGTAAGGGTGACAAAAGTGCTTCCTTGTATCAAAACCTGTCATGTCAGACAAAGTATGAAACTAGAGTTAAAACAGACAGCCACCACAGGCATGTACAGCTGTCAGTGATGTGGGCTGTTTGCAAAAGCACTGCTTGTGGATGCTCATTCCCTTGCTGAAGCTTTAGTCAAATTGGCTATATTACACTGATGGAGTTTTAGAGAGGCCTCAGACCCCCCAACTGCATGGCAATGGAGAGCGTACCAAACACCCAACACAGTCAATCTCTGCTACAAAAAGGAGGCAGAGGGTGCTAATGGTATGAGAAAAATACCCACGTGGTGCACAGAAGAGCAGGGAAAAAATAAAGCAAATTTTCAGACTGTTGGTGAAATTATAGTTTGAAGAATTTTTCCTCTAATCAAACACAAAGAGGAACGGCTGGATTGACCCAATCCTGCCTCTACAAGCCATATGTGATACCCAAGAAAGGAAACATTTTGCCTTTTTTTACATTTCAGTCCCAATTTATGATTATCACATAGGAAGCCATTTTAGGAAGCTTCCCTGAAAAAAAACACACCTATCTCAGCACAGCATACAGGCTTGCTAAAAAATCAAGATCAATTGTAATCTTAAGTGAAGCTCTCACCTTCCTGGTCTTATTTTAGAAAATGGACAAGATTATATCCTACTCTTGGCTTGCAGCTGGAACACATGGCTGGCTGTGTGACCGCTGGAGCAGTGCACCTGCCAAGAGCTGCAGGGACACTGCCCCACACTCCTTCCAAGGACAATTTGGAGCTTTGCCATCACATCTGACCTGCAGATTTTGCCATTCATTTTTAAAAGTACATGGCAGCGTTAGTAGGCCAGTTGACCTTACTTTCTAAATTCTAATTATAATGAGGAAAAAATCATCAAGACAAAGTCACGATTGAGAGGAAAAATGAGAATTATGCCTGAAGACAAACCATCTTGCAAACTTTCACACACAATGTATCAATTTCCATCCACATGTGTGCTATAAGCCAAAGGAGTTGCTATCTGTAGCATTAAAACACGAGTTCATTTTAGTCACTGGCCAGGGCTGCCTGTGTTTCCAGCCCTGGTTGTGGTGCTGGGTGTCAGCTGAACTGCTCTCCTGCCATTCTCCTATCCGTAGCCATGGGGATGTGCAGCAAGCAGCAGCCTGCAGGCTCAGCCCACCGTATGACACCTTCTCCTCCCTCCCAGCCCTCAGGTGAGGTAACTGCAGCTTAGCAGTAGGGCAGGAGGGGACTCCCCACCACCACCATCCCTACTGTGCACATCCTGGGGACATTCACTCAGCTTTCCAGCTACTTTCCAAGGTCTCCTCCATTCATGAGGGGGATGTCTATACCAGCTATTCAAACCTACCTCATTCAAAGGTTTGATGAGAACCAAGATTGTGTCTACAATGTCACCATTAAGAGCAGCAGAACTAGGGCCTGAAGCAAAGCTTCCAGACCTACTGCAACTCTCATTGATTCAATTTCATTGGATATTTCAAAATCCTTCTTGAAGGAATCAAATCTTACACTTGATCACTGCTCTCTAAAATAGTAACTTTAGCCAATATCATGTCAGATAATGTACACTGAGAGCTTTGGAAGGGTTTTATATTAATGGAAGAAACACTACATTGGTTTTGAAGCAGCATTTCGAAAGACATATCTTGTGTCTGAAGGCAGTCTGTTGTGTTACCAGATATCTGTCATAGCTCCAGACAAGGCATTTAAGAAATGGAGACACAACATGCTCCTTGACATGTTGACTGCACTGAAAGCTGCCTGGTTTGTCTCAAGTATGGAAGCACTCTTTCTCTTACACCATTTTCTATTAGAATTGCTGAGTAAGGAAACTATTTCAGACTAACTCGCTGAATTTTTCCTTTCTCTTCTCTCTTTTCAGAAATTAGAGCTGTAAATTCAGCTATGCAGAAAATACTGAAATATGCCTTCTGCAACCCAGCAGGTCACCAAAATTCGTATCTTGGGCTCACCTACCACACAGTAATTGCACCATCATGGCCCTGAGCAGTTTTCAGCAAAACTGAAGCCAAGAAGCTGATCCTGTACATCTGCAGGAATGACAAGATTGCATTCACAGGGCTGCTAGAGATGACTTGTAGAGACAGATTAAAAAAAATAATTATAACTCGACTCAGGAAAAGGTGTTAACTGTCCTTTACATTGAAAGGGCATAAATATCAAGGAGGGAGAGGAATTGCTGTGGAAGTTTACAAAGCATAACTGAAAATAGTGGGATGAAGTAGTGCCAGAGGAAAGTGCAGGTCTGATCATAATTTTCATATGCAGGCAAGGCTTACACTTAGACCCCCAGAATCTTGCTGCTGGAGTACTCTGTATCTGAGTTAATGAAGATTTCCTGAAATACTGGCAGAAATTTGCACTAACTGATGTAGAGCACCAACAATGCATTTCACTGAGATCATTTGCTCTCTTAGAACAGTCTCAAAGGGCTGACTCACTCCTTCTTGTCTTGTCCCAGGCTGTGCTGGATGTGCTTTGAAATACGGAAGCGTCAATGGAAACTCTTGCTCTCCTGTGTCCTGGGGTAAGAGACTCTTCCTTCCCCCAGGGGACCCTGAGTTAGAAATGGTTAATCCCAGTTGAGATTCCGGCCAGGAAGACCAATAGCAGCTGTTCTTTTTCACTCCTGTGAAATTGGATATCACAACTGCCAGAAGTGAGTTGGCAGAGTTGGCAGAGGCAATCTGCTGCTGTGTCTGAGTGAGTGTGTGAGAGAGAGTAGCCAAGGGGTGCCCCCACAGCCCTGGCCAAGCTAGAGTTGAAGGTAACATGCAAGAATGAGTGTGTGTTGTGAGGGAAGAGAGACTAACAACAGTTGGAGGTAAGGGGGAGAGAGAGAGGCAAGCTCCTTGTGAGGAGGCCAGGCCCTCTTCCCACCCCCCCTTTTCAGCCAGACTGCAGAGCTCGGGACAGTTCATAACTGAATCGAACACTTGTAGCAAAAACTGAGCAGGGGCTTTTCTTTCTCACTGTAAGTAGTAGTGGATGTGAGGCTTAGTATTTTGAAGCTGAGCCAAAGAGGACGGGCTGATAATGAAAGCAGCTCAGTGCCACGGGAAAAAAAACCCAGGCGAAACTGAGACGGACCGAGGCAGGTTTGGAGGTGCCTACGTTGGATTTAGATGTGGCTACCGAAATGGAAAACTACAGCAGCTACGGAACAGAGAGTCACACATAAGAGATTGGCATGGAGCCAAGGAGCACAGACTTACAACTATCTTCTTGGACTTCATGAGGAAGAAGAGACTTCAGTAAAGAGCTAGAGGTTGGTGGAGGGGTGGATCAAAGAAACCCTTTTCCCTGAACACTCCAAGGAGAGAAAGACTGTTTACCTATCAGCCTAAGGGCTTCTCCTGGACTGAATTATGGGAGGGGCTCAGAGGGATGATAGAAGTGTGAAATATTGTATATATATAGTTGTTTTTAGTTTGTACAGTATTTATTTGTACAGAAATAAATGCATATAGGGGCCCCCTGGTGGTCTAGTGGTTAGGATGTGGCACTCTCACCGCTGCAGCCCAGGTTCGATTCCCAGTCAGGGAAACTCCCCCAGGTAGATGGAGCTCGTCAGCCCTGTAAGGCCATCCATCTCAGAGAAGGTCACTCTAAACAAACCTATGTTCTGAGGACCTCACTGCCACTGTCCGAGCTCGCTCGGCCCCGGCAGATGAACCTCAGGATTAAAGGGTGGGCTCAGTTCAGTGTACACTGTGTCTCACCTAAAAAACCCACTGCGCAGGCTCGAAGGGTAAAGACCTTTCCCAAATCTTCCCTTGCGAAGACTGGCCATACAAATGCATGTATATTTTCCCTTCCCCCTACAGAGGTGTGCCTGCCTGAAAGTTTCTCTTCAGTGTTGAGGTAAAATTGTGGGAAGGCGGGGGAAGGTTGGAGATTGGATTTTTTTTGGGGGGGGGGGGTGTCAAACCACCACACCCAGTCTCTATGAACATTGAATGAAAACTGTGCAAACATGGTAACCATATTTTACATGTATTTTACAGAGGAACTATAGTTGGGAGGACACCTGCAATAAGACACAGAAAGCCAAAGGGATGTTGAGCCCCAGGACCACTGAGGTACCCAGTTTTCAGGCTCACTACTTCCCACGAGGGGGAACTGTGTAATGTTAAATTTCCTAGAATTCCTCCTTAACAAAGAAAGGTTCACTCTAAAAACAACAGCATTTATTGATTCACAACAGACAACAGAAAGAGAAAGGTTTATAAAGACAAGGTGACAGGAAAGGGAAAACAATCAAATTTAATCTTCTCATCTCCAAAAGAAAATTCAACAGGCTTTAGAGAGCTGGCAAACTACCAACCATTGTGTAACCCAACAACAATTAATATAGGAGATGGAATTGCTTTTCCAGTTCTCCTTTTATACCATACAGTTTTTCTTGGTGATACATTTACCTTTAAACTCCCCCACTCCCTCATTCATTTATTAATTCTTAATGAATTAAAAAGGAAATTCCACTTTCTCTTCCCAAAGCATTAGTTGGCCTCAACCCTCTAGAGGTACTAATAACTTTCTAGTAGGTCAAGTGACATTCCATGGTCTTGACTAAATTATTAACAGGTTGTAAACTCAGAGTGAAAATATACTTCTGAATATTGGGAGCCAAAGATTAACACTTCCATATATTGTGCTTATATTTAGGAGACTTAACAAATAAACTTTCCTGAAGAATGTAGATAATGCATAGGGCCTACTAATGCTTCTCAGCTCAGATCAAATCCACCACAAAACAATTGCTTTGGGGCAACTATCTCTGAGGTGTACAGAGACAGACGTCCAGAAGGCCTAGAAAAACTGTATAGAATTAGGAAATAATTTTTTGGTGTGATGAGTTCATCACAGTGGCAATTTATTCTATTAGACTATTCTAACAGTCTATTATACTAGACTATTAATGGTTCTAACAAACAAGGAGAGATGAAATATCATGGACCTACACAGAGAAAAATTATGATCATCTGCACACTGGGATAATATCGAAAAATTGCTACAGGAAGAAACAAGTTACTGATGAGAAACTGGAACACACAAAATGCAACACACTGCCATGGGACAGGACAAATACATCCTTTCTTAAGGTCCTTCTACTTAAGAAGAAAAAAAATGTAAATTAATTGAATTGTGGGGCTGAAGTCAGCTGGGAGCCAGTTGAAAACAGGCAAAAGAAGCTGGTGTTGTACATGCATGAGTCTATCTGGAACAGAAAAATGTACCTGTTGCCTGAGACTTCAAAGACAGCCTGCCTTACAGGCACACTTCCTAGTCACAAGACACAACACTTTGCTTGTTGTAAAATATTTCCCTTTTCACTGTCAAAAATCTTCCCAATAGCAAAATGTTGGTAATGCAGACGCTCCTACCAGCTTGAGTGGTATCAGTGAATGTATAGCTGTGCTCAGTTTTTTCAGGAAATAACAGGACTGAAGTAATCTGCAAGTTTTCAAATATCACAGATACATATATCGGTTGGTTGCATGGATGTTGCCATTCTTTTGGCAGACAGGAGACAGTCCTTGTGATAGGACTAAAGTTCTGTAAAATCTGAACTAAGCTTGAGAAGGCTACAGATATTTGCAATTTTACATTACCACAAACACCAGAAAAAGTGCTTCAGAACTAACCAGATTTGTCTGGTTTGACAAGAACTGAGCTGGGCCCATGTTCATGATATGGCACTTAATACACATCTGTGCACTAATAAGACATTATTTAAAAGCCTGTGTACTCCTCAATACATACATGGCTACTGAGCATTCAACTTTCACCTCAGGAAAGAAAATGTTTGAAGAATACATGGTGAAACAGAGTTTCAATAAAAAGCTTCAATCTTTACATAAATTACTTTACAGAAATCTTAAGACATCCTCTGTCTTTCAGACACTTACTGCCATACCCATATTGCAGGCTTCAGAAATGGGTGGGTTATCCAGAACACCTGATGGTGTACCACTTTCCATCATTGGTACAAGCATCAGCAGTACAGAGAAACAAGAAACTTAGGGAGAATTCTCCCATCAGGATTTTTTCTGACTCAAGGGAGCTGTTTTAAAGGGAAAATGAACAGTGAGAAATAATGCAAAATGAATCTTCATTAATAATCAAAAAGGCCCTGTTCTTCTCCTCCACAGCCTGTTTCACAATGAATTTAACTACACTAAATATCCTTAGCTTCAGGGGGTAAGTCATTAAACTACAGATAAAAGTTTTGTTTCAGGGGCAATAAGCTTCTTTCTCAGCCATCAAAGTGCAGAAAAACAGGAGCAGCCTGAGGTTTCCTCTGTGTTTTTACTAAAGTTGATCACTTTATATTTCAACTTAAGACTGAAACATTTCTGCTGCTCATAGCACATCTGTGAAAATAGTATCCATATGATTTTTCACCTAGAAAGTCTTCAGGGAGTTGACTGGCATTTCAAGGGCCAGAGTAGCTGAGCCTGCTTAGAGGAGATTTAAGACACTCTGTTCTTCAGCATTTTCCACCATATCTGTGCTTTCACGACCATACCAGCCAAATATATAACGCTATGGCAGGAAGAGCATGGCATTCTGTCTCTATGCTAAAGGTGAGCAAACAGTTCCATCAATTAAACACAGAAGTCACATTTCAATTCTTTCAGACTCAGAGAAACGTTTATACTTGAATATGAGCATAATCAGTTCCCTGGCCCATGTGGAGAACTGTGGCAAGGGAAAGAGTGCAATAAACAGAACTATAGCTAAACTACCATCGCTGCTTTATCAGAGACAACAAGTGCCATTTGGGTTTTAGAACTACAAAGTTTAAAGAAAAATAAGCATAGTTTTAATCTTACGACTTTTGTTTTCTTCCCCTCCCAATCATATTAGCAATTTCTGTTGCACAAGTGTCTAGCATACTCAGTTACTCATTGAAAACACCTTTTAGGTCACATCCCACTCCACGGAATGTCTTGCATGGCACTGTGCCTAATTAAGAGGCAAGACTGAAACTGAAGGTACCCCCTGCACAGCTCCTCCACTAATCCCAAAACCCCAAACAAATACATGTAAGACTATGTTCAAAACCGCATTTTTCCATGTGTCACATTCTGTAGTCTATTCGCTCAAGAACAGTGCAAAGATCTCGCACAATCAGAATTCTCTTTGTGGATAAACACAGCCCTGCCTTTCACAAAATGACAGAATCACAGAATGCTTTGCATTGGAAAGGATTTTAAAGTCATCTAGTTCCAATCCCCCCCAATAAATACTACCAATATTGTAAATATAAATATTGACTTGATATAAAATTTAAGAAATGTACCAATTTCTCATTCTAAAGTTACAAATATCTCAAAACTACAAGTGCTCTCCACCCCTTCTCTCTGCTGAATTTCCTTGTTGTTTTTCTACTAGTGTTATCCCAATAACCTGCCCAATCAAAAGTCTAATCACAAGCCTCTCCTTCCTACATTTTCCAAGAGCAATAGGCTCTGTCTTGTTCCTCTTCTCTACTAAAACAATGGCAAGGAGGATTTTGACATCAACATGAAGGTATACATCACAAAGCAAAGGCTGTTGCAGTCCATTTAGGAGCACAATACAGCAAGTGATCCTCTGAGCACAGTCCACCAGCTGAGCTGTAGGAGATGCTTCCCATAACAGTTCTCTTTCATAGGAAGGACTCCCCAGTGCTCCTTGTTTCACAGCCTAGCAAGGTTTACATTGAGAGTGCAGCTTTCTGTAGACACCACACAAACTAGTCATTACTGAAGAGAACTGCAGTCCTCATCTGCTGGGGGTTAGGATTCATTTTATTTTAAAGCAGAATATTTTTCTTTGTATAGGATCATTAGCCCGAGGGCAACGAAGGCATACTGCTCCTTATGTGAGGCTTACAGAAGAGGTAGTTTTTAAAAACGAAATCCTAAAACCTGATAAAATCTTCCATAGTGCTATGTTCTGAGATATGCCAGGGCAGATGCTGGCTATATGTGGACAGCATTTTCAAACCATTCCCTTTTAACTTCTCTCCTAAACCCTCAGCATCATTCCTGCAGCCAGTGGAAGGATCATATGAGCTAAATATTAATTTTGGCTTAAGTGGAATTACAGTAAGTTATTTTTCATATGTTTCTTTAAATTGCAGCTCCTTTCCAAAATGCTGCTTTTAACTTAGACTACAGGAGATGTTGATTTTTAAGGTTTTATTTTTTATTTGGCAGTATCCATATTCACATCTAAAAACCCTTGAAAGAGGCATTTACACATTTCAAAGAGAAATGCTGAAATACAAACCTGCTTTTCATAGCAATGAGACATGAGGGATGGTATTTTCACATCCAACTCTTCTTCCATTAATAGTTCCAGAGTTTCTTAAAATACACTACACAGCTTTGTTACGCTACAGCATATTTATTCCATCGATAATGTGCAGTGTGCCTGGTTCAAAGCTATGCTTATTGTCCTTGGAAGCAATGAATAAATTTTTTTAAGGAGTGTGGAAACAGCTCCTTCTGCAGAACTCCCCAACCCAAGGTTGATGAGGGATCTAAGGAATGTGGAAGGGGAATACAGCTGGGTACCTAAGGCATGAGCTCCGTATATCCAGTTTAAAAATGCAAGAAGTATCACATGCCCTGACAGAGTCAATGGTACATGCATGTGTTAGAGGCTGATAATTCCTGTGTAGGAAAAGAATCTGCTCAGCCAATTGGAAACCAAACTGATTTCAAAAGCCAAAAATGGAAAGTTGGAATCAAAAGGCTTCAAAAGGATCAACCTTAAAGTGGTTCATATTCTTTGGTGAATGAGTTATTCTATAGAAAGTGCAGGATACAAGCTGAGATATAAAACTGGTATCAAGAAGGTGTTCACAAGTGGACGTGAATGTGTATTGAGGCTGTTATGTCTAGGATGTCCAAAGAGATGGGCGAGCATGACCAAAGCGACTGTGATCTTTCAGGAGACAAAAATACATTCAGAGAGAGAAATATAGCATGTGTGAATATATTAACATATTTTGCTAACCTTGAATCTCAGCTTCACTCCAGAAGGGAGGCACTTGCTAGCATGGGAAAATACTTCCTTGATATGTCATCCTCAAAAGGGTAGTGGTGATACAGCTGTAAAGAACATATGGCTCCTTTTCTCAGTTGATAAAAGCTTTCCTAACAACAGTCAACAGAAGGGGAAAGGGAAAGAAAGGGAAAAGAGAACAGAAAAGGTGAAAGGGAAAGGAAAAAGGAAAGGCGAAAAGGCAAACATATGAAGTTTCTTAGTATTCATATAACATTTTGCTGCCTGATCTGAATAGTTATTGAAATGAGATAACCAAATGCATGAAAGTTAGAGTGGTTCAGAACTAATCAGTTAATTTGAGGACACTCAGTAGCTTTTAGAGTGTCTAGTTGAAATATGAAAAAAATTGTATTTGGATAGTGAACATTTTTCAAATGCACACACAGCTCTCAGGGAACATGTATTATGTACCACAACAGCATTGATCTCAAGGGATACTACAACATGGGTGTACAGAAATGTTGCTGAAAGATTTTTGTTACTGGTACGTGCACAGGAATCATAGATTAGGACAACAGAGTCTTTCACAGACTTGTAAAGAAGTCACAGTTTGAACCACATTAGAAATCTAAAATCCAACTTCCAAGCTTCCCTCACCCCTTCTCAGTAATTTATCCTAACACCGGAGAGAAACTTTCAGGCCAGAGGTTTCTACAGGGGAAGGGGGAAGTATATACATTTATTTACACAAATAAATACTATACAAACTAAAGGCAACTATATATATATATATATTACATTACTATCAGTCAGTCCTTTCAAGCCCCTCCTTTAACTTTAGTCCAGGAGCAGCCTTTAAGGCTGATATGTAACACAGTCTGCCGTGGGAGTGTTCTGGGCTCCTGAACGCTCCCTCCTCACCAAGTTCCAGCAGTTGTCTGTTGGAGTCTCTCATGAAGTCCGAGAAGACAGCTGTGAGTCCTTGCTCTCCTGCTGCTGGTGATCTCTCCCTCTTGGTGTCTCCCCTCGGTCCATAGGCTGCTGCAGTGCAGCTTATCAAGTGTCCACATCCTGGAATCTTCATTCCTCTAAGTCAGTTTTTGGCTGCCCCCGCTCAGCTTCGGCAGCAGCTCCCGAGCCTCTCTTGGCCCGTCTCCAATTTCACCTGGGATTCTTCTCCCAAGCCCCGAGCTGATTTTATCAGCCCGTCCACTTGGCTCTGCTCAAGTGCTGAGCCTCAAAATCCACCCCCCACCAGCCTAAATGCAGTGGGGGGAAAAAAAGCCCCCTAGCCTTGGCCACAGGCAGCTCGGTTCAGTTCTGCACTGTCCCAAGCATCCCCCAGCTGCAGGGGGGGAAAGAAGGCCTGGCCTGCTCCCTCTTACCTCAAGTGCTGTGAATCTCTTCCTTCACAGCACACACTCCAAATGCTGACTCTAATTCTAGCCAAAGGCTGAGTTGGGGGGTCGCAGGGCTCCCCTCTCCCCCCCGGAGGGGAAGAGAGGGAGCCCAGCCACCCCCTGGCCTTGTTCACCTACATGCAGCAGACACCAACAGCAAAACAACCAAGACTGCAATGCCAACCATTTCCAGTGCTGTGATATATGATTTTTGAGCAGAAGCGAAAGACATGAGCGGTGATTGGCTCTCCAGGGAACACTGCCCTGGCACCCAATCACCTCTGAGCCCCTCGAACTCTCAAGGAGGGCCAGTTTCAAACTATGACAACAGACAACACTAGGATTTGACAGGAGATGAATATAATTGCTCCTGGAGATAATTGGAGAAGAAAAAGGAGGAAGAAATGTTGAAAGGAAATAATTTTCAACTCTGATACAATAAAGATGACAATGCCTCAATGGAGCCTGATCATTCCAGTGCTGGGAAGCTTGCAAAAGAAAGAGGTTTACTTCTAGCAGGCATGTGACAGAGTATGTGTTACAGGGGAAGCAGAGCATGCCAGTCCAACAGCAGCACTTTACTGACTTCTAGCAAGGTCCTACTGCCAGGTCATTAATAAAAGATTATTATTTCTGAACAATCCACAAAGTAAGCTTTTCTGAGTATGACCTGTTAGCTCTACTCAAGAGCAGGCACTAAAGTTTTGTATCTGGCAATCTCTGATAAGTAAAGAATCCATTTAAATGATCAATGAAAAATAGTATAAAAGCTGTATTAGCCTTTACAATGTCAATAATGTGATTATTTCATATTGTCCCAACCCAGTCTTGGTTTAAGGATGGACCAGTGAATGCATTTGTTCTGTTAACATTCAGAGCCGACATAAAGATCCCACTGTGTCTGCATAGCCATAGCATTCTGCAATTACACTATCCATTCCATTTTGATTTTAATTTAAAGTATCAGAGCTCAAAAATAAAGACAACACTCTGACCTTGTTAACAGGCTGAAACACCTTGAAGAAGGCTTACTTTGGTCACTTACATTTCCAAACTGCACAGTTCAGACAGACCAATCCAGACTTACCTGCAAGAAAACAACATACAAATTTGGGATTACAATTTCAAACTTAACAGAAATCTCTCAAATTATTTATTTAACTGTACTTTTTTCCCAGTCCTTAAATAATTGAGTGGTTTTTTTCATCCTGATAATTTTGATTGCAAGAGGTTGCACTGTCAAAGGGCAAAACATATCTGCTGCATTTCTTGTTATTACAAAGTACTGTTTTGTGTGCTCATTGAGTCTTGTCCCCAGTTTTCCCTTCTCCTGCTTCTTTACAATGCAACAGACTATTTCTGCATTGTTTAAAACAACATGACTGAGTGC
Organism: Manacus candei; assembly: GCF_025592945.1. Classification (NCBI taxonomy): domain Eukaryota; kingdom Metazoa; phylum Chordata; class Aves; order Passeriformes; family Pipridae; genus Manacus; species Manacus candei. The sequence goes on from NW_026138189.1 coordinate 368,484, forward strand.
AAGGCTGAGCATATTGAGAAAGACAGGGTTTGTACACTTTTCATTGACCTTTGAAATAGAAAGATAAAAGCCAACAGCCACAGGGAGAACTTCTGTTCCTAGCATGGAAGCAAGTACTTGGACCTCAAACTATTGAGTGAAGTCAGGTGAGTTTTTAAAGCAATGTCCTCACATCAGTCTCCCAGCAGTTTTCTTTACAGAATGAGATTTAGGTGAAAAACATTTGAGTGAAACATCTTTTCCACTTGCCAAAGCACAGTAAATTCCTTAATGGTGGTTTACTAAGCATCATGAGAAGAGCCTCTCTCAAGCTGGGTAGCAGACTGCCATTCCAACTCAAATATACCACCTCAGACTTCATAATATTCAGAGATTTCTAACCCCACTGGCTGCCCAGTGCACCGAGGTGACTTAGACCCCACAGCACAGGATGTTGCTGCATCAATCCCCAGGGCAGTAACGCCATGAATGGCTGTCCCACTCCACACTCCAGGTAACAGCTCCACACACAGAGTCTCCACTCTACACTACAGGTGATACTATGAAGGCAGCAACTTAACGGGTAGTGGGTGCATAAACTGATAAGCAATTTACTAATAAGGAAAAGTCTGCAGAAGCCCATGGTACCTGACATTAGTTTGTCCATCTTCCATTGAAAATATTGTTTCACATCATTCTCTTATACACTTCCAGGGTATTTTTCTATCATTAAATTATAAGATTCAGTATGCCATTGGCATGTCAACAAGAATGACACTACAGAGAAGACAGTCTTTTGATTATTTTTCTTATAGTATAAAAAATAAATATTGTCTACCATTTTCTGAAAAAGAGAATGTAAACATTATATTATTCAAGAGTAGTTTAAAGGCCTTTCTGAAGAGGAAATGTAAATACTATAACCTAAAAAAGAATTTAGTGGCATCTCCCTCAGTCATGAGCTTTTCCCCAAGTTCTTGCTGTGTAACTTCTTACCTGCTTTTGCAGCATGTGTGTGAGGCCATATAAGAGCTGAAATCTTTACAAAGGAGATATACAAATATATACACACAATAGCATGAAAAACAAATAACTACAGAACCTGGTTCTTGGAGGCTCTCCCAATGTTGTCTAGACAAATACTGAGCAATAACTATACCCTAGTAGGAGGATGGAAGATAGAATAATCTTTTGACTAGACGGACATTAAATTCCGAGCATGCCTACATCTCTGGGTCCCCAGTACAGGAAGGGCATCAACCTGTGGAGCAAGTCCAGAGGATACCACCAAGATGATCAGAGGGATAGAGCAGCTCTGCTGTGAGGAAAGGCTGAGAGAATTTGAGTTGTTCAACCTGGAGAAGAGAAGTTTCAGGGTAACCTAATTGTGGCCTTTTAGTATCTGAAGGAGCCAACAAGAAAGATGGAGAGAGACTATGAGAGCATGTAGTGACAGGACCAGAGGGGAATAGCTTCACACTGACAGAGGGCATGGTTAGATATTAGGAAGAAATTCTTTACTATGAAAGTTGTGAGGCCTGGACACAGGTTGCCCAGAGAAACTGTGGCTGCCCCATCCCTGGAAGTGTCCAAGACCAGGTTGGATGGGGCTTGGAACAACCTGGGCTAGTGGAAGGTGTCCCTCTCCATGGCAGGGGGTTGGAACAAGATGATCCTTAAGGTCTCTACCAACTCAAGCCATTCTATGATTCTATGATTATGAAAAGGACATCTGGACCAGTTGTTATGAAAAATGAAATATATCGAGAGATTATTCAGAATTCATAATTCAGAAAGCACTGGAAATACTTCCCTAATGTGATACAAAACTTTCTTACCCTTTAGTTAATGAGATACTGAAGGACTTCAGATTAAAACACATTAGTTTCTATATTCTTAGACAATAAAAATATATTTGTATGCTATCAGAAGTGTCCTAAATAATCAGTCTCTCAGAGCTGCCAAAACCAGCTGCAAATGCTACACACTACAAAAAGGAACTCCGTGTCTTTGAGGCCTGAGCATCTGCAGTAGGACAGGAGCAGCTGGCAGGAAAATGCCTCCTTTGCTGCTGAGCACTGAGGTCCCCCAGTGTGAGGAAGCACTGACCAGCACTGACTGGCCACATGCTTCTGACATGGTTTGGGTCACTCTAACTTACCAAAACCACCATCTCAGTGCTCCACCCATGATGAGGACAGCATTGCCCTGTCTTGAGAGCTGTACTGAGCCAGTCAGCTCAGGGATGGATGAAAGACGACAGAGAAATTTATCTATTCTTTTGCCCTCCCCATGGATGGAGTTAAATTAATCCATGCTTTGGGTTAGCATGACCAGGTTTTGGTAGCAGGGGGGAATATATGGGTAGCTTCTGTGAGAAACTGCTAAAAGCTTCCCCCATGTCCAGCAGAGCCAGTGCCACCAGCTCCAGGACAGACTCGCCACTGGCCAAGGCCAAGCCAATCAGGAATGACAGTAACAACTCTGGGATAACATATTTAAGAAGTAAAAAAAGTTACTGTGCAGATGAAATGCAGAGAAAGCCAGAGGAGAGCAGAATGAGAACATTTGAACAGCTCTGCAGACACCAAGGTCAGTGGGGAAGGAGGGGCAGGAGGCGCTCCAGGCCCCGGGATGGAGGTTCCCCTGCAGCCCCTGGTGCAGCCCATGGTGGGGCAGCTGTGCCCCTGAGCCCATGGAGGCCCCGGGGGTGCAGAGACCCCCCTGCAGCCTGAGGAGGAGCCCACACTGGAGCAGGGGATGCCAGAAGGAGGCTGTGACCCTGTGGGAGGCCTGTGTTGGAACAGGGTTCTGGCAGGTACCTGCTGGCATGTGGAGAGAGGAGTGCACACTGGAGCAGTGGCAGGAACTTGTGATGAACTGTGACCCTCATTACTGTCTGCCTGCGCTGCTGCAGGGGAGGAGGTAGAACTTGGGAAGGAGGGAGAGGTGGGGGAAGGTGTTTGTAAGAATTATTTTACTTCTCATTATCCTGCTCTGACTTTGTTAGCAATAAATTCAACTAATATCCCCAATTTGAGTCTGTTTTGCCCGTGACTCAGTCACGGTGAGTGATCAGTGAGTGATCTCTCCCCGTCCTTAACTCAGAACCCTCCTCTGTCCAGATGCAGAGGGCAGTATTAGAGTACCTTTGGTGGGTACCTGGCGTCCAGCCATGGTCAATCCACTACAGTCCACTTTAACATTTTGCCGCCACACTGGTGTTGCAGGCACTACCTTCAAAAGGTGACAGGAAAAGCCTGTTGGGGTGTGGTTTGTCTGGCAGGTTCCTGGGGTCAGAGCTGTGACAGGGGGCACCACTGGACACTCCAACCACCAGATACTCCAACTCACATAGGCTGCAGTAAACACTGCTGGAGGGCCCGACCAGAATAAGTAAAATAAGTGGGAAGGAATATCTAATATAAGCCTAAAAAGTCTCTTATCCCCACCTAGTGGTACTGATACCATTGCCAGGAGGCAAAAGCAAGAGACACAGTCAGCCTGCATTCGGAAATGCCATTCTCCCCAAACTCCATTTCCATCCTGCTGTGACGGCACCAGGCTGGTGGGTGTCCAGCGCTGCCGGTCAATGCAGATTCAGTGGCAACACCCGTAGATTCCCGGTGTCCAAATGCAACGACGGGCTCAGTGAGCTTTGAAACAGAAACTCGCCGTTGCAGCTCTCACCTTTTCACCTGCCCCTCTCCTAGTCTGCTGAGGTTCCCAGTCTGTACCTCGTGGATGGTTTAATGCCGGGAGCCGGCAGGATCCTGCTGCCACCTGCTGTCACTGTGTCACACACAAAGACAGGAGTCCCGCACACGGTGCCCTGGCAGCACAGAAATGCAGGGAATGAGAATTGCAGGAAGAAAAATGGTGATAACTGTACGACTTTAGGTTTACCTATATGAGGAATTCTCCTCCTTTCCTTCTGCATGAAAGACCCCAATTTGTGCTTTATTGACTTTGCACATGAACGCTCAAAATTTCAAAGGGGCTATTTGGACAACAACCCTGCATTAACGTTATGTCAGTGCACACATAAACTTGGGTCTTTATATGTACAATTCTTGAAAAACCTTGTCTTTCTTCCTACAGAAACTCACACTTGTACCCAATCCTAAATACACACACACCAGCAATTATGCCTCAGTGGAGGACAGCAGAGAAGCGTGAGATGGACTTCCAGCACGCACACTGAGCAGAGCAGCACCTCTGCGCCTCCCACAGCAAGAGCAGAGGTAGCCTACTCACCCAGGGACAGGGGCAGGGACAGGGGCAGGGACAGGGACAGACTGCTCACCCAGGGACAGGGACAGGGACAGGGGCAGGGACAGGGACAGACTGCTCACCCAGGGACAGGGACAGGGACATCCTGCTCACCCAGGGACAGGGACACGACAGCCTGCTCACCCAGGGGCAGGGGCAGGGACAGGGACATCCTGCTCACCCAGGGACAGGGACAGCCTGCTCACCCAGCCCAGGCCAGGTGACACCTGCAGGAGCAGGGGTGACATTGGGTGTCTGTGCCCCACAGGGCCTCACTGGGAGAGTGCTTTGTCCCTGCTCAGGGCCAGGCAACAGTGGGACTGGCACAGCCACAACAGGTAGAAGCCAGAAACAGAAATGTGGAAGCTAGAGACAAAGAAGCCGCAGGTAGGAGCACCCAAGAGTTCTCTCTTTTTGTTTTTGTTTTGTTTTATTTATCTCCCCAGTCAATGCAACGCAGATAATGACAGGAAAGAGCTAAAAGGCAGAGAGTTCAGCCCCACATAGCTCTAGGTGCCATCAAGCTGGAGCAGTCAAGGTTGATGGCCTGTGGCCCAGGGAGATGCCAGCTCCAGTCAAGAGAATTCTTTAAAGCTTGTTTCATACCACAACCTTGCACAAAGTCAAAGCATTTATAACTTCCATTTAAATAAAGTCGATGCATGTTAAAACATGTAAATATAGTCATAAGCATTCCATCTTATTTGCATTATTGAATTTATACCCTTAAAAGTAACAACAGGCAATGGGTTGTTGAGAAGTGATAAGAACATCCCAGTGCCTGTCCCAGCCACAGGACACCTCCTGCACCAGGCTGATCCCTGGCAGCAGCAGGATTTAAGTCAGAGCTCCTTCTAGTGAGTATGGAAGGGTAGTGGTCATGGAGGAGAAAGGACTGGGGTAAAAGAGGAGAACAGTAGAGAGTGCACTGACATGTAACAAGTGATATGAATGTGTACTGGATCAGGTTGCCAAGAGATAAAAGGATAGCTCTTGAAATTGAGGATGTAGGAAGAAGAGAAATATCTAAGAGGCCATTTGTGCCAGCAGCTGGCAGCACTCCCAAGGTGCCTTTATGGCTTTCGCTCTATGACCTCTTTTGTCTAACGCAGCACTGGAATGACATCCAAGTCAGGACCCTTGAAAATATTCACTGGTCCCTTCCTAAGGAGTATCTTACAGAACCTTTTTCTCTCCTTTTGGGAGAGCAGAAGATTGATAAGGATATATAAGGATTTAAAACCGTTACCTTATCCTTTATAAGGATTTAAAACCATTACCTTAGATTAGTAACCATTACCTTAGATTAGTAACGGTAATCTACCATTACTCTGTAGATACACAGAGTAATTTGATATTTTAGTACTCCACACATGTACATGCAAACTGTGCTTGGCCATTGCCACAAGCAGGCCTGGTGCCAGATGCTCTGGCATACAAAAAAGAAGTGGATATCAGCCATACAGTCCATCCCAGGGAACTTTGTGATACATTAGAGACACAGGGATCCACAGGTGACCTTTCAGCTACCCCATGAAGTCCTCTTTGGCGGTAGTTACTGAACAAATTTTTGATTCAGAGCCCCCAGATACCCTCTGCCTGTCTGTTGTAAGCTCCGAGTAAGGCAGCAAGGATCACCCCCAGCAAATTCTAGCTTTTATGCAAGTGCAGCAAAGCAGCTCCTTCCATACTTGACTTCTTTGGAATTAACTACTCACAGCTTAGAGGAAATTAGGAAAATTTTGTCATTCACGTCTAACCACTAACCCAGCCAATGAACATCTTTAGCTTTGAGAGCACTCTGGGGAGCAGGAATGAATCAAAAAACTGTCCTGGAGTCCAGGCACTACCCAGTTTAACAGGCACACATGATGTGATGAACACACACTTCATCTCAGCACTGCAGACAGCCCACTATAACAAAGAGAAATGCTGCAAATACTACAGGATAGGTTTTATTCCATATGGTTAAACCCAGTCAGAAAAGCATTTAGGTATATGGGTATTCCTATGTATCCTAGTTAGGACAGCTGAGACCAGTTCATCACTGGATGGGTGTAACCCAAAACTGTGTATTCTATAGCCTTCCATGCCATTTCCCAGAAACTGTTTTCAATAGACTATTTACACCCTCTGCCCAGAGCAGTCTGATTCCTCAGGCTACAAAGTAGGTGTTAAGAGGCCTGCAATATAGAAGGGTACCTCCCTGTTCCTCACACCCTTTGTGAAACTCCCCGCCCTGAGGAAAGTACTGAGCATTCCTGCCTGAACTGGAGAATATATAATCTTGGAGTCTTGGAACTTTTTTACCACTCGTGGGATCCAGAGGAAGACTGCAGACCACCGCTCTCAACCAGACTGCAGACCACCACTCTCGACTGGACTGCAACCATCACTTTTCAACCAGACTGCAACAGCAGTCTCACCAACAGGTTTTCCCCTCTCCTTTTCCTTTGGACTCAGGGGGCCCAACAAACACCACTCTGTTCATGCGCCAGGGTGCTGGGTTATACATTTGGGTTTTGTGGGTTAAAACCAATTTTTTGTCTGTATAATCGTATTTATTGTATTATTTTATTAAATTGTTATTCTGATTTATAATCTCTCTTTTGAGTTGAGTCCATTTCCCCTTCTGGTTTACCTTTAAACCAGCACACTCTGTTTATTCTGAGTGCTCAAGGATACACTTTAGCTTCCAGCTGATGAGCACATTCCTAATTACTGATTTCAGAAAGGCCTGGAGATGCTGCAATGATGGATAACAGAAAACAGAGTGAAAGCAAGATCTTCCTAAAAGTGAGTCATTAAATTGCATGAGCTACACCCCTTGTAACTGTTAGGGTAAAACATTTTCACACTACTCATCTGGAACTCAGCCTATTGCAAACAAAACCTTTCAGCTCCCAGATTTATGGTTTGAAAGGTCATCCTTAATATTGCTTTTATTTAACTAACCCAACACACGAACCAATTTTTTTTGTTATCAACCAATAGTTTACAAACAGTAGAGACATAAGTGATTGGAGACTGCAGTCCCTGGAAACATTATTTTTTCACCCTTTCTTTACCCTCAGGGAAAATCCTCTTCTTCAGATTGGGCTGGTGGATAGGGGTGAAGGAGGAGGGAATACACCAAAGGCCTACAAGCCTACAAGCCTACAAGCCTACACCTACAAGCCTAGTGAAATCCATATATTTAAACTGTGCCTTCAACACCGTTTCTTTATCAATATCAACACTACAGTATGAAACACTTCATGAAAATGTGAAGGTGCATTTGGGAGCTCTGGAGATGAGGTGCCTCAGGTATTTGGCTGTACCAAGTATCAGTTGGGGCAAGGCCAGAGTTATGACTAACTTTTCTTTTACTCTAGTCCTTCTCCCACAGTATAGATGGCAACAATTCCTTTTACAAGAGACCCAAACAATACGACTTTCTGTTACAAATTTTAAAGGTACATTTTGTCTATTCACTCTCAGAAATTTTTGATGGTATGCAACTGAGGAGACTCCAGTCACAGACACAAGAAACAAAAACTAGATACCTGATGCTTTTCATGTTGTTTTTTAAAGAAAATATTTTTATGATATGTATTTATATTACATATTATTGTATATCATTATGTATTTATATACTTATATTAAATTTAAATTTATAATATTAATTTGTAGTATTTTTATAATATTTATTTAAAAACCAGAAAAACAACAAAATACATGCCACCCCCACACACTTTTTCTTTTACCCAGGCACCAAGCACAGCCCACTCTGCAGTGATATTTGTGCTTCTGAAAGACTGGAAAATTCTCCTCTGAGTACATTGCTCCCTTGATTTTGTGTGACAGTTAGAAAAGGCTTAATAAACAGCCTGAGATTTCTTACTACCATTTTTTCATTTCCTGTGTTATCACAGGCTGTTGACACAGCAGCTGATAATCTTAACAGGCTGAGAGAAGCATTTTTATAGAGAGACTTAAAGGAACTAACTTATCTCCAGTGAATTCATTTCCACTTTATGTTTTCTACAATCCCAAAGGCCATGCTCATTTCACACTCTTGGACAGCTCAGATACTGTCAAGTATTCTGTCGTAAGAGCAGCAAAGTGAGAAAAACTATTAAAACTCCTCTCGGATATGTAGATGTTCACAGTTCAGGAGTTTGCAGTAAATGAAAAGTTTCTGGAATTTCCTTTTCTTTCCTTGAGTTACTGTGCAGTAGAAGCATCATTCCCTGATTTTAAGTAGTTCACGTGAGTGAGATCACACTGTCGATACAATTCAAGTGACCAACGACCAAGGTCATCCCGGTGCTCCGCACTCAAGACCGGGTGTAAGGTACACAGTGTCCCTCTTCCTGTGTCACCCACGGTGCTGAGCTGATGGCACACAGGCACTGCCCAGACCATGCCTCAGGTGGAGCATCCATGTGCCAGGGGGTGCAAAGTTAGCACAGATCACCTCACCTAAAAGGCAGTTGCTGGGGATGGCTAGATGGAATTAGTAAAAACAACTGGGTGTAAAGAAATGTGGAAAACAACTTTCAGCTTCACAAAACAAAGTGACAGCTCTCAAGGACTGACCCCAGAGATTGTTGCAGGGAGGAAATGATAAAAAAGCTCGAACCAGGCAGACAGATATGGCAGCTGGGCAACAGAATGGACAAACAGTTGGTCTCCAGCAATCGTAATTCAACTTCTGTGTGCAAATTAGAGGCCAAAAGATTCTCTTCCTCTCTGCTATTTTGGGAAATACAGCTCACAAGAATGAATCATGCTTCTCAATGCGACAGAGCACAAAACAAAGGGGAGTAACCTGGATATCCTACCCACATATTACAGCAACCCACCCCCAAAGCTGACTCTGGAGTGTAAGGAGTCACTACTCCCATGAGCTGGAAAACATGAAATTCAACCTGTTGTCTCCCTGCAGGGACAGAGGCCAATTTCCTCCCCCCCATCCCCTCAGAAAACCTTAAAATTACCAACATTTGAAAAGTCACAAGGGAAAAAAAAGACAAATAAAAAAAATTATCTTTACTAGCTTGGGGTCAATCTGATGTAGTCCTGATTGGCACCAAATTCAATAGCTAATTCCAACTTAAAAATAAAATCAAATATAAAACGTTCCCATGTTTTAGCATCCATTTTGAAAAGATGTTGCAGGACAAAATTGGCTGCACCAAACTTCATATTTTTATTGTTTTCCCCAAAGCACTGACTCCCGCATCCTAGACCTTCAGTGAATTTTAATCAGAACAAAATTTTAAGAGCCTTGTTCCTCTCAGTATTTGTCCAGGGGTCAGTGCCTGCAAGCTCATGGGCCACTAACAGCACTCTGTTCTGCCTTGACATCCAGGAGGGGAAAGCCACCCACCCAGCATTTCAGAGATTGAGCTCCAACCTGACATCCTGCAGCCCTGATTCCTCTGCCATCTTCACTCTGTAGTATTGGGAGTATATTCTTCATAAGGCAGGTATTTCATCTGTTGCTTCTGCCTTCTGTATGTGTTTTGGATCCTCAGCACAGCTCACTGAACACACAGGTCACAAGTTACTCTCATCATGAAAGCCTGCTGCTTTCACAGGAAGCTGAAAAACATCCACCAAGCCAGAGGATGGGTGTTTTCCATGATGAAACAAAATCCCAGTGTAGTGAAATAAGACCCCTTTCACTATCACCTGACCTTCTAGGGTAATTCATGTGAACCTGAGCCCACTTTAACCATGATTTCTCCCGAGAGCTGCTAGGAACAGTAGGGTGCCTGGAGGAACTGGATGCCCTCTTGCTGCCTGAGTAGAGGCCTTGTTGAGGAGCATATCTGGTGCAGATAGCTCAGTTTGCAAGCTGTAGTGTGAGATGCAGACTGAACTCTAAGTGGGAGCCCAAAGAGGCCATGAACTGCCAACCTTTTGCATAACAAATGGTGGGAAGACCGATGGCACAGCCAGGTGAGGGACACTGGGAGACACGGCAGGAGCAGAGGACTTGGGAGGAAAAGCAAGACTTGTGAGCACTTGGATTGCGAGGGGATAAAAACCCATGGCTTCCTTTGTTGGGGGTATGTCCTTGGAGGCACCAGCTCAGGGCTGTTTCTGTGTTACTGCACCGTGAATAAATTGCTCTGTGCAATGAGACACCTGAGATTCTGCTATGGGAAACCTGGGATCAAACCAGTGAGGAAACCTATCTGAATGCATGTGAGGGAGTGTGTGGGGAGTCAAGCAAGGCATCTGTGGAATCACTGGAGTTGCCACTGTGAAGGGGCTTCAGTCCCAGCAGTAAAAGTCTCTGGCATTGGGAGTGTAACTGCCAGAGAGTCTCATGAACACACTGGGAGTTTCCTTAACAGGCTGTCCCCCAGGGCACACAGACCACTAGTCCTCTCCTTGTCCAGCTCTGAAAGATCCTCAACAAAAAGAATAATTGGAAAAACCTACGACTAGAATAGATCTCATGGGTCTTACCAGAGCTGATGGGACACTGCCACTCTAGACCTTCAGGTCAGTATTGGAGTGTTTTATATTCCAGCAAAGCTGTCCCTGCAAACTTGGGCAACAGCCTGTCTTAAGATAGACACCTGTCTTATTCCAGGTGGTGAAGCTGGCAGTAGGTGCCCTGCTTCTCTCATTCCATGTCCAGCCACGTCACAAGGCTTTGTGATAGAAAGTCAGATTTCTTTGGGTGCTAATTTCCATATACTATGGCTATAGAGTACCTCAGGCTTCCTTGGGTTTCACCTTCACGTATATCCATTTGTTTCTCCTGAGAAGGAGGGCATTACAGTGATCAGTAACTTTTCATGCAAAAGTTCCACCTTTTGCATGGGGTCTCTGCAGATTCTCTCTGCTCTAATGATGACATTAGGAAGTATCCCAATGAATCCCTGCTTCCCAGCAATGTTAGAAGTGCTTCTCCCCTCTCAGAGACAGAAACCAGCCTATGCTGCAAGAAAGATCATTGTGCGTGATGAAGAACGGGTGAGCACATTTTAGCTAAACTGAGGTCTCTGTGGCTCATGTAGGAGGAAAAAGTAAAGTGGTTTTATCTGAGATCATTGACCCCAAGGACTGGATGGGCTGGGAACACGCTCCAGCACTATCATGTCTGCAGAGCTGTTGCCCTTGGAGAAGAGGACCACCCTGTGCAGGTAATTTCCTCCCTTTCAGAAAAAAAAAGGTAAGTAGTTGACTAAAAGCATATTTTTCTTTATGGATAGAACGCATTATCTGAATCTGCTGGACTGAATCTCAGGCTGCTAAGTGCTCTTGGCATCCCTATCCTTGGGTACAGCTCTATGCTTTAATTACAGTGTTATGCATTGGCAAGGATGGGTGAGGGGGCTGGAATGGGACATTAGTCACAGTGGGTAATTAGCTCTGTGAGATGTGATCATCTCTCACATTTTGCAGAACATGCATTGAACTACTGGTTCTTGGTGGGAGGCATTTCTACTTTTCTGCCTCCAAAGCAAGCTGTCTCACAGTATGCAGAGCCTTTCGCACAAGTCCAACCAAATTTTAAATGCAAATACCTGAAATAGGATTTATATAAAATAGAACCAATGGGATTTGCAAGCTGAGTATCTCTGAAACAGGAAGAGCTAAATATGGAGATCTGGATACAGCTTTTAAACTTAAAATCCTGTTTCAGGTGCTAGGTACACCTCCATAAGGGTAAACCATTTTATGCAAAGCCAGTGATAACTCATAGCACTCATCAAGAAGAACTGTCATTGCATATTAAGGATGAGGTACTCTAAACAATGGTAATTTTTAGTGTACTCCTTCTAAATTATTGTGCAAGGCCTGTGGGAGCCGAGCTAGGCCTACACTGATTCCAGATCAATATTTGCATGGTGATAAAAGAACCTGTGAGATCAAAGGGAAAAACCAAGGTGACCCATTTTTGTAGGATTAGAGATATGTGTGGCTAAAGCAAATGCAGGAGAATTATCCCCAGCGTGAAGGGGAAGGTGAAATTCAGTGCTAGCACTCCCTACTTTGAGCACAGAAGCACATGCAGAAGCTCTCTCAAACCCAAGACTGCCAGCCACACACCTCTGCCACATAAAACAGACTGCAGAGGTGTCTCCTGACTTTCTAGAGGCCAGGGAGCACCCCTACCCCAGCACTAGGTCTCTCTCACTCACAGGCTCTCACAGTATGAGCTCCTGAGGCAGCCTGTGTGGTTGAGTGGACACTTATCCTACTGCCCTCTGGATATTGGGAATCAGTGTGCTGTTGTCCTGGACTGCATGAGCAGTCAAACGCATCAATTTTAAGCATCACTACAGCCATCACAACAGAGCTCTCCCACGACTTCAAAATCAACCTTGATTCAAGTCAGTTATCTTAAAAATATTTGATATGTATTTAAACCACATACAAGAGGCATAGTTAGGAAAAAAGTCACAAAGATACAGGTGCCAAAAAGGAAAGAAAAATAACACTTAAGCTACATCACACAGTCTCACACTCAGAAACCTGCTCCTCTCTCTCTCATTCATCAGCCCCAGAGCTGTAAGAACTTACCTCACTTTGGGCTCTGGACTCATCCAGGCCAGCAGCCTGCCTGCCTTCCCCAGCAAGGTAGTTTCCACACTCAGTCCCTTCTAAGGGTTTGCCTGAGTTGTCAGCCAAACCTGCCAGGTTCCTGAGCCTCCTCTTCACTACATCAGGAAGTGGTTTCAACACTCCTCCCTCCACAAGGACTGTCCTCCTGTCCTCGGAAATAGGAATATCCCTTTGGCAGATGGTCACCAAGTGCAGGAGTCCCTACCTGCTAGTATGTTCCTACTACATCCAGGGATAGAATTTCTTACTCGTTCTGTGAGGCAAAGTCTAAGTCACTGTAGAAACCTTTCCAGTGAATTTATACTTTGCATCAACATATAAATTGAAACCATATTTGGCATTTAATATATGCAGGATTCAGTACATGCAGCTCATTGCTAGCTCTTGACTGAGATGAGACTGGCAATCAACAGCTCTGGGAGCAAACAGATTTGAGATGACCCATCAGATCCTTCACTGCCATTTACATGTGTGTGTAAAACACACTGCCTGTCAGCAACCATCTTCCCAGTTCAAGTTATTCTGATGGTATCTTCTAGGAAGTGTTCTCTGATCTGCTTTCATAGAATCATAGAATGTTAAGAGGTTTTGATGGACCTTAAAGATCATCTAGTCCCAACCTCTCCTGCCATGGGCAAGGACACCTACCACTAGATAAGGTTGCTCAAGGCCTTACCCAACTTGACTTTGAACACAGAGAGGGTTGAGGTATCCATTACCTCCTCGGGCAACCTGTGCCAGTGTCTCACCACCCTCACAGTAAAGAATTTCTGCCTAATATCTAATCTAAACCCATTCTCTCTCAGTTTATATTCATTCCTCCTTTTTCTATCACTATAGTTCCTGATGAAGAGTTGCTCTCTGGCCTCCTTGTAGGCCTCTTCAGATACTGGAAGACTGCTCTGTCTCCACACAACCTTCTCATCTCCAGGCTGAGCAGCCCCAACTTTCTCAGCCCGTCTTTGTAGAGGAGGTGCTGCATGCCTCTTATCAACTTTGTGGCCTCCTCTGGGCTTGCTCCAACAGTTCCATGTCCTTGTGTTGGAGGCACCAGAACAGTGCTCGGTGCTCCAGGTGGAGTCTCAAAAGAACAGAGTAGAGGGGGAGAATCACCTCCTTTGACCTGCTGGCCACACTCCTTTGGATGCAGCCCAGGATTCCGTTGGCTTTCTGGGCTCACTGCTGGCTCATGGTGAGCTTTTCATCAACCATCACCCCCAAATCTTTCTCTGCAGAGCTGCTCTCAATCACTTCGCCTGATCTGTAGGTTTTGCCTGGGATTGCCCCAAACCAGATGTAGGAACTTGTACTTTGCTTTGTTGAACCTTATGAGGTTTCCATGGTCCCACCTCTCCAGCCTGTCAAGGTCCCTCTGAATCCATCCCTCCCCTCCAGCGTGTAACTGCACCACACAACTTGGTGTCATCAGCAAACTTACCGAGGGTGCACTTGATCCCACTGTCCATGTCACCAACAGAGATGTTGAACAGCATCAGCCCCAGTACTGACACCTGAGGGACACCACTCGTCACTGGTCTCCAGGTGGACAATGAGCCACTGACCACAATTCTTTGTCTGCAGCCATTCAGCCAGTTCTTTATCCACTGAGTGATCCACCCATCAAATCCATGTGTCTCCAATTTAGAGACAATTTGGGATAGTGTCAAATGCTTTGCATAAGTCCAGGTAGATACTACACCCATTGACCAGTGCTGTAGCTCTGTCATAGAAGGTCACCAAATTTGTCAGGCATGATTTTCACTTGGTAAAGCCATACTGGCTGTTACTAATCACCTCTTTGTTTTCCATGTGCCTGACCATATTTTCCAGGAGAATCTGCTCCATGATCTTGCTTGGCATAGAGATGAGACTGACTGGTCTGTAGTTCCTCAGGTCTTCTTCTTTCCCTTTTTTAAAAATGGGGGTTATATTTCCCTTTTTCAGTCACTGGGGACTTCACCTGACTGCCACAATTTTTCAAAAATGATGGACAGTGGCTTAACAACTTTCTCAGGACACGTGGATGAATCTCACTGAATCCCATGGCCTGTTGCACATTCAGGTTCCTTAGATGGTCTCATACCTGATCGTCTCCTACAGAGGGCTCAAGATCTTCATTCTCCCAGTCCCTGCATTTGCCTTTCTTGACTTGGGCAGTGTGGCTGGAGCACTTGCCCTTGAAGACTGAGGCATAGAAGTCATTGAGAACCTCAGCCTTCTCTTTGTCCAGGGTATCCAGGTCTCCCGTTTCCTTCCAGAGAAGGCCCACATTATCTCTAGTCTTTTTTTTGCTTGCAACATATCTACAGAAGCCCTTCCTGTTATCCTTAATATCCCTGGTCAGACACAATTCTAACTGGGCCTTGCCTACCCTAACGTTGTCCCTAGCTTCCTGTACAATTTCCCTGTATTCTTCCCAGGCCACCTGTCCTCCTTTCTACTTCCTGAAAGTTTCTTTTTTCACTCTGAGTTTGCTCAGCAGCTCCTTATCCATCCATGGAGGCCTTCTGGCATTTTTGCCCAATTTCCTCCTTGTTGGGATGCATCAAGGAGGCGATCCTTGAATTCAGCCATCATTCATGGGTCCCTCTGCCTCCCAGGGCTCTATCACATGGGATTCCACCGAGTAGGTCCTTGAAGAGGCCAAAGATTGCTCTCCTGAAGTCCAAGGCAGTGAGCCTCACTGCTCTGAGGATCTCAAACTCCACTATCTCACGGTCACTGCAGCCAAGGCTGCCTTAGAGCACTACATTCCCCACCAGTTCCTCCCTACTGGTGAGCACAAGGTCCAGCATGGCACTTCTCCTTGTTGGCTTCTCAATCACTTGTGTAAGGAAGTTGTCATTGACACATTTGAGGAACCTCCAGGATTGCTCGTGCCCTGCTGTGTTGTCCCTCCGACAGATATTGGGGTGGTTAAAATCCCCCCTGAGGGTCCAGGGCTGGTGAGTGTAAGACCACTCCAATCTGCCCCTAGAGGGCTTCACCCACATCATCTTGCTGTTGGGGGGCCCTGTAGTAGATCTCCACTACAACACTGCCTGTCCCTGCCCTACCCTTGATCTTCACATACAAGTTCTGTTCTGGGTCCTCATCCTTTCCCAGGAAGAGTTACAGACACTCCAGCCCACCACTGACACAGGGGGCTACACCCGCTCCTCCTCTCCCTCACCTGTCTTTCCTAAAAAGCCTAAACCTTACATTCCAATGCTCCAGGCATAGGAGCCATCCCACCATGTCTCTGTGATGCCAACAACATCATATCCATGTAGGTGCGTGCACATCTCTGGTTTCTCTTGTTTGTTCCCCATCCTCTGTGTGTGTGTGTTTGGCATCTGAGCTGGGCCCCAGATAAAGCTGACTCACTGGCTGGAGTATGTGGCATGCCTTTGCACTGTTCTGGGTATCCATTACAGGTGTTGGCATCCAGCTGGCAGGATTGGGATGGATAGGTGCCCTCCCTTGACAAATCTAGTTTAAATCCCCCTTTGCTAGTTTGGGAAGTCCCTGAACAAAGACACTTTTCCCCTTCTTTGTCAGATGGACCCCATCAGCCACCAGTAGACCAGGCTCAGCAAAGTGAGTCCCATGGTCTGGGTAATCAAAACCCTGACTACAGCACCATTGCTCTAACCATTTGGTGACCTGCCAGACTTGTCTGGCCATTTCAGATCATCTGGCTCTCATCAGGCAGGGGTGATACTAATTTGTGACTACCTGGACTCAGTCATTCTCCTGTCCCGGGTAAGGAGTGAAAGGACAAGAGGAAATGGCCTTAAGTTGCACCAGGAAAGGTTTACATTGGATATTGGGAAAAACTTCTTCACTAAAAGGGTGGTCAAGCATTGGAATGGATTGCCCAGGGAAGGGGTGGAATCACCATTCCTGAAGGGATTTAAAAGAGGTGTTGATGTGGCACTTAGGGATGTGGTTTACTGGTGGCCTTGTCAGGGCTGGGTTAATGGTTTGACTCAATGATCTTAAAGTCCTTCTCCAACTTGTAGTGGTTTGACCCTGGCCAGATGCCAGGTACCCACTAAAGCCATTCTCTCACTTTCTCTCTGCAACTAGACAGAGGAGAGAAAAAAAAACAGCTAAGGATTCATGAGTAGAGATAAGTGCTGGGAGAGGTCACTTACTGATTACCTTTACAGGCAAAACAGACTCAAAGTGGGATTATTACTTAAGCTTATTATTAACAGGATCAGAGCAAAGAGTGAGAAATAAAACAGTCTTAGAAACACCTTCCCCCCACCCCTCCTTCCTTCCACATTTTCCCTCCTCCCCCCCAGCAGTGCAGGGGGACAGGAACGGGGGTTATGGTCAGTTGTTGTTTCTGCCACTGCTCAGGGACAGGAGTTGGAGTCCTTCCCCTGCCCCCGTGGGGTCCCTCCCACGGGAGACCGTCCTTGATGGACCTCTCCAGCATGAGTCCATCCCTCGGGCAGCAGCTCTTCCTAACCTGCTGTCCCGTGGGTCACTCCTTCGTGGGGTCAGTCCCTCAGGGATGAGCTGCACCAATGTGAGTCCCCTGCAGGGGCCACAAGTCCTACCCAGGAAAAACCTGCTCCAGCCTGGGCTTCCCTCTCCACGGGCTGCAGGTCCCTGCCAGGACCCTGCTCCATCCTGGGCAGGGGTCACATCCTGACCATGGGGTCACAGCCTCCTTCCTGCATCCATCTGCTCCTGTATGGGCTTCTCCATGGGCTGCAAGGGGGTCTCTGCACCCCGATGCTCCCCCAGGGGCTGCAGGGGGGTCTCTACACCCCGATACTCCCCCATGGGCTGCAGGGGCACAGATGTCCCACTCTGCTCTGCCCCACGGGCTGCAAGGCCTCAGCTCCAGTGCCTGGAGCACCTCCTGCCCCTCCTTCTGCACTGCCCTTGGGGTCTACATTGTTATTCCCATGTTCTCACTCTGCTCTTCCCTGGCTGGAGTTCTTTCTCTGCAATGGCTTTCTGGACTTCAAATATGTTATCCCACAGGTGTTACCATTACTCCTGACTGGCTCGGCCTTGGCCAGCGGCAAGAAGCCCCTCCTGGAGCCGGCTGGCATTGGCTCCACCAGACAGGGGAAGCTTCTGGCAGCTTCTAACAAAAGCCACCCCTGTAGCCACCCCCCCAAAACCTAGCCACAGAAACCCACTATACAACCTAAACAATTTTATGATTCTATCCAACCACACAGGATGAATGGTGTTTTCCAAAGTACTCCATTTAGTGACAATGAGTCTGTGATCCTCTCTTGTGAGCCATCCTGTGGAGAGCCAGGCTGGAATGGGAAGTTTTTATATTTATATATTTTATATATATATATTTATGTATTTATATATATAAAATATTTATATAATATTTTTGTATTTAAATAATTTTGTAATGTTATGGATGGAACTACAAGCTATACACATTATTGAGCTGAATTGATTTCTGCTGTACCTGACCTGTAGCTGAAGAATGTTGCTTACCGGACTGGGAATAGCTTGTTTGTTGGACCTATAAAATATTGTTACTTAAACAGTCCAGCAAGCTCCTCTGACATGAATTCTCTTTCCCCTGAAGGGTTTTCTTTCCAACTGGAGTTATTGATCCCTTTGGCTTTAGACAGGAAATCATCACTGCGTTAGCAACCACTAAAATGGTCTTCAGTCTCTAGAGTCTGTTCCCTGACATGGCATCAATTTGAATTTTTTGAGCCAGGAATGTTGTTAAACCCTTGTCTGATAAAAAGCACAGTAATGTGCAACATATTGCATTTGACTTTTTGATCTGAAGTTTCAAAGTGCGTGTGTGTATTTTTGCAAGTATGTCTCAAACAATTGCTACTACGTTCTGCTACAAAGCAACACTCCTTTACTTCATATGGAATGAATTTGCTGTCACAGCAAAGTAGCCATCTTCAGCTCCAACATGCTGGGTTCACTTTCTTAAACTTGCTGCAATAGAGAGGGTCACAGCAGCTCCTGGGCTGATGCTTGATTCCCATTAGTGTCTGCTCCTTTATATCCAACTTCAGCTGGCCGCTCTACCAAAAGATCATAAGTACCTGGTAAAATTTGAAATATCCTCCAAACAACACTGCAACATCAAATTTCTGTGTTTGCCACATAAATATAAAATAACCTTGAAATTGTATCATGGTGCTTCTACATTCACACGTTAATCTAAGCCTGGCATCACTGCCCAGGGCTGCAGACACAGCAGCCTGCTCTGAAGGAACACATTATTTAGTCTTATTCAACCCAGACATGGAACAGTAGCTATATTTAATGGTGACACAGTCAAGCACTACTAAACCTTGTGCTCTTTTTCCAAGCCTTGGAATGCAGTAGCTCCTTCCCAAGCATTATTTCTCAATACAGTGTCAGAACCAAAAGAAATATGGATTTGTTTGGTAAATGTACCTATAACTCACATCTTGCAAAATATTGCAATGCCTTAGTAATATAAAGGGTGAAAGCTATTGATGTCAGCACCACATAGCAGTGTCCAAAGACTGTCTATGGATGCCCTGGT
Source organism: Manacus candei (assembly GCF_025592945.1). Taxonomy (NCBI): domain Eukaryota; kingdom Metazoa; phylum Chordata; class Aves; order Passeriformes; family Pipridae; genus Manacus; species Manacus candei. The sequence continues at coordinate 387,823 of NW_026138189.1, forward strand.
GTGCTGCAGGTTGCAGGACACAGCTGCTTGGATTTGATTCTGATGCTGTATGCAACACCAGAACCAAACAAAAGAGTTGTGCTAATCTGCCAGCAGCATCAAACCAGCTCTGAGGGTTCTCTGTTAAGTGTCTCAAATCTAAAGCAAGAAAATATTGAATGGTTTGATTTTTTTGTAAAAAATAACATTTTAATTTTTTTAACACACCTTTACAAACTGTGATGTTATCTGTCCAAAGTGAATGTAATAGGCAGCTGAGGTATAAGGGAGAATCAAATTGGTTTTTTTACTGGCAATCAAAATTATATTGAGAACAAATTCCCTGAGAGCTCATCGGGGGAAAACAAGGGTTCTCATTTGAGGAACTTTACCAGGATAATACCAGGGGTGCAGAACATGGCCATATTCTTGGCTAGGAGAGGATGACTCTCACAAGTGTCCAGCTATAAAAGCACACACGTACATAAACAGAACCCCCCTTCAGGAAAGTATTGTCTTAATGGAGTGACTAGATAGAACGCCCTCATGGCTCTGAAAATGGAAACTGTTGATGTTCGTGGCACAAGTGCTCTATGGGAGCTACCTGCTTGATTTTAAGTAGTATCTAGAAACCTGACACAGTCCTGTCACAGTTCATCAGTGTGCCAACACTGAAAGGAAAAAGGAGGGAAGCACCTCTAACACATGGAAAGCACAGAGCTTTCCAGCAGGGCCCTGCTCGGTTTTAAGACTGCGCATATATTCAGCAACATCACTGAAGAGTTTTGCTCTAACTTAACCAATACACAATTCTTTGAATCCATGACATTTGCAATAAAAACATCCCACTTGAAAAAGGTGCAACTGAGGTGCTAATTAAGTGCCCTCTTGAGCTGCAGCCTAATTTATGGAGAACAGGAATCCATGAAAAATGGCTTATCTTTCAGAAAAATCATGACCTCCAGAGTAATTTCAAATTTATAGAGTAATTTCAGAAAATGTGACTTGCAGGACATGGCTGCCTCAGCAAGACACCACAGCATCAGCACTAAACTACTCATGGGCTCAGAGATTTGTGATGAACCAGGTTCAGCGTGTCTAGCTGGCACTATCTCTTCTTGTATTGATGACCAGTATTGGCCAGGTCTGTGTATTCAGCAATAACTACAATTTTTTAAAGATCTGTCCTAATAAGATAATTTAACAATTTACTGATATTCTCAGAACTGGAAAATTGACAGTAATTTTCCAATCTCCATATTGTATGTGGGAAGCTGTGTGAACTCCTTGCACTGGTCAAACTGAATTCCTGGCAAGAGAGTAATGAGCTGGCTACAGCACAAGTCTCCAGATCTTCAAATGTTGATATGTAAATATGCTTTGTGATTTATCTTAAACCAGAAGATCTTAAACAGTGAGGATCTTTAGTACATGTGGTGTAATGAAACAACTTAAACATTAGCAGCATGTCCCCGATATTTTATATCATTTTGATGCCTCTAGTGCGATGTTGTACAGAAGTCTTGAGGCAACATAAATTCAGTAGGGAAATACCCATAAAAGTAATTTCACTTTATTTTACAAAAAGGAAGGATTTTAATGAGACACTTTGTAGACAGCAATAAGTTCATGAAAAGAAGAATAATCTTGGTTTCATCTAAATTTTGCCAAACCTGTTCCCACTAGCCAGCTGCTTTGACTAAATCTGCTATAGTATTTTTTTTTAATTTCTATCCTCATTACATTTTAGCATCTCAGTAAAAAAATGTAAATACAAGTCAGTAATTAAAAAAGAATTAAGCTTTCCTCCAAGATCAAAAAATACCCAGTGTAGCTTAACCCAGACATGGTTAACATGATACAGTACTTTTCATACCTATCTTTTTCCATGCATGCATTATTTTAAGTCTAATAACTAGCAAACAGTTCTTTTTCATGAGTGCTGGACTTATAACTCTCAACAGAGGCTGAACAAGCCAAAGTTAAGAAGTCAAGACCCCATTAACCCCCCATTTCATGTTCCTCAACTTTAGAGTAAACCTCAGTAGCCATGATTTGTTTTCATCTCTTCATCAGTAGATAAAAATTCAAGAGTAATTTCCGCTTGTGCTGCACTATGGAGTTGCAAACATTTATGGATATGGTAAGAACTGGCCATCAAGAAACACTAATGTGCAGATTTTTACCTCTTACACCATTTCCCCACTGCCGAGGCACCTCTGACACCTCTCCAGCAGAGTCCAGCCAGGGGAGCAGAGAGGGCAGGTGGTTTGTTTGGAGCAGAATGAAAAACAAGTTCAAAACCAAACTACGTTTTTGGTAAAGTAGCACTGAAAAGGGCAGTAAGCTCCAGGGGAGAGAGGGATGAAGGGACAAACATGCTTGTCCCAACCAGAGCAGCCCCTTCCCAACTGTTGTTCCTCACTGCAGGGAAGGATAGTGTGGAGGAGGGATGGTGATGGTCGTGCCCTTGGGCTACCCCGCCTGGCCCCATGGCACTCTGGGGCCCCCCCAAGCTTCTGTGGTCCTTGTCAGCCAATGTTCCTCACCCACATGACCAGAGGGGCTGCAGCTGGGGCAAAAAGCTGTAAAAAGCCATTTCAGAGGGAAATGGTCTGCAGGGCCAGGTACAGTCACCTGAGGGAGCAGTCAGGACCTGCACCCAGGCCCTGCACCAATGCATCCAGACTAGCCCCTATACCAGCCCCAATGGCAGCCCCGGGAAGGCAACTATCTCTAAATTCACATCTGTAACTCACCGTGCCTAAATGGAAGTGCTGTGTCACAGGGATGCCACAGCAATGGCACAGAGGGCTGCGGGCACTCTACCCCGAGGTGACCACCCAGCCGTCTCAGGGACCACTGGCACCCCAAGCTCCTGGACACGTGTGGCCAGAGCAGCCCAGGCAGTGGAAGCCCAGCAGGACCCGTCACACGGCCACGGCTTCAGCAGGAGGCTGAGAAAGGGCTTCCCGGTCCCTGGCAGGAGCAATGTCACAGGCATTCAGGGCTACAAACACAAACCTCAGTGGATCCCTGCAGATAAAAGTCACCCAGAAGCATAAGAGTTTAAAAAATGGCTTTAAATAAAAATGTTTAAAATCTTGCTACTTGGTTAAGCACTGAACAACTTACAGTGAGGATCTTTGTGGAGAGTTAGGAGGATATAAATGTTTATTCCAAGAATAGAGGAATGGTCATTATCAAAAATACTGCCTTTACATGCAATTAAATGAATTTCTTGTGTTACCTGACCAATTGCACATCAACCACAAGCATGACTCATGATTTAAATTAATATATAAAACCTTCTCTAAATTATTGAAATGTCAAAATGAATCTGCACTGAACATTCTAAGCATTACACTCAGCCAAGTGGTTCTTATACACAGTAGTTTAATGTGGAGATCATACATCAAGAAAACAGCCCCATAATCAAAGAGATGTGTTACCAAATGGCGTGTGCTTAAAATTAAGGAACCTGACAGAGTTGTTTCCTCTTTGCAGGCTTTTAGACTTACCTATGCAGTTAAACACATAGTTATATCCTGCTATAAAAAATGCAGATTGGTATAAAAAATCCTGTGGAAAGGGTCCTGCCACTGATTAAATTCTACAGGGTTTTCAAAGGTTAAGACCTAACCTCAGGTCCTCTCAGCTCAGCGGTTTCAACAAGACATCTGCAGCAACATTAATCAGCATGAAACAACGAGGCTGTGAAAGGCAGCATGCAATTTCTTTATTCATCTTAATTATAATTTAAAATCTTAATGTCAGGAATTTGACAAGTGTTTGAGCAAGAAGAATTATTGCCTCAACAGCAGTTAAGGTCAGGCAGAAAAATGTGCTCAAGAATCCAAAAGAAAAGCAGTGAATGTGCCCTGTAACAGCAATGCAATTCTAATTGTTCTGTTGGCAACTGCTGACAGCAAATAGGCTGGTTCAGATGCCCAGTGGTCCTTCCAAAATGTATGTCCCTGGTCTCCAGCCACAATTAGACCCTACTAACAGCAGCATTTTTAGCAAATGCCAGGGTTTTGGCAAAGGAACAACTGACCCCACCAAAAGGCAAGATGCACCTGTAAGAGAAGCAGATCTAATTAGGCTGTGGTCCATGGGTATGCTCCTGCAGAGGACACCACAGTGGGTCTTGCTGGGAAGGAAGAGGCAGAGAGGGTGTTCCCAGATCTGGCACTGGGGTTTTCTCTCTTGTGCAGCTGGAGAGCAAAGCCAAACAGAGGCCTTATCCCTAAAGCTAAAGTTAGACTGGAGATGTCTCACCCCAGTGGGAGGGAGAGCATGAAGTCCAGCCTGGGCAGTGAGGACGGCACAGGCTCATGGTTTGGATTATTCCCAGGACTTGACTCTCATCCCTATGACTGCATGAGTTCATGAGCTCACATAGGTGGAGCTGTGCTCCCTAAAATATGGGATACCTGGACAGCATGGCCTGAGGCCAGCACTGCTCCTTGGTCACCTGGGTGGGCTGACGACCAGTGTCACACTGCCTCCTTTTCTCATTTGCAGCACATCACACTTCCTAAGCAATGTATATGTCTTACAAAACCTCTTATTTTGACCTTATAGATTCCAGGCCACAGTTACAGCAAGCCTACATCTGCTCACGGGACGGCCTTTACAACAATAAATAAATTCCTAAAATACAGGAGTCAGATTAAATAGAACATCTCAGGCTATTGGGAGAAAGGACCAGTCAGAATTGATCCAAGAGATTTAAAAGAATCAGTAGGTATTAAAATGAAGGCAAGAATGAGTCACTACCTAGGTAAAGGACATGACAGAGACTATTGACAGCAGTGAAGCTCCCCAAAAACAACCTGTAAAGTACTAAAAGAAAGAAAACAGCTACAGGATGGCAAATCTCTCTGCACAGCAGAAGAGATTTCTGTTCCTTTGGCAGCAGACCTGTATTCCATATAATAGCACCATTTAAAATGAATTCTTATAGGCAAGATGATTAATAATATAGGCTGGAGTAGAGCATCACTATTCCTTGGCAGTGCTCAGTGAGCAGCTGTCACAGTAGATGGGTGTTACTGTGTGTATTTAAACCAGGGTGAATAAATGGTATTTTTAAGAACAAAAATCTTCTCATAGCGAGTTTTTTCAAGAATGAATACAAAACCAGGAAAACAGTGTGCTAACTCAGCTAGTTGTACACTGCATTTATAAACTAACAGAGGAACAGCCTTTGCTTTGATGAAAAAAGGATTTATATCACAACAACTGGTATGATGCCAGGCAGGGACTAAAGCTAGTGGATCCAGCAGGATACCTGCCTGATAGAAACTAGGAGCAGAAATGGGAACTGTTTCTCCAAAACCAACAGAACTACAAATAAGTTCATTCTCCTCTCTCAGCAATAACCTAAACCATGGTTTTGGCAGTGCCACCAACATTGCCATGAGGCTGCATTTATAAGATTTCAAACCATGTGCTTCCTTAGTTCTTGTTTACGCATATGGTAAGGAGCTAATCTATACAATTTGAATTGATGTATTAAGAAACGGCAGCTTTATAGTGAAAAATCACTATCCCTCCTTTAAAACTGCCCCAACACAGCCTGGCATTTCATAAGGTAAACCAAAGTCCACGGCTGCATGGATCTTGCACCCAAGAGAGAGGACAAACCTAGATCATTCAAGCACAGCCCACTCCCCCGGCTGGTGTCAACTCTGCCTTCAGCATCGTGACCTGGTGAGCAACAGCAGGAGTGTGGATTCTCTGCCAGGTGAGACTTTGAACACAAGGGATGTGACTCTGTTTCAGGCTGGGAGTGAACTTGCGAGGTTGGACTTGAGGCTGAAACAATGGAATTACACGGGAGTGAAATGCTATAATGAGTAATTTGAGCATCTCAATGAATCAATGAATAGCTGAGGTTGAAAGAGACCTCTGGAGCCAAAGAACTTAATGGAGGACTAACTGGCATAGGTGTATCTGTTTTCCATGCAGCACTATCCCCTCTAACAGTTTAACTCCATTGTATAGTGAACCAATGGGTTTGTTTTCCGAAGACAGATATTTCTCCTGTGAAGTTCCTGATCAAATTCAGAATCGAAACTCAGCCCAGATACAAGCTTATGTGCTCACGCTCCTGTTCCACCAGCCCAGCTTTGACTGCAGCCCCCCTGCCTGTGTCTTTAGCAGCCTGAAGCCTGGTGGCAGCAAGCCCTGAGCATGGGGACTGATTAGAGCCTAGAGGCACTGTCACCCTGTCACAGCTGCTGCAGGGGCCTCAGCCTAAAACTCCCCTCTGCAGGAATGCACTGCACAAAGCTCTAGCTCAGGAACAGCCCCAGAGCTCCTTGGGATGAACCACGGAGAAATGTCTGGGGAAAGTCTGTCAAGGAAGAGATCATGTCTGCAAATGTGAAAAGTTTGTTGAGGAACAGATTATGTCTGTAAATGTGACTGCACAGTTCTGGGCCTACACAGATCCATTTTTAAAGACCTTTCTCAGTACCTTGCTTCTGAAAAACATTATCTTGTGGTGGCACAGAATTTGCTGTTTTGAGAGGAGACCTCATCACTCTCTACAACTACCTGAAAGGAGGTTGTAGCCAGGTGGGAGTTGGTCTCTTCTCCCAGACAACCAGCTGTAGGACAAGAGGGCATGGTCTCAAGTTGTGCCAGGGGAGGTTAGGTTAGATATTAGAAAGAATTTCTTTACAGAGAGGGTGATCAGACATTGGAATGGGCTACCCCGGGAAGTGGTGGATTCTCCGTCCCTGGAGATTTTTAAAAAGAGACTGGATGTGGCACTTAGTGCCATGGTCTAGTAACCGCAGCGGTAGTGGATCAAGGGTTGGACTTGATGATCTCGGAGGTCCCTTCCAACCCAGCTGATTCTATGATTCTATGACTCTTTGTACTTTAAACATTTACTCTTCCAGGTGAGTCTTCCTGTACCCCTGAATTGAGACTTGAAACTTAAATAGTCGGTGTTGCACAGCCAGATATAGGGAATATGACTAACAATAAAAGTGATGGTGTGCAGGGTCTGCTGTTTAAAACCACATCAGAGAAAGTGTTGTGCATGGGTACAATAGCAGAGCCAACCCTAGATTAAGGAACATATTGTACTGAGCCCTCACCATTTGAGAATGGCTTTTGAAATAGGACAACACAACAGAATAACTGTCTACTGGTTTATGCCACCTTCTCATTGTTTAATGTTCAGGGAATAAACACAACCTCCTATTGCACAACCTGGGGGGAAATTTTGAAAACTTTAGCAAATTGTCCTGCAGGTTTCATAGAACTGATAAAAAAAATAGTTCAGATGTTCTGCCGACATCACTGGAAAACATTTTTTAAGCACAAAGCATGTAAACTGGTTTGTTTTCTATGCAGTAGTGACTGATGTTCCTGTTTTGACAGGACCAAACTGCCTTGGCTCTGCCCACTTCCCTGGGGGAACACAAAGCCCCTGCCCATTGGGATGGGGACAGCTTTGCCTCAAACCCATGCCTCAGGTACCTCAGGGCTCATGGTGAATCCCACACAGCCAACACTGCACTGACAGTCACGCTTTCAGATTAGGAGAGATTACTTCTTTTCGACCAAGGATCTAAATCTAGTGTAAAACAACCATCATTTTGCAACAGAAGTGGTTTACATGAACCCTCAGAATTAATTCCAGCAGGAATTAATTAAAACTTACACATACACGCACTCACACTCTTACTTCTCAAGGTGTCCACTGAATCTATTAGATAACCTATTTACACACCCTTGGCCCTCTGGATTTCAATCTTGCCCACCCTGAATTGTCCCAAACACCATTAAAGCTCCATAATAGCTCTAAACACAAGGTAACAATAAAAAAGAAAAAACTCAAATACCTAAGACTGAGATAAAGATGTATCTGGAAATCTTCCTTGAAATGCTTTCAGCAAAAGTGGTTTGAACAAAGTGGTTGAAATTATATGATGTTTTAATGTATTTTCAAATCACTGAAGTGGAATTTCCATCATATTCATTGCAAGAAGCATAGCAAATATGTCAAGGATTTTAATGCTTATTTTCCTAGCTAAGTCTACTCTCTGTGTGCCCAGTAGCATGTAATAAGCAATGTTTTAATGTTCTAATCCCCAAAGAGACATATTTTATCTTTCTTTATTTATTTTTTACAAAGACTGTACTTCAAAGTGAACCATATTCCCTTGTTACCTAAAAATCCATCTGTAATTCTAAGGAACAGCCTTCTCTCATTCCTTCTCTAAGCAAAGCACAGCAGCTCGGCCACTGGGGCTAAGGATCCATGCTGGTATGTGGGACAGCAGCATGGAGGAGCCATGGCCAAGGTTTAGTCACCTTGGGCTTGGGAGATGTCAGGTAGAAGGAAGATGCTACATATGACTTGGGGACCTCCTGCAGGAGCTGTAAACAGGTGTAGTCACAGAGAGGGTGGTGCTTGACATCACATTAAAATCCAGAAAGCATCTCCAAAAGGTTTAGCTACTCTCAACTACAACCCAGAGTGTATTAGAATATTCCTTGTGATTTATGCCTTTTGATTCTTTTATGGCTCTCCTGTTATTTTAAAGTCATTACCCATGACATAAAAGGTCATTTGTTTAAATGTGAAATTACAGCTCCCTTATAGCCAAAACTTATGGAAAACGAGGCTTGCAGGGCTGATTGATTTAAACATTTAGAGATTTACTGATGATGGACTAGTGTATGCTTCTATTAAAGAGACAGAAATTCCAATGATAGTTACTTGTTAAAGATGTTAGTTACTGACCTTTGTATTTAATTATTTTTTAAAATATATTTTTACATGGGTGTTGGCTTAAGCTCCAGCAGTGAGATGCCTAAAAGTAATTCTGTGTGACAAATTACTTGCATGGCCTGTATTTTTAGTTCGAGGTAGAAGACTTTAAAGTATGTAAGAAATTAATCACTGAACGTCCCTTTTTATATTCTCTGTTATGTAACTGTAGTAAAAAATATACAAGGACATTATTGTGTGGATACGTAACTTGATGGGAAACTTCCGTGCAGAATCACCCACAGACATCACTAGATAGAATGTGAGAATTAAGCTAAGTGATATGGCACCTTCCACAGTCAGATGCATGCTGAGACCACACTCTTTCAGAATTGTGGTTTTGTCCCAGTCACCATTATTCTAACATTAGAGATGGGCAAAAACTGCAGCCAAGCCAAAAGCTTTCCAAAAAAGATACATGTTAAACTAGAAACTCTTTGTCTTTCCATGGAGATTACTCTTTCATTGGATAGAAAATCTGAGAGCTGTATGGATATGGATTTTAATACAATAGGTAATGTAAAGTCAACTCAGACTGAGCATGGACTAGAAGAACCACAGTTTGCTCATTTTCAAGACTGGAAGCTGAGTTATGGGGGAAGGAAGGGCTCCGAGTGGTGCATAAGTGACATGGTTCACACGAAGGAAAAGCGATGCATGTAATTAACATGTAAGTATCTTTCTCACATGGAAGGGAATTGTAGAAAATAGAGAGGTACAAAAATATTTTGGCACATATGCTATATTGTGAAGCTGTTCTGGTAAGTCAGTCTTTCACTTTTTTGTACTTTGCATACATGAATGTTGTTGAAACACAGTTTGTTCCCAGGAAAGGCTAAATAATTGATTGAAATAACTTGAAAGGAAACTAGAAACCCTCACATTTAATTTAAAATTACATGAAAATTGAGAATAGTCTAATTTATGTGTGGAAAAGTTTTGCCCATTTTATAACATTGCCTTCCCTGGAGAAGGCAGGGCATGTGCAGCACCAGTAGCTCACGATGTGGACGGCTCTGGGAGTCTCAAATGTTAACTCCTGTTGTGAGATAAACCCATCCCCTCACTGAAGCCAGACCTTCCCTCGGTGTCTGCTGTGTTTTGCCAGAGGAGGTCAGCAGCACCCAGCTTCGCTGAAGTTTCCAACTACATCCATGCAGAGCAGCACAAAGGCATCTACACAATCATAAACTCCCTTTTGCCAGTTCATCTTAAATGTTTTAGACCACTGCAATATTATCCAGGTTTATCAACACCGGGGCTGCAGGCAGTGCAGCTTTGCAGTCTAGCTCATGGCATGGACCACATGGGACAGCAATAATTTTCAAGTACTTAAACAGCCTTAAAAATGCTTAATTTTATTCCAAATCTCTGTGGTTTTGATCCTGATGGAGCATTGGTTTCCTACCCTGTCCAAGAACAGAGCTGTCAGTGAGGGGAAGTTCAGGGGTGTTGAAGGTGCAGAGCACCTGTAGAGCCACTGTAATTATTTTTGATGTGTGTTTACATTTCACCAGCTGAGTGCAGTTAAAGAGCTTGTTTGTGTTGGGCCATACAAATCTGATTATTTTATACCATCAGTCCTAATCTTAAAAGCCTTTCCCATTTACCACCTACTGTTTCTCCTGTTAGCAAATCTTCTCATTCTTTTTTGTCACTTGACCTGAAATGCACTCCCTCAATAGGCTCGTTGCCACAGTTTTAAGACAGCACTTCTCTTTTAAAATTATTTTCCCCCAAATAAAACCTTTAAGGCCACTGTAACTAAATTTAAACACCATCATATGTCTGCACAACATATCTGGGGAAACCATCCAACCCTGACTTCCTGATTGTGTTCCTCTAGAGGCTTTCCTCTCTTTTCACTGCCCTTAACACCAAAAGCACTGGATTTTTCCCAGAGGTATGAACATGCAAAATAGTTTGACACAGCTCCAGGACAGCCCTGCCTGCTAAATTGTTTGATTCCTTAGCTTTGTCCCTTTTTGTGCATACAGGGACATCATACCTAATGATCATCCACTGAGGTAACTGCAGCATTTCTGTCTGTGCCAGTGTAACTTCCTGGGTTGACTCTGCAAATACTTTGTGTTTGGGCTGCTACCAGGGAAGAAGAATAGCAAAAATCTTGCAGCTTGATCTCAGCTTTGGTAAAGCTAAAATGTCTCATTCAATCATGACGGAAAAGTCACTTTCAAGCACCTAAAAGTGGCCAAAAGATCATCATCTCAGAGCTGAGATTTAGTCCAAGGAGCAACAACCTCCTGCTTCCCCCCAGGCAGAAAGCTTCCCATCTTGCCTGTCTGGCTTCACCAAACACGTCTTGTTCTGGTGTCACACAAACTCAAGACAGACAAAGCAAAACACTCCATCTCCTCATACTGCTCACCATGTTAATTCCCACCCTTCACTGACTTGCATATCATGCCTCATGCTGCCCAGGTTTTTATCTCACTCCAAAACACAAATTTTTAGTAATTAGGCCAAAGTGCCCCTCTGTTCCCTGAAGCTGCACTCTTGTTTATGCCCCTGTCAATAATAAAAACTATTTTTGCTGTACATTATTTTTCTGCAGCACAAAGCCATAGATTTAACCTGGTTAGAGGCAAGCAGCTATTTTGAAAGATACTGCTTTCTGCTGTTCAGACCAACTGACATGGGATGTACCCAGAGTATCATCACCAAGTGCAGGATGCCGAATTGCTGCACAGTCTTGAGAACTTTCTTTTGAACGATTAGTTGAAGAATTAAACACCAAAATGCAGAGTGGGTTATTTAAATGCCAGTGGAAAACAAAAATATTTGGTGGGAAGGTTGTGGATTACCATTGAAACAGTAAAATAGGAAAGGGTTTGACAGTTCCATGTTGACAATATGTAGGAGAGAGAAGAGGGTGGTCTGCCTATCCACATTTGCCAAGTAAGGAGTGAAAAAAAACCCAAACAATCAGAGCAGACACCCACATAGTAGGGAATCTCAGAGCTAGATATAAATCCCTTTTCTCGTAAACAGAAAAGGTTGTTTCTGTTGTATGATGTATGCATATTATTATTTGTGAGCCTCAGAATAAATGAGTTTTCAGAAGATTTTCAGATTTGACTATTGAGGAAGTGAAACTTCTGGCAAAAGGAGCTAATCCTTCTATTTATTTCTTTGTAAAACCCTTGCCATTTTTGGTGCCTGCTCTTGATTGCAAAGGCTAATCTGCCCTTATACCTGGATGGCTGAAAGCTGCAGCAGGCACTCTCCCCTGGCTGGACTCAGATGAAGCTGAGGGAGTACAGCACTGAGGCCTATGGTACCATGGTGCAAACCTGGCAGAGGAAGGGGAATGAAACACTCCAGTAGTCCACAGCCAAGCTCTGGGGCTGCTGCAGATGCAGGCAGAGCCTCAGGGTTCTGCCTGACCTGGGGACAGGAGAGGCAGAGCTTGCCTGGTGGCTGCACTGAACAGCATCTTCGCAAACCAGAGTTAATAAAGTCCTGTTTAACTATCTGATTTATGAAAGAGTGTCATTTGTAAAGCTTAAGGATGTTGTAAACGAGGACTGTGTCTGCACCATATGGTAGCAGCAATGGTTGCAGTCTTGCCCTCCAAACCTGCTGCTGGAGCATCAGGGTCTTCCAGCTCAGTTTGGTTCCTCCGACTTCTGATTTTATTATTTTCCTTTTAATATCCATCTTTCCTTGCATATAGCAAGGATAATAGCATGAGAGGATTTTCTGCTACTCTTTGATCACGACAAATGATTACGTTTAGTTGTCTCCTCCTAGAACAGAGAACAGGTTCTGCTTGTTTATATATGGGATATGGGCTTTGTTTTCTTTTGTAAAGGGCATAGTTGAAGTGGATTTCAAGTCAAGTGGAGTCTGATTTAGCCTAACATAAGGGATCCAATTTCAGCCTTATTGCAGGTATTTCCCCAGTGTGAACAGCAGAGCAGATACTTGATTTGAGCACTTTCTTCCCCGTCACACCAACAGAAATCCACACAGGAGACCCAGTGACCTGCCCTTTGCGTTCTGCATGTGTCTGGATACCTAGTGGTTGTGTTCCCAGCCCCAACGCAATGCCAAATACTAAATCACAAGAGGCTGCTGCTCTGACTAGGCTGTCCTGCTGAGGTGCTACAAATCCACGAAGCAGAGTTACCTTGGTGCCAGGCATGCCAAGCAAGCAAGAAAAGCTGGACTCCCACTAGCAGGAGGTGGACTAGGTCGTGCCAACACCACCTTCAGAGTCCACAAGAGTTGGGAAAAAGCTGAGCTAAGGTCTGCCAGGGAAACATGGGCAGCTTTCACCAGGGCAGGGGAGTTCTGCAGCCTGCCCCGACTCCGTTAAGTTTTGTCCGTTCAAGGCAGCACACAAGAGCTGTTCCATCAGAGATGGGACCTTCCCTTGTCACCCACCTGCAGACCCTGCTGTCAACTCTGTCATGCCCAGAGCAGCAGTAGGCAAGTTACCGGAGTTTTATGACAGGTGCCTTTCCCCATAACTCACAGTCATTAAAAGCTTAGAAAGTCTGGACATGAACTCATCTCTCTCAGGAACCTGAGATGGGAGACATTTAGAAACAGAATAACAAAATGTGCAGAGAAGACGGTTTCAGTTCGTTTCCTCCATCTTTTGGGACAGGAAAACCAAGCTCTGTAGCATGGATAAACCTCACATTCAAGCACAAAACTCTGTCACACTCAACTTCTCTTACTCCCATTGCATATTGGTTTTCCTCCTCCTGCACTTGGAGATGGGAAAGCAAAGGGCCAAGCAGATGGGAAAGGAGCATCAGTTGCTGGAAGGAGTGAGCAGCGGAGTTTATCTCAGCTAAAAGAGGGTGATGGAAATTAGTCAGCAGCATATAGAAGGGCAACAGAGTCTTAGCTGCAAACCACCCAGTGCACAGGGTTATTTTAGGAAGAAGCTTTTAAAAGTTCATCTGTGAAGCTGGAATGGTGGTTCGAGATGGCTCCCTCCTGAGGCAGCACCTGGATTCTTCAAATAAAAGATCGGTATAAGATTTTCGCTTTCACCACATGCAGCTAAATCCCCTTTTACATCTAACTCTTGAGTAGATCAATACCATTTGCAGTCATAGCTGTGGAAAGAGTCATGACACATGAAAAACTAGGAAAAATCAAGAGACTTGGGCTCCAAGAGAGACATTTCTCTAAATAAAAATCCTTTGGTAAAAAACCTGCTAAGTTCAGAAATGGTCTGAAATGTCAGTTTTATATCTTAAACTGTAAGGTATATTATTTCTTTTTTTAAAAAATCAGTGCTGGTCAGCTAATGGCCCTGAGACACATCTCTGTTCCTGCTGTCCAATGCACCAGTCTCCTGCTCTGTCCCCACTGGTGGCTGTGAAGGCCATAACCAGGAGGAGGTGAATTCTCCCCCTGCCATCACTACTGCCTGTACCAAGAAGGATGCCAAGCATGAGGGCAATATCTATTTTCCAAGAGATACTGGATTTACACTGCCAGCTTATTTTTCATAAATCACTAATGAATAATGAGAAGGAAGGACCTTCCAGCAGCACAGATAGAAAGCACACAGTATTAAACACCCACGTAGGTGACTGTGAGTACCAACTTTTCTCAAGATAAAGTGAACACCATATGGGACAGCATACAGAGCATCAGCTTGCAGTTAGAAGTAGGGTTGGTAGGAAACTTTTGGCCACAATAAATGCTGGTTTATCAAACCCCAAACCTGCTGCTGCTGAGAAGCCCTTATTTCTGGGACATGGGGAGAGATTGCAATTCTCATTCAAACTCATGTTCATGCCAAGAGTGCCCAGAGGATTTCAAGTTTGTGAAAATCTGGGTTCAGTGTGTCTCAACTAAAATCAATCCACTCTCCCGCCCCAAAAATCTATGAGTTTGCTTCAAATTGGAAAAACCTGCTTAGTAATCTTTGCTACCCATAGCTATCAGTGAGCAAAGTATGATAAAATCACCACTAAACCTGTTGTGAAAATACAAAAAACCTGAAAACCTGCTCATCTAAATTATTTACAGAAATCTGTTTCTGTTTCACTGAGCTGTGGCACCCAGAGGAGAGCTGGAGGAAGGACCACATGAGCAAGGCTGTTCTATGCATGCAGCACATGGAGCACACGCTGAAGGATCGCTCCAGACCCATGGTCAGTGCACAGTAATTAGGGGAAGGCAGTGTGTGTCCATGCTAATCGTGGTGGCCAGCTGGGCCTGAGTGTTTCCCTGCTGTTCCCAGAGCCACCAGCACTGGCAAACAGGAAAGCCTCCAGTCATACACAAAATGAAGCTCTTGATACAGGTTGCTGTTTTCAAAGACATTTCAAAAGGAAGTCCCAGTCCATCAGGGTAAATGTATTTTATTTCCCAACTTGACATGGGCAAACCTTTTTCATTAAGACATGGGCATTAATGCCATCTTGCAAACATGACTTGGAATACAAATAGAGCTCTTAATCATTTCAGAGAGGGTGGAAGAGATGAAATATTAAAAATATTTATTGTATGTAGCAGCACAGAGGTCTCCTGCAGTCTAGCAGCTAGGGGATGCATCTTCGGTTCTGTTGTAAAAGCAAAAAAATAGAGGTCCTTAAAAAAGGCTGTATTTCTAGGTAAGCAGCTGCAGAATGAAATCAAACTGGAATGGTACATGTGAAAGAAATAAGAAACAAGAAATAACAAGGATCAAAATACACAGTTCTTGATCTGATGGTGTCTTTTGCTTGATGATTTTTTTTCCACATTTTGTGTCTTTTTATCATAAGTAAGTGATTAAAAGTCAGAGAGAGAAGTTCTACAGCCAGGCAATGCTACCATGATTCCCTGTGGGAAGCAACTTGGCGGCAGGAACAGTGCCGAGCGAGCCTAGCACCCACAGCAGGATGGGTGCCCTGCACAGGGGGCACTGCAGGAGGCAGCCCAGGGGCACCGCACCCGCAGGCTCTGCTCAGGGCAGCCATTCCAGGAGCACAGCTGAGCCCGGGTTGGTGCAGAAGAGTTTGTTTCCAAGGTTTTCTGCCTCAGCCTGCCATCGATTTCCCCAAGGCCTCACCAGTGAACACATCCAGTACCTTAAAGAAGACTTATCTTGTGAATTAGTTGCTGAAGTTTCACTTGCAATTAAGATTTGTGCAGAAGGAGTTGAGGACCTTGTGATTTCTATTCATGGCACATCTTAGAAGCAGCCAAATTAAAATCCTTATCGTTAAGGAGCTGATAACTCCTGTAATTGCAAGCATCATTCTGTATTAGCTGGAGGGAGCAGCGTGACACACTGGCTAACAGAAGTAGATCTGTTCATAAAATAGGAATGCTTCTAACCAAAGAGAATTTCCTGAGCCATGAATTCCTTTACAGAAAGTACTAATTTAAAACAAATTACTTATATAATTTGTGCTGTCAATACAAGAACTTTCTTGTGAGTTAAGAGTCTTTTTGCTCTGACTCACCTTCCTGCCTGACCTACAGTGCATCCATTCATGATTGAAAAGAAAAATTTTATCCCTGAGGGATGAGTCACACCATTCTATCATCCTTCAGGCTAAACCATATTTCCCCTTACCTTCCACAGAGTACATGTTTTAAGAGCTGATGAGATCCATTTTGCCAGAATAATCTTAAAACAAATATTAAAATAGTCTCATCCCAGACACCTATGTGGTTATGATTTTTTGTGAAACAATCTGTCACTCGAGGGAGAAAATCCAGGAGGATACAGAGCTAATGCAGGTTTAAACAGTGTTGTTCATGTCTTTTGAGGTCAGAAAAATAAAATGAAAAGGTAGAAATAATTGCAGCATGCACTAAGGGGTTGGCTCATCTTGGGGAGCCCATTTCATGAAGACTGCAGTGATAAATGGGGTGGTTTTGCTCTAGGAAAAGGCTGCAGCACACAGCCAGCCAGGCAACCAATTTACTGTAAGTGGTGACAGTCTGGAGCCTGTGGGAGAGCAGCGAGTCACCGACCACCCTGCTGCAGCTTCACAAAGAGCTCCGTTAGTTACAGACATGGTCCCATTTGGAGAATTTAGCTCAAGACTAAAATTAATAAGTGGCATGACTGGAAGAGAAGACTCTTCTAGCTTTAGGACTGCTCAGACCAAGGGTCAATGCCAACATCAAATCTCTCATTCAAGAGGATATTTAATGTGGTTGTGAGTTGAAACATCCAACAGCCGCCACCAGAATTTCAATACCTGCTCTTGCTTCCCATAGGGATTCATATTAAAGAAAGTATATTCTTAATGCTCTGGAGTCTTTATATTCTTTCTCCTTAGCAGTATGTGAGCTCACAGCAGCGTACTGAGAGGGACAAAGCCCAGATATGAGCAAGAAGGAGAAATCCCCACGCCTGCAATGGAGCAGGAGCAGGACAGGGCCTTGGGAGTGGGAATGGGGAGGGCTCCTGGGAAGCTCACGCCCACCCAGCACCCACAGCGGCACTCAGTGCTGGATATCACAGAGAAAAATGACTGACTGGAACAGTTCTAGTGATGGAGTTTTATCTGGGAAACCTCCTAAGGAGAGAGAAGACAAATGCAAAACCAGCCAACATTACCAGGAGCAGTCTGCACCTGGGAGCAGCAGAATAGTGGCTGATGGTATGTGTGACAAGAAAGAGAATATGAAGCTCTTGTTGCAGCCCTCTTGCAATCAACCATCAAGTAGTGCTAGATTAAAACACTGAAGTCACTTGAAAGATGGGGACCAGTTTTTTCTTTTACAATGTGTTGCCTTTCAACTGAAATTTAATATGAAATGGAGCAAAGACTCCCTGGATTGCTGTGCTACACCAGTTTACTAAAGAAAGGGAAAACTCAAAATGCATTAAGAAAATTGTTCTTAACAGTAAGATGAGTCCAAGATCTGTTACAGGCACGAAGAAGAAAAAGTAGTCTGCACGAAACATAAAAGATTGTACAAAAAAAGAAAAGCTGCTCTCTAAGTACAGAACAAGCGAGAGCACAGAACAAGCAAGCAAAATTACAGCCCAGGTAATTATTTTTTTGGTACACCAAACCTGAAAGACAGAAGATACATTTTTCTGAACAATTTGCCCCATCAGATTATTAGTAACTTGAGCCGTGAGAAAGCCAGGCATTCCAGCTGCGTCCAGCTGTGCACCACCAGCACTTTATGCCTTGTGTGTTCATTTCAATTATTATTTTTTCCTTTACTTGCATTTTTTGACCTTTTCCAGCAAGGACTTATGTTGGAGCAGCTAAACATGACAACACCAGCCACCTGGATAACAGTAGAAGAAGAAAAAATTAAAGCAAAAATGTTGTGGTCCTGAGCAAGCCAGAGTTAAGATTAGTGTGTGTGTGAAAAGAATCGCAAGGTTAAGCTGGAAAACCCATGAAGCGTGATTGTTCTTTGTGGCTGAAGGCAGCCACGGGAGTGTCTGTGTGGAATGTGTGCAGATAAGTAACACCCGGTCTGGCTTGATAGCTTGGACCCTTATTCTGTATATAAATGGAGTAACAGAGTTACAGGAGAGTTCTGCCTGGACAAATTCTGTATCCCATGGATTCATTCACCGAAAAGGGTGCTGAGTGAGGGACCTTCGCTGCAGACCTGCCTGCCCTGGTCCAGAGCAGAGGCAGTAGCTTGGGTCTCTTGTTCCTACAGCTGATGCTATTTCCTTGAAGAAGGAACAACTTTATAAAAATTATGTATCGTGCAGCACATAAAAGGGGCAGCTGGCTTGTGTGGCTTAGGCTCAGTAAGCCAGAAGCTCAACATCACCCCCAAATGTCAGGCTTATCCCAATAAAATCAGAACTACTGGAAGACAGATGCCTGGGTAATCTGAAGAACTACAGCTTGTGGAGTGCTTCCATGGAAAACTCACAGAAATCTGAAGATACAGAATAATTGAAAGATTTGGTGATAAGGTATGAATTAGCCCAGCCTTTAGCTGGTCCTCCCTGCTGAGAGAGTGATTCCAGCAGCTACCACTGCAAACTCCCTTGTGTGACACATTTACAAAACAGATGTGCTCATTAAAAAGGAGTGGTGACTTGGTAGAGAATACCAGCATACCAGGAAAAAGATGCAGTTTGATGTTCTAGGAATGGAAAGAAAAACATGCTATTTCACACTATTATGTGCTCAAGCTCCATTATTTCCATATAATATGTAGATAACTTCCCACAGCTTAAGAAAACTTCACTGATGTGAAATAATCCTGATTAATATTTGCAAAAATAGTAACAAAAGGCATAAGAAACTAAAATGAATCTTTTCTAGATGACTATTATACTGGGTTTTTGTGGGTAAAAGTGTTTGGTTAAGTCTACACTTTGAAAACCACCTAGAACTGTGTGGTCTCAGTATGGTGTGTTAAGACTCATACCTTTATACTGTATATTCTACTTCCAAAGGCTACATCTGAGCTAAAAATTCTCTCCTGCTGTCTCTTCACATCAGATTGCTTTTCAAAAATGTCTCTGCTGAAGGAATATACTAAAGATTTGCAAACAGCAACCCAGATGATTCTGCCTCTGCTGCATGTGATGCTGGGTGAGTGTCTGGCAAGGAGGATTTTCTTAGGTTTCTGACTATTTGGGCTTCCTGATCTCAGGACTTGGAGTTTAGCCCTCCCCTAGCTTGCAGCAGAGCTTCACACTTTCTCTCAGTGCTGCGATCAGGACATTTTTTCCTGTCTGCTTCGTTGGAGATGTTGTTCCTTGAGCTGGTAACGTGGAGTGGGGACCAGCTGCCTGTGCTGTCTCACAGGGTAGCGCTGAAATACTTTGCCAAGTTTTAAAACAGAATTCATAACAGCACATGAGCCCTTGGGCTCTCTCTGCCCTCCCCAAAGCCACAGCAGCTGTGTCTGCTCTCAGGACAGACCATCTGGACCATAGCAGTGCAGGTCACCCTCTCCAGGCTTGCAAGGAGTATGGAATCTGTAGGCTCTCCAAGATCCGGAATGAGGGAAGTCCCAGGAAACATCAATATCTCTGCAAATTTCAATGCTAGACGCTAGCTCCTTATTCCTATATCTCCTGCTTCATCTGGGCAAGGAATCAC
The DNA here is from genome assembly GCF_025592945.1 of Manacus candei. NCBI lineage: Eukaryota > Metazoa > Chordata > Aves > Passeriformes > Pipridae > Manacus > Manacus candei. The sequence continues at coordinate 407,635 of NW_026138189.1, forward strand.
AGCCAGACAGGAACAAGAAGCTGTGCTACCAGTTCGCCCCCACCGCCGACACGCTGTACTGCACCGAGAACCATGACAGGAGCAAGAGTCCTTGCCCTGGTCACTTGTGCTCACCTCTGATGCTGATCACTGGGTCGGGACCACAGGTAGCTTCGCTGGCTGCCGTGAGAAGCCCAGGGGCTCTTTCCTCATAGGATGCTTTACTTTATGCTTTGCTGTGATGCTTTATTTAAGCCATAGGCAAAGAAGCTTCAGTCTTGAAAAAGTCTGCATTCCTCAGGTAGTGTATTGACACATGAACAAAGGTCAGTGCCAGCATGTCTGGCAGTGCTGAGCTCGGCAGTGCCCTCCTCGCAGAACACAGAAAAAGGATGGATCCTTTTGGATTATCAGATTAAGCATCACCTGGAGAAAACAGACTCCTGCCACAGCCTTTAATAATGATCCTTTTGACCCACCATCAATCTTTACTGCTCATTAATTGAATTTGCTGTTTAGCTGATGGTGTGCTGGGTGAGCCTGTGTGCAACACAATTCTGTTTCATATAATCTTTAAAGCCACAGGAACTTAACCATAAAAACACTGTGGCTGTGCTACTTGTTCAACTGATGCTAGGAGACCGAATGGAAGGAAAGCAAAGAAAGATGATTCTGCTTGCAAACTTGCATCAAAGGAGAATTTGACACTGTCTGTTAGCTGTAGTGGCTTGCCCTTAGTGACAAAAGAACCACACACACCCTGCCCTAAATCTTTCATTAAACCTCAAAAAGCAAAGAAGCCTCTGCTCTATTGGCAGACATTAAACAGAACAAACTTGTCAGAAAGGAGAAGTTTCTGGCAGTCTAGCTGGTACACAGCATTTCAGCCTTTCACCAGAGAGTGTTGGGTCTTTACAACAGACTGACATCAACAGAAAGTGGCTGGAAGACCTGATTCCAGGATTTTGGGGGCCACACACACTACCACGTACAAAATACTGTATGTCTCAATACCTATGAGGCAAAGGCTCAGTGATGCTGAAAGCATCGGTAGGGTAGGGAAGGAGGACCAAAGCTCTATGAGTGATGATAAGAAATATTTACATTTGAAATCTTTTCTGGATGCAGCACAGAAATATTTGGGAGCTGCACCACCTACATAACAATGCAAACACAGGTGGTGAAAGTGTTTTTTAACTTGTCAGGAGTAAATGCTTTTGTGAATGAAATAGGAACTTTCATGGAATGACTCCATCTTCCATAGCTCCTCATAGCTACAAGCTAAACACAAGATTACCGGTTTTCAGAGCAGAAGATAGGGATTCCTCTTTGCTTTTCTTTCCCTTCTACACAAGATAGACATATTCTAGGAAGAAAGAAATATATTCAGAAACATTTTCCAAATATTTCTTCTTTTAACCTTGTCTAGGAAAAGACCCACCTACTTCCAATCCTCTACAGCAATCACCAGTGGTGAAACCTTCTAAAACACCCCTGCATACTGCCAAAAGCACATGAACCAAAGAGGAGAGAACACAAGGTTAGTACTGCTGCAGGTTATCTGCCTTGCCCTAGCCTGAGACTCCACTAAATATGTTTCCATTTAAGTAGTCTTTTTTTGTTTTTCTTTGATGAACATGACATGCCAAATGAACTTAGTGCTGCATAAAGATGATGTAGCTCAAAGTAAAATCAGAATAGCGTCCTAAAGGACATGTTCAACCCTATAAATGTTAATACTATATTTTCCATTGAACTCTGTTTGATAAGCTTCTCTATGAATATTCCAGGCATGATTTTTATTGCAGCCACATTTCCCTATAAATAACTATCCAGGGATTTTTGGCAGCTTAGTGTTGTTCTAACCCGTTGGTCTTGTAATTGGCTCCAAATATTGCTTTTGTGAAGCCATATTCTTCTTGATGTATCCTAAAGTCCCCAGCTATCTTCTATACTTAGTCTATTATATTAATGCTAGGGCACATTAATATATAGATAGCATTAAAATTGAAAAAAAACTGCTGTCTGGATGTTTTCCAGGCACATCTTTGAAAAGGGAAGGTTTTGTTTAAAATATTCTACACCTGAGGATGCACCAAATCTTTACCGTCTGCAATATATTTGTAGCTCGATATGCAAAAATTCTGGGGTTTCCTCCCAAATCTTTCAGGAAGGATGGGTCAAGATGGGGGAGCTCATGGTATAAACAATGAGCAAATGGTCTCTTCCTGAGAGAATGGTGGTGGCCATAGCATTATTTTTGTGGTTTCACCCATTTTAGTTCACACCTTATTCTACCCCCTAACTATCCTGCTGATACCAGGAGGAAAACAGAAAAAAATGTTTCAAAACTGATGCTGGGACTGAAGTATCTGAAGCTGTGATTGATCCTCAATATGGAACCCCCATGCTAAGCCAGACACCAGGGGAAGCTGCTCATAGAGCAAGACATGTCCATCACCCAAGCTCATCAAGGGGGTACTTCGGTTTAATGATCTGTACTCAACATAGATGTATTTTTTAATATATTTATATATCCATGTATGTGTACATACTTATATATATTTGTGGATTCTCCAGACCACATCAGCCTGAAAAACTGTTTTCTTCAGGAGGGAGATAATCATAGAATCATGAATCCCATCATGGTTTGGGTTGGAAGTTCCAACCCCCTGCCATGGGCAGGGACACCTTCCACTAGACCAGATTGCTACAAGCCCTGTTCAACTTGGCCTTGAACACTTTCAGGGATGAGGCATCCACAGCTTCTCTGGGCAACTTGTGCCAGGGCCTCACCACCCTTACAGTGAAGAATTTCTTCCTAATATCCAGTCTAAACCTACTCTCTTTCAGTGTGAAGCCATTTCCTCTTGTCCTGCCACTCCAGGCCCCTGTAAATAGTCTCTGTTCATCTTTCTTGTAGGGTCTCTTCAAGTATGGGAAGTCTGGAATTAGGTCACCTCAAAGCCTTTTTTTCCTCCAGGCTGACCAGTTCCATCTCTCCCAGCCTTTCCTCCCAGCAGAGCTGCTCCAGCCCTCTGACCATCTTGGTGCCTCCTCTGGACTCTCTCCAGCAGCTCCATGTCCTCCCTGTGCTGTTCCCCAGGGCTGGAGGCAGCTCTGCAGGGGGGTCTCACCTGAGGGGGCAGAGGGGCAGAATCCCCCCCTGCCCTGCTGCCCACGCTGTGGGATCAGCCCAGGGCATGGGGGGTTTCTGGGCTGGGTCATGTTCAGCCTCTCCCCCACCAACCCCCCCAAGTCCTTCTTCCCAGGGCTGCTCCATCTGCTCATCTCCAGCCTGGGCTGGTCCCAGGAGGTGCCCCAATCCAGTTGCAGCACCAGCCCTTGGTCTTGTTAAACCTTATGAGATTCTCATGCACCCACTTCTCGAACTTGTCCCTCTAGATGACCCTGTCCTTCAGGATTTTCACTGCTTGATGTCATCTACAAATTTGCTGAGGGTGCATTAGATCCCTCTGGCTAACGATTAACAAGCTCCTGCTTCAGTTTTTGTCTTTGTTGCCACCTTACCATGTGAGGCCAGACAAGTACTGTGCTTGCTGCCTGCATGTTCAGGTGGGAAAAGCAACTCCAAGAGCAATCACACTGTGGGGCAGAGGTGCGGGTGGGCAAGGATCTCTCCATCACTCAAAAGGGGGGTGAGAGAAAGGCTGCTAAGGAAAAAGTACCTTAATTCAGTTCTGACTGTGACCTTGCTCCATGAAATCATATAAAGGACTAAGATGAGTTTCACAAGTGCAGCCCTGAACTTTCTTATTACCCAAGACTGGAAAGGTCCCACAACCTGGGAGAGATCCAGAAACAGCATCCTCCTAGATTCTGACATCAGGTTACCAACATAGCTGCACAGCCACTGAAGAGCTTTTTCTTCATGAGCTAGTCCAACGTGGCAGGAGTAAGGAAAAGCACTATATCAGTTAAATATCATTTACATCTTCATTTGCATTTTTCCTTAAAAAAGGCCAGTAATAAACCTGCATGAATGAATGGATTCTCTTCACAGCAAGAACTACTCCAGCATCCCTCAGGGTATTTGCTGGACAAGTCCATTGAATCAGCAGCAAGACTGGCACAGTCATGGCTGCTGTGCTGTGCTGACACCCAGCAGAGGCTGCTTAACTGCTTTCCATGCCCCCGGGCCTTGCCTGGAGTCACTGGAAAATTGTTAGACCACTATAATTTGTAAACCTATTGATGAGCATTTAATGTTAATGAAATGTTACTGCTGAGTAATTCTGGCAGAAGAAACACAGTTAGTTCATTTTGCATCTAATTTATTAAGTGCTAAATGTTTGCCCTTGTTTTCTTTACACACTAAAAAGTCAGATTTAGATAAAAACTTTGCATATGAAATAAGACAATACTTTAGAAAGTCAGGCAAATTTCTGTGTAGATTCTTGTAGTTTAGTTTCCCATAAAACAGTGCTCAGGGGCATATATCCTGCTAAGATGAAAATGGAAGGTGTGTGCTCCTCTTGCCTACTTACTCATAAGACCTGTGATGAAGGAGATGAGAACTATCTCTATCAAACCATTGTAGTAAATACAGTGGTAGTGAACAGTTATGGGGAGGTCCTGGCTGTGCCAGTGGATCAGGAGGTGTCAGGGTTGACAGAGAACCTGTCAGCAGCCTGGCATTTAGTGACGAGGCAATCAACATCGACCAGACTGCAGTGCATCCCTGAAAGGAGGATGATAGGAAAACTGAAGAGGAATGTAAACAACTCTAAGGAAATATTTACTGTAATGCCGGATGGAACAAACCTAATGCAGCCGAGACCAAAGGTCACCAATCAAAATGTGTATAGTGTCACCAACGACAGCATGCACAGTGTCTTCAGTGGCACCAATGAGAGTGTGTGCAATGTCTTCTGTATTACCAATGAAAGTATGTACAGTGTTATGCTTGAGACTTTTGACCAATTGTGTTGTGGCACGATAGTGTACAAAGAGTATAAAAGAAACACTTGAGAGCAACAAACAGTTTCCTGATCACCTTACACCTGGACTACGTCTGATATCTGTGTCTCTTTGGCCGTTCCGACTTTAACAGCAACAAGGAGGAGCCCAGTTTTGTCCTCTTTGGATACCAAAATCAGGGCATCTGAGGTATTGATACCTGTACCACGACTGTCACAACATCCTATCTGGCCACCAATTTATTGCATTGCGTAGAGTGTATTAACTGTGGTAACCATCAGAAGAAACAGACACCCTCGGTGCCAACAGGGAGGTATATAATCTCATGGGCAAGCCTGTGCATGAGCTGGCCCTGCAGGAGCTGCCCCGCTCACACACACCACTCCTCTGCATGCTCCTCTGTGGTGGGCGGTTTTTGACACACAATAGATTATGGGAAAACAGTCTAGTGTAACATCTTTCAGCTGCCTTTCTCAAAGAAATATGATTGAAATAGGACAATGTTAGTATTTCCCCCCCGCCCAAGAAAAACACATCCATTTTTGCCGTAACACTATACCATAATCCTGTGTTGACCGATACTGCCCTTATCTTCTACTGACGAATGTAATCCTGAGCTAAAGAGACTTTTCAATTACATTATTTTCTGAATTACTGAGTAAATCTAGAAAAATAGATGGTGAAAAACCTGCCCTATTGCAGATCCCTGCTCAACCACCTAAGAAATGTTTTCTGATTTGCCACACCTGAGCATGCTGAGCCCCGTGGGGTGGTCAGTGGTGAGGAGGCTGCATGTCACAGCCCTGGTCCCTCAGTGCTGGTCAGGGGCTTTCACAATGCTACAGCAGGACATGGCTCTGCAGTGAAGCTTGGACATGTGCCCTTACAAGCTTCACTTGGTTTAAGCAGAGGCAGCCCGAGGGAGGTAGAGCTGTAATTTGTTGGCAGTTGATTTGTCAGCAAATCCCTAAAGAGCAATATATTATTACATAATGTGCCAACCAGTAGCTCAACTCATCCCTGTGTAACACAGGGTGATATAAAGCACTGAGACTCTCAACAGAGAGAAGCTGGTTTGGAGGGCTCAGCACCTCTAACTGGTCAGCTCAGCATAGAATAAGGCAGCAAGTCCAGCTCCTGCCCACCAGCACCGCGGAGCTCCCGTCAGTCCCTGCGGGGCAAATAGCACAGTACCTGGGACACCAGGGCTGGTATTGGTATCAACAGTATAGCTGCTCAGGGGATACAGCATGGAAAAGAGAACGTGGAGGACTTTTTAGTAATGTGGAGATGGGACTTTGCTACTCTCCATCCACAACCTCTCTCTTTTAATAAGGAAACCTTTCATATATTCAGAATAGCTCAAATACTTACAAGGAGAGATGCACAGCAGGACAAAATATCTGTTCACCATAAAGAGTGAGAAATAGAAATAACACATAGTAAAATAGTCTGTTTCTTTCTTTTTTCTTATGTTGACCTGAAACCTGGTGGCAGGCAAAGGTTCAGGGGCACATGCTGCCCCAGCTGCTTCAGAGATGGAGCAAGCAACCAGGCATGTGGCTGATGTCAATGCAATGTCAGTGAAAGGCTCAAGCAGCAGTTAAAATTAAATCAAGACAATAAAATACAATCACTCTGCCAAAAGAGATACCAAGGCAGAGTGGGAGTGAACAGAATTCCCTGTGCTGGGCATGCTAACAGGTTAGAGGGGAATCTTTTATTATTTCATTATTTCTCATGTTGAACAGATGTACAGAAAACAGAGACAGCAAGTAGAACTCAGATTTGTTCTCTCTGAGTTTCCTTTCCTATTTTTCTAATGCAAACACCTGACTTACTACTTTTTCTGTCTTGTCTGTGAAATGAAAACAAGACTTTCCTTTTGCTTTCCCTTTTGTTGGCAATGTTTCTGAATGGATGGTAACAAGTTCAGGTGCTGCAGAGAAAGCAGTTAACAGCCATTCATTCTGTGCAGGCAAATAAAGAGAGCTTAAGCAAAGAGGAAGAGAGAAAATAAGGAGAGAGGACACACTGTACTTACATTCCTCTCATGTTTAATCCCCCAGTAAACTACAATAGACATCAGTATGTCAATACTTTGCTTTTATGGTTGACTTATAAATTATTAGATGTATCTGATGCCTAGCAACTATCAATTAACACTTTGAGATTAGATTTAATTGAGATGCCTTAATTTCTCTGTTGTTTTCCTCTAGTCAACATGTCTCTAGAGATCTAAAATCCCTCCCAGTTAGAACATGTAAAATTCATCTCCACTCTTGCAACACCACGTGCGGGGATGGATATTCTGGCAACACATTTGTATTCATTCAGACTGTCACAACTACACCCCGTGCCTGAGACAGCCTGAGCTACATGGTTGATGGTCTTGTCCTTTAAAACATGATCAACTTTGCGAAATCAATCAATGGAAGCTACTGTGGCAGAGAAAAGAAGGGAGGCTTTTCTTAAAGTGGGTTGTACATGGCCATTTCATTACAGAATGTAAAGCAATTGAGCAGAGTTCCTGCAGCAGGCACTCCCCAGCAATGGCTCATCCATGCGTCAAACTAACTTCAGAGTCATCTGAACTCCATCGATTAATGATGGAGTCAGTAAGGACAGCCCCAGTAGACATAGATGAGATGACATATGTCATGAAAATATAAATCACACAGACGCTCAACTACATAATGCATTAAATCTCTGAAATGAACTTAGGAAGCTTATGTGGGGCCAGGAGCAGTCTGTTAGCGTTGCTGACTGACACTGCTCACTGCAGCGTCTCCTGCTTGCTGTTCTAAGTTAAAACTTTACAGAATTAGAGAAATTTCTCAGCCTAATGATTTTTTTTCTTTTTGAAAATTTGACCACAGCAACTCAGTTGGTTTTGTAGGTGAAGCTACAGAAAAACACGTGTTTCTTTTTTTTGTTTGGGTTTTTTTAAATAATTAGACAATCTCGTTGGTTGTTGACCCAGGGCTTTCCCTTCCCTTGGTTCCTGACATGTTTCTTCCCTGCTAGACCTGCATTTCTGGGATTTACAGCCAGGATGCAGGTTAATTTGGTACAGAAAACTTCCACTTTGGCATCACTGTGTTTTGAGTGCTTAACTGGGCAACATTTGTACTTTGCTGATGGGAAGAACCTGTCTGCATAGGATGGAAGATCAACACAAAGCCAGCATCTCTTCTAGAACCATTGGAAAGTAAGAGGGAGTGTAGATCACACTCTTTATTTAGCTAATACAGCTAAAGTGCAGCTCACAGTAATAAAGGAAGAGTACTTTCCCAATAAAACCAAGGATAAGGGAAGGCTGAAAGATTACTGAAACAGCTCTTCAGAGCACAAACACAGACTGCTCCTTACTTCAGATAAACTGCATCCAGTCTGCCAAGACCAAACATTGCACTCTGCAGACCTGTGCAGGGGAAATGTCACAGGAATCTCTTTATAGATACTGTTAGCCTCAGAAAAGGACTGTTTGGGAAAACCGCTGTAAATGTTTACCTTCAGCATTTATGCTTTCTACATTTGTTATGCCAGTTGCTTCTGCTCCCATCTGCTGTACCTTGTCATTGACAGAAGGAACGATCATGGCATGGGGAATATATAAATATGTATAAATATCTAGTAAGACAAACCAACAGCTATGTGGTGCCAGAGAAATTTCATCTCCCTTACTCCTGTTGCATATCTATGATAGATGCCATGGGATTTCCTTGAAGGAGTTCCTGTGAGCTCAATCCCGAGGAGTCAACTGTGAGACGTGGCACAAGGACCTCTGCAAAGCCCCCTCTGAAAAAGACACTCACTTTTGGACACTAGCAAATGCTCTTCTGAACTTCTGTGCATACAGCCATGGGACAGGTGGTGCCATGTGTGGCTGCTTCCATCCCTGCTGCCCGGGGCGAGGAGGAGCTACTGACTGAGCATGCTGAGCATCACACTTAGGAACCGCGATAAAGCAAAATGTACATAAAACAATCAACAAGGAGAGTAACACAAATAGCCATTCTAAAGATCCATGTTCACCAACAGCAGGAACCCACTTGCTCCTTACATTTGGCAAAAAAACACTGTAAAAAAGATTTTAAAAATATTTTCAAAATAATGTTCTATTCCTTAACCTCAAAGTGATCCATCTAGCAGTACACAAGGACCTAGCAAGCAGGGATCATGCCTAAGGGAGAGTTTGCTGTGGTGTGAATATCTCTTTCTCCCCCAGGACACAGTATGGTCATGTGACCCTTCACACCCAGGAGCCAGAATTTGCCCTACTAAGGCCAGTGAAAGCCTGGACCTGGTCAGGGGCTGCACCAGGGCCCTCACACCGTTTTGGCCCAGAGAAAGTCTCTGTGCTTCTCCAATATTGTCAAAGCAGTTTGCAAACACACAACTAACAAGAGGCAGTGAAAGAAGCATTGTTGAATGGCAGAACGCAGAGCTGTGAATGAGATTCATGGCTGTGTTACTCACACTCATCTTACTCTGTCTTCAATATTTTATTTCAATGGCATAAACATAATTTTATTAATTGCAAAAAACATTTGGGGGGATGCTGAATTATTTATTCTTTGAAGCAGCCAAATAAACTGCTTGTCAAAACAGATTTTAAAACTTAATACAGAGTCTCATATAAGGAAGTGCAGATTAGAAGGTGCAGGGTGTACCCTCCACAGTTTGAGCTCCTCTTCAAAAATCTGCTCAAAGGAGGTGCCTTTGAATGTTTAACTCCCAGGTGCTGTTTTCTTCTTAGAGCAGGCATGTGCCTGCACACTCTGCTGTGCTTCCAGCCTTCTCCCATCCCATCCCATCCCATCCCATCCCATCCCATCCCATCCCATCCCATCCCATCCCATCCCATCCCATCCCATCCCATCCCATCCCATCCCATCCCATCCCATCCCATCCTATCCCAGGCAAGGAGAGCTCTCCAGCATTCCTGGAATAATATAAAATGAATGCAAAAAACTGAAAGAGAACTATCATGGAATTTTGCATAAACCATGCCAAACATACTGCCAAACTTCTCAATTTCACCAAATTTGATTAACATGCTATTGCATACAACATAAGTTGGAGATAGGCCTCAAAGGAACAACAAGTTCATGGAGGCATCTGGTGTTTATCTGGTTCCGACACTGAGGAAATGCCAGCGTGGAAATACTGGTCACACACGTTGCTTTAGATACCTTCCTAGTGTCAGAAGTCAGTGCTGGATGCAGCATCAGGAACCTGAATGACCAACCCCAGCTGCATCACACTGAGAGGAGACACAGAGCAACTGGATGTGGGGATACCTGGCAGCAACCTGCCTCAGCCACAGGGCCTTTCTTTCCTTTTTATTTGTTTGTGACTGTCCAGAAGGTATATGTGACGCAGAAATACCCCTCCGCTTAATGCTCCTACCTGCAATATTTGTGCTATATTGGTCTTATACTTCATGTCTCTAGATGCTGAGCTCTATGGTTTTAAAGATTTGAGAGAATGGGCAACACCCACTGTCAGAGCATCTGCCCAGGAATGGGTCGGATGGTGGGAGCCTGTCCTACAGGACTCACCCTGGGGGAAGGATGGAAATCTGCCCCTGGAGCATGAAACCAGCAAAAAGCCCACCAGTTGCTGCACTGAGGATGTTTGACAGAAAAACACAAGACAGAAAATCTGAAGCTCTGTCACATCCACTCCTCATGGCTTCCGGCACTCCAGTGAGTCCACAACAAGAGGCTGCTACTGGCACCCACTGCTGCACATCAGCTCTGCACAGGAGGCCCAAGGCACTTTCTATGTCCTTGTTTAAACATTCATAGGATACTATTCTTTTCCAAGCACGTTTCAATGCCAGGCTCGCAAAACTGTCCCCAGAAAAATCCCAGGATCAGCATCAAATCCATTACCAGCTTTTTACCCCCAGAGCAATTATTCTGCAGGCTTTCATATCTGTCATTTTAAATTTTATTTACAGTTAAGATCACCAGAGCCATAAAAGAAACAGATAGGTTTTAGCATTAAACCTATTCCCACTGTTTTGAAGACAAGTCATGTATTATTAGAGACTTGATTAACAACAGCTCCTATGTATCTTCCCATTTGCCTCTTTTTACCTTGCCAAAAAAAAGGGGAAAGGTATTTCCCTGAATTTCATTATCAAAGAATATACTTTTCTCCAGTGAAATGATCATGCAGACTTTTCTTTTGTAGCACAAGAGAAAAAAGATACAGGAAAAAGAATTTCAAAGGATTTAAGAACACAAAACAATATGTCAGAATTGTGCATGGAGATACAAAATCACAAAGCTCTCCATCAGAAGGTTTGCACAACCAAGAAAACATTAGGCAAGAGGTAGAAGTTCTGTAAGTACGTTTAGAGGCATCAAAAAATTGAAATAAATTAGTGAAAACTGCAGAAAGAAGTCATGACCTTGCAGAATCTGTATTTAGCTGGATGTAATGTTTCTGCAGATGGAGGTTTTGCACTTGGGGCTTTTTGGTCCACCTGATGTGAAAACAACAACTGTGATTTCACATCACTTTTTGACATGAAGGAAAGTGTTTGCCACTAGGGTCTCAGCATCTCAGTTGTGTTTCTGTGTCACCACTCATCATAAGATACGGCACGCGTTACACTTTAAGGTCATTTTGATCACAAATGCATTTTCCTTCAATTTGTTTCAGACTATTTTCTATTATATGTCAAGTCTTGGTATACCACTGGGTTCAATTATTGCCCAAAAAAGAACTGGAGCTAGACATAGCAGGACAGTGTGTTGAGGACTGTGCAATAACATGAAAACACTTAGTTTGACCACTCTAGACAGAAGGGCTTTTTTTTTTTTTTTTTTTTATTATGAATGTCAGAAATTGGGGGCTCTTCAGCAGTGGCAGGGAACAGCAAAATGAAGAACACTCTCAAGTTGTGGCACATGTTCTAGGAACACTTTAGAAACTTTGAGCAGAAAAATAAGAAAAATTGCTCCTTGCCAGCCGAGTTTGGAGTGAGGAACTGGATGAAGCTCTCCCGCATCTCCAGGAGGAGGCTGGGACTCTTGGATGTCTGGGTCATGCAAGTTGTATGTGTCAAGAAGAGGAAATAAAAAGCAGAGAGCAAGGGCATGCTCCCTCAGAATGCTGTAACAGAGAAGAGGTTGGAATCAGGCTCCCCCACCCTGCCAGGTGTTCTAATCACTTGGCTGATGGGCTTTGACAGGGAGAGGGTACTGCCACCACATGCTAACAAAGCACCTGCATCTCTGCTACACCACATTTATTGTAAGGGCTTAAAAATTAAACATTGTTTGCATGGCAAATGAACAATTTCAGCATTTCCAGTAAACTAATTGACAAAAACCATTCTCCTGCTCTGCCCATCCTCTGCCTTCCCTCTTTCAAGCACTTCTGCTTGTTCTCTGCACACAGGGCCTTTGCTGCATCTAGAGCTCCCGTGAAATGCAATTCCTTGAGCTCATTGTAGTTAGAACACCTGGCACCAACCAAGTGTTTAGTCCCTAGACTATGATTTTGCCACAGACACAGTCAGTAAAAAAATTCAGTTTCTGGAAGGTACCATAATCCCCCCCAAAATATTTCCTGATCTTGGTTGCTTGTTACTCATTTCACTGTGTAGCTGATGAATTTCAAAGCAAATCCCAGCCCATTCTGCATGAAGAGAGAATGCTGGAATATCATCTGACAATGACACTGGGAAAAAAAACAACCATTAGCATTAAATTATCTGCTCCCAGATAATTTCCCAGATGAATCACCATAAAAGGCTCTGAAATGGTCTCTTGTCTTTTTCTTTGCATAACATTTCATTGTACTCAAGACTTCCGGAGCTATAATTTATCAGGTTATCTGCATCAGGGCATTGTTTTTGGCAGAGTCCCTGATCACGGGAGAAGCAGCAAGGCCAAGCTTGCAAGACTGGAGGATTAACCTGCAAGCGGTAGAGCCACTGAGAGGAGGGGGCTCTAATAGAAAGTAGAGCATTGCTGGGTGCTAGTGATACCCCACTATCACCTCATCTGGGTAGCACTAAAGGCTTTTCCCTTTGTGGGAGATTATTCATGAAGAAAGTCCATGGATTGGCACAGCATGACCAACCCCAGGCACTGGGTGATTGCACAGCTGCCCACAAAGTTCAGAGAGGACACCTCTGGCTCTCTCTTCAATAAAACCTAAGCCATCATGGCAACTGAAGTGATTGACATAATGAGATTTTTTTCTGGGTCAGACTTTAGCCTGCTGTGCCCTTTTGCCCTGACTCAAAGCCTGTGCTAGCCTCTCCCCACTCTGACCTCCTTTCAGCCCCCAGACCCTCCCACCCTCCTCTGCAGCTCTGCTGAAGACTCAGGGACTGTGAGAAGGGTGTCAGCTGGGTTGATCTCCCAGTCTCAGTCTGCATCCATGCCACATTCTCCTGTACAGTGATGTCCAAGACAGCAGAGGAAGGCACCTTGAGCCTCTGCTCCTTTCAGCACATCTGCTGATGGGGGGGGGGGGGCATCAGTGCACTGCTACCGTCTGGGTGCTGCTGCAAGCCCATGGCAGGCAAAACAAGACTACCCATGTCTGGTTACTTTGCAGGCAACAGGCCTGGAGCGCTGGAGTCCAAATCAAACTCCTCAACACCTTGCAGTGTTTCTTCCCCATGTCCCTAAGGCCACACTGGGCTGCTGCTACCTCTGGAGACACTTGTCCCCTCCCTGCCCACCCACCCCTCTTGAGAATGCCCCCAAAAGAAACCCAGTTTTGGCAACTCTGTGCCAAAACAGCCATAGAGGAATTAATAAAACAGGGTTGTACAGCCTCAGACAGGTGTGAGGAGTTTGAAGGAGAATCGCTGCTGTGAAGGCAGGCTGTGCATCACGCAGGAGGAGCGGTCCTAATTACAATGTCCCAGGCAATGCTGAGTAGCTGCTGCTGAACACACCACGTGAAACTCCAGCTGCCTCCCTAGCAAACAGAGATAATTACCAAACAGAGATAATCACCAAATCCTTGGCTCCTGGTCCATGTGTGTGGTTGTTTTTTTATTCAGGGTAACAAGACTATTAAAAGGTTTATATTTTTCTGTTTACCAAAAGATTTCATCAAATCTATAGTTAATGACAAAATAAAGTAACAAAACCTGTAATAAACTCAAGTGATAAAGAGGTATGTGTTAAAGTAAAAAAGATCTGTACAATTCATTATCTCTAATGTTCTCAGATCTAATGTGATTTTGAGTTGGGAGAAGTAACACAGTGACAACTATTAAAAGAGAGCTTCTCAGATGTGTTTTTCAGTGTTCAAACTGCGCTGTTTGGCTTCCATGCTGACATTACAGACAGAGAGACCCACAGTATGGGGTGGCCCAGCCTCATCCAGCACACCTCCAGGAACCGGCAGCAGGGATTCAGGTGTCTGCTGACAGCTCAGAGTCCTACACCTGCAGTCAACCAGCACTGGGTGGTTCGCTGCACAGTGCTGAGTTTTGCCACTTCGTGCCCATGCAGTGCTAATGCCATATGGGAGCAGCTCCTGCACTTCAGTTTCAGTGCTGTTATAAATGGATTAGAGACCTGTCAGGCTGCCAAGTGAACCATCATTAGCACTCAAGGTATCGTTTAGCATATACTCCATGTCAGTCAATTGCTTGTGTTGTAATCACCTCTTAAAACGGTGACTCCATAGATATAATATCCCTCTGAGACAGTCTTTATCTGTTATATTAAACTTACAGGTATTTAAAATGGCAGATAATCTTTCATCTGAATTGCACTGTTGTCTAATCAGCAGCTCTGCAAGCGGGTTTTGGCAGGAGGAAGCTGCTTTTCTGCATTTGCTAACAAATGTCCCACTTGTCTTCAGATGTGAGAAACTAATTTGGTTGTGTGTCACCCTGAGTCCTTTGGTTATTACACCACTAAATGTGAAGCATCACATTTCAAAGACAAGGTAGCTTGTCAAGGTGCAAAATCTTGTCTTTTATATTACCTTCACAAAAAAGTACTGTGTACCTTCAAGTAAAACTATGCTAAAAAGATATAATAACTGTGTGCACATTTGTTTTAAAAGGTGTTTCTCACTATCAGTTTTTGCACTGTTGTGGTTAGTAAACTGAGGAGCCTGGCTTGTTATCTTATACTTTATTACACCAAACTTCTCCTTTCCTTTTCTCAAAGGCAAGATGGTGGAGTGCTCAAAGAGATGAGAGGTGTGGCTCATCCCTCCCTTCAGAGCCTCCCTCCTTCTTCAGCCGGGGTTGCCGCTCTCTCTGGCTTCTCTGGTACAAGTGCCACCACGTTTACACACAGTGCCAGCCCTGTCACCCAGGCATCCCTCTGCTTGCAGCAGCGCAGGTCTGAGGAGCAGAGCTGGCCAGCAGCTATGTCTGGAACCTGGGGCTCCATGTAAAAAGTCTCTTTTCAACAGCACCTGCACTGCTGGATTTCTTACTTGGCTACAGAGCCTGCTGATGCAGGCAATACCCCAATGGCCACGTTCCTCGTACACACCAGCATTCTCGTCACCACGCATACTGTTCTTGAGGACGCTGTGGCCCCAGTGAGGTCACCCTATGTCTTTGCAACGGCTGTGCCTGAGCCTCCCTCTGTTTATGGAGCAGGGTCACTGTTTTTGGCTCAGCCATTCTTGCCAAGCCTCCACAGAAGCTGCAAACCTTCCCCAGTTTGAGGGATTTTACCAAACTTCACTTATTCCCCATGTTAGTAGTCAGGAGTAAACTAACAGCCCTGATCTAAGTCTGGTGAAAAATCAGTGCTACAATGCAGAACAAGCCTTAGCCATAAGATGCCAATGTCACTTCCTCCTTTCCTGTGTTCAAGCAGAGTAGAGGAGACATTCCAAGCAGCCAGATGAACAGGCTCAGAAGTAATATTGATATTTATAAGAGTTCAGCTCTAATCCTGGAAAGCACAGCTTTGATAGCTAAGTCACATGCAGCCCATTGCAAAGCCTGATGCTGTGCTCCAAAAGCAGCAGCACCATCCCCTACCACAGCCAAGACCACCTACTCCCTGGACACTGTCAGGAGATGGCAGCTGAGATCAGTGTATGGCTGCTGAGATTCATACAGCAAGAGTTGGAAGTTGGGTGCTCAGAGCCCAGCAAGGCACTGACCGTGCCCACACAGCTGCCCGGGGGCTCTTGGGGACCCAGGGCGGGCTCTGGGCACAGCAAAGCCCTCCCGAGCCTCGGCAGCGTTTCATCGCGATTCCCCAGACACGGCAGCAGGAGGCATCGCTGCCTCTCCTGTGTAACTCGGTTTTCCCATAATTGCCTTTACTGCTGCCATGCTGTTGTTTACACGTCTCTGTTGTTAGACTGCTTTGTGGGGAACTAGTTCAACACAACACGACTCCTATGTTTATTTTACTCTGTGTAAGCATCAAAAGGCCAACCCAAGAGACACATTGTACACTCTTGTCCAGCTTCTTTTCCCAACCCCCAGAAATGCTCAAGGAAGTCACCATCTCATGAGACACCGCAGTCCAGTTCATAGGGATTTCTGAGTTTCTTTTA
Source organism: Manacus candei (assembly GCF_025592945.1). Lineage (NCBI taxonomy): Eukaryota > Metazoa > Chordata > Aves > Passeriformes > Pipridae > Manacus > Manacus candei. The sequence continues at coordinate 424,087 of NW_026138189.1, forward strand.
ACATGCAAAACATTTCACATTGGCCGGGCGGTGTTATGAAAATAACAATACTGTGCTGAGAATTAGCCCTGGACTCTTCTGCCTTCAAACTTCCCCTACAGTAAACGAATCCCAGGGGCCTTTAAAGAACCCAATTAATTACAGTGTGCACATTCAGAACTAGCACTCACGAAGGAAGTTGCTCTTTGCAGGACCAATGACAGTTTACAAAGGAGCCTGTTGTTCTAATGTCTCCAGTTCATTTTGCAGGCGGCAGACGCTCAGCAAGGCCCAGCCTTGTCCAACATCAGGCCATGCCCAAGATCCCACCATGCAGCTTTCAAGCTGAATGAGGCTGTGGCATTATTTCCTAAAGAAATTATGTGCAGTTTACTGCACTTAAATAAGTCAGAATTAAGAATTTGATTTGCTATGGTCACAGAAGATCTGTGTAAGAGAATATAATTTCCTTTCTCCAGGACAACTACTATGTACCTGCAGCAGGGTCAAAGTCCCTTGACATACCTTAGGGGGGACCAATGTCAAGCAATGCATTTCTAGCTCCCTTTCCTTTAGTTTTACACGCATCCCTTTCAGCCAGCAAGATGATGAATAGTGTAGACATTCACACACTGTACCATCTCAGAGCATCATCATCTATTTGTTATGAGATGTTATTTCCCTATATGCCAAAAAAAAGGAAAAAAAATGCAGTGGAGTGATAGTTCTCCTCCTCCTCTTTCTATCCAGCATGAATCAAGCATTATTAAAGACCTGCACATTTCAAGTACTAAATGTGACTATGTATTTCCCACTGGTAAGGTACCTGGGAAGCTCCAAAGCCAGTCAAGAGAATTCACCAGATACTAGGATGTAGAATTCTTTGTAAGTGCTCTCAAAATTAGCTGACTTATAGGGGTGACCCAGTCTTTACAGCCTTTATTCTCTGAGACACAAATTAGCAGTTCTCACTTCCACACCTGCTTCATATAGAAAATGCTGACCCCCCCATCTCCCAGCCATCCCCATTTGCTGCATGGTGGTCTTGGCCAGACACAGACCAGCCACCCAGCAATGTAATCAGCCACTAAAGCTCTTACCTATTTGCAGCTTTTTAGCCCGGATCTGTTCTGCTCTGTGCACAGATCTACATAAAGGAACTGCTCCAACTCCATCTCTATTTTTAGCAGAAGGCTCTTGGGAAGTGCAGCGGGGTGAGCTACAAAAATCATCATGACAAGCATCGTGGGGTAAGCCCAGAGTCTGAGTTCATCCTCACTGGCACTGCAGTGCAGGGCTTCCCTTTCTCAGGCCCTAACGAGGCCACACGCATCCAAGCCACTTCTTAGAAAGGGGTCCTGCCTCTGATCACGCTACCCAGGGCTACACTGTTACATTGATGCAGGGCAGGGTTAGATTAGACACTGGGAAGAAATTGTTCCCTGGGAGTGTGGTGAGGCCCTGGCACAGGTTGCTCAGAGAAGCTGTGGCTGCCCCATCTCTGGAAGGGTTGAAAGCCAGGTTGGATGGGGCAGGGAGCAACCTGGGATAGTGGAAGGTATTCCCTGTCCATGGAACGAGATGGTCTTTAAGGTCTCTTCCAACCCAAACCATTCCATGACTATGACTCCTTTGTGTTCTCAAAGAGTAAAATACATCCTATGGCTTTACCTCAACAGACAGACCTTGAACACTGTATACAAAGAAAGAATTAAATTGCACAGGATATTTCCAAATCTTCTCCAAACACTTGGGAACATCGAGTTTTCAGTGCCATAAAAATTCCTCTCAAGTTATGGAAATATTTCCCAAGAGAATTTTATTCATGAGATTGGGACTATATTGCTTAGTAAATTCATTTCAAAGTAGGTGAATTCTCTGAATGCAAAAACACCATAGGTGACTGCTTTTATTGCCAACAAAACTGAGACCTAAGGAAAAAGGAAAAATATTGCTACTATAAAGAGGAAGTGTGTTTAAAAATTATCATCTCATTGCTCAAACCTCAACCAGAAGAGAGACATTTCAATCACAGAAGCAGAACAGGTGAGGAAGTGGGCATATTCTGGGGGATGCAGCGGTATCGACACCTGCATGTGAACTGAAAACATGGACTTAGTGCTCAGCAGAGGAACAAAAAGTGATGCTTGGTCATTTGGGTCCTGAAAGGAGGCATTAATATTAGCTAAGATCAACCTTACAGCAGCCACTACTGAGGACCTGAGTAGATGCTCTATAACAGATTTTATTCAGCTTGAGGCTCGGTTCACACTTAGCCTTGCATGTGCTAATAGAAGAAGAAAAGTTATTCTTTATCTCTCTTTCCTGAGAGGTATATGAGAGTAGAATCAATACAACATAGTAGGACTTCCTATGAAAAGGGTTAAAATCAAATACACATTTTGCAGAATGTCAAAAGGAAATTCCAGGTATGGATCATCCAGCTCCCAGAACTCAGTCAAGGGCTCATCAATGTCAGTGTCTCCACTGAGAACACCACCTCAGAGAAACAGAAGCCAACAGATATGTTCTTCCTTATCCAAATATTTAAGTATTGACACAATTACAGTCCCTGGTAGAGTATTCGTTTAATTGGTAAAACTTTTCCCAAGGGATATATGGTCTGGAGCCATCTATCCAGTCTCTTTCTAGTAGCAGCATTTTCCATGTTCCCCTGCACAGTTAAGCAAGAGAGGGCAGCAGTGTTGAACTGCTTTTAATACTTGTCTATATTGGCTACAGAGAAGTCATTGCTCATTAAAATAACTGTCAACTGCCACTATTCTTGCTGAGCTCTTTCTCCAGAATGTTTTAATCTTACTACAGTCCTTGGCACACGCTGCAGAGCTCTTGTCCTGGCTTTTCACTCAAGATATTTCTGATCACACTTATTTATGGTGTCCCTGAAGGAAGACATGTGGAGACTTTGATAATCCTATTAGGTTCTTTCCAACACAGAATATTCTGTGATTGTGTAAAGTCCAGCACCTGGCTCTGCACAGGAAAGGCCTAAGAATCCAACTATTTAATAGCAACATACCAAGAAAGTTGCTTTAAAGCTCTATAAAGTAAACTGAACCTTTGCAATAACCCTGATTTTTGGCACAGAGTGGACACAGAATTAATTTCACCAGACTCCACTGCCAGAGTCCCCACAACACTGAGCTGAGATGGCAACCTCAGGCCACCTGCACTGGCTCTGAGAGCAGCCTGAAGGCTACTGAGCCCTGCACAGGGGACAACCTGGCCCCACCACTGTGGGAAGATCACAATGAGAAAATTTCTCATCTCCCAGGCAATAACTCAGCAAGAGAGACAAAACCCCTCAGGTCTCTGAATCATCATGTAGGCTTTGTCCTAGAGAGCAGCCTGTTAAAGCCTCCCTGAGAAGTGATTCACACTTCCTGTGCTCTCTCCTCCCTGACAGGGAGCTCCCAGGGCCAGATTGCCACCTTACACCAGCAAAATATTAAGCACTATGGCAGTTCAAGTCCTTGAGCCATTCCAGACACCTTTAATGGGAAACACATCCATAAATACTCGAGTTTATCCAGGAAATGCATGTAAAGAGAGGGAGAGTCTGACCCTGCCAGATTATTTCTTGTAGATGCTTCCACTGTTGCTAGAACACTTACAACTCATCTGTTTTGTAATAAGCTAGTGAAACATTCAAGCTTTTCTTAGGTCTTCAATGGGTAAGTCTCTGAATACAAGAGAAAGAATATGATCCCCAATTGCTTTACAGATGAAACGGAGGGTGCCATGCCCAAAATCCCCATCTGTTTGATGGACGTCTGAGGATAACCTCCATCCAAGTGACTCCATCACAAGCCCTGCTCACCAGCTAACTGCCATACCCCTCATCAGTAAGATTTGGATCCTTAAATTCGAGAGCTGGAAGCCAGTGGCGTCCTCAGCTAATTGGTTTGTCTAGGCAAAGGCAGGAGTGGGCAGGAGCCGGCGCTCTGCTGGGTATGACCTATGGCTTACAGAAGTTCCCCTGAGGGTTCTCAGCCCCTGAACCCCACACTGCTGGCAATGCTCTGGAGATCACAAAAGTGAGTCAAGATGCTCCTTCCTGAAAATGAAATTTGGTACAAATAGCTATCCGGGTGTTTGTCAGCAGCTCCTTGCTTCCTCCTGCCCAGGGACAAAGCCATAAATAAGTTTCATGCTCTCAGGAAATGTGACAGTTATTATTCAATAACTCATTCTCAGAAAGGAATAATGGCAGGCAAGGAAGCAAAGGGATGGTAGTGTTTTACTTCACAGAAACTGAAATACCTCAAAGAAACCTGGTATCTGTCATAGCAAACACTGGTGAGTGCTTTGTACATTAGCAACTTCCTCTCATTTTGGTATTACTGCTCTTGATTTTTAAAGTGTTTGTGATGTACAGAATTTAAAATGGCAAACTCATTAAAAATGCATTTCCCTGTCACATTGTATCTTTATAATGTGCCAGGAGTTTTGGAAGCTGGGAAGGCTGGGATCTGGTGGTAGGATAAGAGTGCAGAAGCGTACTGGGGCCATGTCCTGTGTCTCCTGCACCTCCTCCACGGCTGGCAAGCTCCAAAGCAAACACTTTCACTTCAAACACAAAACTTTGAGGTAGGGAGCAGGGAACTCACCCCATTTTTTCTTGTAGAGGAGAGGTCCTGAGAGCAGAGAGCCCTGCATGGTGAGTGCTGCACTCACCAAGGAATGAGGTGTCCAGAAACACCTCTCAACTGGAAGGATGGTGCTAAAAGTTAAGTCTTTGTCTTAGAAAGACAAACCTGGAATGCCAGCAAGGAGAGAAGCTGGAACTGTCACCATGGCACACAAATATGTGGGTTTCCCTTGCCAGATCACACCTCTGCCTAAACATATCTAGTCAACAGGGCTCTTGGATTCAGTAACAGCTGGTCAGTCCAGGACTCAGTGATGTGTGTAGGAGTGTGGACACAGACCCATACAGCAACACACGAGGTGCTGTCCCACACCATCTTTTGGTTCACGTGTACAAACACTGAGCAATATATGGATTCACTCGGCATCTGCAGGGTTTGGTTTGTTTAGATTCGTTCATCACAAAAATTCTGCTCTGTGTTTACATCTCCCTTGGAGGAACACAACCTCACACTGCAATAACTGCTGCTGAGCCTGCCCTCATCAGCCTCCCTGCAGGCTCAGCACAGCCTCGGCTTCTCCAGGTTCCTGCCCCCACCAATATCCCATGGATGACAGTCCACCTGCAATGCAGGGGCCAGACAACACAGTCACCTGCACCCACCTCCCACTGGCCCCAGCCATGTGGGGCTCTGCACTGGTAGATAGCGATTCAATGACAGAACATTAAAGTACACAATATTGGAAATATTCCTTCTGCAGAAACAGGTTGTAGTGTGTTGTTAATCCCTCCAAAGCCAGGGCTTGTCTTGGGAGCCCTTTAATGAAGGCACCTCCATTCTGCCCTCCCAGCTGTGGGCAGAAGTACCAGACAGGCAGTGTGTGTCTGCTGAGGGAAACAGTGCAGAATCTGAACTCCCATTGCTCCCATTTCACTTCTGAATTAACTTCAGAGTTCATAGCTTCCACAGTGTCTCTGTAATAAGTCAAGCCGGAAAGAAACAGGCCATGCTAAAGCTCTTCATAGTCATAGAGCTATCAATTAAATGGATTACAGATTTCTTAGGTACAGAAAATGACCATTACTTCAGATCAGGGAATAGCAGTGGGTCTAAATCTACACAATATTATTAGTTCTGAAGAGATCACTATGCGGAGAAGGTCTAATTAAGCACTGAATGAGGAAACACACAGCTCTGGAACTGAACAGACTCTTTTAGACTGTACAACCTGCAAGAGAAAGTAGGAAACAACAGGTGTGGGGAGTTATGAGGAGCCATGTGCCTGCATGCTAATTAGCAAATTGGAATATGTCTGTCTCGTATTGGCCTCATAAGCCACCAGCGTGCCTGTAACAAATGTGGATAGAGCCTTCCCAAATCTTCGTTCGCGAAGCCCAGCCATGATGATGACGACGAATTGCAGTGAATCAAATTATACCAAACAATACTTTCTTTCTTTAATCAAAGACTGTCCTTTTTCAAAATCAGAGACTTTCCAATAATTAGTTAGTATATGTTTCTCTTTCTATCCAGTCTTCCCCTCCTCATTCCTCTTGTGGTCTTCATTTAAGTCTTTCCTTTTTGGATTTTTTCTATTCTTTGTAACTGCTCTTGAAAACAGCAGAGCCTAAGGCTTGATTTACAACTCTCTCCATCTAAGCACAAAGACTCACATAGGAATGTGTACTTGTGGTGGTTTGGGCTAGGCCTTCCTTGGTGACCAGTTTGTAACCAAGGAAGGGTCCAGATTTACCCAGTATTCCCTACAATTTTCACGTAAGTCAGATTATAAGAAGAAAGGAGGAGAGGCCTTCACTCTTTTTCCTTCCAGTGGCTTGGAGGTGCAGGTTCCCTGCTGTTAAGTCTGGTGTGTTTTGTCCGGAAAAAAACCCATCTCACATTAGATTGAGATGTGACAGGGGGCTAGGACTAGGGAATTAGATTTTGGGCCTATCTCAAACCATGACAGTACTGACACATAAAAAAAATTAAAAAAGGGAAAGAAAAAAACAGAAAGTGGAAAAATAAGAACTATGAACTTTCCAAAAGGAAAGCAGGAAAAAAGCATAGTGCTTTACAGGTTTTAGCCCAGTTTATGAGGATGTAATGCATAGAAAGATGGGAGACCTGTGCTCTGGGTGAGACAGATGAATATTGTGTTCAGGCACCACTAACGATCTGTTTTGTGATGTATCCAACACTTGCACTCGCACAAGGGACCACTGCAGAGGAGTACCCTGCAACTCAGCCCCAGCTCTGGTGATGTTTTAAGTTTTCTAATTTGTTCTTCTTAACCTTATCTAAATTTCTCTTTTACAATATAACAACAACAATTTCTGCAGAGCTAGGCATGCCTATTTCATGGAAATAAGTGAATGAAAGCACAAATATTGTGCATCCCACTGCTACCCATTGCTGTGCAAGAAGCCTTCCAGGGCAGCAGAGGAGCCCTGGAGCACTTACTGCTTTGGTGACCCTGTTAGATCTCCCCAGGTAAAGGAAACCCCACATTCTTCCAGAGTCCCATCTCGTGCCTTGCCCTGGGTGATCTCCTGATCATGGAAAAACTAAAGAGAGGACATGGCATTACATCTGATTTTCTAAAGGCATAAGGTGTACAGAAACTAATCTCCAAGTCCCAAAGCTGGTCAGAGAGACTCAAACTCCTAAATCCTTACAACCCTTCTGCAAAGAGACTTGACTGTAGGTTTGTGAAGGGATTTAACTGCCTAAAGCTGCAGCCAGGTGACCCCATATCCCTCTGCCAGAGATATGTGCAGAGACCTGGGAGCAGGGCTCTCCCCTTCTGGGTATAATTTTGCAAGCATATTTTCAGGCTTGAATAAATCTCCCCATTTCATAGTGAAAAGCAAGAGGCAGGATCCTTTAGACTTAGAAACCTCACCAGCAAAAGCAGAGTTCTCCTCTGCTTTTCAGATGGGGAAGTGACTAAAAGAATAGTAGCACCTGAGTCATGCATTTTGAAGTATCAGGAGCCTTTTCAAGCAATACAGGGTACCCTGAGCTGTGCCTTCTCCATCTCTGCTGCCAGCTGAGCTGACTCCACAAAAGACTGAGTCCTGTAGAGCTGGAAGTGGTAAAGGATAACCCCCACTTCAGAACTCCCTGCACGTGGGACCCAGCTCCTCTGAGACAGCATCCCCTGAGGGCGACTCTCGCTCCCATGAGACGCCAAAAGTCGTCCCCATGGAACCAGAGCAGGAGCTCAGCTCCCATGTGCCACATCTGCTTCCATTCATAGCAACGTGTGCGGCATCTGGGTCTGTGTTTCTATTCCCAGGAATAATACTGAAGCACATCTAATGGAAACAGGGAGAATTATTGATGATAACAGTAAAAGTATTTTAACAACACAAGTCAGACAACATACACAGTCTACTAGGTACATTCAGCCTGCGACACAGATTAAAACATTTTTGTTAGAAATAGCATCTAGAGCATTATGCAGTCAGAAACAACCTGAATTTTGCCAGGGGGGGTTCAGGTTAGATATTAGAAAAAGGTTCTTCCCCCAGAGGGTAGTTGGGTGCTGGAACAGGCTCCCCAGGGCAGTGGGCAAAGTACCAAGGCTGACAGAGCTCAAGGAGCATTTGGATGATCCTCTCAGGCACATGGTGTGACTCTTGGGGATGGGCCTGTGCAAGGAAGGCTAGGAGTTGGACTGATGATGATCCTTGTGGGTCCCTCCCAACTCAGTATATTCTGTGATTCTGTGATCTGCCATGGTAAGAAAAATGCTTTCTGCTTCATGTTTGCCTTCTTAAACTCTACTGATTCAGTGGAAACAGAGTTTTCCAGGCAGTCGTAAAGTTACACTTTGTGCTTTGCATGCTACCAGGATCCCAGGGCAGGGGGAGGGAAGTGCTGCTCCTCCCAGAACTCTGTCTACCCACAGACCCTACCATGCTCTTCATTCAGAGAGCTGGTGAGTACACTCTGCACCACAGTCACAGCCCAGAGAGAAATTCCAATAATGAAAAAGTCACAACATCAGAAAAGAACTGCCTCCTTGGTCTCAAGGGAGATAAACTGGATAAGAGCAGAGGTGTAAAGCAAAGCAATTGGTTTGACAGGGAGTTCTGGCTAATACCAATCCAATATTAAATTCCTCAGGCCATTTTGGCAAAAGCATTATGAGCAAAAGTGTAATGGTCAAAATGACCATAAAATATGTAACTTTTATTTTTCATAATAAAAATGAGCTTCTGGGAAATTATTTTTTTATCCCAGATTTTCTGGGAACTGTGTCCTTTCTTAAGAAAATTGCTTGGAAAGGCTAAAATTTTCAGCTCCCTCTCCAGAAGGGCTGTTACTCAGTAACACCTTGGTGAGACTGTGCACAATTGCAAAGGGACCACCACACAGTAAATAAAATGTAAATAATTTTTTTAATTTATCTGTTATATTTTAAATTCACTTCCAACAACCCCCTTCTGGACACAGACCACTGTGTTTCCCTTAGAAACAGTTTGCCAACTTTTCCATCTTCTGGAAGCTAATCAAGCCAAATGACAGCAATTCCAATGCCAAGTGGAGGAAAAGTAATGATGAGCATGAAGTAGACAATCAGAGACCAGGCAACCTTCCATGCCAAATATTGATTTGCTTACCAAGCTGCACAGCTGTTTGGAAATACAGCAGTTCATCTGTGATGAAGTTCTGTTTCAGGCCCAGGAACAAGCTGAGGAGCTTGGCACTGAGTCCTTCTCAGTGAGAGGAGACTGCAGAGGTCCTGTCTCAGCAAGGCTCGGGCATCACTTGGCAGCAGCACTTTTCGATACTCCTGCTGCTTTAGATGTGGAAATGCTTGTTCAGAGCTCTTAACTAAAATTGTTTAGGTAAGTGTGGGTTGTAAAAAGAGCAATTATCTTAACTGTATTTGTAAGAGAAAGGAATTTATTGCAATGAGAAGCCCTGGTGTAGAAATCATATGAAGAGCAGGCAGTTTAAGCAGAACATACCTAAATACACTTAAAAGGACATAAGCAATAACAACAGTTGCATCTGAGAGGTTTTGGGGATTTCAGCAAGTTTAAGATACCCGGGAGAAATGCCACAACTTGGGATTGGAACCATCCTTTTGCAGTTAGCTGATTGTGTAACAGCAGCCAGACACCAAGGCTGCTAACACCACCTGCCACATTTCATTGGCCCCACAGCCTGAACTGCGTGTCCCACTGCCCCTGCTCAGCAAAGCAGACACGTGTTTTGGACCTGCAACACCCGTGAGATTGAAATATGTTTTAAAAGCATTGCTAAAATGGGGCTACATAGATACACCCATGTGGCAACCACAGCTTTGAAATTCCTTTATTTATGTATTTAGCAGGCAGTAAATGAAACAAAATGGTTGCTGCTCCCTTCTGAAAAGGAGTTCACAAGATAGGGCTGAAGAGAAAGGAAATAATCTCATACTGCAGCAACACATGACTCTTTCTACCCTCTCCATGCAATCCCGGAGGCACACGTAAGCCTTCCTTAGGCCTAGAAAGAGATTTTGTTTCAGCTGCTCAGACTGTGCTAAGCTGGAACAGCTCCAAATTCAGGCATGAGGCCACTATAACCCAAGGCTCACAGCTTGTGCTGTGGTGCACAACCACAACCTCCTGCTACACACAGTTGACGGCTGGACCAGTGATGCCCTGACATCGCAGCCAAAATAACCTTCCCTCCCACCCTGGTTCTCCTCCAGAATAAGCCAATTGAGCTGGACTCTGAAAATACCAGTTTCTGGAGGAGCTCCCAGGGATGAGCTTAACCAGGATAACCTAACATTTATGCACTTTGCTAGTGTCTGTGTGTCATCCAGGCTCTTTCTACCCAAAGGAGATGAAAAGCAGTGATTCACCTCCTACGAAAATAGGTGCCCAAGGGAGGTGGGATGGAAACTTGTATGGAGCTACTTCTCTTCCAGGGAGCACTAAAAGCACCTGCCTCACTAGCCCAGGCACAGCTCAGAACTTCCACATTTCTAATTTATGTAAAACTATTTATGTAGAATTAATACAGTTAACCCTAGCCTTTGCAAATTGTTTTGAAGAGTATGGGGAACCAGGAATAAAATGAACTAACATAGAACAAGGCTATTAAAAATCCACCTATGTTCTGGAACAGAACTGTAAAAAGTTTAGCAGACCTTCTTCTGCACCTGCAAGGATGGGTAGAGCCAGAAGGCACAGAGGCAAAAGTCTTGGTTTTGATAACATTTACTTTGGAAGCACCTGGTATTTTGACTGCTTTTGAGCTAAATTCAGTAGAAGAGATTGTACCTCCAGCTTCAGTAGAGAAATATGAAAAAGAAGATATCTTTATGAGGAGGAATGGGCTCAGAACCAAGGTTAATTCAGTCATGGTCCAGAGATGCAAATTCTGTGTATTGCTCTGAAGTCCACTAATACTGCAGGGTGTTCGCAGCAAGATTCTTTCTTTCTCCTTGTTTTACTCCCATGAATTGGAATACAGATGGATTAACTCCTGGATTGGTATTACTAGGTCTACTCCTCAATTACACCTTTAAGATACTGCTCACTGGCTTGCTGGCTGACCTGGAGCCTTAGCCAGGGTCTAGGTGACAACAGGACAAATCCTGGGGTAAGTCTGGTTCAGCAGAACCAGATTCATACCCATCTTCCTCAGTGCAGCTGCAGGCTCTGCCTACAGGCCTGTTCTGCATTTTATAAATCCAACCATTGCACAGAATTTCTCAATTTCATCCCAATACGAAATTAATTTGAATGTTAAAATCTCTTTGCTCTCTTTTCAAACAGTCATTCCTGTATTTCTAAATACTTCACCCTGACCCCTTCCCGCACAGCAGTAGATATTACCAAATTAAAACCACACACAGTTGTTGCTAAATATTTTTGCGAATGGTAAAAGAAGATGACTTAAAAGTATTCAGTGCTCAGAGTTCCTCTGAATTGCCTTTAGGACAGAGATTTCCATTTCCATTTAGCATAGATGGCACCAGAGTAAATACTGTATTTCAACAGTGCTTACGCAACATATAATATGGGAAAAGAAAGGTACATGATGTACTCGCATTGTCAGTGAAAACACGCTTCAACAAATGTGGCAAGTGTTAAAAACTACTGCATGGGTGGAATAAACAGTAAATAAATAAAACACAGAGAAAAATTCAAGCTCTTACTTTCCAGACCTGAGCTCAAACATTCAGATTGCTCCCTGCTGTCCTTTCCTTCTCCCTTGTCAACAGCTTCTCTTTTTGGGCAATTTTTTTCAGTAGATCTTGGTTTAACATTGAGATAGTACTGTCCTACACAAGGAGGGATTTGCAAATGAAAGGAGAGATCCCCTTCGCCTTCTTAGAATCCAAACATGACTTAGAATCCAATATGAAATGGTAAATTCTGTTTGGACATGGGAACAAAACCAAAACAAACCCCTCCAAAACCCAAAACAATAAGGTAGTGGATTTCTTTCCTTGATAAACAGAGAAAAGTTAATAATTGGCATAGCTTGAAAAGAAACCGTTTCATCCTTTGCTATCACATTCTTGGCACGTCAACTCAGTAGAAGAGGTAACAAAAAAGACAGAAGAGCAGCATGAGTGAGGCAAGGCATGTACTTTGAAATCTCAGTGGTTGTGGTCTCAAAGAGATCGAGTTTTTTTCCTAATTTCCTTGACTTGTTAGGAATCTATCTGTGAGTGGGAGTGTAGTGCAGTGTGCTTATGCTGTAAAAATGATGGGAGCATCTCCGTCCCTGGTCACCAACACTTCTAACTTGCCAGCCAATGGTGTGGCACATATTTCCTTACAGAAAGAGTTTTAAACAAGCAGAGATGACATTTGTCCCTGCAAGACGCAAATAAATTTGGGTTTTTTTAGAGGTATTTTAGTATCAGGGTGAGATTGATTCTTAGTTATGTGCTAGCAGGCATTCAGGGCTGGATAGACTGAAACATTAATTAATTAATTTTCAGTGAACTCTTCTTTTCATTGTGCCCCAGTAAAAAGCAATCCCTGCCCAACGGTAGGGGACTATAAACTGTTACTGACTGTAAACATCAATGTACAAGATCCAGCAGCCCTGTTATTCCAAAACAGGAACGGGTCTGTTCTCTCCCTAAAGGTACAGCTGGACAATCTGATATTATGAAAGTAGTTCACTCAAAGTGAACTTCAAAGTAGGTTTGGAAAGTTCTGGATAAATTTCCTTAGTTTGCCTGCTTTAGTTTGCATTTTATATCAGACTTCTCAACACAACCCAACTGCTTTCCTATAGAAAGGGAATCCAAGATCCTCCTGAGATAAAACAACTGCGTCCTAGTTAAAACAGCTGGGACCAGTGCATCACTGGATGGGTGTAACCCAAAACTGTGTATTCTATAGCCTTCCATGCCATTTCCCAGAAACTGTTATCAATAGAGCATTTACACCCTCTGCCCAGAGCAGCCTGACTCCTCAGGCTATAAATTAGGCGTTAAGAGGCCTACAAGATAGGAAGATGCTCCTGTCCTCACACCCTTTTATGGAATTCCCCGCTCTGAGGGAAGGACTGAGCATTCCTGCCTGAACTGGAGAATATATAAACTTGGAGTTTTGGAACCTTTTTACCACTCGTGGGATCCAGAGGAAGACTGTAGACCAGACTGAGACCACCACCCTCAACTGGACTGCAATCACCACTTTCGACCAGACTGCAACAGCTCTCCCACCAGCAGGTTTTTTTTCCCCTCTCCCTTTACTGTGGACTGAGGGGGGGGGAGGGGGGGGGGGCAAGGAACACCACTTTCTTCATGCCCCAGGGTGCTGGGTTATACATTTGGGTTTTGTGGGTTAAGACTATCTGTTTGTCTGTATAATTGTACTTATTGTATTATTTTATTAAATTGTTATTCTGATTTATAATCTCTCTTTTGAGTTGAGTTCATTTCCCCTGCTGGTTAACTTTTAAACCAGCACAAACAGTTAGAAGAATTCATACCTATGTTCAATTTTTCCTTCCTAAATTCGTTTCCAAACCTCAATCAATAAAATTAAGTCATATTATTACTTTATTTATTACCTCAAAAAGTTTTGTTCCAGTTCATCCTATTCTTTTTAGATGTTACAAAGCAATTTAACTCATTTATAAAGGATTTCAAACTACTGCATCTCACACTATAATCTCAGACTTGAAGAAGATAGATGACATCACTTGTTCCCTGCCAAATGTGCATACATTATTGATTATTCCAAAGCCTCATGAATAGGGTAGTTTGTAATCATCAAAAATTAATGAGAATGCTGCTGGCTGGAAAACAAGCAGGGCAAATTTTGCTCTTGGCTCTATTGCCATTCCCCTGCAGCAGAGCTGAAACTGTTTTGCTGCGAAAGAGAAATAAGGAGCACTGCCTCTCTGCGTGGCAGACAACCGCCCCAAGCCACCCCGGAGCTAGGTACTGCCTGATAAAGGAGATGCCCAGACCTGCCGAGGATCCACTGCAGTGCAGCCTCCTGTGCTCAAGCTCTAGGGAGTAGAGAAGCTCTGCAAGCTGCTCCCAGTGACTATCCTCTGCCATTTCCATTCTGCCCCATGTTTGCCTCAGGAATAACCTTCCAAAGGTAAAACAGACCCACCAACATACAGGATGTTTACGGTCTGTGGTCACTAAGGAGGTTCATCCTATGGTCACAGTATAAACTGCTGTGGTCCTTTACTATTTCCAAGCAGATTTTTGCTCAGAACCAATTTAACTGTTTGGAAAATCAATTGGAAAATCATTTTCATAATTATTCCGGGTAGTATCTCATAAGAGCGTCATAGTTCTCCAGCACAGTCAGTCAAATTTTCCCAGTGCCTGTCCCCATCTGCCTACACACACAGTGGCTGCTCTACCGGTCATTACTGACTCTGTAAGTTATGGAGGTCCTGGGAACAATTAATTTTAAATTCTCTATTTGTAGAACAAAACTGTGGCAAGGACCTAGAATCACAATCACATTATCTAGCTATTTGTGAGGCCATTCCAATAATGAGACACAAATTCCCCTGGAATGTGTACCAGCTCAAGAAAAGACTTTTAACTGACATTTAAATATCAAGCTACTATGTTAAATGTTATGGGCGTTCCATTTCTCGGCCCAGTCCATGCAAGAACATATCAAATGCTCCTTGTCAATCAACAATATTAAAAGTTGATGGTCTTTGGCACCTAGAAAGACAACTACAGGTAACATGTTTAACTGGCCTGATGGATATCTACCTGATTCCACAATATGGATGCAAACCCAAACACATCTTCAGTGGGCCACAGGGAGTCTATCAAAATAATAATTTCAAGGATAGTACATTCATTCTTTCTGAAAAAGTCCTGTTCCCAGAGTCATACTGATTCTTTTTGCTTTACATACTGTGAGCCTGCCCTTATCTTCCTTGTGTCCTATGTCCTTATCCTGCTGGTATCCTACCCTACCAAGTGAAAACTTGCTCTTCATCTTAAAATAGAGTAGTAACTCATCATTCACAGCCGTGGGTTTGCCCAAAAGACTGTCAGTGGTGCTACCCCATTTACAATCTGCATTTATCTGAAATAATCCATTAGCCGTGTATGTGTCATTCAAAAAGGTGTCATGCAATAATCTATCTGAATTAAAGCAATACACTGCAGTCCAATAAATGCTTTAAAAGGAATAGAAAATTAATTGGTCACACTTGACAAAACCAAGACTACATCTTTCAAAGCTGCAAAAAGAGGTTAAATACAATTAAGAGTAGATAATAGATATAAAGTACCAAAGCCACCAAAGAAGTAATGAAGAATTCAGATCAATATTTGATATCCCTAAACTCATCTCCAGAGAGCCTGCCTTGACTGTTAGAGAGTTGATCGCAATAAAAGTATTTATTAGCATTTATTAATATTGCACAGTCATTTCTGTCAGCATGTGTAGTCTGTCAAATTGTAATTTTCATTAGTCGGAGTCGCATTACCATAACTACTGGCCAAAAATACAGATTTCTTGAGCTCACCTAGTATTCCAGCTCTCTCCCCTGGGCACAGCAGGCTTTTGCAATACAGCCACTGGTGTGGGAGACAGGGAGTTAGCTCTGGAAAGGGTTGGTATGTGCAGCATTGATTTCTGCAGCCTCCCCCCTGTGGAGAGAGGCAGTGAGAGAGGAACAACCATCGCAAAGTTTGGACTCCTCTAATTACCCTCTGATACCATCTGCCAAGGGGATTATAAGAAATAATCCTGCTTCTTCACCCATCCCTCTTTGGCCTCACAGGTGGAGTGACTGAGTATATGAAACAGGCCAAGACCCAAAGCCAGCCCACCCATCCCCTGCTTCTGTATGGCAGTGGCTATGACAACAAACACCTTTCTTGCTTCCCCCCACTCTGAGACTTGCAGTCTCAAGCAGGTCTGCAGTCTTTCATTAAAACCCTATTAACAGACACCAAAGATCAGACCTTACTGAGAAAGCAAGCTGAGTTTTTCCTGCCCATCACTAGGAGTATAAAAATAACAAAAATATAGGATATAATGAGGACATCTAATCTTCCTAATCTTCACTGCTATGTAAATGTAACTCCTTTCAAATCAACAACAGCCAAATATGCATGTATTATTGGGTGAGGTCTCTGTGAAGATTACATACTGATTAAAGAATAGGTTTGTTGGTTTTTTTTTTTAGACTGGTGTGGAAAAGGGCTGAACTGATATTAAGAATTATAAAAAGATGTAACAAATAACTTAGTACCAATCGGGTGACAGTTCTCCCAGCAATGCTTTTCTCAGAAATGGCAGAGGTGCTGAATTTAAACACTGCTTCTAGTTTTGTCACTGATAAATAACCGTATCATGATGAACACTGAAGCATGCTTCTCTGGGGATGTGAACTCCATGCATTCTCTGCTCCTTTCAAGAACTAAATTACTAATTTCTATCTATTGTACAGGATTGAAAAGTTATGGAATAGTATTTATGGCAGAGATCATTTGGGTCCCCGGATTCATTAAAATGTCTTTACATTGTAACAAACTGAGGAGTAGCTCAAGTCAAGGAATTTAGCAAATTTACCATGGAGTTCCTGTCAATAGCAGGACTCGGTAGTTGTCACATTGATAGAGTTAATGAAATTCGTGGATGGGGCAGAGAGAATCACACAGCTGCCATCAGCCATCATCTCAGTTTTGACAAGCGGGACAGGATTATTATTTTGTACCTGTGCCTAAGCAGATAATTAAGCTGTAACTTTAATGATTACAGCTGATATTGTAGGGCAGAAATGCCCAGAAGATTTATGTAATCCATGCATATACATCACTAGCTTTCTATGTTCTGGCTTTCCTATGAAAATATCCTATATTGAAAGTTATGTGTGGTCATTTAGGTCTCTGCTATGAACTCAACCTACGAGGTCCACACATTTAACACTGTTGTAGAACTTGAGATCTGGCTGGTGTCCTGGCTTTTTTTAACCTGAGCAGCAGAATAAATCAGTCCTGCTTCCTTTCACCCCTGGTTGTCTGGCCCAAGGATGCTAACGGGTCACTTCTCCATCCTCCTGTCCAAGGGCAGGGCGATGCACTGAGCCGTCAAGCTCTGGGCCAGCTCTGGACAAGGGTCACTCCCATGAGGAGCTGGCAGAGGACAGGCATTCCCCCAGACAGAAACAGGAAGGAATAGAGGATGTACAGGTGCATCCTGCATGGACTGCAGAACATTATCCTGAAGGTGCATTTGCTGCTTTCTGTATTCAAGGTTTAGAGGAAAAATGGGCTCTGCAGGATGATATTGCACTCAGCCCTAAGAGCTACCGCAGCTGGCGTAAGAGGAAAAGGACCTTTGTGTCAACCAAGCTAGTGGGGATTCATTTTTTTACAGATTAGGGCCAATGTGGTATGCAAGTCCTTGATACTGCGACTGCCACTTTCTTGCTCTTAGTTGGCTTTCTGTTAAAATTCCCACATTACATTTCAAATCTCCCCTCAGTGTAGGACAGAAATAACTAACACAGTGGGAACTAAAGATTTCCCTGCCTGCTCAATGCCTTTCTATGGTTTGCACAATAATTCATGCTCCCTTCTCTAAAATCTTCGTAGAGAAAAGTATTTAAAAGGAGACTACAGAGACTCCTTGTCCTGATGCTACCTATAAGCCCCATGATCTGTGCGTGAGCCCCCTGAACTGAGTGTGAAGCTGTTTGGGGCAGGAGCATACTGCACCCCTTCTCCAACCACCTTCCACAGCAGATAAACCAGTTAGCAAGTGCACATTTGCCAGAACTGATAAATAAATTCAATAAAACTCAGAGATGTTTCTGTTAATAGTTTCTTTTTCTTTTGGTCAGCTTAATTGTTATCACACTAATTTTCTTAATGCTTATTAGCACTCTTACTTTTTCTGACAGGAATAGGTTTGCTCTTAAATCCAGCTTCCACAACCTGCCTTCTAGAATGGATATGCTGATGTCTTATGTATAGATGCTCTATTTTATTCCACAACAGTAAAATGGCACTACAGAAATGCTTTGCTGTTGGCTATTGTATTTATGATGATTCTCGTTACAGACAACTCTGGTGCTGAACTGGCTATTGGAAATTTCTCCTCCTTTAGAACGGATGCCTTTGAATGGCATTAATAAGTCCTGCTAAAAACACAAAAAAGAAGCCCAGCCCTTTTAAGAAGGGGCAACTGACATTTTATCTATTCAGGTGCACAACAGGACTAACATAGCTTGAGAGTAAAAAAGGATATAAAAATTTATAAAATTAAAAGAAACATAGTTTGCTTAACGTTAGCGTATATATTTTAAAAAATATATATATATAAACCAGTCCCAGTATTGACTGCATATGCCTTTCTTAGTTTCTAAAAATAATATATATCTTTGATTATCAAAATGCAGTGGCGGGCATTAATATTTCAGGCATGTAACTTACTTATATATAACTGGATTTGGTAATAACTTTCTGTATCCAGGCATTAAGGCTGTGATACAGAGATGTAACATCAAGCTAGTAATAACATTTTTTTACTCTCATGAAGCCACAATTTCACTTAGCTAAATCTGATAATTAATTATACCAATGCAGAGTATCTATTATGATTTCAGTATCTTAACAGAACACTTTAATTAATGGTTAAAGAGCAACTCTAGCACTCAAACTTCAATGCAGGTAGCACTTAGTTTCTGCTGAAGCCAACAATGCCTGAGGCCTGTCACCAGAAATCTGAGCCATTAAAAGTAGCTTAAACTTTATAGTCTCCTCAAACATCATTTATGAATTTTTTTCCTTCTAACCTTACAAAATATGGTGATTGAAACAAATTGTAAATATCCTGTCTGATGCATACAGTAAAGACAATTGATGCAAGCACTGAGAAGTAATCATATTACACTTGCAATCAGAGCAGAAAACATTTAAGGTGTCTTGGCAAAGTCCAGCACCAGTTTTGTAGCTACAGTATCTTGTCCCTTGTGGACTTCTGCTTATTTCTGTCTCTAGAAATGGGAAGAAAAAATACTGATTGCACGATGTGCTATCTCTGTTAATTCAGTTAGGCATCCACTGTTCCATATTCTGCACAATCGGTAATTTTTTAGTAACATGAGCCCAAAGCAGAGCATGCAGAAGGGAAAAGAAAAGCTCCTCACTATGTGGGCACCAGTTCACTGGCTGAGACATCTTTAAATGCAGTAGGAAAGATCAGGCTGCCAATGGTAGACATGACTCTGCACTCTGCCTCAGCTCCATTAGATGTATGGATGATACTATTGAAAAAGAGGAAGAATTGATTTTTACACTATTTTCATATTAGGACAGCACAGTTTTCTTCCATCACCAGTCCCAGCAGTGCCCAGTGTTCAGCAATTGCATTTCACTGCAGCACAACAGGTGGGATGGGAAAAATTGTCTACCAAGGTTCAGCCCCTATTCTTTGGCTGTATATTCCCACCTTGGAAAAATCTATATTTCCAATCTTTAGATATCGTAAAGCACCAGAAAAAAAGGGAAATAGGCCTGATTTCCTCTAGAAACAAGCCTTCCCAGAGATAACCCTCTCCACATACCTCCCCATCACTCCCGTACCATAACAACTTCTGCATGTTCCAGACTCAATCCAACCAACTTAATTTGCTGGTGGGGAAAACAAGAGAGAGCCTCGAGGACAGTTAAACTCCTACAGGTCCCATGAAAATAGTACTACATGAGTAGTAGCCAGAGGAGAACCTTTCTATAAGTGCCTCTATGGAAGGAAGAGTTCCATAATCAGAAACCATTTGAAATTCTGTGTGAGAAACACATGGTACAATGTTGTGGCCAAAAGCAAAGCTCTGTTAATACCAGCCCCTTCAGACACAGCCCAAGCACCTCTTTGCCCTGCCACAGGCTGGCGTGGCCATCATGCAAACTGCAATCCCACTTCTTCTCAGTGCCAGCTCCCACCTGGCTCCTTCTCATTGCTCACCCTGGCCTGTGTGCAGGTGGTTCCTGCCTTTCTTCAGGGCAATGCAGACACACAGCCAAGCTAAGTTTTAACATAGAATACCATTGTCCAGAGGAGGTGAGAAAAATTACTGCTGCTGTTTTAGCTCCAGAATAAGAATTATAGGGAGAACTGGAGGTAAATAACACTCATCTGTAGTTAAGTTTGTGCTTCAGTCAATTCCATTGAAATTTTAAAGCACCCTGAGCTGCACTGCAGAGTTAATGGATTCAACAGATAACAATACCAGCATGAAAAGTTAAACTCAAAGCACACAGCTCTGCTTCCTCCTGATCAATGGTAACTGTGTTCCTCAGGTGCCAGAGCCTTTTGCACACCTCCCACTGCTCTGAGTGCCAGAATGCTGCCTGTGCCGAGGCTGCAGGTCCAGCTTCCAGCTCAGGAGAGGAAGGCCAACAGAATGTTTGGGAAGCAAAGACAACTACAAGTGGTAAAAGCCACTGTGCTGCCCACTGGAGAGCAAGCTTTCTCAGAAGCTGGAGGCATCCTTGTTTCTCTGAGTGCGACACAAACATGGAACTTGGCTGTCACATCCTCAGAGTGTCTCAGACTCCCTCATGGAGTGGACACTGATAAACTGACTAGCACACCCCTACGCTATCACATCTGCGTATAACTCCATTTGAAGCTCACAAGAAAGTTACTATTTTCTGACATCAGTATCTTTAAAGCTTTCAGAAATAAAAATTGAAATCCATCTTGAGTTGACCATGCTTGCAGGTTAAAGAGTTCC
Organism: Manacus candei; assembly: GCF_025592945.1. Lineage (NCBI taxonomy): Eukaryota > Metazoa > Chordata > Aves > Passeriformes > Pipridae > Manacus > Manacus candei. The sequence continues at coordinate 444,897 of NW_026138189.1, forward strand.
TTCATATACTGCTTAAATGGTAGAAGTTGTCCCAGTTCCATGGGACTGCACTTTTCTTAACAAAGTTCTAACATTTGCCAGTAGTTCAGTATTTCTCCCATTGACACCAAAATTGAAAACCACAGAAGAAACAAAACTCTCTGGAAATTTTGCTGGAAGACCAAGTGGACACAGGTTATAAAAATTCAAAGTTTCCTTTCCAGTCACTCTCAGGGTGCCTGGTAGGCCACTGCATCATCAGGCAGCACTGGCTCTGCTTGTAAAGATTTGGGTTTCTTTTCACCTGAGGTTGAAAACCATGCAAGGTTCCTGCAGGCAGACCTGGTAACCGAGGCCTTAATTTACCCCCTAGGAACTGCAGACATTAACAGAGGCTTGCTCACCATCACAGCATATGGAAGATGGTGTATTATGTTGTCATATAAAAGTCCTTTCCACCTGGAGTCCATTAGAATTCCCAGCCCATTTAACAATGTACTCAAAGCACCTCTTCCCATACAGCACCTGATCTCTCTGCATGCAGACTAAGGGAACTGCTTATATTAAACGCAATCACTGGGAATGATGTTCATGTCTACTGCCTGAGACCCATGCAAGTCAAATACTCTGCAGGTGAATTTAGAGGACCAGGAATGAGAACTAGAGCTTCATTGCATCTCCCACCCTGCTCCTGGGCCAGGCAAGCATAGCCCTGCTGGGCTTACCTTCCCACTCCAGGACAGACATGCTTTGTATGACATGGGTTCTCCCTACTAATCCCACAGCACAGATTCCTGGCAAAGTCAGCTTTCATTTTGGTGAGGAAACTGAAGTGGGCAGGCAAGAGGGGAGGTTTGAATCACCAACATAATATCATAAATACATCGATATTAACAAACTGTGCAACAAAATCAGGAAAAGAAGTGTCATTCTGAATATTTAGAAAAATTCAGCCCTATATTTTTAACTTCAGGCGCAAGGGGTCTCAGATTAATGCAAAGAAGATGTGATATATCTGGCTATTGTCAGAATGAAAGCTCAAATTGTCTCCTGGAATAGAGACCACAGATAATCAAGCAAATTTTGTTTCATACAATGATAAATTCTTGAATCCATTACCATGTCAATGGGTTCAAGACCTGAAACCAAACCCCAGTCCTCAGATTTAAACAACTCTCACTGGAAAAATAATCAGTTCCCCTCATTATCCTGTTAATTGTGGAGAAGAATCCAGAGAAAAGAGATGGCTGTAGAAGAAGGGTGCTGTATCAGGCTGTTGTACTCCACAACATAAAAAGAGAGAACTATTCCTGACACAGTGCATGTCTCTGCTCTTTCAGCATTTGTGTAATTATACCCAAGTCTTTTGAACATTCAATGTATCTCAGAGAAAATGAGACATCCACATATTGTGACAATGAAAAGAACTGAAGGAAATGTACTAAATTATTGGTTCACAGGCAGCTGCTTCAAAAATGCTTTCTCCCATCTGTTTTCTCTTTCTCGCCATATCAGCTCATTTGGCCTAATGCCTATAAAATGCTGAGCCCAGTTTTTCAGGGCTTCTCTAAACTCCCCAGTCAGTGCTCATGAGTGACTTCAGCCACCTTGTCCTGGATTTGGTAGCTCCCATGGCTGCAGGGCCAGGAAACACAAGCTCTTGTGCAAACACATCCCACTGCAGAGGGGCATGATGATCACAGGCACAGCTAACACTGCAGTCAATACCAAATATTAACAATGAAAAAATATATGTATTTTGTTATTTCAGCCCCTAAGACTACGGGGTTGACTTCTCCCACCTTAAGCTCCCTGCTTAAGGTGGAGTCACTGAGTGATTAGATAGAACCACATTAAGTAAATGCCACATTCATGAAAGCCTTGCACAAGTCTGTTCCCAGAAGAGTCATCAGACTCAATCCTTGGTTTTGCAGACCAGTAACATACCAAAAATTCCCAGCTGGAACAGGTCCTTCTGCTCTCCTGTGAGATCTCAGGCATTAGAGGATTGCTGCTGGACTTAGAGGATTGATGATCTGATCCAGCAAGACATGCTTTTGGAGCAACATGAGTAGCAGCAAATGGATGTGGCATGTGCCACGTCCCGGCCCATCCAAAAGATCTGCCACGGAAGCCCTTGTACAGGAGCAGCTTGCTGGCAAGAGATCTGGGCTGGGACTGTCTCTGAAACAAGCCTGCTCCATGTCCTCCCCACTCTCAAATTGTTGTCTGTCCTCTCACACCATTTATCAGCTGCCACACATGATATTAAGATCAACAAACAGATACAAGTTTGCTTAGACATAGGGATGTCAAAGAGATCAATGGATAGTGGCTAGGGTGGATAAAGTCTCTTGAAAATCCCACCCGGACAGGTAGCACGTTGCCTAAGGACAGGAGGACACTTTTCCAGCCATACAGGGTTACATCCCATCCTGCTGAGCTGGTTTAATCTAACATAAGAGCAGACAACGGAAATCAAATCCCCCGGCTCCCCAAGACGCACAGAAGAACAGGTGCTTGCAGGAGTGGGAGCAGGGTGAGCCACCAGCCAAATCCCTGCCATGGAGCTCAGCCCAGTAATCTGGGTAATATCCACACTAATTCTTTTCTAATTTACCAAGATAGTAAATCTGCAGAAGCAAACAGGTGTATGTACTTGTCTAATTTTTCTTTTCCCCTTAGTAAAAAGACTGATTATATTTCTCTTCATTCCCACTAGAGCTATCATAAAATATTCAGCTCAAGCCATCCAGTTCCTCATTATAATTACCTGCCAAAAAGTTGCTAACAGATATGCTTCTGCTATCAACATGAAACTGGCTATTCCTCTGGGAACTTCTTTTTAATTAAACATCTAATACAGTATGATAAACATTGAAAATATGCACCTCTCCTCTATTAAGAATGTGGCTTGATTTTTGAAATGTGCCTAATCAATTCAAGGGTAATATTTACAGTGGCAGTAAATATTTAGAGCTTAATATTACAGGTAAAGGTTGTTTTATCAATTCTATTAAGAGAAGGAATGAGTGAGTGCAAATAAAACACAAAATCCCAATTCAGCTTGATATTTAACTCTAACCCTGGTTTTCCCTTCTTAGTTGCTGGCACTGACCAAGCTCACAAGTTTGGTGTGCTCAGTTATGGTCTGCATTGGCAGTTTTAATGGTAACATCCATGTAGTCTGCAAATGCAGCTTCCACCCCTCACACAACATGGCAGGGGCTGTGACTAAGTCATGTAAATCAAATTAACAATTATTAAGCTCTGACTCTATAGCATCCCCATCTCTTCTGTCCTTTGGTCCATCTCTCACCTCCATCTTGGTCACACAAAGAGCCAACCTTGTCATTACAACCTCAGTGTCACCAGAGCATCCTTGTGGACCCTTTCCTCATAACTGTTACCATCTTTTTACTTGACAGGTTTGGAGTGCATCTCTCTACCTGGAACTCTCAGAGCTCGATAAATATTTTGACTGCAGGGCTTTCACTAACGAAAGCAGAGAAGAGAAGAGCAACAAGGCTGGTGAAGGGACTTGAGCACAAGTCCTATGAGGAGAGGCTGAGGGAGCTGGGGTTGTTCAGCCTGGAGAAGTGGAGGCTCAGGGGAGACCTCATCACTCTCTACAACTCCCTGACAGGAGGTTGTAGTCAGGTGGAGGTTGGTCTCCTCCCAGGCAACTATCAGCAAGACAAGAGGGCATGGTCTTAAGCTGTGCCAGGGGAGGTTTATGTTGGATATTAGGAAGAAATTCTTTACAGAGAGGGTAATCAGGCATTGGAATGGGCTGCCCAGGGAAGGGGTGGATTCTCCGTCCCTGGAGATTTTTAAAAAGAGACTGGATGTGGCATCAGTGCCACAGTCTAGCAACCATAGCGGTAGTGGATCAAGGGTTGGACTTGATGATCTCGGAGGTCCCTTCCAACCCAACTGATTCTATGATTCTATGAAATGTTGTTTGCAATTTGTAGGGGTGCTCACAGGTTCAAAGGTACAGTGCCCAGTGTCACCCTCGGTGTCCAGCTGAGCATGGATGTAAGGAGCCCAACCCTCTTAACCTATCAAAGCAAGAAGTGATCACACTCCTAGGGAAAGCCTCTCCACAGGCATTCCTGGCAATACTATTGAACACGAAATTCCCAGAAAGAAATCAGAGGTAAAGGACTTTAAGGCTCAAACAACACAACCACTGATGACAAGGAATAGCTACCACAACTATGACAGATCATCTCTGAGAATTGTTACATGAAAATCTTGTTTTCTGATGAAGAACAGAGCCTAGTGCAAAGTCATGAATTATTTAAAAGCCATGCAAGCTGATCTGGTTATTACTATAGTAAGGGTTTGAACAAATAGCAACGTTACAGAAACTCCCTGTGTTGAGTTAGCAATTCACCCAACGAAACAAAACCCTCTTTTGAATGAGGAGGGTGTCCAGTCTGGACATATTGATCTGTGCTCCCTGAGAGGAGGCACATGCATGGCTGTGAATGTGTTACTGTTAGACTCCGAGATAAGTGGGAGTGACATTAATGCTCATCCTCCAGTCCAGAGATGGAATTTTCCACATGCAAGCTGATTTCACAAACCATACATTCACAGACCTGACATTTCATAATAAAGCATTTCATGCACCTACAGAGAGGGAAACAAACAAGACTGAGAAATGCCTTTACTTTCAGAGTAAAGGCTCCAGAGAACTTCCACAGTGAGTGCCTTACCAAGTGTGGCAAAGGCAGGTGCTCCTTTAGACAAAACAGGAAATGTCCAGGGTTTAAGCCAGGAAGTTTAGTTGTAATGATGCATACATTCATGTAATAAACAGGACCTTTTTATCTCATCTGGTAGAACGAGTCACAGAAACAAATCAAGTTGTCAAGGAAATGAAGACATCGTCCCTCAGATGAGAGCTAAAGCCCCTTTATTTTTGATTCAGTGCACAGATGCACTTATGCATCTCAATGAAAACAATGAGACTTGAACTTGTAGATCCTAGTATAAATTTATGGATTGAAACAATTCTGAAAAAACCTTAAAATACCATGTAGTGGGTTGACCCTGGCTGGATGCCAGGTACCCACTAAAGCCACTCTCTCACTCCCCTCCACACCTGGACAGGGGAGAGGAAAAAAAACCAGCTAAGGATTCATGAGTTGAGATAAGAGCTGGGAGAGGTCACTTACTGATTACCTTTACAGGCAAAACAGACTCAAAGTGGGGTCTCTGCACCCCAGTGGCCCCACATGGGCTGCAGGGGGGGTCTCTGCACCCCGATGCTCCCCCATGGGCTGCAGGGGCACAGCTGCCCCACCATGGTCTGCACTGTGGGCTGTGGGGCCACAGCTCTGGCGCCTGGAGCACCTCCTGCCCCTCCTTCTGCACTGCCCTTGGGGTCTACATTGTTATTCCCATGTTCTCACTCTGCTCTTCCCTGGCTGGAGTTCTTTCTCTGCAATGGCTTTCTGGACTTCAAATATGTTATCCCACAGGTGTTACCATTACTCCTGACTGGCTCGGCCTTGGCCAGCGGCAAGAAGCCCCTCCTGGAGCCGGCTGGCATTGGCTCCACCAGACAGGGGAAGCTTCTGGCAGCTTCTAACAGAAGCCATCCCTGTAGCCCTCCCCACTACCAAAACCTAGCCACAGAAACCCACTACATACCATGAGGCCAAAGGTCATCTGAAATCATGTTCACATGTTTTATTCATAACCACATCAAGCAGCATAGGTAGCCCCTGTCCCTAAGCCAGGACAAATAAAACAGCTCAATTAAAAAAAAAAAAAAAGAAAAAGAAGAAAAAAAAAGAATATGCCAAGGGAAAATATATCATAATGACAATTGCATACGTTTCTTCTAACTCAAGTTAGTTAATTTTTGCACAATTTTTTCTAAGTGAGAGCAAGAGAAGCTGGTTTGCAATCAAAAAGGTGCTAATAAATATATTCAATAAACACCATCTCAGGTCCTCAGATACAGTCTGTTCCCACATGCTAGAGGCTGAACACCAGACAGCTTTGTGGAAGGGGACTGTGCCCATAAATGATACATGACTGAAATTCTTAGCATGCTTAACAATGTTCAAGCAAAAACCCTTGCGGAGTCTCTCTGGACTGCCATCCCCACAGGCTTGGCAGTGCAAGAGTTTGAGGTGATTTTGCAGAAGCCACAGCTACTGACTTTGTCCTGGGTGTTATTTGGAGGGCAGGGACTCTGCAAGACATCCTCTGTCTGCCAGCCCAACCCTTGCATCATCAGGGGCTGTCCTTATTGTCCCCTTGGTGCTGAAGAGGGTTGGTGGTGAGGACAGTCGCGATCTCAGCAGTGGGCAGCTTTTCTTAAGAGGCAAACCTGACACATGGAGCAAGGCAGGCACACTAGGCTGCCTCATTCCTCCCGTGCTGCAAGGAGGTGGCACTATCATTTCACCTAAAACCAACAGAAAAAATGAATTAGCTGTTGGATTTTGCTTTTTAATTACAGATACTTTAAGAAACACTGTGGCTGTCCAGCAGGGAAGGGGGGGGATGTTTCCTGATAGGGTTTTCAAAGAGCCATTAATACAGTATCAGATCTGTCTTGCCTCTCCAAGGACATCCACCTGCAAGAGAGCAGCTTGCTCCCCACTTTCTTGTTCCACAAGATGTTTGCTCACACATGACTTGTCACTGTTATGTTGAGATGGTCAAAGCGACAGAATCTTCTTCCAAAGTAGGGACAGATAGCAAAAAGATTTTTATTGCAACAGGTTGCAGACACTTATACTTTTCACAAAACACACATGTCAACTTACTATTGGCCTTCATGTAAACATACATCAGGCCATACACATGTCAACCTATTATTGGTACCTTCATGTACACATACATCAGGATTGGCTGCAAAATAGCAAACTCGTGCTGATGCAGCTTTTGTTGAGTCATCATGACCCAGCTAGAGAAGAGTCACAGTGACTTGCAGAAAGTACAAGAAGTCTTTCTGTCTTCCATCTTCGTCATTTCTGAAAGTTGCCTACACTCTTCTGCATGCTGTGTGTTCTCCTCCTTTCAGGGGTATACTGTAATCTGGTTTATGTCTATTGGTTTCGTCGATAAGTGCCAGACTGCTGACAGACCTACTGTCAACCTCGACAATGACTGAGCCAAACCTTGCAGTCACATGTAAGTAATCAAAACAGTGGGCTATCCGAAGGGTTACACTTTGCACAGCATCCTGCTGCACACACCTGGCTCTGAAAATCAGGTCCTTCAATAGCAGTTCTCATCACCAAGTATTTACTACTGGTTACAGGTTTCTCTGGTTCACCTATTTACTCATGAACTGTAATGTCTGCAGGACTTGGGAGCTACTTCCCACCCTCAGTGTTCAACCCTCAGTGTCACCACCTCAAAATGGAAAAGTAAGAACAATTATCTTTCCCCTTGATATTTGTTTCTAGGAAGAAACACATTTTATCTGTCCTTTTCTCCCAGCACCTTCATCCTAAATGGCAGGACCTGAGCTGAACTGGTCCCAGGGTATTGAGCTGTCATTCCTGGAAATGGCCAAGGAATGCATGTGCCAAAGAAAGGCACAAGGCAAGAGGTCAAATGTACCCAGCACCCATCAAACTGCAGTGATAGACAGTGAGTATCAAATTAGCCCAAAGGCCCCAAAGCATTTGTTAGAAGTTATTATTCTTGTTTTCTTTTTCAAAGAAAAAACATTATTTCAGACTTAAAGTACAAAAGGAAGTACTCCTAGGCATTTTGTACACATTTTTGTTGTAGTTAAATAAAACTGATGAATAAATGGATCTGCTTAAGTCAGTATGGGACCAACCTATGGGATGTGTAATGGAAATCTCTAATAAATTCTTCTAAGTTTCAGCAGAAAAAAGGGATTGGTGCCCATTTTTCTGACCCTATCAGTTTCCCTACATTATCAGTTCCATAAGAACTATGCAAAACTTGAAACCTGCTTCTGCATTAGCCATGACAGCAGTGGCTCTGGTAGCACAGCAAGCCTCAGCCACCAGAGTGACTCCTAATGATTCTGCTCCAATGCTGACGGAGTGTGTGCTGAATCACAGAAATCTGTAATAACCAGATGTCAACTGAGGGCAGTGATAAAATCGCTCCAAAACCCAATAATAATTCAAAGGAGGGTTTCTTACTAATATCTGTACATTTGGTGCTTTTTCAACCTGTAATAGAAACACATTCTGGGAAAGAAAACACAAGGAAAGCCAATATACAGTTTCACCTGGGCCCTTCTCTGCAATTTATGTGTCTGAAGAAAGGAGAATGGCCATTTCCTGTGTGAGGGTCAGGCCCAAAGATATAATGAATAAATTATCTACAAATTGACGGTCTCAGTTTTGTTTCAGGAGCATGTGCTGCCTTTCCTTGGTAAAGCAATGCTGACTTCTTCACATTCAAAAAATGACCAAGTATTTAAATCTTTTGTGAAAAGAAAACATCAGCAAAACCAAACCAAACAAAAAATAGAGGGGGCAAAAGAAGTATAAAACTTTTTCCTTCAGTCAACATCTCAAAAAACCTAAAGTTGCCCTGAAGGACTCTGTGCCACTGCACTCATCTCTTCCTGCTGCAAGGGCTCACAATCTCCAAATAAGCAGCGTGCAATAGAGCTGTGCCAATGCTAATTAATTGCCCTGGTCATATTGCAAGAACAAGTTTTGAAATCAAATTTTCATCAAATTAATTGGTATTCTACAACTGGGATGAGGGGATACAACAGCCTGAGTCTAATCCACAGCAGTCAAGAAAAAACAGCTGAGAGTTTCTAGCAAAGCAGCACTGATCTCACTCTTGTGTGCTGTACATGATGACCCAACACAGCCTACCTTCACACACAGAGATTGGAGGGATACCTATATCAGTACATGACACACAGCCTAATGCAAGTGTAACAAAATGAGCTCTGAATTCTGAAGCCAAATAGTCACACAAACAGAGAAAGTGCTGCCACAGCTGCTAACCACAGGGAAACTCAATGTTCTCTTGCATGGATACAATGCTGTCATGAACTTCTTCATGTGTCGCCCATCTGGAGTGGCAGTGGCTCTGCCCTGGCTCCACTGTGATCCTGTGACTGCACTGGGACTGTGTTGTCGCCTCGGCAGCATGGAGGTGAATGTCACCCTCTTTGGGTGACATTTTCTCTGTTATTGTTTGGTTGTTGTTTTGTTCTGTTTTGTTCTCCGTTTTAGTAAAACTGTTATTTTGTTTCTAGACTTTGCTCAAAAGTTCATAATTTCAAATTTACAGTAATTTGGAGGTAGAGGTTTCTATTGCATCAGAGATCCTGTCTCCTGGCATACATTGTCTTTAAACCTACTAGCCCCTGCCTTCTTAAAACCGTTTTGGACACTTTCACACTGGTTCCATGAAGAACTCTCTTCACGATAGTTTTGAGAGAGATAGTTGAATGTGAGACAGTGGCTGTGAGGGGATGTCTCCCACCTGGACAGAGCAGTTTTCCCAGACATCAAGGCCTGAGGGATCATGACCAGATTGTTCCTGGCATTCCAGTATGCCATGGCACAAATACCACACGACAGTTGACCCAGTGCAGAAGAAAATTCCTGATGTTTTCTCTTTGCCTGTGGCTTCTCATTAAGTATTTTGAAGTTATTACTATATGCCTTTCAACTTAGCTTTTGAGGCTGAAACTTTCTTGCTACTTGCGCTTTTGAGCAACAAAAATTTGCACTGAATCCACTTTTGAAAGCAAAAAGTTGTCCCTTGCTTCTCCCTGCCAAACCAAGCAAGGAAAAACAAACTTAAAAAACCTCAAGCTCTACCACCACCAAGTACCACATCTGAAATTTTATGGAATTGCCTTTTTGCTGGCCTCCCATAGCACATTTACAAACCAGGCTTTGGTCTCTAAACCGAAAGAAAGTTGTGACTTCTCCTTGCCTCTGTCTTCCACACAATTCACTGAGTTGGTAACTCCTAACCACTGCAACTCCATCAGTTCTTCCCAAGGTGATCATTGCACAGAGTGAATGTCAATGTCCCACCTGTAGCCTGGGCCTGTTTTTCTGTTTCTTGGAAGGAGTTAAAAATATGGGGCCCTGTAGAGATTTTAAGCACCACTCTTCAGTCAAGTGAAATATTAATGCCAAAACTAAATCACTGGCAGGCAGTAAAGCATTGGGGAAACCTGCCCTATCTAATTTGCTGTCATCTGCACTAATTGTTACTATTAATATTACCATGAAGAACATGTCAAAAGCTTAAATTCATCACTTCTGCATTATCATGGAGGGAATGCATGACAGCAGGAGTGACTACTCTTGCCTCCTCAGCCTCTGGTCTGAATGTTGAAACCCCAACTGCAGTGCAGCAACCAACATAAAAATAACACCCAAATGGCTGTGCAAGATGTATGGCCACTAGAGGTTAGTGATAAATATTCAACAGAGCTCAAGGTATACATGGAGGTCTAACTCCTTCCAGGAACAGATGCCCATCATTAAATGTGGGATATGGAGCTTCTGTGGTTCCTGATCACAGTATGGACCCAAAGGACAGAGACAGACCAGCCAACACTCTTCATCTGACATATTTGCTTTTTTTTTTTGTAATAACAAGAACAATTAGAAGATGAAGGGACTGAGGGGTTGTTAAACTCACACAGCGTAGTGAATTTCTGTTTCCTTGGGGACCTGTTCTCCACTAGAGTCACTTGGTGTCACAAAGATCACATGACTGGGGAACAACAAGGAACAGAGAAGGTCCAGAGAGGTCAGGGATGACACAGTGGCACAGAAAAAGCTGGTTTAGAGGAGGTCTCACTGGTTACAACCTCATGAGACCAAATCAAGGTCTCACGTGCAAGGGACACGTGCAGTAAAACTAACTGACTGATTCAGGAGAAGAGCAGGAGGTGGATGGAGGGCACTGCAGGGATGTCTGCACAGCAAGTGAAAGTGTTCGCTGCCAGGGGAGTCATCCCTGCCCAGGCATTAGTCTGGCAGCACAGAGGAGGTAACAGCAGTGGTGTCAGGTACCAGCCCCTGCTGCAAGAGCCTTCCAGGCTCCTCCCATCCCTTTTCTCTGCTCTTGCTGGAGTCATGCTTACAAGACTGTGCCTGCACACACCTCAACATCATCTCTGTACTCTGCAGGTATGCTGATAGTGTTTCAAATCAGACACTTAGTATTAAACTGTTCTGTATGTTCTGACATCTCCTTGCAGTTAGACCTTCCTTTGTCCAAAGTACACTTTTCATTTGTTCTAATTTAATTCTTCTATTCCTTATTGAATCCCCTGACCTAATAAAACACTAGTACCTTCTAAACAGACAACTGCAGCTCAATAATCTTGCTGTTCTTTCAAGGAGAATAGAAATGGAGAAAATACTTAAAAGATGATGAGAAGAATCTGTCTAAAGCTATCTTTGCACAGTTGCACATTGTATGTCAAGCATTTTGGACCACATGTCCAGTGCTGGGAGGGCAGAGGGAGGATATTTTCCTGGCCCAGTTGTAATCAGAAGCATCTCCTCCCACCTTGGGCACCATTGCTGAAAGATGGTATGTGATGCTCATCAGTACTAATGTAGCTGGAGCAGGGTTGGAACGAGGGATAGGAAATCCACTTCAGAATTATTCAGCTGCTTTTGAACATAACCCAAGAGATATAACTCATTGTTTCTCTCATGGTGAAACCACACTACTGTGCACTAACCTATCTTTATCACAGTAATAACACTAGGCAAGAAAACCCCCAGTAGAATCCCAGCTACAATTCACTGACATCGAAAGGCCTTCACAAACTGCACTTGATGCTCACTGTCCCCTTAAATACCTTATGCTGTTATTAGCTATGGTCACTGGCTTGTTGTTACTCAGCCTAATAAATAGCACAAAGTATTTTATCCCATCAGTCAGAGCTGGAAACCACTCAAATGTAGTTTTAAGAAACCAGAATTATGATGCAGAGTAGCAAAACACTGATCTCCTGCAAGAGGAGTTCTTGGTAGGGAGGGATGACCCCAGCTGTGCCGACAGCCATTAACCCCACTGCTGCCCACCACCAAGCCCAACCTCGTGTCTTACTGACAGCCCTGGGCCCTGCCCAAACCAGCACAGGTCTAATCACTAGTTCAGGAAAATCTTAAAACTTTATGCAAAGAAAATGTTGGACTCTTATAGGGCACACAACAAGGTGACCACTAAGCTCTCAAACTTGACTAGACATCACAGCCTGCATCTCACAATAGACAAACACCACCAGAGAATAAGGGAAGTTAAAAAAAAAAAAGAGATTACTAACAATTGTCTGCTGTGCCTTAACACATTTTCAAATGCAACCCTTTTGGATTATTATTATTACTTTATTTAAATCTTTGTTTACCTATTTGGATTAATGACAGATTTTGACACACAGAAGTTTTCCACAGAAATTTCAATGTTGAAGCTCATGCAACTCCTGGTGTTGGAGTTGACTACAAGTAACTGTTAAAAGTTACAGGTCAGGCTATGAAGACTTGAAAGTGAGTATAATATACGAATAAAACTACCCTCTCAAGCCTCAAGAAGTCTTTTATTACTGCAGGCATGCCCAGTCATCCTTCCATCATCCTTCAGCCCCCTGGACATGGTACAGCTGCCCCTCATGCCAGAGCACTGAGCCCTGGGCCTGTCAGCTGTGGCACAGGGGGACACACTCGCCACAGCCTCGGCTGCAGAGGGATGGGCAAGGTTTGACTTGCACCGATTCTCATCCTACACCCTACAGCAGAACACGGTTACCAGATGTGCTGCCTCATCACTCCCACATCTTGGACCAGCTCTAAAAACAAAGCCATTGAAACCCCAGAATCACATGTGCCTGACCCACTGGCATGGCCCTACAGCTGCTCTGGGGCCTTGCACAGCAACGCTGGCATTCCTGAGCTGACACACAAACACCTCATTTCATTCTTTTTGGAAACAGGACCGCAAGGAGAGGAAGCCTTAACTGCACCATCCCCGTGGGGATCCCACCATGCACAACAACAATAAAGCAGGAACAATCCAAGCAAACCAGAGTCCAACCAAATGGTCTGCAATCTGTGAGAGAGCCCAGCTTGTGCAAAATGCTTCAGAGCTCTGCACTGGCTCTTCAGGTTTCGATATCTGGTTAGAGATTTTTCTTGCATTTGGACTTCAAGCAAATCAGTTAATAAAGAGAAGTCAGCGTAGAAGACACTCAGGTCTTTGCTGATGTAGTCTAACATGGTTTGATTCATGCATTTATTATACACATCAAATAATTTAATTTTTTTTCTTTGTCTGGTTTTTCAGCCTAATGAATGTATTAATCTGTTTACCACCTGCAGCAAGAAAGAGTTTATGGGATGACTTTTTTCTTTTTTATTACTCCATTCCACTACCCCACACTGAAAAAGTTTAACCACATCTCCCCTTGACACTGATTAGGTTTTGAAGTGTTTTAATCAACAATCATTACAAGTCTGAATGTATTCAGAGGGATGAGATAGTGAAAGGGGATTAGTGGGGCTAACGTGTGTTACATTCCCTTGAAGAAAAAGAATCCAAAGCAAAAACTTAAGGAACATTGAACCTTCATACAAGGTGCCTAGTTTTGCAATTTTTTTCACATCAGAATGAAAGCAATTTTTGTGGGTTTGGAGTTTTTTTAACTTGATGGCATTCAGTAGTACATAGAGCTTAGACTACTCCTGAGAAAAATGTTTTCTAAAACACTTCCATCATATTTTCTCCATATTTTCTTTCCTATCTTGATATGAAAAAAACCAAAACTATGAAGCTGAAGTTAATTGAGATACTTTGTAGTGTAACGATAGACTCAGAAAATAATCCAGAATCTGGTTTGCGTTTTTTACTGTAATACATAGTTCAGAAAGAAAGCACTCAAAAAAGAGAATCATAAAATCTACAGCATGTTTCCAGAATGAAAGTTTCCTTTCACTGATGAACTAATTGAAGGCATTTTTGCAGTTTTCTTGCCATTGGGCCAGTGTAGACCAAAATAGATCCTTTTACAGGGTTTCTGAAAGAGGACATACACAGAGTTTTAAAGAGGGAAGAGAGGAAGAAGAGGTCCCCTCAAAATCATTTGCACCTAAGAAAGGGATGCACATACTCAGTGATGGAGGAGTGAAATGCTGGGTTGAGTGCCTGTTCAAGCTCCCTTCACCCAGACAGGCTGGGCCAGAGAGGCTCCTGCTAGTAGCCTGTGAGGGCGCTGGCTCTCCCTGTGAGCAGAGGGTGAGTGCTACAGAGGGGAGACGGGCATGGAAGAAACAATCTGCGAAAAGATAGTCGAGATCTCAGGTAGCTGAATTCAGGTCTTTATTTAGAAGAATTTGAGAGACTGATACTGCACAGTAACAGATTTATGTGCATTTTAGTGGGCATCCCCCATTTTCCTTTTTAAATAATTGCCATATATTTTAACTTTTTTAGTATTTTATTCAATCCTTTCTGTGATATGTAATGCACTTATCTTGCTGTTGTATGGGTGGCTCAGGGCTTCCATTCTATATTACAGTCTGTAGGGGTCTCTCTCACCAGTACAGGATTTAGATGCAGAGGCTGGCAGGTAGACTGCAGACTGGAGCAAACTGGCCATGTGCCTGGGGGAAGGGCAGCGTTTGACCCTCTCATTATTGTTTCATATTCTCTTCTGCAGAAAATATCAAACAACAATTCAATGGAGGAAGGACAATAATTTTTCAGACACCACATGAAAGAAATACCAGTCTGGCCTGCACTAGATTATGTGGGACAATATGTAATACATTGCTGGCAAGTTAAGACATTGATTCATTCCTTGTATTTCCTAGTCTTAAAAACAGTGTAAGCAATTAGGGTTTGTAGAGCAAGGCCCTGCCTAGCCAGGAGTAGCACTGCTGGAACTGCTCCCATTGTCTGATATATTAGTCTATATTTCAACACAGAAATCAGTAAAAGGGTGCATCAACACTAACTGAAGCACATTCATTTCTCAGTAATCACTCTGTAAAATATGGAGGATGGGCTAAGAAGAATAAATGGCTGCTGCAAAATCTCTTTATAGTCTTTAGAAGAAGAATATGGAAATAATCGGGGAAGTGTGATTTTTAATCAAAAGCAATGGACATAATTCTGTCTACTGCAAGACAACCAAAGAACTAATAAAAGCTTAGTGGTGTGGGAGGACAAAGAAAGGTGAGCTGAACATGACTTCAGTAGAAATGCACGATGTATCTGCTAAGGTAAAGGTGAGATTGAAGGATGGACCTTGAAGTAGATGAACACTACTCATTAATCTTTCAGTAATTATTTAAAACAGTTGCAGTCTGTAATTGAGATCTATATAACCCATTCCTTCACCTAAGCTCTATTCCACAAAGAAGTGGCAACAAACTCTCCAACAAACTCATATAAATAATGGCTTGGCACAGCTGGTGGCTACTGGAAGGGCCTGAATGAAAGCAAGAGGGAGGGAGGGAGGGAGGGAGAGAGGTCGAGCAGAAAACCTGACTTGGTACAAATCTGGCCATGTCGGGAGCTCTTTAAAAAGCCTGAAAACGGAAAAAAGTGGCCCTAAGTCATGTTAAATGGCTCTTTCTGGAACTGCTTCATTGGTCTCATTTGCAGAAGGACAACAATCTACAGACATTTCATTCATGTACGAAGGAGGCACAGTGACATTGCCCTAAACTCTGCTGCAGGTTAGAAAAGAGCAGCTTGCATCTGGGTAACATTTGCAAATATGATTAACTTCAAAGAATATATGCTGCAATTGAAGAGTGATATTTTTTATGTGGTCCCAAACAGGGCTAGTTTTTAATTTTTAATAGATTGAAAAGGTAGAAAAATTTGTTTTGCTGCCTAGGATGACTTTAGGGAAATGCAATACATTTGTAGACTACTAGCCATTACCTGGACAGTCATTTCTAACTGCAGCTAATCATGACAACAGCAGGCCCTGAACAAAAGTATTCACAACTCTAAGAGGAGGGCGAACGAGTAGCACAGTGACAGCAGTGCAACAGAGCATGGGGATGCGGGAGAGCACGTTCCCCTCTTTTTGGAAGCTTCCCTCTAATCTGAGTCCTAACACCAATGTCAGCTTTTAAACCCTGTCACTCCACTTGAAGTGATGATAGAAAGCATTTAATATAGATGTCAAACATTAAAATTGCCCCAAAGCCTGGATGGTCTCAGTTCTTCCAGGGGACCCATAGTCCAGGGCACTTGGGAGCTGATTCAGGTGGACTTTTGCCAATGCTTCAGGTATGAGAACATCCTCTCACTTTTGTAGATGCTTTTTGACACGAATGCTTTCTAGTAACATTCTAGTCTTTTAGAGGTCAATTGCCAAAAGCCCACACCCACTGCGTGTAGAGTAAGTATCAAGCTGGTGTCCTGAAAGCCCTAAACCTGTGCTGGGTGGAGCTTGTAACACTAGCGAGATAATCTCCAGAAGAAAACACAGCAGTGTTAATGAAATTATCCAGAAAATCCTGGTGAAGTTTGGGAAGCCCAGCTATTGCCTGTGAATGTTTTGAAGCTCTCCAACATTTATCTCCCCCTCTCTGAACATAAGTCACTGTCAGAGCAAGGCTGCAGGACCATGTGCTTTCAAACAGAAAACATAGGAAAAGCTAGTTTTAAGTGTGAAGAAGAAACTGAAAAATTATCTCTTTGTAGACAATACTTACTCCAGAAAATATGTATTTTGACAGAGCCTGCAGTTACACTGGAAATGCTTCACCTAGATGCTGTATTACCTGCAGTCTCGAGGAAATCTGTTGATTCCCCAGGTGATGCACAGCAGGATGCTGCCGGACTAGGAGAGTGCCTTAGCAGCACAGGGCTTGCCTCTGCTTCTCATGGCAAACAGCAAACAATTTTGTGTAACTAGGAGTTCAATTTTCAGTGTGACAGGCTAACCTAGGTACTGCATCCCCCAGGATTCCCCTGTGCTCTCAGCAATGGAGACACAAGGTGTTTCCAGAGCAGGAGAAGGGATAAGGTTCACTTGGGAAGAGACACTCTGCATCCTCACACATCGTACACCCAGTTGGGCTAGCGAGACGTATCACTGTTTCATAGAGCTTCGGGAGAAGATAACCCAGCTCCTGTTTGTATGCCAGAAGCAAAAGAACTGGGCTTGGGCTTTGCCCAGCCAAAGCTTCTGAGAAATATGGGAGGGGACAAGTAGCCATCTCAATGAGCTCCCACGGTGCCAGGACCTCTTTTGCCCTTTTCTCCTCCCAGAGTAGCCAGTGCTCAGATCATTTCAGTGCTGCAGCTTTGCCTCTGAAAACACACACCTAAAGAAACACTATACTTGCATTCTTATTCACTATGTTTATAGATTATCACTCAGTGAATAAAAATACTCACATCTCTCAGGCTCTACATGTGCCAGGAGAAGGAGGTCTATTGCTCCAAGGCCCCTCCTCTGATAAGCCTACATTATAATGTAGTTTAAAACAGTAACAACAAAGAAATCAATCCAGTGTCTGTAGGAAAAAAAAAGTTGTGACCTACTCTCATAAATAGTTTGAAAGCACACTGTAAACAGCATGGATCTAGAAGAGATCAAACAATGCAAGGCACTGCTCAGAAGGGCAAGATTTTTGTTGGTATTTTTCCAATGAAAATGCAAGCACACAACATAGCCAATCATTTCCCTGCAACAGCCTCTTTCATGAGCTGTATATACTTGAGAAAAATTCTAGTTCTAAACATATTTCTCTGACAAATATGTCCAAATCCTCACAGAGCAAATTAGTCACTAACAGAGTTCACTTCATGTTACTAGAATTACACCAATATGAATAAACACCATGTCTCTAGATTAACAAAATAATTGAAGAAAAATCCTTGTCGAAACAGAAATATTTGGCACTTTTGCA
The DNA here is from genome assembly GCF_025592945.1 of Manacus candei. NCBI lineage: Eukaryota > Metazoa > Chordata > Aves > Passeriformes > Pipridae > Manacus > Manacus candei. The sequence continues at coordinate 462,776 of NW_026138189.1, forward strand.
TTCTGTAAAAACATGGCTTTCTGAAATCTCCCTTCATGCACTGGTGTGTAGGTCTTACTGGACTGTGTGTCATTTTCAAGAAACCTAAGATTATTTACCAAAAATGAGTAGTGAGGTTAGAAATATGTTTTCTAAAGCAGTGGTTTCCTGGGGTCCAAAGCTTTGTCCCTTTTCAGGCAGTAACACATCCATTTTGCTAGTTTACGACCTACTAAATTATGAGGAAAAGTGATGAACCTGATGTTACATCCCAGTCCAGAAGCTCCACGCTTTTACCGGTTGTACACCTAATTTTAAACTTCACGAGATTTCACCCACATGAACCCTCGCAAAGTCTTTGTTTCTTTGATACCTTGAGTTCATGTCTGGAGAAAAACTGCACATTTTTCTCTAAGAGATTTCTTTTAATTTGGTGAGAAAATAGGTGTTTTGGTAAAAAGGGTTTTATGGAAATAACAGGTAACTTCCCAAAAGCATTACAACAGATTACTGAGACTAGCAAGCATTGCTATAGTAAGGGAACCTTTGTTACACCCAGAAAACACAAACTCCATACAACTTAAGTGAAATACAGACAGCAGGTATTTGAGTTGCCCACAGGAGTAAAGGAAGAGAGATTAAGAGAGGAAAGAATAAAGAGAGAAAGAGAGAGACATATTTACCACTCTGGAGGTCACATGTTGACAGGTCAGCAGGGCAGAGGCCAAGGGGGGATGGAGAGCACGTGTGTCTATTTACAGACTCTGGCTGTTGTGGCCTCTCCCCCAAGTGGGACCTTTGGCTCACTGCCACTGCCTGTTCCCCGCCAAAGTGAGGGGTGCCACGGACACTCAAAGGCTCCAGGGGGTGTGGAGTGAGGGGTGCCACGGACACTCAAAGGCTCCAGGGGGTGTGTTGCGGGCAGGTAGCAGGCGGCCCTTGTTGCCAGCCCATCCACCTGCACGGACACCACCAGGCTGGCTGCAGGGTTAGGCCTCGCCCTTCCTCCCCCCAACACAGGCAACACGGTTTATTCGACCCATCACTCAAACAATCTGGTGAGATACAAATCCAATCTCTGACACCTGAGCACAAGAGAAGTAACAGCATCATCCTCCATACACAGAAATCCTACAAACTGAACTGTTGTATCCAGAAAAGAAGCCACTCCAGTCAAGACAGCAGGTAAAGATGGCTGAGAGCACTTCAGAGTAGAAGGGATGATGAACCTCACCAGGTAACACAGCTACAGACATTGCAGACAAATGGGAGAGTTGAGTTGAAAACAAAAGTGGGAAGCTGGAGGACATGCTGAAGAGTCAGTGACCAAGCACAGGAGCACTTGTTTCTCCGTCTGATGTTGTGTTGCATATGAAGCCAGCTCAGAGCGCTGTGAGGGTGGTGAGGCCCGGGCACAGGTTGCCCAGAACAGCTGTGGCTGCCCCATCCCCGGAAGCATTGGACGGGGCTTGGAGCAATGCAGTCTAGTGGAAGGTGTCCCTGACCATGGCAGGGATGGGTTTTAAGGTCTCAAACCCAATATAAGATTCACATGTGTCATGACTATTTTCTAGCAGGAGTGATTTGTCATAACATATGTGGTGAAAGCCAAGTCAATTCATTTAGAAAACAAATAAATCAGTTTAATAATAAGGTAGAATCTGAGATCTGAAAATTGCCTATACTTACACACATGTACATAGCGGCTCCCTTCTCACAGTGCAGGCCATGGTGTTTAACTTGGTCCTTCTGATCCTGCAAGGATCAGGAGACAGTCGACTGCAGTAATAAGTGAGACTATTTTGTTTATCTTTTTTAAAAACACTATATCTAACACTATAGATTGTTCAGCTGACCAAAGGACTCATTGCTAGGGTATATACAGGTCACAGGACTTTCATGGGATTTTCTTGCTTCACACTCATAGGGATACACTAATCACACTGCCAAAACATCCTTCTCCCAGGGAACGTCCCTCAGTTGGGAGTTACAGGGTCTTCAGGACACCCGCAACTAAAACCAGACCCTTCTTAAAATTCTGACCAAAAAAATCATGCTTTTTTCATGTTTTGAGAACTGAGATAAATTTGAGCTTTTGCACAGAAACTGCAAGAAAAATCCATTCTCTGAGCCTAACATTTCCCACATACCACGTGTTTCTGGTTCAAAATGTTTGTGTGTGATGGACTCTCATGCTCCGTGTCTGACTGTGAAATCACTTCCCACTTTGGTAAAGCAACTGCTAAGTAAGGAATCACATGGAAGAGAACTAAAGGTCTGAAGAGTTGCAGAATGACACACTACTGAGCAATAAATATGTCAAACCATTGGCAAGGTGTTCAAAACAGATGCAAATAAAAAAAACCCCACAACTTCTGTTTTACCAAAATTGAGCATTTTAAAGAAATTTTAAAGATACCCAGGTCAAGTTGTGCCAAGTTTTTTCCAAAACCTCTCAAAGTTTACATACCTTCATATTACTTGCAACTCATTTCGCTTTGAAAAATGAAGTTTGTGATTTGAGTTACATCCTGAAGACTCAACCCAGCTGAGTAATGCCAAATACTGAATGAGTCAGCAAGCAATCACTAGCTGAACAAATAATTGAGACACAACTACCTCCAGCAAGAGCTAATTTTCCCACACACATGTAAGAGAGCTGCTGCCATTTCGGCACATGGCCCTGCAGTTCAATTAGCAGCTGCTGCAATTACTAAATGAGGTCCCAAGTAAGGCATCCTACCTCACATGTCCAATGGCAAAGAGAAATGGGTTTGATTTGAATCACTAGTTTCTCTGCAACTCTAAAATAGACCTCTTCTGTACTGGCCACAAGAGAAGGATCCTGGAGCCTAATGGTGGACACTGTTTTAAAAGAGGGAAATAAAAGCAATGGTCATATTTAGTGGCAAGCAGAGCAGCTACCCTAGGGACAGGGAGAAGCATTGCCACACTTGCTAACCTCTGATAACACACAGAGGAGCCACAAGCATTGTCTATTACATCAATTTGTTGTTTAGAATTAATTTTTCCTGTTCTGTGCATCAAAAATTTAGGCATCGCATCTAAAAAACAGTCATTGAAGACCAATACATGATTTATCCCATTTTCTCTTTGATGGACAGACTGTTCTTTGGAGAGATGGATCACTCCCCCTTGACTGTAACTGGGTCCTAGGGTAAAAGTTGATCTCAACACCTACCTTTCAGTCAGCTGGAGGCAGGGGAAATGAATTGTGCTGTGGGTACTCATACAAACACTACAGAGATAAAACAGGAAAAAGAATCGAATAGCTGCCACTTAGAGGTACTAATCATTTGGGGCTGTTGCAGCTGCACAAATTTATGTTCAAGTGATAGACACTATGTACAGCTAGTACTTAGCATTCAAATGCAGGCCCAAAGGGATAATACCTCCCAGATGCTACAGGCAGGACAAGTTTGGACGGGAAGATTTATTTAAAGCCGTGTTCAAATGGCATCAGGAGATCAAAAAGCCCTCAGGTCTATGGTCAAAGGATACTTACTATAAAAGACAGGAATGGGATGAGTACAGTCAACTGCAATAGCACTTTGTATTTTGCCTTTTCTAAGGGCAATTGATTTAATTACCTAGGTAGCCTCATCTCCTCAGATGGTAAGATTGATGGGGAGATAGACAACAGGTTAGCAAAGGCATATAGTGCTTTTGGAAAACTCCATAAAAGAGTATGGTGTAATAAACACTTGAAGAAAAGTACCAAGATCAGTGTTTACAAAGCCATAGTGTTGTCTACTCTCTTATATGGATCTGAATCATGGGTCATCTACCGCCACCACCTGCATCTCCTAGAACGCTTCCATCAACGCTGCCTCTGAACAATCTTAAACATCCACTGGTCAGATTATGTGACCAACACATCTGTTCTAGAGCAAGCAGCAGTCACAAGTACTGAGGCCATGTTGCTGAGAACACAGCTGTGCTGGGCAGGGCACGTCTCCAGGATGAAGGACCAACCACCGCCTCCCTAAGATCTTGCTTTATGGTGAACTTGCCACTGGCTGCCGCAAGAGAGGAGCCCCCAAGAGAAGATACAAGGACTCCCTGAAACAACATCTCAGCCTTGGCCATATTGATCATCATAACTGGTCTACTCTGCCCTCAAATCAGGAAGCCTGGAGACACACCATCTATAAAGCTGCCGTTTCCTTTGAGAACACACGCAGGATCACTCTCGAGGAGAAAAGGCAACGCAGAAAGAATCGTGTCTTGCTGAATATACCATCTAAGGAGTCTTTCTACTGTGCCTTTTGCAACTGGATATGTCTATCTCATATTGGCCTCATAAGCCACCAGCGTGTTTGTAACAAACATGGATAGAGCCTTCCTAAATCTTCGTTCATGAAGCCTAGCCATGATGATGATGGTGGCAAAACAGGCAGCGTTGGGACGTGCAGGTGGGTGAGCCCTGCACTGGGAGAACTGGGGCTGGGCACTCAGACTTCCATGTGCTGTGTTGATGGTAACTGGCCTATCAGGAGAGCCCCTGGAATGGGTCATTTATCCACATTTCACCATCCTAATATGTAATGACAAGTTGATAAAATGAGGTATGAAAAGGACATAAACAAAATTACTGCAAACAAAAAACCTACATTAACACTGAATCAAGTTGACCACTATTTGGGTAGTGGGAATAAGGCCCAATTAGCATTCAAAATAATGAAAAAAGTTCTATTTTACCCATTGGGATTCTCAGAGTTAATGCACTAAGCTAAAACTCTAAATACCTCCCAAAAGGCCAGTAACTCCTGTGCCAACACACAGGCTCTGCTCCTCTTTGCCAAGTTCCTAGTTTTGGCCACTGAAGCATAACCAAGGCAGACCACAGCTTTCCCATTTCTGCCCCTCTCCCTTTCTCCTGCACAAGCTCCATCTCATGAGCTGGTAAGGAGACTTTTTTTTTTTTTTTTAACCAATAAACCAAAGTACAAACTAGAGCAAGGATTCTTGCAGCTGACCTAGTCCGTGGGACTGCTACTGATGATCTTTCTCCATGGGAACTTTGAGAGAAGCCATATAGTCTCCAGTTTATTCTATCTCCTCTCCAGATGCTTTTCCAGATCATCCAAAGCAAAAGAACAAGCACCGCTCTTGGACATAAAAAAAATCAATTAGGGAACCAAACCTTTTTTTCATAATGAGAATGGCAACAGAGCAAGACAGACAGGAGGCAGCTGATGACTAGTGTTGAGCACAGAAGAAAAGCTGTCTTATTTCTGTCAGTCCATGAAGCTCAGATGATGTATTACTCAGGGGTTCAAACAGTATCCAAGTATCAAGCAATTCAGCCAGAAAGGCTTCCTGGCCCCCAAACCATTTGTCTTTAAAGAAGTGCAGATGCAAAGCACATCTAAATGAGTGAAAATCGTGATTTTAGTTCTAAATTTATTTCTGATAAGATATTTTCAACTCCTTATCTAGATTGTGATGTGGCTTTTGAGTTCTGTGCTGATAAAAGTAGTAGCTAAGACACAGGAGGCATAACTAAAGAATTCACAGTTAGTCAACTCTGTAGGCTACAACTTGTTTTTTAGCAAATACACAACACATGAAACTACAGGAATTTTAAACCAGCAGCATCTCTTGGAGTCCTATGCAACATCTCATTCCCAAACCTATCATTAAAATGACAAGTCAAATAGGATTAAACATGGTTCCCATGCCTGTTCTGCACTGATTACAAGCTCACTCCATCACCCAGAGTGATGACAGCATACTGATGGACGGCATACAAAATAAGGGATGGGCAGGACTTCATGACATTGTTTCATTACCACCCAATTGTTTTTTTTTCCCCTACTTGGACATAGTAATGAGGGAAAGATGCATTTTCAAAAAGAGAGATTTTACTATAAGAAGCTAAGTAGGGCAGGGTTTCACCTGTAGCTCATTTCCAACACATAGCCCCCAGTTATTTATCAGAAACAACTTTGAAAGCCAAGGCCAAACTGTGTCCCCTTTACCAGCAATGACAAACAAGCCCCAGCACTGACACATGACACATCTTACCTGAACATGGAGAAAGAAAGTGGGCTATGCAAGTCAGTGTCCAAGCCCTGTCAAGGACAAGAAGCAGCTAATCCCATCACACTAGTTTATATATTTCCTACAATGAAGTCTCCACACCACTTACTGCTAATAGGGGGATTTCCAGGTGACTGTAACATTTATTAACCAGTCTGAAACAGAGTAAGTATGTGTAAACCCTTTGGTGCTGGGGTTTTTGTTCAGAACCTCTCCATGAACCAAACATATTCTTTTAAAATTGCCATTGGATGTTTTAGTATGTATCACGAAAATTTTAAACTCTTTGATGAGCATCATAGGATGCCTGAAACATTTCTTTACTCAGTTTTGTAGACCATGGTATTAAGGATTAAAAATGCTCTTAAAAGTACTTTAAAATATTTCCTTAAGTTTTCTCCAGACTACAGAGAGCATCACTTACATGATCACATTCAACAGCAATTCACCCAAAGTCCTTATCTGCTTGTGCTTCTTCATTTCTATGACAAAAATATATTCCACAGTCCCCCTGTGCAGCCTGGCCCCCTGAGTTCTGCCCCATATGGGGACACAAATGCCGATGCACTCCGTGTGGCTTCTCACTTGTGACCATTTGCCCTAAACACAGAAGTGTAACTTTTGCACACTGACTTTACTCTTGTTGAGAATGCTTTGATTTATTTTTTCTGAGTGTCTCAGCACAATGTTGTTCCTCGCCTTGTGCTAAGGCACAACCACACAGGCACAGAAAGCTCAGCTTGGTCTCCAATTGGGGTTTTTCGAAGCTTCAGCCCACAGGTGGAATGATGCATCATCCACTGGGCTCACCAGCCATCTGGTTATGTGGGACAGCATTTGAGTGGGAACCTCACAGGCCAGAGGTGGTGTGGGGACAAGATATAGAGAGGAGGGTCTGCCATAGCCACATTCTTTCCTCATGTACCCAATGATACCAGGATGCCTGAACAGTCCTGCAGGTGCACAGTACACAGAAGAAATTTAAAAGGTGGGCTCTATTTAAAGAAAACAAACCCAGCTGTAAAACACTTCTGTAAGTGTTACCACGTATACAGCAGCAAAATAACACTGATAACACTGTAGGCTCTGCAATTATATACAGTTACTACGGAAGTGTTTGGAGATATGTGAATGCAAGGGCTATCTTTCTGCAGATAAAGAAATCTGGAAGGTTCTATATACACACCCTCAAGCTAGGGATTGCATGGCTTTTTAGTATCGTCCTTTCAAACCTAATCCAAAGATAGCACAAAATCCTGCAGCTTTATGTTAACATACAACATGCTAACATCAAAGTCATAAATGATCCTAATTAACAGATTTTTTTTAGGTGAAGTTTTCAGAAAAGATTTTCTGGTGTCACCAGCCTTATTCGTAGCTACAAGAGCAAAAGAGTATATGCTGACTTTTGATGGATGCATTCTGAAAAGAGGAAACCACAGGGAGGCACAAGGTTAACAAAGCTGCAGGGAAAGTCCTAGTTTGCTGCTTTTATTAGGTATCAGCTCTGGAGAATGAGTTTGAGAGTTTTAGCTAAAAGGCTAATTATGGTCACCAGAATTTGAAAAATTCCATTAAAGCTTTCTGGTTTTACCAGGGCAAAAGGTGCAGAAAAGTTGTTCCACAAGCAGGTGGGTGAGTAGTTTGCATTAGTGCTCCTTTCTGGACACAAACTGTTGTTTTGAGGAGGAGTAGAGTGAAGGAGCGTCTGAAGAGCCTAAGGGAACTATTGGTATTTTTCCAAATATTAGGCTTTGATGCCCCCACAGGAGTTATGCCAGAGTTGATATTATACCAGTCTCTAGGATTTTATTCCGCATAGGTCTATGGACTGACTTCTCTCCTAAGCCCTTCAGTCAGTCATCTGCTTTGTATTGTTGCTGAAGTGACCTGGCATAGCAGTGTTCTTCAGTATTTTTTCTTAACCAGGAGTCACAGTATATGTCAGTAATGGAGCTGCAGGCAACAGGAAGATGCCTGTGGTAGTCCCTGCTGAGCACCTTATTTAGGTAAAAGACTTCACAGCACTTTCCTATACATGACCCATTTTTATTCCCAATTAATCCTCTTACCTCTCCTCATTGTTAGGAATTAACCTTATCCTTTCTGAAACATCCTACTCTGTTTTACAGGGAAGAGGAGAAACAGAGTGAACTATCAGCCAAATTTTCAAATGTACTTAGGTGTCTGAAAAAGCAGGTAGACACCTCCTTGGATTTTAAGACATGCTAGAGCTGGTTAGGGGTTAAAGTGAGATAAGAGGCAACTGAAACTGTTCAAATAGTTTTTAGGGGGAATAAAACTCCAACATCCAGTGCTTAACTATCCAAATAAAAACATTTTGGATCTAAATCTCGTTGATCACTCAGACCTCAAAAGCCTTGTCCATGCTCACTAGTGGTGTCTGTAGCTCTCCTGGGACCAAAGTCCCCATCCCAGCTGCCCGAGACCATCCATGCCCAGCCACAGCCCCCCAGCTGTGCTGCAGCATGACTCAGGTGAGTCTGTCTGAAATCAGGATGTTGCATTAGGAGCAGAGGTAGCTGGGGACTGACTAAAGGATGTTTTCCTCAGGGGACCTTTAAACTAAGATCAGAGTTTCTACAAGCAGCAAATCTGCACAAAGGTATGTCTCAGCTTTTATTTTTCTTGAGAAAAATCTGGCGAAGAGAAGGACAGCCAGCCGGACTAGCCTTTTATCATTGCCATGGCAATGGCTGCACACAGTAGGACTTTAGGGATAATACCAGAGGGAACGCTTGTACAGAAATATTAATTAGTCGGCTTCAACATGGATTGTTACCTGCCTCTTTCCAGCCACAGACCCAAAGAGAAACAGGGGCTTTTTCTGGAAACTCCTGACAAAGCTGCTGCCTCATGGCATTCAGGGTATTGGACTGGAGCTGCCATCAGTCACAGCTGTCAGAGAATAATTTGCTATAAATTGAGCAACCAACCACAGACCAACTGCACAATTTTATTTTTTTAAGATACCATATTTGGGAGCATCTATTTTTTCTAGAGATGAGGCTCTGCCAAAACGATCCAAAGTAAGTTGATGTTTCTCTTAGTGAAAGCTTTGATTTGTAGCCTACTTCTCCTTCATGAAGGGCTGAGGCAAGCTGGGAAGCTGGAAGAGAGATAACAATTCACTACTGGTGATTGGGAGCTTTGGTACATACAATGTTTTATAAGAGCAGTGGCCATGAGCTGCCAGGCTTCCAGCAGAGAAGGTAATAAGGTGCCACCCACATCCTCCCCTGCTCCCAGCAGGAATGCAGGCACTGTCAGAGCACCACACCATGAGTGTACAGTCATCTTACACTGTGTTGGGTAGGAGTGTGAGTCCTTCTCAATGGACTGAGATAGTTTTTTCCCTTCAGTAGTGCACACAGGAAGAAAATAAGTCATTCATGTATATAGAGGGAGCCAAATATCAATATCAAATCCTATTGCAAAACAATCAGGCTTCTGGGACTTAGCGATTTCCTAAGAGAAAGCATTGCAAGAGAACTTGTCGGACTAGATGAATGACCTTTGGGGGTCCCTTCCAATCCATTATATTCTTTGAACTCTGTAGTTTTCATCCAACCACGAGCCACTTTATTATAGCAGGTCAGAAATCCTACACTGAAACAAACTGGAAGCACAGAGTGTTCTTCCACGTTAGTTCACAACATGTGAACTTGTGCCTACTGCGGCTGCACCCTGCAGATCTTTCTCCTCCTGGGGCCTCTTGGCTGATGTGCTGGGGGATAACCCAGCACCATGACAGCAAACACAACTGCCTGCAAACAACCAGGGCAAACTCCTCCCTGAAACCTGTACTCCCTTTAGCACCCTAAACTATATCTGGTGAGGCAAAGTACTTTCATGAACAGCAATAAAAATAAAGGTCAAATTCATGTTGAAGATCTACAGGGTCTTCAGACTGGGTGAAAGGAGCTGTGGTTGCAGCATCAAGGTGCTGCAGGGAATTTCTCAAGCACTGCAACATCGAGGTGGCCTAACAAGATATACAAGTGGCTGACCAGTGGGTGAGACAAGATGGGTAGCGAATAACTGTTTCCAAGAAAGGAATAGCATGAATAAAAAGTCTCACAACCACCAATGAAGGCATATTGAATGTTAGCTGCCCATGACAGACATATATCAAAATTCTGCACAGATAACTGACTTTAGACTATTTGATCTTACATTAACTTTAGTAAGCTCTTCTGAAGCACTCTTCTGAAGTTTGCCTTTTGACTAATTCCGTTTCTACCAAAAACACCTACAAAATAGAAACAGACAGAACTGAAATTTCATCAGTTTATATCATCACTAGATCAAGACCTTCATTCTTGTTTGGGCCCAAGGCCCAGATTCACAACTGAGCCTGACAATTAATCTGGATTGTAACTGGGCTTCTGTCCTTGGCTGGTGGCAGGTCACAGCCCTGACTGCTCTTGCTTTGAGAATCCTTCAGCCACAGCTAACAGAGTAAAACCCAGAGGAAAAAGAAGGGTCTGTACAGTTTTCTTCACTGTTTAAGTATTTCAGTTGCCTATAGACAAATTGAAAATTGAGGATAAGTACGAGTTTTAAAGGTAGTCAATTCTTGTCACTCTAGAAACAAAAATTATGATGATTTGTTAGGAAATAACCTATATCCCAAGAGAAGTAAAAGTAATAAGTAGATGCTTTGATGATATCAAAATTTTTCTAGCAGAAAATATAAAATTTTTGCTTGGTTATTCAAAAAACACTGTTATAATCCTGGGCACTGTAGCAGCATTAAGAATGATGAGTATCTTTTATTGAGAGCATCATATACTTTTTATTTTCTTATCAAAGTGTAAATGTGAAAAATATTGAATATGACAAAATATTGAAAATGCCAAAAATATTGAACATACTAAATTTTCTGTACTGGTCAGACTCAAATAAAGACATGAATGTTCAAGCCACCCTTTTGCAAGTATTTGGTTATTTCTACAGTTAAAATAAACATATACTGGTATATTTTAACCTCTCCTATATTTAAAACATTCCCCAAATGGTTTCAGGAGGATGTGGAAGGTGACCATCAAGTTTGCCATTTGAGTACCTAATCCTCATACAGAGAGGCTGAGCACATGTTCTGCCTCAGACACCCTTGCAGCCTTCTGACAAATATGTTACGTACAGAAGGTAAAAACTGATGTTTCAGTGGATCAAAACTCAATTCCAGCCTGGGACAACTCCCAGACAGCCCCAGAGTTAACCAAGGTGGAGACTTCCACATGTGTTTCTTCCATGACACTGCGGTCAGCAAGCATCTCCAAACACTATTTCAGCAGACAGCAGCAAACAAGCTTGGTGTTTTGCCATAAGTGTGACAGAGTGAATTTCCAAGACAGGCAATCTTTGGCTTCTGCTACATTTCTCTCATGAACAGACTGTCTCCCTTGGTATGGGCAAAAAAAATCCATCATTAATTAACAGTTCTGCAAGCCATCAGCCATTGCCACTATACTACTATTATTATACTGCATTTCCTCAAAAACCCCTACTTGTGATAGGTTTTCAATTCTAAGCATTCTTGTTGCCACATGCTGGAAGAAGTATTTTTTAAGCTGCATTTGGGTACTTCTGCCTGCAGGTTTCTAGCACATGGGAAAATGGGAGAAGGGCTATACAATGGCTGTACAACTCAGGGCTATACAACTCAGACACAAAACACTCAGAGCATTTTCTGGCAGGGGAGATGGTAATTCAGAAATACACTGGGTCTCCTCTCAACATTTGCTGGATAGAGTAGATAGAAGAGATTAGCAAGAATATTTTCTGGTTTGACTACCTTTAAGAGAAAGGTATAAAACTACCTCACTAAAGGTGGCATTTATTAACTTCTGAAAATTCTACAGAAAACAGGCAACGTATAACCACTTCATAAGGATTTCATATAAAGTAGATGCCTGGTTGTCTAATTTCAAGAATAGTAAATGGAATCATGTCACGGCTACGTGTAGTTTGGAGGGCAGAGGCACACATCCGATCCTGGCCAGTCCCACCTGCACTGTGGTGAAATGGGGAGTATGGCAGCAGGAAGGAGCAGAGGCTGCCAAGGACAGTGAGTCAGGGGATGAGAAAAGAAGGACAGAAAACCTTTTCTGTCTCTATTTTTCTTCTGAGCAGAACAGTTGTTTTCCTGTTGTCTTAGATACAACACACCTGCTATCGCGAGAAGGCACCTTGAACAGCTGGTAACAAAACGCAGTTATGCTGAATAGAGACATCACCAGCCCCAGGCAAATCACGAGGGAGCTCAGCACTCCCTCATGCGTGGGAGCACACATGGCCTACCACTGAATGCAGCACGTACCCTTTGCTTTGTGCTAGAGAATGTCTGAAGCAATATATGTAGCCAAAAAATAAAGCAACACAATGGGCACAGAAAGTCTCCTGGTTTGTACTATATACGGTGACAGCAGGGTTTATATCGCTCAGCTTAAGGATGGTAGATTTGATAGATGTACATTCCCAGAGTGTGCAGCCACCATCTATTCAAAACATGCAGCTGCATAGGGACAGGGACTCCCATCAGCAACAGCCATTGGTAATGCTGGCAACATCAAATACCAACAACACCTGTTTGTCCGAGTGCCGCTGGCACTCGCTGACACCAGCTCCCACACTTTTTCCCTTCCCGTGTTCTCCTCCGCTCGCTCCCCATGTACGTCTGCATCCATAAGGAAACAGGACAGGCTCTAACCAATTTGATGCATTAGAGATTACTACTGTTTCTGGCTACATCATCATTCTTAACTCTGCAATCTTGTCTAGACATAAATCACTCTTTCCCTGGGCTTGCACTTTCAGTCAATGTTAAAGATCAAATATCTGCCTGGCACACATTAGAGCTCTGAGGGGTCTATTTATAACCTTGTTCAACACTGTCAACTACAAGCTGTCTTGGCCAATACTAATTGAGTTATTTGCTAGCCCTGGGGTATTTAAATATAAGTAGAACCCCTACTGAAGTTGAAGGTAGTATGAACCTCTTTGTATCATATCTATGTGGAAAAAATAGTTGTTTAAGATGAAGCATGAGAAATCTTGAATACAGTAAAACCCAAACAACCTACAATTCTGGATCCCATACATTCCTGGAACATTATCTAGAAAAAAGGAGTTGAAGAGGCAGAGAGGACCCACATTCACTTTACAACTGAGTAAACTGAAATGTGACTGAAAAGATACCCTTGAGATGGTAGCAAGCGCAGGCAGAGATCGAAGCGGTGACACAGCCCCAACTGCACCAGTGGGGGTCTCTGCCAAGGCCAGCTGCTCTGGGGCTCTTGCCACCATGGTTTGGGCAGGCTCCTACCACCCCAGCTCCCACAGGGGCTGCCCAGGGCAACAGTGAGATGCCACGGTGTCCCCAGGGCCCGCGGTGTGTCCCACTTGCAGGCTGGTGCACTTGCAGGAGGCTGCAGTGGAAAAGGTAGATCGGTGTAATGGTACCTGCAAGGGATGCACTGCTGGTGTCATGGTCACCTGCCCACTGCCAACAAATGGAAAACAGGTTCTCTTGCCTTTCATCCAGAATTTCAGATGCTCAGAAGGAAACACATAATGCAGCTCATTGAGATTTTTGGTGGGATTTCATAGACTGTGGGTTTGTTTTTTTAACAGTTTGGAAAAAAATCAACTTCACTTTAGTACATTTGGTGTGGAAGATAAACTTGGGATGTGGGATGCAAGTGAAGACATTAAAGACGTGTTCCTGAACATGCTCTGGGCCTCAGACAGAAAACTATAAACTAGGTAAAAGAAGAGAGAAGCAAGAAGTGAGCTGTGTAAGGCAGTACATCTCCAAAACTACTGCTGTTTCCCAAGATACTGTACAAACTCAGATCTAATCAGCAGTGCAACAAGATAATATTCACCAAGATGTAGCTCATTTCTAGCCCTGCTCAGCTGCTGAGAAGGACAGCATGTAAAGGAGTGTTTCTGAGGGTACATACAGTGTTTTGTTTTTGACCCCACTGCAGTCTCTAAAATGCTCCACGGAGTGAGGCCCAGTATCAAAAACAGCCCTAAAAATGTTTTTGTTTTGTTTCTTCTTTTAAAAAAATAAATATAAATTCTTTCAAAAATCTGTGTAAGGACTGGAACTGCCTTAGAAAGCTCACTAACAGTGCAGTACGGAACGCACAATCCGTATGAGCTGACAGAAGGATTCCCTTTGGCTTCATTAGGTTGGATACAGTCCCTTGTGTAAATAAGTAGTAGCAACTTTTAATAATGATGGAATCAAAAAATACCACAGAGGCATGGGGAAGAAACCACCTGGAATATAATTAAAATAAATTTGGTTCAGCAAATAAAGCAATTAGGTAACTTTTTCTAGAACAAGGACTGAGTGTCTATTTTTTGGAGCAAGGATTGCTTTGCTCATTTGTTTGCTTTGTTTAACAGTTGACTTTCCATTAGCAGCCACCTCCTATTTCATTGCAAAGCATTTCTACAGTCTGATCACTTTGCAAAATGTTCCCCAGCCCAGGACAGAGGTGGGATTTCACCTGCTCTATTGCTCTGAATTACATCATTATTACTCTGGCAAGCCAAACTGTGGTTCACAGAGAAAAGAAAATACAAAAATGTTTGAATTTGTTCTTTGCTTATAGAAAGTTCAGAGGAATCTGAATTACTGCACCAGTCATGAATGTTAATAGACTGGTTGTGAGCTGTTGTAGACTGCAAGTGACACAATGCCCCATGGCAAACCCTGCTACAGTTGAACATTTGAGAAAGACCAACTTAAAGTCTGCCTCTACTCTTCTTTGTGCCTTAGCTGAAAGTACCTGAAAGTGGGGCTGTCCTGGAGGGGGAGGCTGACATGTTGCAGCCCTTCCCAAGCACCTCCTGGGGTTCATGGCTCTCATGCTGGGTTAGCCTCCTGGGATGTTCAAATACGAGTGGCCTCAATCTATCACACATGTCAGATGAGCCCTTTGGGTTACCAGGAAAGCCTGAGGTAGACACTTGCTCCCCTGCATGGAGCTTGTCCAGGGGGCTGGCATGGGTGTGGTGCTGCTCCCACACCCTGAACAGAAGCAGCTCTGCACTTCATACTCACACCCTTAGTTCCCAGACCATGAGCCATGCAGCCAAAAGACCACTGTGAGATGTGACACGAGTTATCTAAGAGCCATCACAACAAGAACCTGAAGAAGACACTGAGGCAGATCCAATTTTTCAATGCAGATATTGTTCACCTTAGCTGGAATAGCCTTCTTTCTCTTTGCTCAAAACCCATCTAATTCACCCTTTGCTGCTTACCTTGTACAGGAGGTACAAGGTATCCTGGTCCACCAGCCCTAAATCCATCCCCACAGAGCATGATTCACACACACCGAGGAAAATAAATATCATCCTGTCACTTATGTGAACAAGCACTTTTAACCTGGCTGGGCAATGACTGCTTTCAGATCGAAGCTATCAAGTACAGGTCCTTCTGGTGCCCTCAAAGCTTGCTTATACCCCTGAAAGAGAACCTATACCTTTTTCCTTACAGGTGTTCTAGATGTTACTGCAATTCTCAAGTTACTGTTAGAAAGCCACCTGATGACAGCTGCACCACATATTGTCACTCAGTGATGCAGGAGGCTCCTTCCTCCTGTTGAAGAACTGAGCAGCAATGCCACAAAGCAGCACAAAGTTGTCCCATTAAAAAGAGCTCAGAGAGGGCAGGATAAACTAGCCCAACTCTGCAGCTTCCTATGTACTGGGGCAAATTCCACTTCTAACACAAGAGCACCAACTTAAAAATCTGGGATGGATTAGCCTGGATTCAGATGCACGGAAGAGAACCCAAAGCAACTGTTTAGCAGACCTCTTTATTGGCTCTCAGCCTGACCTAGGAGACCAGCATTTCTACCACCCCTTGAATGTTCTGTGCAAAGTCATGACCTGGAAAGGGTTGATGGCTTCCAAGGACTGTGTTTCAGTAAAAAGTTAGATCTCTATTTGTAGAGGTCATGGAAGCTTTACCATGTGATTGCAACCCTACAGGCAGCACCTGCAAGGTAGGCTGTGACTTTACTCTTTCTAGCATTTATCCTGTCTGGTCCTAATGCAGAAGCCAGGGCTGTGATATTAAAGGCATGCTGATGCTCCACCATATGAATGACAACGTATTGCCAGATACAGACTTTGGTAGTTTAGGATTACTTAAACATATAGGTATGGTAAGAAAATAATTACTATGAAGTCATTTCTTCAGAAGATCAAAAAATTCCAAAAGAAAGGTGCCTATGTGTCATGATTTACAAATGGTACTCCACAATTTAGTGGTCTTACTGAGACTCTCCAAACCATGTGCTGCTCTCTCACCTCCCCCCTCTCACCCCTGCTGGAGAGGAGAATTGGAGGCACAAATCACAGGTTGAGAGAAGAACAATTTACTGGAAACAGCAATGAGATAAGAAAGTGAACAGTAACAGCAATAATATTAATACCAAAGTGTACAAGATAGGCAAATGATTCACACATGATTGCTCGGAAGCAGCAATCCCTTTGCTCCCTCTGCAGGCTTGCTCAACCAGGAGGGACCCCTTCTCCCTGGAAGAGACTCCCTTCCCATCACCCTCCCACCCCCCTCCCCCGCCCCTGGCAATGACAGAATAACCTCTGGGTCCTGGTCATGCCCCTTCCTGGCCATTGCAAAAATCAACCCTGTCCTGGCACGAACCAAGACACTTCCAATACTATTTGGAATGTGCGTGTGCCTCATGCAGCAAATAAATATTTTTCTTAAGTAGGATCCTGGTTTTATCCCTTCAAGATGGCTTCGAAGGAAAAGCTTTGGAAATAACCTCCTAGGATCTAACTGGTGAGGTTCCTGTCAGCAGGAATGCTGAGTTCTCCCCCCGGCTGGGATTGAAAGGTGGGGAGGGAGGGAGGGAACTGCAGGAAGAGGAATTGATGGTCTCAAAACTGGATAACAATATTTTCCTGGAGAATGGGATACACCTGTGCTACAGAGGTCTTGTTCAATCACTAATTGCAGAAACAGCTATTAATTGTATGTTCATCATTTTGTGCTCAGCATGAGAGGCTGGGACTGGATTTGTAAAATGTTGATTATTCAACAGCTTCAGCTGATGCCAAAGTGAGCTGTGCTTTGATTCTCTAAAGCACTACAAAACAGCGAATAACTTGAAAAGTGAGGCCATGGGTATTCTCATTCCAGGGCTGAGCCTGGTGTGCCGGTGGTCTGTGTGATCCCAGCCTTATCGTGCCACAGTGCCATCAGAATAAACGCATTTGGATTTCCAGAGCACAGGGTGCTGCGGTGATGGACAGCTCAGGAAAGCTGCTAATGCATAAATTGTCTACTTAGACCTTTGGAAAACATTTTCCTGTGGCATTTGTGAGACTTCAGCAATTCAGTACATCACACAGCAACCTGTGAAGTATGAACTGGATATTGCCCCCACTTTGGGAGAAACCCTTAAGGCCATACAGCAGGTGAAAACTGGCAAGGCAGCTGGGGTTGATGGAATTCCACCTGAAGTCTGGAAACATGGGGGCCTTGCACTCCATGCTAAATTTCACGAGTTTGTGGTGCACTGTTGGGAACTAGGTGAACTACCATCAGACCTTCCTGATGCACTCATCATTACCTTGTACAAGAAGAAAGGAGTTAAATCAGACTGCTCAAATTACCGTGGTATTACTCTGCTCTCCATTGCTGGCAAAATTCTGGCAAGAATACTCTTGAACAGACTAATACCCGCTATAGCAGAAGGAATCCTACCTGAAAGCCAGTGTGGTTTCAGAGCCAACAGGAGCACCACAGACATGGTATTTGTTCTCAGACAACTGCCAGAGAAGTGTAGGGAACAGAACAAAGGTCTCTATGTAACCTTTGTTGACCTCACCAAGGCTTTTGATACTGTGAGCAGAAAGGGTCTATGGCAGATTTTGGAACGTTTAGGTGGTCCCCCCAAGTTCCTTAAAATGATCATCTCACTCCATGAGGATCAGCACGGCCAAGTCAGATATGGCAACACACTTTCTGAGCCCTTTCTAATAAAGAATGGTGTGAAACAAGGTTGTGTTCTTGCACCAACCCTATTTACAGTCTTTTTCAGCAGGATGCTCCAAAGGGTCACAGCAGACCTCGATGATCAGGACGGTATCTACATTCGATACTGTACTGATGGAAGCCTATTCAACCTAAGGTGACTGAAGGCCCACACCAAGACCTTAAACCATCTTGTCCAGGAGCTGCTTTACGCTGATGACGCCGCCCTCGTCGCTCACACAGAAGTAGCTCTGCAGCGTTTAACATCCTGCTTTGCAGATGCTGCTGAGCTCTTTGGGCTTAAAGAAGACAGAAGTTCTCTATCAACCTGCACCTCAGAAAGACTTCCATCATCCCCATATCACCATTGGCCAATCAGAGCTCAAATCAGTCCAGCAGTTTAATTACCTGGGTAGCCTCATCTCCTCGGATGGTAAGATTGACGGAGAGATAGACAACAGGTTAGCAAAGGCATACAGTGCTTTCGAAAAGCTTCATAAAAGAGTTTGGCAAAACAAACACCTGAAGAAAAGTACAAAGATCAGTGTTTACAGAACCATTGTGCTGTCCACTCTTTTATATGGATCCGAATCATGGGTCATCTACCACCACCATCTGCGACTCCTAGAACACTTCCATCAACGCCATCTCCATACAATCCTAAACATCCACTGGTCAGATTATGTGACTAATACGTCTGTTCTAGAACAAGCAGCAGTCACAAGTATTGAGGCCATGTTGCTGAGAACACAGCTGCGTTGGGCAGGGCACGTCTCCAGAATGAAGGACCAACCACCGCCTCCCTAAGATCTTGCTCTATGGTGAACTTGCCACCGGCTGCCGCAAGAGAGGAGCCCCCAAGAGAAGATACAAGGACTCCCTGAAACAACATCTCAGCCTTGGCCATATTGATCACCATAACTGGTCTACTCTGGCCTCCAATCGGGAGGTCTGGAGACACACCATCTATAACGCTGCTGATGCTTTTGAGAAAGCACACAGGATCACCCTTGAGGAGAAAAGACAACACAGAAAGAATCGTGCCTTGCAGAATATACCACCTAAGGAGTCTTTCTGCTGTGCCTTTTGCAACTGGACGTATCTACCTCGTATTGGCCTTTTTAGCCACCACCGTGCTTGTAACAGACGTGGGTAGACCCCTTCCCAAATCTTCGTTCACGAAGCCCAGCCATGATGATGATGATGTGAGACCAAACTAATCACTCACATTGGAGGCTGTGCTACAGATGCCCAGAATTATAGGTACACACATTAAACATACCAAAGATTTTTTATCTCTGAATGATATAGCTCCAAGAATAGCCCAAAGGCCTGTGAAAGTAACAAATCTCTTTGTTGCTCTACAGAAATCAGCATCAGGCCCTGTCTAGAACTTGCTCCAGGTTGAGCCTTGGCCAGCAGCTGCTGCAGATGGGAAGAAACACCCTTCTCAGACACTTTCTTCCTGGCAGCACACATTTCTCATGAGCTGTTAAAACAAAACTCTCACAATAATGTTCCAACCTTGCATTAACCACGATGGTGGTACAGCCTTGAACCAACTCTGAGAGCTTGGGCACTGCAGGCAGAGTAATAAACTGGGAGAATGTCTGTCACCTCTTTTGACACCATCCAGAGCGTGTAAAGCAATTCCAGATTACAGATGGTAATCCTCTTCAACCCCACCCCCTTTTACTGAGAGCACACAGGTAGGTGCTTTACCTTCACCAAGTGAAGGTACCTTTCAAATACAGAGGGCTTTCACTTGTTACACCTTTGTATTCTGATTCGAGTATGTGCTTGTTGCAATGAAGACAGACAGGAATCCATGCCTGGGAATGTAGCTGGGATATGTCTATGAAAGATTCAGAAGAAATTATGCCACAGAAGAACCAGAGGGCTTCCCGCATTTTTAAAACATGCTAAACTTTCGTATTATTGCTTTAATCGACTGATAGGTAAAATCTGCCTCAGCAGGGACCAGGTAGTCCAGCGAGGTTTGGGGACAGGAGGAACATGCTCTTTGTCTGTGCAGACACTCATCTCCACCACATACCCTGGGAAAGGAACCAGCAGGACCTGGGAGAAACTCTGAGTGAAGCTGCAAAGAATAGACAGAGCAAGAAGGTTGAAATGTTTCCCCTGTTCTCTTAAAATGTGTCATGATTTTACATTTTTACTTGATTTTGCAGAATATTGGTACTCTTTTCACTCACTACCAACATATTATTTTTATTTCTCTACAGATGCATCTGAGATTTTTTGGAATATGCTTCTGTTCTTCAGACATGTTTTTCAGACAGGAAAAGTAAACAGATCTCTTCCCAACCTCAGCCAGCAGAAATGTTCTTCCCAGTCTCCCAAAATACCCACCATATTTTTCCAGTTCTTTCCTTTTTCCTTTATTTAGAATATAGCCATAATAAATATCACAGATTCCATCAAAGTCACGGTGAGCACCTGGGCGAGAGCCCTGTTGTCATGGTACCTCCAGGGATTTGCAATAGACAGGCAGAGACACTTCTGTTGGGCAAAGCAGTGACTGTTTTAGGGAAGTCATGTTTAAAAGATCAAAATGCCTGAAAGCATCTCTGCCTCACCATGTGAGATGCTTTTAACTAAGATCTGGTTTTGCATAAAGTGGATACTACACACGGGAATAAACCCCACATGTTTGCAGCACAAGCTACCCAGAGAGACCAAGTGCTCCTAGCAGAGTTTTGTGTTTGGAAGCACAGTGTAGCAGTAGTTTGCTTTCGGAAGAATTTGTAATGGGAAAGCTAGAAACTCGGTTTTTGCTTAGGAAGGCTGCAAAGTGCCTTATCAAGAGGGTTAGATGGTTTTTTCCCCTTCTGCAGTGCAGAGGGGGTTGCAGAGAGAGCTGTGTTATCTCCCTCTCTCCTGTGCTGGAGAGAGATAACCCCAACACACTTACAGAGGTCTTGGGAAGGTGGGGGAGGAACAGAGAGGATAAAGAGGCCCTGGAGGGGGCAGGAACTTGCCTTTTCCTCCCTGGGGCCAGTGCTCAAACAGCACTGGCAGGTATTTGCAAGTTTCTCATGTTCTGGTCTTCTAAATAAACTTTTGAATTCTTCCACTGCCATGGCATTTCTGGGGATACCTGCATATCTTACTTTACACACAGGTAGGATGTCTTTTTAGAAATGGTTGAAATTTGGTTTTAGTAAGGAAGTTTCAATTTTTCTTTTAATACGATCTCCAAAATTTCAATGGGGGGTGGTGGTGGTGTTCTTTGTTCTTTTTTAATAAAAAAAGTTCTATATTCAGGTGTAAAATACAATTTCAGCCTAAAATATACCAGAGCTAGCCCAGTCTTTTCTACAGGGAAGCCAATGCCGGAAGCTGAAATTGTCAGCTGCACAACAAAGATGCTGGAACAGGTCCCAGTCGTGCCTGCTTCCAACTGAGGTCACAACCCAGACACAGCCAGGCCATTGCTCTGGTTGCCTCATGCCTTCATCTTTCTCCTTTATAAAAAATTGGTTTGTCTCAGTTGCATCCTTATGTGGAACAAAAGAAAATGCTGAAATATTACCAAACTCTGCTCTGTGGCTGAACAATCTTCCCACCAATCTTCTCTGGTTTACAGTCTTTTGAGATGAGACAGTTTCTATGTGGATATATACAGCACACAAGGAAGCCAAGGAAAAGTGACACAGTGCCAAGCAAAGCCTTAGGAGAAGCCTGTTGGAGAGGGTGTAGCTGTGCCCCCAAGTCACTTGCTCCAAGTTCAACCAAGGAAAAAACTACTCATCATCTCCTCTCACCTTCTCTGTTGCCTCCCACATCCTCTGCCTCCTCCTCCAAAGCTGAGGTTCAGCTCTGGTTCAGAGCTCCCAACAGAAAGCCAGACTCTCTCAAGCTGCAGGACTAGAGCCTGCTACAGAAGAGGATAGCAGTTCACTTACCATGCTGGAAAGAATTTCACACTTTCCCAGAGAAAACGTAAGAAACGTATCAGTAAGGCAAAAACCTTTTCCAGGAGTGCAATGCTGCTGGCAAAAATTGAGGAGGACTAAGAAGGAAGTGGCTTCTTAGACATAGTGCAGGTTACAGGAGATGAGCTCCCACAGCAACATAACAGGCATTTCCCTGGGTTACCCCTGACACAAGCAACTGTTGATTCTCAGAGATGTATAATTACAATTACTTTATAAAAAGAATCAAAACATACTTTTAGAGGCAGGAAGACGTATCACTGTCACTATGTAAAACAAATTACACAGAAAGAAAAAATAAAATATTTTTTACACATCTCTGAAGCTTGGAATAACTGCAAAGATCATCCACTGGTACTACTGGCTGCAAATTTGTCAACTGGGAAGTCTTAAAAGGGCAAAATTTTGCATCATCTTCTTATGCCCACCTCTTACCTTTAAGGTTGAAGTTTTTCCCTGGTACAGGCCACAGAATACCAAATTCAGATAGCTTGTGTACTTCCAACCCATCTGAAAGCACCACAAACCTGCTCTAAAGGCTGCTTCTTCCAGATTAATAACATCCCTTTCTGTGCCTACACATTTCCCAGTGCACTCAAAGCTTTAGCCAACAAAATTCAAGCCTACTAGATATTCTACTATTATTTACAGAGCAAGTCTAGGGGTACTAAGTATAGATGTATTATCCAAATTGCCCTGACACCAGCTGAACTTTTCCTTGCTGATATTTGGACTATGCCAACACATTTGCTCTGCTTTTGGAGGAAACCCTGAAATCCAATTCGAAAGAAGAAAAATTACATAGGAACATACATACTATATCAACAGTGAGGATAGGGGATACTTCGAGAAGAGTCTAGGAACAAAGGAAATATACAGATATGACTTTTCTAGGCTCCAGCTATTTGTGACTCAAGGACTTCATGACCTCAAAGTTGCTGTTTCTGTATTTAAGAAAGCCTATTGATACACCCAGTGTACTTTGAGTTCCATTCTACCATGAAAAATGCTCACCTGAAGAAGGAGCTGAAGTGAGATGTGGGAGAGCAAGAAGCCTCGTGATGTCATGCAGTGTCCTTGAAGCTCTCATTTGCTGTCACTCAGCGTCCTCATGTTATGTGAACTGGACAAGCAGCACCGAACAATTCTCAGACTAGATGTTATCTCTGAACATCACAAGCCAATTTGGTAAGACAAGTCAAAAAGAAAAGTGTCTCTCACATTAAGAATGCTATATTAGGCATGTAAGAAACTGTAAAATTAGAAATTAATCTTTAGTATGGGAAATGTCAATACCATGAGTGATTATATTGTACTTATGGAGAATTAGTATGTCTGATCTTGTACAAAGCGGAAACACTAAGCTTCTCTGCTGCAGTTTTAGAGCAAGTTAAAAAGGTATGTTTACAAAATGCTCATTAGGGAGAAAATCCAGCCCCTAGAAAAGGCAAAACACAAAGCTTTCACAGTGAACACAAACCACATAAACCCCTTTGTGACTTTTAAGTGTTCCAAAAGCTTTGCACTGGCACCCAGCTGTCTCCCTCCTGAATGTTCCAGCGCTTAAAACTCAAGCAGTGCAGAAAATGCTTTTCAGCAGGTCATCACAGAGGGGGGTTTGCAGGAGGAATGAGCCTCAATACCGGCCCATGGAGGGAACCACAAAGGCAACCAGGTTCAGAAAGACTTTGCATCATTTTTGATGATTGCTGGCCTTTGAGCAGACAGAAATGACAAAGCCAGGAGGGCAATGGTAGCTGAGGAGTGGGATCCTGGGGATCACTCTCTCTCAGATGTAATCCACCCACTTTCCCTTCAAACCACCCACCTCTGAAAGAAATCCCTGCTCTCCTGAGCAGCTGTGATGGGAAGGAGTCACAAATCACCTCCCCACAGCAGGAACAGAGAGGTGGAAATAAGTAAAAAGGAAACAGCGAAACAGTCAGAGGAAGAAGAGCAGACCAGGAATACAAAAGGGAAGAAAAGGAGGAGAATCACATAGCAGGAAAAGCAGAAATTTGAAAAGAAAGGTTTAGTAAAGAACAGGATATTTAAATCAAGAAGCAATTAAAATAATCAGTGCCAAAATGCCTGGAGACCAGCCCAGAAGCTTTGGCAGCAGGACGGCACACTGGCAGAATCTGCACCAGAAATAACTTCTTCACCAGGGCCCTTTTATTATTCAAAATACAGCAGTTTTGAAGCTGGATGAGTAGAAAATGTTTAAATGCTTTGTTAAAGGCCTCCAGAGATGTCCTATGGAGATACAAGCCCACTAATCCCACAGAAAAACTTCAAGGCTCTGCACGAGGGGTGACACTAAGCATTAGTAAAAGCAAGGGAAACATCCCACCACCCAAAATGTGGTTTTACCAGCTCATGACCCATGTCTACATGGACAGTGGTGTAACACTGTCATCCTCCACAACATTCAGAGAGATGTTTCCTTTGGTTATTTTTTGCTTTGTGAGAAAAATCTGTGAGCTGTGTGACAACACAGCTGAAGCGTTTGTCTCATTTTGAGCCATCAAGGAGGTTCCCCTGCCCCAGACTTTGCTGATTCACCAGTTGGGCAAGGGACAGCAAGGGGAGGAAAACGGTGCTGCACACAGGGCATAACTCACAACTTTCCGGTATGCATCTCTGAAACTTTACTGTTTAAGACAACTGTGCTCATCCTTGAGCATGGTGCACAGGAATGAAATAAACTGGCAGCAGAGGAGAGGAGGGAGCTCTGCCACAATCTCAGCAAGTCTTCACGGACTTGAATCACCTTTGAGACTTTGGGCAAGGAGAAAATGAGATTAAAAGAGATGCCTCTGGAGGACACACAGAGTTGAGCTGAGGAGGAATATTAATGTTCACACTTTTGTGTTGCCAGTAACACAACATCTAAATCTGTTGACCTGTTCTCCTGGATACGCTTGCACACGGATGAGATGGGAAGCATCAGGCTCTTACAGCTCCCTACCTAACCCACTCCAACAATTTAACTACTGAAAGTAAGATATAGAAGCCATGCTTCAGTGATCCAAAGCTGAGGGAGTTGGACTACAGGGAATCTTTCTTTTAAGTAGCTTAACAATGGGTTGTATAGTATAGAGTTATTTTTTCCCCTATCTATTATAACCCCACTTAATTATCAAGCCATGGAGAACAAATTAGCATCAAAAAGGAGCACAGATCATTTCTATGCCTGGGCTATTTTTGTTGATGTTGTGGAGCTCCTGCTGCCATCAGTCAGTTCCCACCTGTCCTATCTCACATGGCTTGTTAACAATAACAGATCTCAAAGTTTCTGAGAGCCAAACTCTCAAATTGTACAGAGGCAATACAATAGCCCAGGCTTCATTGGGCACTGCCACCCCAGAGAGTTCCTCATTTCTGCTCCATGAGACGAGGCACTAAGAATAACGCAGTGTGAATAATAAGAAAAGCAAAAGATTTATCAGAGGGGTCACTTCCTCCTCCAGTTGAAATCAAAACCTCAGATCAGCTTTACAACACACGGATCATTAGGGCTGATCCAAAAGCTCACACTGATTGCTCTGGAAGTGTCCTACCTGCCTGCGTGCTCTTACAGCCTACTTTGACAGAAACTAATTGTTTCCATAACTTTTTTTGGCTGAGCTAGATGGACCTGTGGATTCCCTTTGCCATCTTGATAACATTACCTGCTTCCTTCTTTCTTTTTTTTATTTTTCCTTTTGCATTTTCCTCTTACAGATTGATACCAAAAAACTCCCGCCTTGACTAAGACTGGAGAACATGCAGAAACAAGCAAAAACATGATGATATGAGAAATTCATACAATTTTTAATAGAGAAAAAAATTTTGCTTCTTCCTTGGAGCAATTTTGCATGTATCTATAGAAAAATACTAAGCTGGTTTGTATAACTTGTTTGTTATACTGTATTTAAACTTACAAATACATATAGACTCTGGTGAGGCAATCTTGATTGTCCTAGAAAGAGATTAATATCACACCAGAAAAAATAAACACGTGGGCTCCTGACACTAGCTTCTACACTCAGGTTCACAGAGATGCAGTTCCTTCACAATTAATGTTCATGATCTGTTTTTCATTGTGTCCTAACCTCTTATCATGTTCCTTAAAACAACCCTAATCCAGCCCAAGGATACACAGGGTTACAACTCAGGCTGGAACTTCTTCTCAGTCATCTCAGTCCCTGTTCCCATCAGTAGCTTCCTGAGACAGGTATGTGCCCGGCATGGTAGTGAGGGAGTGAAAAAATGCATTTTGCCAGGGGCAAAACCCTCATTCCCTTTATATTCTTTTATTCGCTTGTCCCTGAGGCTCAGGAAGTGGTGAAACAGTTAGGACAGGCCATCATACAAAGTAAGACTGGGACTAGACCTTGGGCTTCTTTTTGAGAGAGCTTAATAAAGTGAACCTTCATCTTTCAAAGGCTTAATGGCTTGAGTTCAGGCAAAAATCTAATCAGCTTATTTAAAAGGATGAAAAGAGAAAGTGGAATACTCTGAAATAGGATGGTTTCTGAGGCTGGGTAGCTGCAAATTTTTCTTAATATTAATCACTCCTATTTCTGCCATGTTTGATTAAAATAAAAAAAGAAAAATCTGTAAACTGGGACAAATATTAAAACCATTCGTCACCACAAAGGCTATATTACAGATAGACAAGATCCTTGGATGAAGGCGATAAGGGGTTTTGAAACAAATAAAAATCCCTTGCTGTTCATTTATAAATTTATGACCTCAATTCAATAATCTTTCTCTGTAAAAAAATGTTGCAGTTTCTAAGCAGCACATGAGTGGTTTTCTGAACTGTATGTGCAATGATTTTGCCAAATTTGCAGCGGTACCAGGGCACTCACCTCATGCCAGGATCCCAGGGCAATTACTAGCAGGGAAGGTAGTTACAGCCTCAGGCAATGCTGTTGCTTTGTTTAAGATGAAACTATGGATGCATCGAAGTTAGGTAAGGAACAAGAGAAAACCTGTGCCCGTATATGTTGTTATACAGGAGGCTTTCTCTACAGCACATGATCACAGTGTATTGGACTTGTATTTAGGATAATCTGTTCAGGGAGACAGTCTACAATTTATACCAAAATTACTCGTTAAGCATCGGCAATGACTTCATTTGGCACAAACTGTACAAAAGAACGACAAGGTTCTTTTATAGGTATGATAACATTCACCCTCTGGAAGCACCTGACAGACACTTTGGAAAAGCAGCAGCACCAAACCCCTTCGGCTTCCATGGGACATGGTGGATGCACAAGGTGCCGTCTTGAAGCTTTCTCTGAGGAACACCAACCTGTACTTCACACGTGGATGTAGCACAGCTGCCTTCACCAGCCAGAAACTCTTGGCTGAACTTCACTCTGAATATCTCCTGCTGCTGGATTTAATTACTCCAATTCAACAGTTGGTTTTATATTATTTGCTTCTCACTTGCCAAAACAGTGGCTCCCTCCCACTTTCCTACAATAAAACAATTCAAACTGTTGCTGCTGACAATAGAGCTAATATTTACAGATAATTACCAAAAATATTTTGAGTTTTGTGGATCCCTCAGTAAAAGATGACAATTACAGATAAATTTGCAACATAAGATGTGAGTCACAGTAGGCAAAATTCCTTGGAGAGCTGGTATCTACAGATATTTAAATCACTGTGTAAATCATATAGACATTGCACATACAGAAGCTCTTTTAACATAGCTGATCTGATGATTTCTGCCTCATGCAAGAGAAATGTATACACCAGAGTGACGTTGTATTCCTCTTCAACCCTGCACAGGTGCCAAAGCTGATGTTTGGTGATTTATCAACCCACAACCTTGCTAAAACTCCTTCAGAAGACAGTACCAGTGTGTGCTGGCCACACTTCCCTTTTTCTTTGGGTTTTAGAAATGAAACATGACTTTTTGAACAGTACCTTTCATGGAAAAACAGACGTTTGAAGTCCAAGAGGTTTCAATTGAAAGTGAATTTGGATTCTCCTCTTCACCTCCTTTTACCACCAGGGAAAGGATATATCGAAACATGTTTTGTGTTTTACACCAAATACAATATTAGTCGTAATAAAAAATAAATGATCTACAAAGTTTCATCATATTTTTTAAAGTTTCTGTATATTTTGGTACATTTTTTTGTGATCTGTATTAATAGTTCAAAAGGACAAAACCCTGTCCTACTTCTGCCTGATACCCTTGCACAGAAAGACATGTTCTGTTTGGCTTTAAAGGAACCTGTGGAGTCTGGCTCAAGAGAAAGCTCTTAAGCAAAGTACATTTCTACCCATAACCCAGGGCCCATACCACCTGTTGTTATACAAGCCTCTCCCTCACTTCCAACTACTATTGTTTCAATGCCCTGGAAAAATCAGATGTGTGGTGCCTCCTCACCCTCCTTGGGCACAAGAGGTTTTCCATTGCTTGAAATGTGAATATATACTTCAGCTGGCTGCTAAACACAGGCCCTGTGGTTCCTGTACAGCGGGAAGTGATGATGGTGGCGTTTGCGATTTGGGCGATCAATGGCAAATGGTGCATTGCTTTTGGAGGGAGGTGTCTGAGCCCAGGAGAGCCATCAGTGGGTGCTGGGGCAGCCCCTGCACAGTGTGGTGGGGTGTGAGGAGGGAGCAGCAGGAGCACAGCCTCTGCAGGCAGGGGCTGCACTCCAGGGGCACGAGAAAATCCCTTCCTAGCCCTCTACAGAGCCTGCACTTCCACTTCTTTAAGTAGGTTATGGGCACCAAGGGGAGCAAGAACTTGCAAATTAACCTGTGTGTAAATCTGCTCTCTGCCCACCTGCAATGCCAAAGTGTGCAACTTCAGAATAAAGGAGAAGGGACTCCCTGGTGAGAGCAGCGCTGGCAGCAAAGCCAGCCCCAAACTTTCCAGGCTAAATTAAAATCAGCAAGACTTCTTAAATTCACGGGCAATTAGTTTGTGCCTTCAAACTTTCATTCTGGACTCAGAGGATGCCGTCAGAGGCAGGGTAACATTTTTCCAATACTTGTTGAAGTTTAAAAACTGAGGCTCAGGGAAAATAAAACATGTGCCAGATTGAGATGTTTGAATTGAGAATCCTACATACATTCCAGCTGGGAAGCAAGGAGATTTTGGGAGCTGAATTTACAGATCCACATGTCTATTTTATGAGGGTGTTAAGAGTGACTAATTAGAGTGCTGCAAAAATAATGCGATCCAATTTATGTACAATGTTCACCCTGCATTGCCATGTGTCAGCAGGTTTAGCATTCAAGACTGATCACCAATAAATCCCTTCTGTAATGTCATGTCAACAACAAATGGCATTACAGTGAACATCAACAGGAACCAGTAACACAAGTGATTTTCCTTACATTTGTGAGCAGTTTCATTCTGTATCTCCTTTCCTATTGCAGTCCAATAAACATCTCCAAGACAGAAGCAGAAGACAGGTGAAAACTCAACCCTGGTTTTGAGATTGAACTTATTCACAGGAATTTTAAATCTCTACTCCAGTTTCTCTAAATTCTCTTGAATTCTGCAAATATTGTACTTATGCTTTAGGTTCTCTGCTTCAAAGCTACACAAGCCTGCAGAGACTCCAGGTATGTGCACTCGACTGTATGCTCCAGAAATGCATGTCCCAGAAATGCATATGCATGAAATGAAGAACCAAACAGCAGGGAAAAACATTTTGCTTTGTTTTCTGTAATGTCTACAATGAAAACAGAAATGAGAAAGAGACAATTTTGGCAGCATCTCCACCTTTCTGTGAACCATGGAACATAAATCAGTTTGAGGCTCTCTTAGTAGCACAAGAAACATTCAGTTAACAAATGCATTGTTCTCTGGGTATCAGGCCTAGAAACCACCCTAATGTTAACTTTGTTAGAATTTAAGTCATATTCTGCTGTCATATTGTGCTGTTCAGCACAAACACTAGCACCTTCATCTCTTTGAGCTGCAGGTTCCTTCACACAACCTTTCTCAGCAGTGAACGGGTTGAAATCCAAAATGTTATTTACTGAAAGATCATATTCAAAATCAGGGAAACAGGAGGAAAATAGAAAATATACATTAATTTGCCCTTAGCAAATGTCACATAGTTTGAGGTAACTTCAACCTGACTAAGGGTACCTTGCTCTGCATCAGAATAAGGACACATTCAGAAGTGCACACAGAATTTAAAAAACAAAGATTTAACCAGTTACAGCTGAGTGCTGTTCACTCTGTACAATATCTTATGGTAAACACCACACAGACCCCTCAGGAAGGTGATGCTGATTTCCATGCACACACAGCCCACCCTGGCTCTGCAGGTTCCCAGCTTTTTCTGCCCAATCCTTCACCAGGCAAGGGACACACTCAGACATTCCCTTTGGTTGATGATCACAAATGTTTTTATTGGAGCCCTGTGACCACTGTCCACAACCATTACTGATCTCAAAATACCCCTGCAGCATGGTGCTCAGCAGCATGGTCTCTGTGCTGTCTGACACTGCAAAGCAGCACTCAGAACATGAATAACGATGCCTTAGCTTTGCCCTCCCACTCTCCTAAATTCCACATGGTTGGGAGCTATCTCATAATGCTTACAAAATACAATAAAACTAAATCACAACAAGCAGGCAAGTAATAAGCAATTAACTTAGGCAAAACTCTACATCTCTAACAGCTATTGCACGAACAAGGACAGCAAGCCGGTGAGAATGCCCAGGGGCACCAATGCTCTGCGGCTTGGCAGGATCACATCCCCGACCCACAGACTGGCAAATACAGAACAGCAGGAGCTGTGGAGACGCAGACCTGGCACTTGCACCAGGTCACAGGGAAAGCACAGGCAAAATCAGATCTCCCCTCCATTGTCCCCTCCTCATCCTGCCTCAGCAGTTTAATTTACTGGGAAATGAAGCTCTTTAAACAGATTGCTCTGCCTTCATGGCTAACAGAACAGAAACATACACATTAAGTAAACAAGAACGATTTGTGCAGGGTTCTACAGGAAAGCTCCTCTTTAGAGAAGCAGGGAGAGGACTCAAGGTGTGCTCCCTCGCTTCTGTTTATTCAGGAATTCAGTAGGATTTCAAACATTCTTGCAGCTGGGAAACATTACCAATATATACATGCCTCTTGCATTTACTTGTTTTTGTTTATCTATTTTAAACTATTTTTACACACAGAATTCAGGCATATTAACTCAAAATACGGTGTCTGACCCTAAACTATGCTGAGCATTTTAGGGCACTGGTCTCCAAGGAGGAGTGTGTCCCTCAGAAAGGCCAGATGCCTACTAAAGGGTAGAACCAAAGCTGTGCTTGTGTTTTGCAGCTCTGCCAGCACCATGAGCTTGGCCTCGGCTCCAGCACACCCCAGCAGCTTCTAACAACTGTTTGCCTGGTTTCGATCCAGATGGAGGTGAAGAACTCTTACCACCTTATGGATTTCCAGGACAACAACTCATAAAGGGACAGGGTTTTATTAAAAACAAACAGTGCAAAGAGCCATGACAAAATTAATTCCAAGTCAAAGCATTTTCACAGTTTCCAAAACATCTCACAAACTCTGCAGGGGTAAAGAAAAGTTTCAGGTTTGAACCAAACTTCTAGTTTAACAACTATCGGCTTTGTAGTTTTCACAAACCAGTAGTACACACAACATGAGAAAGCCTTTACTGTAACAGATATAGCCCCACGTTTACCCCACACAATATTCACCTGGCCGTGAGCCGGGCTGTGGTCACATTCCGAATGGCACATTGCTGTGCTCTCTCCTGGACTCTGCTGAGCAGTCGCAGCAACCAGCACCCGAGGAAAGTGCACATAGCACATTCATCTCCTGCGCCACGTGAACTTTTGAACTGCAAGTACTTCACCTCCATCAATAGTAAGGACAGAGGAAAAAGAAGAGGCAGCATCAGCTAAAAAAGAATGCAAATGTGGTCATGTAAAGTGCTGTAGCTGAGGGCATCACCCAGAAAATGCCTGATTAGAATATTCCCTTTTTTTGACAGCATATTTTCCTGGAGGGCTGCAGTGAGCCACGTGCAGCCCAGTGCTTGATCAGAGAGGTGATTAGAACTGATAGGGCAGTAGCTCAACTGTAATGTCTTCAACTCCTGCCAAGTAGAGGATGCCAAATTGCTAATGTAAATAGCCCCTTTTGACGTCTTAAAGCCCTGGAAATGAAAGGCACTTTCCTGAAAGACCAGTCTCTGGTTGACTTTCTGTCTCAGCACAAAACCCGATCTGCATACAGGTCCAATTGCTGCCTACGCAAACAGGATAGGATCTTGTGGGACCAGACTTCCCTTGCAGAACTGCATACAAATGACCACCTTGGCAGAATTTTCTTCATGCCCTAATGCAGCTCTGGGTCTAGTTGTCAGCACAAGACTGCAAACCAGATCTTCTGTCAGCTCACATGTTAAAATATTAGTTAAAACAAACGTCATGTTACAGGGATTCAGATCCACACAAGAACATGCCTTCAATTCCTGGGATGCCAATATCACAGTTTGAGCTCATGTCGGACTCTCCCAGCGAAGCATGTAAACCAGTGTGCAATTCGATTACACTGGTTGTTAGGATTAGCACACAGCAAACCTCTTTGCACAGGTAGAAAAGTTTCCTGCTTCCCATTTTCAATTTTCATGCACTGCTCCCTGTTCAGATGGCAACACACAAGTCCCTTGAACTATGGATCGGGAACATAAAGGGGTGCTGAGCCCCATCATAGGGCTCATCTGCACGGGATGGAACAGTTTCCCAAAGGGAAATTGTCATTTCCCGCAGATGTTTGCTGGCTCCCAATATTTTGCAGCTGGAGAGCTAACAGCATTATCTTTCCCAGGGCTGTGTGTACCCCACAGAAAACAAGCCTCAGCTCATGCAGTCTGATGTGCTAAATCAGGGGCCTTGCCTGAGGTTTCAGCTGATAATCAAAAAATCTATGGGACTGATGTGTAGCATCGCTCACTACAACAGTGCAACAGCAGCCTGGGAAAATGTACCTGGCTGCAGACAGCAAAGTTAGAACTGTTGTCAAAACATTTGAGCTGTGCTTCTGAAACCATGCTCTAACCAGGTAAATCTTGTGAACATGGTTTGTTTCACCCATATTTTCTTGCATATAAATTTGTCAGGCAGAAATATTTATTTTGTCAGAGCAATAAATGCCACTTATGTTCAGCACTGATCTCTGTCAGGTTGTAATTCAGCTCCCCCCTCCAAGGTGACACTGTCCTGTTCCACTAAGAACTCCTCAGTAGAACGATGCCAGGGTCTCCCAGTTTCCCAGAAACCTGCCTCCAGCAGCACAACAACTGATAGCTGTGTTCTGCATTAGCTGTCCTCAGTCACAATATAAAATGACCTGTGGTCATCTACAGAAATTTTGGGCACTTCCCAACCAGCCCACAGAATGAGCTTGGAGGAGGAGAGTTTTTCTGGAGCAAGAGAAAAGTAAACAGTGGTGTGTGTGTGAAGAGCTGTGCTTGTTGAATATGTCAAGAAAGTAATGTTTGGATTGAGGAAAGCCAAACAGATGCAGTAGAGCTCTGCCAGGAAAGGACAGCTCTGTTACCCTGTTCATATCTTCCTTAAAATATCCTGGTACCGCATACCCTCCCAGCTGCCCAGCCTCCCTCAGCCTACTTACAGGTACCAGTTTGGCAACTCTGCTGCCCCACAGCTGCCTGCTGGACTCAGTCCTTCCTGCCTCCCGCCAGCCACCATCCTGCTTGTGAACTTCAGCTCTTGTCTACTGTGCTTTGTTCAAACTGGCCAGACACTCCCTACCCCAAGAAGTGCCAGCAGAAATGAGGTAGAAACGAACTGCCCACTATCTGTATTCTTCTCAGCCCAGACCAAAACACCACCCCGCAGTGACAGCCACAAACACAGATTGGAGACATCTGGGCAAAACTGCCTTCAGTTTTGACTTATTTTGAAAATATGGATGCAGTTTACACTTTTAATAATTTTTGGTTTGTTAAGTACAATCCATCTTATAATGACAACTATTACCCTTCCCTCTGGCACCTCAGATTAAATAAAAGGGGAAAAATTAAATACCTTCCTTGGAACCATAAATATATTTTGGTTTAAAATGTTGCTGTGCTACTATACAGCTCCTGCATTTCCCAGTTGGTACCCAATCCCATTGGGTCCCCTTCTGCATGGGGTGCCTAGAAGACTCTGCACCTGCTCGAAAATGCCTCTCAGAGAAATGCAGAAGGTTCTTACTTTGCAAATAGCCATGGTGTGAGCAGTGACATGATGAAGAGACCCTGAACAGATATCCAAAATTTCTGCATCTCTGTGCCAGAGATGTCATTTTGTGGATAATGATTTTGAATAAGAAACACAACACTTGACATAATCACCCAGGCCCATCCCCCATTGCAATGAAGTACTTCAGCAGTCACTTATGCATTCACATCTAAAGCTACGATGAAATCACAAGCCAATAAAGGGTTTGGAAGTTTTGGTGAATAATCGTAATAAATAATTATTTTGATTAATGAAACATTTCAGCTAAAAAAACCCCACTATTTGAAAAATTTGTAAATCTTCAGGGTTTTTAACAGATTATAACTAAATAACAAGATAAACTTTTTGACTGTAGGTTTGTAAGTGGAGAAATAAAAGATTTTTATTTTGCCCTCATGTTTTACTAAAATCAGAATGAGTAGCTATGGTTTACCTTGGTCTGCTTTATTACAGATTTTTTTTCTCAAAAAATTATACAACCCTTACTGACTCCTGTTTACATATTTGGTGATATTAAAAACTGTAAAGCTAGGAATTGCTCAGAACTTCTGCACAGTGTTGAGTTCCAAGCTTTTTGCATCTACAGAGTTAAATTTTTTCAGCTGCAAAAAATCCCAGTGCTTCCTAGTGCCCATTCCACCCATCAAATATTTAGTAATGCACACTGGAAAGAGCTGGAAGACTACCAAGGCTGGAATTTTAAAGTTGGAAAGTATTTTCTGATTTACCCTTTTAAATTATTGTGGAACAAAATGAAATTTTAAAGCACTGCAGCCCACTAGCATGCAGAGCTGAAGTCTCTAATCACCTGTTTTCTTTGTAGTGGGTTTCATGGCTCTGTGTGGACATGCTGCATGCAGCAGAGGCACACAGTGCCCCTGCCTATAGGCAGGAAGTCAGCATATACACATGCTAATGCAACATAGAACACTATTCAGAGTACTTTCCTCCGTCCATTTCACTTTATTCCAAACCTCCAAACTGGCTCTGACTTCAACATATCAGGCAGGAGCTATATGCCTCTGGGAAGCAATCAGGGACACACACAGCTTATTTTAATTTTGTCATTGCTATCCTCTCTTAAAAATAGCTATTTGAGATCCCTCTGCCTCAGTGCCAGGAGTCGATTGAAGGCTAAGGAAGAAATTTAGATCTAGCAACCGCATGGGAGCTAAGGAAATTTTGGCTGAAAGATGGAGGAGTGGGGAATGGAAGCAGTCATGAGTCCATAAGTCCCGCTCACCTCTAACCCCACGCTCAGGTGAGCTCTTGTTGGGAGGACACAGGAAAGCTGGGGCAAACAACTCCCTCACCTCCGTGCCACCCATCGCAGGTGCGTCAGCCAAGTGGCCAGGAAAACAGTGAGCACTAATGTTCACTCTGCTAAGGAAATAATCAGGGCACAGGGCTGTACAGCCTGAGTCTCTTTAGGGCACACACACTCGTTCACAGCAGTGGCAGGCTTTCAAGTTTCTTTGAGGAGCAGATGCAAGAGAAGGGCAACTTCACAGCTTTTCTTTTGCAACAGCATGTACCAGGCAAAGTAAATCACAGGGCAGCTTCTGTGCCCAAATCTATCATCTCCATTCCATGGCTAAGGTTGACAAGGGCCTATTCCTCAAAACACTGTTGAACCATTTTTTCACCTTTTGAGTAGAGAGGCAGGTTGTTCTAGTACAGGGAAGTGAAAGGGCACAGCCATGACCCAGCAACCATAGGACCTCAGGGCAATCTGATGTTCTTATGAAGATTGCCGAGTCAAGCAGACTTGGTTTCCTAGTAAGTAAAACAGTTGAAAATACAGCTGGGTCAGGCACAAAATCTGATAATTTTGGACAATAAGCCATTTCAAAACAAAGCCTAGAAATTGCTCACTATAAAAATGGCACAGCTGACTTTTTAAGCAAAATTTTTGCTGTTAGCTCTAGCAAAATTAAACTGCACCAGACTCCTCTTGCTACTTTAGGTTTGGGTGGTCTTGGATCAAAACATGGTTACTCACATTTAACAGAGTCAGATTATCGACTGAAAGTGGTGCTGCTTGCTGCTGATCTGGGGGTCAGAGCTGCAGCCTGTAGCTCTAAGCCCAAACAAGATTCAGGTATTGAAAAACAGTCTAGTCATATTTCACTTTCACTGGAGGGGTTGTGTGGACTTAGAGAACAGAAAGAACAAACAAAAGAACAAATGAAAGAACAAACAAAAGAACCCAGAGGTATAGAGAGCAGTCAAAACAAGAAAGTCCCCCTGCTTTAGCAATCTGCTAAATGGAACGTTTCCATGACGAATATGGAAATGGCTGATTCTAGCCACAAATTTGGTCATGATTGGATGCAGACTGTAAAAACACAAAAAAATCTCTATTTCTGCATCTAGTTGAAACCAGAGGTGCATTTCTGTGTGTATTATCTGCTGTGCTGGCCTTCTGTCTTTTAGTTCTGTGTTTTTTTCTGTTTTTTTTTTCTCCTCATTTATTGCTTCATTGCTTATGTTTGCAGGAGGATATACCAGCAGCTTGAAATTCTCAAGTCCATCTCAATCATCTGTCTAAGCACTAACTACTACATCTGCCTAAGCACTCCTCAGTTTTATTGGCATTTGCGCCATATTGACCTCTGAATGTCTCTTCCTGTTCCTAGTAACCCAAATCCTTGTATCTTTAGGGTTTTTAAAGCGACAGTAATCCCAGAGCCAGAGCGTGGATAAGGTTGGAAGGGACTACCAGTTCCCTCCTCAAGGCAGGGTTAACTACAACAAGTTGCTCATGACTGTATCCAGTTGGGTTTTGAGTATATCCAAGCTTGAAGACTCCACAGTCTCTCTGGGGGGTCTATTCCCGTGTTCAGTCACTTTCACAGTAATTTCTTTTTCATATATTAAGGTGGAATTTCTTGTATTTCAGTTTGTGCCTGCTGCCCCTTCACCTGTCCCTCGGCACCAGAGAAGAGCCTGGCTCCAACACCTCTGCTCTCCACATCAGGCGTTTATACACCACGATCAAGACCTCCCTGAGCCTCCTCTGCTGCAGGGTGAACAATCACAGCTCTCTCAGTCTCTCCCTGTATGTCAGATGCTCCAATTGACTAATATTCCTTGTGACTCTTCAGTGTACTAAGGCTGGTAAGTCCTCACGTCTCCCATACAGGGGAGCCCAGCACCAGACATGGCACTGTGTCTCACCAGTGCTGTGCAGAGGAGGCGCATCACTTCCCTTGATCTGCTGGAGGTGCTCTGCCAAGAACAGCCCAGGAGGCCACTAGCCACCTTTGCTCCTGGCTCACTGTCAGCTTGTCTCCAGGACCTCAGCCAGGCTCCACCAGCATCCCAGGAATGCTGGCCTGAGATACAAGCAAAGTGAACAGGGTGGAAAGAGGTATTATCTTTTAGTGGGCCAACTAAGAGTGCTGGAAACGGCAGATGAGAATCCCAACAATGAATGAAGTTAAAACATCATCAGTCAAGGAGATCACAGGAAACGATTTCTAATGAAATATACAAACAATTGGTGGAACTGCCCCAAGCCACTCCCAAAGCAAACAGCACAAATCTCACAGACCATCCAGGGACACTACAGCAAACAGGGAAAGCTTCTGTAGCTTTACTGATAGGATTGCAAGTCAAAGAAGCAGAAATCTTTATCCATCTTTATCCATCAGGACAGGGTGTCCCAACCCACCAGGACAAAATGCAATTACATTGGATTAAGTTTCCACATTTGAGCCAAGCAAATGGTCTCCTCCTCTACAGACCCACAACACTGTCCTCTCTCAGAGACAAGAGCTCGCACTTGATGGACCACTGTTCTCTGCTTGAAGACAATTTCTGTGTCACTCCTGCCTTAATGATTCAGGTTCCCCATTTTCACTAGAACGAGGAATTAAATCTTGTACTCTTGAACAGTGCTACACTATGACCTCTCCAGCACTGCTGCTCACAGTTGGAATAACCAAACCAGCCTCCAGTCCCACTGTCAGCACTCTGGACACACCCACAACCAGGACATGAGGGGGAACAGCACAGGCAGAGGAGTAGTGACGTGTGCTCAAGTTGGAAGAGTTCAGCACGGGCCACTTGAGCCCACTCTGCCCTGACCCATCATGTGCTTACTGGTATTAACTGATCTCTGGAACTCCTCACTTTAGGCATGACCTGTTTATTTTATCTTTTCTTGAAACAATGCCTGTTTTTTTGATTTTACTTTATTACACAAAAGATACAGAGCTTCAGGTGGAGGTGGGAGCTATTTAGCTAAAAAAGGCTCAGAAGAGCGCATATTTACCAGGACAAGAGAGCATTTGCAGAGGTGTGGATACAACTGTTACAAGTATTTCTCCAAGCTCTTGTTTTACCAGCGGTATTTAACTCCTTCATAAAGTTCTGAAATAGTCAAATAAGCACATAGATAAATATAATAAAAAATAAATAAGATAATAATATGTGATAATCTAATAATAAAATAAAAACTTTTCTCAATCAAAGACAGATATAGCAATATCCAATAGAGCAGTAACACCCAGGCATCACCAACCAGCTGCCATCTGGCAGAGAAGCCCCAACAGCTGTGCAGCCAGCAGTGGGACAAGTGATCCTTCCCTCTGCTTAGCACTTGGGCAAACACATCCAGAGTGCTGAGGCCAGTTTGGGGCTCACCAGAACAAGACACAGATGTGCATATGCTGGAATATGGTCCAGCAGAGGCCACCAGGATGACTGAGGGCTGGAAGAGATGCTGAGAGAACATGTGGACAATATTAAGGACTCCATCATGTAGCGGTGATTGCTCACAGACAAATAACAATTTCAGACTGCATTCAAGCCCAGCACACATTAGGGTTTTGTGGCCGGCAAGGTGAAGTGCTAACAGTCAGTGTAAAATACAGCAGCAAACCTGCCTCTGCCACTCCTGTTTGGAGATCTGAAGGGATCATTTGGGCATCAATCTAGAGAAACATCTGCAACTGGCTGAAGACAGCCAAAACCAGCAGCGTTGTTCTGTAATG
This sequence comes from Manacus candei, assembly GCF_025592945.1. Classification (NCBI taxonomy): domain Eukaryota; kingdom Metazoa; phylum Chordata; class Aves; order Passeriformes; family Pipridae; genus Manacus; species Manacus candei. Next base: position 502,093 of record NW_026138189.1, read on the forward strand.
CTCTTTTCTGACAGGTAAACCTATAAAGGTGTAAAATTCTGCACTGGCTTTGAAAATAGCCAAGAAAATCAAAGGAATTTCCTCCAAATTGCTTTTTCCAACTGGGTGCTCTACTAACCAGCAACATCATGTGGATAACACATCAGAGCCAAGAGGAGATAACTCTGGAAACACAAGTATTAATAAATATAGCTGAATAACCACTGCCAGCACGCATCAGTACGACTGAATTCCATTTTAAAGGTAAAAATGTGTGACCAGATGGTGGATTTTTACTGCTCATGACCTCCAACAAAAAGCAGTGGCTTGCATCCACTAGATAATTGAGCCAATCACAAGACAACAAAGTCACAGAGAAAAGTTATGTTCAACCACAAATTATCTACGTTTAGTGGAAATCAGCTTCAGCTCTCAGGTTTCTTTCAGGTGGACAAGACTCCCCTTGGTGACACAGCAGCCATCATGCCCAGTACATCCTGCTCAGTCTTCTGTACTTCAGTGCCTAAACACGAGTCTCCCAGCTGCAGGTGTAACTCAGTGCTTAGACAGTAATACAGCTATCCCAGCATTAAAAGTAATACCATACATGTCCCAGACAACTGTACAATCATGGGTGCATTATAATAACACAGGAAGATGAACTGTAAACCATGTACACACACTCTAAGGTAAAACATTACCTTACTGTTACCAGGAATGCAGAATTTTACACTTGTTCACGAACTTACGACAATTAAATCCCCGGCACAGCTTGTGCCCATTTCTCTTTTGAGTGATTACTTGGTGTTTGATATTTCCTAAGTTAGTTTTTAATTTAAATTGAAAGAAAATACATACCAACTTGCAGTTCAAAAGTATATATAACTGAGCTACAGATCCAGTGGAAAAGAAGATCTATCCTAGGAATATTGAGAGACTGTTAAATGCAGAGGTTCTGGCAGGGAATATTTACAAATAGCAGAAAGACTTGCTGAAGTTACAGAGTCTTTCCTTTTGTTTTCCAAACAATACTCATTCTGTACAGTATAGATGTGCCCCTGACAGTGCTTTCAACTTTCTGCTCAGCAACACCCTAGAATTCTTGAATTAACCCTGAAGAAAACTGAGCAAAGCTCAAGCAAATACTACAAAAACCAGACCTCCTGAAAAATCAGTATTTACAGACAATATTTATGGATTTAAGAATTAAAATTCCTGGGATTGCTGCTTCCTCTCATTTTTTATGAGCTTCTGCTCCTCTCATTCTTTACAAAAACATCCTAATTTTTTCCCCTCTCGATAATCTTTATAAAACACACATCATTAGTACTGCACACTTGGTGTTGGATTACTGAATATGCAACACTGACTCTAACAATACTTCCTGAGACAGAAACCCCAAGGCATTGGGAAGAATTTGCTGTGTATCTACATTTTATTTCCTATTCAAAGGGTTTATAAAGCATGGGATTTGGAAATAAACAGGTCTCTTCTGCAAGTGCTCTGCATATGGAGCCACTGAGTTTCTCCTCCTCATACATGCCTGCATGAAGGATTACAGTATTTCAGATGCTTTTCAACCCCCAAGCTCCTCCACAGCAAATTTCTCATGCCCACAGGTTTTTCCCACCACATTGCATCCCACTCTCCTCTGCAAATTACAGCTCAGAAAAACATTGCCAGGTTCCTTGCAAGTGGCACATGTTCATATTCTCCTCCCTTCCTAATACAAATTTCTCCCGCAGCAAATATACGGAAGGGACAGAAAAAGCATAATAGAAGGTCTTACCTTTTGATGGTCTTCTTTGTTTTGTTTGTAGAGAAGAGAACGTACCCATTACAGCACCCATTGCAAAAGCTACTCGTGAGTTTTTGAGGAGGATTTATTTTGGCTGGGATTTTTTTTTTAAATATTCTTACCCTACCCCTCCACTGACAGTAAATAAAATCTATGTGAAATGCCCCCAAGAACAAAGAAAAAGAGAGGAAGTCAAGAGAAGAAAGAAAAGAAGGAAGGAGGAGGGAAAAAGCAAAGCACTGCAGCTCAGCGTTCAGCAAGCGTTAAGCTTTGAGGTTTTTTTTTCAGTCAACACACATGCACTGACTCACAGCCGGCTGCACTGTTATTATTCAAAACAGCTCCCCATCAAAATTTAAATGCTAGGTAGATTCCCTCAGACCAGAGCTGGCAGCAAATGCATCAAAATATTTACTGGAGCACAGCCACATAAACACACAGGGTAATTCTTCCTCCTGTTCCCTTATGGCTCCAACCAGCAGCCTGTAGGTCTAGCGAGAAAGCATCAGTGCAGCTCTTCCAGTGAATACTAAACTGGAGTCCTGTAGGCATGCTGAGGGTCTCGGAGGGGAAGCCAGGGCTTTGGGCTGGGTACCAACTCTGAATGAACAGAAATCTGAGTGGGAAGCGATAGCGAGCAAGGCATCAAAGCCCCAGCTGTGTGGGCTGCGTGCTCCTGCTAATTAAGAGTCTGACAGAAAGGTGGGAAGCAGCAATTTCCAACAGTCTTCTCAAGCAGAAAAGTCAGAGGAAAATTACTAAGTGCAATGGGGGAAAACAGAAAATTTCACCACAGTCCTTTTCCTTCATATCCTCTCTCAAACACCAGAAGTACATGCAAGACAGTTAATAACTTATTTTTCTGCCAAGTATGTATGTGCACACACTTTTTAAGGAGACTAAAACAATAAACTGTTGAAACAAAACTCTGCAAACATCCAGTGGCTAGGAGAAAGTAGGACAGTTCCCAGCATTTTTTTCAGTTCTGTCATGTTTCAGAAAATCAGCTACACATCTGGTTATGTTTCCTCAGAAGGTGAAATAGCAAGTGCTCAGGTACAGAAGGAGTTAAATATACTGAGACAGGCTTCGAAACCAAAATTAATTTCCTACTTGCACATGGTGACTGAAATTAAGGCAGCACCTGTGCAAATACTGTATTTTTCAGAAGAAATTCATTCCTATACCGGACACCATATCATGTTGTCTCACTGAGTTTCCCCAGCCTCCCTCTAACTTTGCAGTAAAGATTCCCTCAAACACAGATGCCAGCTCCCCTAGGATCAGGAGCTGTCCAGCACTGGTGTCCCTGGAGGTACAGCCCTGCCTCACCTGCTCCTCACGTGCTGCAGCAATGCTGTCTTTGAATGCACAGCTGTATTTCAATCCCCAGCCTATACCAGCAAAGAGCTTCCCATCAGTTCCTGGTTCCAAAAGCCATTACAGAAAATAGTTTATTTTTTCTTGTTTACAACTCATTGAACTTTTTGTGAGGAATGCCTGGGTGAAGGTACTGTTTTAAATACCAAAATCCTGAACTGAAACACATCAGTTTGCAGTGTGCTGCCTGAGACTTGGGGCACACAGGGGCCTTTGTCATCGTGGGAGGAGCCTATCCTGGCCTGAGCAACATTCCCTGTCTGCCCTCATTCTTCCCCTCCTGCCAGCCACAGCTGTGGGCCCGCTGCCCCTGGAGTAAAAGCTTCTCCAGCCACCCAGATCCAGATGGGGATCCCTCAGACTACATCGATCTCTACCAGGCACTGAAAAGCTGTGCGAGGTTCTTAAGCTCTTTTTTAATTTAAATATTTATATTTATTTTATTAATATTTTATTTGCATTTATGCATTAAAATATTAGACAGGCTACAGTGGGCATGTGGAAAATCACTGCTCTTAGCACTTGTGCAGACATCAAAGGCTGGAGAGTGACCAGAGGCCACAGCAGATGTCTCCAAGAGGTCAAAAATGGAATCTTCTATCTAAGCAAACTGTCACTAGCAGAAGTCAGGCACTGCCAAAGTTGCCACTCAACCATGTGTCCCATCTACATCTTTTAAGTATCTCCAGGAATGGTGATTGTCTCACTGCCCTGGGCAGCCTGTGCCAGTGCTTGACCACCCTTTTGGTGAGGGAATTTTTCCTAATATCCAAACTAAACCTCCCCTTGAGGCCAATTCCTCTTGTCCTATCACTTGTTACTCGGAAGAAGAGACAAACCCCCATCTGACTCTAACCTCCTTACATCAAAAAGCACCTTGAAAGTAGCTGGCTTCAGGATTCCTCCTGACACCAGTTGGATCCCAGCCACGCAGAAAGAGCTTGGCCTGGGAGTGACAGATCAGGCTGCCCATATGGTGAGATACCAGAGACAGAAGTAATCTGGGAAGACAAAATTGCACCCTTGATGCTGCACTGTTGTTTACTTGAAAGAGCATGGCACATGAAAGCAGAGGGCAAATGTAACTACTCAGTTTTCTTTGAAACTTGAAAGAAAGATCTGTCTTGGCTGGAAACCAGTATTGACAGATCCATATGAAATCATAGGGATAAGTGGTTGCAAGCATTTATATTTGTATGGCTCAAATATACAAGAATGAGGAAAAGAGGGACCATGTCCGTGCCTTGGCAGATGAGCAGAGATTCCCAAATCCCCAGTTCAAAAATCAGATGCTTCCTCTCACAGCTGAAAACTAAGACCTCAGAGGAACAGAAGCATCATAACCACTAAAGAATTAGGGTATTTGCCACAGCAGGTAGGAATTCTCTTTCTCCAAAGATCATCATCCAAATTTATCAACCTAAGAGAGAAATCTTTGAGATGTAACAAGTGCTGGTGGTCATTTTCTATCTGAGGAGCTGAATATTTTTCAGAGTATTTCCTTTAGAGGCAAGAAGTTGCGTGAGCACTGATTGTGATGGTGAAATGCAGTTGTAGCAGTGTGGGTACCTAAGCCAGCATCCTGGATAGGAGCTGCTATCCGAGGAGCAAAAGTACCTCAGGAAAAGGAGACACTATGTTGTGCCAAACCTGACTGCAGCCCCAGAAGGTATTTGCAGCCAGAGTCCAGCCACCTCCCACTTCCCAGTGCAGGGAGAAACTCCGGCGGCACATTGTGGGACTCTCTCATGGCATGATTCACCACAGTCCTCAAGTGCTTGCTTGCATAGCTGAAGGTATGTACCACTTCATGATGCTGGTGCTATGCCTAAATCCACCTCCTTTCCCACAAAAATTCACCCAACAGGTACGTGACTTATGCGACCATCCCAGCAGTCACCGCTAAGGAGGGGAGAGTCCCCCATGAGAAGGGGCCGCAAGTGTCACTCAGATGATGGGCAGACACAAGCTAGGCATGCACAGATACAGCAAAGGGTCCATCAGGTATGCCTCTGTCCCAGAAGAAGCCTGTATACACCCTCTCCTGAGCTAGGTTAGCAGACAGATATGTCCCCACTGGTTACCACTAATCCATCATTATTGTCTGCCAACCATTAAATCATGTTCCATCCTTTTATCACTCCTGTATACTATATACAGCAGTTTAATTACCTAGGCAGCCTCATCTCCTCAGATGATAAGACTGACGGAGAGATAGACAACAGGTTGGCAAAGGCATATAGTGCTTTTGGAAAACTCCACAAAAGAGTATGGTGTAATAAACACTTGAAGAAAAGTACCAAGATCGGTGTTTACAAAGCCATAGTGTTGTCTACTCTCTTATATGGTTCCGAATCATGGGTCATCTACCGCCAACACCTGCGTCTCCTAGAACGCTTCCATCAACGCTGCCTCCGTACGATTCTAAACATCCACTGGGCAGATTATGTGACCAACACATCTGTTCTAGAGCAAGCAGCTGTCACAAGTATTGAGGCCATGTTACTGAGAACACAGCTGCGATGGGCAGGGCACGTCTCCAGGATGAAGGACCACCGCCTCCCTAAGATCCTGCTTTATGGTGAACTTGTCACTGGCTGCCGCATGAGAGGAGCCCCAAAGAAAAGATACAAGGACTCCCTGAAACAACATCTCAGCCTTGGCCATATTGATCACCATAACTGGTCTACTCTGGCCTCCAATCGGGAGGCCTGGAGACACACCATCTATAACGCAGCTGTCTCCTTTGAGAACACACGCAGGATCACTCTCGAGGAGAAAAGGCAACGCAGAAAGAACCGTGTCTTGCAGAATACACCATCTAAGGAGTCTTTCTGCTGTGCCTTTTGCAATCGAATATGTCTGTCTCGTATTGGCCTCATAAGTCACCAGCGTGCCTGTATCAAATGTGGATAGAGCCTTCCCAAATCTTCGTTCGCGAAGCCCAGCCATGATACTATATAAACTCTGTCTACTGACTACTAGAATCATGACCTAATACTATTCACTGATCCTCTTACTGATTTCTTTCTGCCTCATAACTCTATACTATTGCTCTTAATAAGCATCTGTGAGACTTTGAAACATCAGAGCAAAGCAGTAAGACACTAACAGTGATTCTGGATGTAGCCAGAAGGCTTGGTCAGAAAAAGAAATTCATTATTTTTAATAAATGCAGATATAACATCTTCACTTAGGCAGTCATATCACTAGCTATCAGTATAGGATGGAAATCTCCCAGGAGCAAGGTCAGAGGGATTGGTATGGCTCTGCGCCCTGACACAAGATCAGGTCTGCTTCCAACTAAAGATGGGTACTGGTCCGAATTGGAGTCAGACCACCCCTGCATTGTATCTGGCTTGAACTACACATTTCTGGTATTTCTGTGGGCATATACGGGAAAGTAAAGGGGGAGGTTGGTTTTTTTTCATCATGCAGAAATCTGGACCACTATCAGGAAAACACCACCTCCCTAAGCACTGTTACCTAGGGACATCCCTGGGTTATCAGCCATCCTCTCCTGCAAGACACAGGTGGAACATCTGCCTGCAGCACTAGCAAGGGAATGCCTCAGATATACCCAGATTTTAAAACTTTGTGGACATCGGTGAAATTCATTCTGGTGTATTTTTTTTGTCTCTCAAAGTACAGCAATGAGCACTCACATAAAAGGAACACAAATAAAACCTGAAAACTTCCTGTCTATAGCAAGCCCTTGTCATTCATTCTATATCTATCACTTTGAAGTGCTTCCAGGTAGGCTCTGTTTTAGAAAGCCTAAACAGAGCTTGAAGTGACTGACTCCTCTTCCCTTCTGAGTATTTTAGGAAGGAGACCTTGGCCAGAGTTTCTATGTGCTTTAAACTAAAGGACTTTCCTTTTTCATATTCCAGTAACTAACACTTGTTTCAAGGAAGCATTTTACATTTACCCAAGGAGTGCTTCACTTTAAGGCAGAGGTAGAGGTAATTTTCTGCTCACCTGAGCAGGTACTCTGTAGAGCAGTTTCTCTATAGGTTGGATGTAAACAGAATCCTTCCAGTAAGCAACTGAGAGCATACAAGTAGCAGACTAGGAGCTGGGATGATGTCACTCGAGCACTGACACAGAAATGCAAGGACTGCTGCTCTCAGCTACGTTCACACGACTGCAGATTGGTCAAAAATCTGCAACAGGGACCCACTGGCACTGGCCCAATTACTGTCCGTGCTCTAGTACAAAACCACTTCCACCCATGGTGACAAGCAGTACAGACACAGTACAGTTGCTCCCGTGATACTCTAGGCATGGATTCCTCCAACAGGGATGGCAGCCACGGGGAGCAGAGGAAATGCATTTTGCATTTATTGCACAAAAACCAACACAAAGCCCCCTCGCAGAAGTTGCCCATTCACCAGGAGAGCTGTCCTCTCTTCCAGATCCCTGATTTACAAAGTAGTTCATGAGATATTGAGACTTGGCTATCCGCTATAAAAAAATCAAAAGCAAGAAGGAAAATAATCCTTTTTTAAGTAAATTAAATGAGAGTTTCCGTTGCTTAGCAAATTTTTAACCAGTTGCTGTCCTCAGTTGTCTGTGCCAGAACACCCTCTACTGAGTGCTTTGTCTGACCCTAAGCCCAAGGCTCTGTAGAAGACCTGGCAGGAGCCTTCCTGAGCCACTACCAGCCTGATTTCTGGAGTCATTGCTTGCCTGAATGAGGACTTACAGATAGCACATTCACCTCAATATACCAGAGCACTCCAGACATTCCCCCAGTGCCAAAGGACTCATCCTTCAGGTCTTCTCAGTGCTGAGGCTCCAGGCATTAGCACTTCACACAGTCACAGACCAACCAAGGAAGACCAAGCTGCAAAATCATAGTAGGAAATGAACAAAAATAGGTCCAGCTGGACACTGAAGAGAAGAGGAAGACCATCATACCATGTGCATACAGTTTGGGATGCTGGCAAGGCTCCACAGCGCAGCGCCCCCAGCACTGACCCTGCAGGACTCCAAGAAGCAGGAGAGAGGTGAGCGCATAATTTCTCTTGCAGTACTAGTCATCGTTTTCCTTTATTCCTCTGCTATTACCAGAAATAACTCGTTGATTAGACTGCTCAGATTTTAACTACACTAACCAATACATTTAAGAGGTGTTTCTTTACTGCAAATATGTATCACGAACTTACAGAAATTGGCCCAGTTCAAAGTAGGAAGGCTGACAGCTAAGTCCATCTGCTGAGCAAACATGAAGAGTCACTGCAAAGACCTACAGGGATAAATGGAAGTAGCATGGGACAATCTGCTCTGCCCCTGGAAACGAGCCTGATCACAGAGACACCAAGAGGAGGCAGTTTTTTGCTGTTCTATACCTGTAAAAAGTGTTTGGGAATCTTTGTGGGCCATCGTTTACCTTTTTATCAATGCAAGGACTTAAGAAGTATCCCTACTCTAGGTTTTCACAAAGTCAGAATTCACCACATATGTATTGTTTTTTCAGCACCTATTTTTTTGAAGTGTTTCTTCCATAAAAGCAACAACACATAAGAGCATAGTTTCATCCTTTTTTCTCCTCTTGTGAGCCATTATAATAAATGAGAATGTTTTCAGAGGCATCTTTTGCTCTCTGTAAGGACAACATAGCAGAACAAAAACTATTAAAATATTCATTACTGCACCTTTGCAGGCCCAAAAAAGATTCCCATGTTAGCTAGCTTTGTCAGACCTCAAAGGCTAGAGGTCCTCCCTTCCATTTTGATGGTGTAGTGGTTTGGACTTTGTTTTCCCCCAGAGGCTAAGAAAAGTGGTAGACCCCAAGGGGTGGAAACCCCTGGAAGTTTTGAAGTTCTGCCCAATGGGCGCTCCTGCAAAAATGTCAACATCCCACAAGCTCACCAGAAGAGATGAGTTGTAGTTTTGGTTGTAGGAGAGGTGGCCATGTTGTGAGCCACGAGGAAGGGGCTCTAAGCCCCTCGGGCCCTCTGGGGCCCCCCAGCCCCTGGCTGGGGGGGGGGACTGCAAAGACCCGGAACAGTGTTAGACTGGACTAAGTGTCTGTAGTTATGCCGGGAGATGTTTTCTCCATGGGCACAGAGCAGCAGCTGGCAATGACCAGAGAAACGGTGGCAGAGAGCCAGGCAGGAGATAAGGACCTGAACTGAAGGAGCAGCAGAAGCAACATGCAGCACCAGAGAAAGGACTCCTGGAAGGAGAGCCGGGAAAAAAGAGAGCCAGCAGCCTGAGAGACAGAGTTCTGGGGGTAAGACTGTACCAGCCCCCCAAAACTCCTTTGAGATCCCTCTGAGAAAAAAGGAGATGGACTCCTATTAAGGAGAAGAGTTTTAGACATGCAGCACCGGAGAGAGAGAGGAGCTGAGAAGCTCAGAGCGTCCTGGAGTTGGACCGGGATGGCCAGAGGAATGCGGGGGGAGTTGACCTTGGCTCCCCCCCCCTTGCACTGCTGCCACGGTGGCAACCTGAGAGACAGGGCACAGAGGCCCTGCAAGAAGGAGCTTGAGTCTCCTGGAGATACCAGACCGTCACGAAGACCCCCCTGTGTCTTCGTGATATGACGTGGTGAAACGACCTTGTCTGGGGTTACGAAGCCCACGGAAGACCCCTCGGTTGGAGGCGATGGGGCCGAGAGAGGCTTGAATACCTCCCTCGGGAGTGCTGGTAGAAAGCCAACCACAGCTGCTGCATGCATGTGAAGAAGACAGACTGCTGCCTCAGAAGATGCTGCTGTTCAGAGACTGGAAGGGATCTGTCCTTCTTTCCCTCCTGGACTTTTATTTGGAGGGGAGAAGAGATCTGATCATTGTAAATACATACGTCATGGTAGAGATAGTTGTGATCGTGTGTATAATGTGATATGGTATTTATTTGTACAGTCATTGTAATATATTCCCTTTCCCCCACTTTGAGTCTGGTGTGTTTTGTCTGGAAAAACCCATCTCACATTAGGTTGAGATGTGGGAGGGGGGATGGAGCTAGAGAATTGGATTTTGGGGCTATCTCAAACCATGACAGATGGAAATTTATTTTTCATTAAATGAAAGTCAGCGAATAATAATGTTGAGAAATCAGGTGGAGTAGATGAGACTTTAAGTTTTGGGATCATCTAGATTTTCATGTAAATAAGGCAGCGACAATATGAAAGCATTGGAAAGGCACTTGCCTTCCAGTCTATAGCAAACACAGCTATGCAAAGACAAACAAAGTAAATGCAATAATCACTTCATGCCACTAAACGGGGAACAAAAAGCCAGGTGGTGATGTCTGAGCAATAAAGGGTACTCCTCCTCTTTAAGAGCCCAAGGAAGAGAGCGGAGAACGAAGTTGGAATTTTATATCCTATTGCTTGCTCAGAGAAAGCAGTCAAGCATTCGTCTCCTGAATTCAGGATGAGATGTCCTTGCTCAGCTCTTGCCTTTCTTTTTGCAAATACCAACACAGTCCCCACTGCAGCCACATACGGGTATGCACGGACATATATATTTGTGTGCTTAAAGGAAATTAAATGAAAAAGGAACGAGGGATTGTTTAACCTATGTGAGGCAGCAAAGTGAAAGTTGAACAGAAAACTACATTTTTGTCTGCTGGTTCTTCTTTGTTATAGTAATAAAACTGGGCAGATCTCCACAGAGCAGACCTAATGTTTGCCCTAAGGACGTCACACTCAAAAATAGACAGCTGAGAGCTCAGGAAGGGAATACTTTACATTTCTAGTAATGACTTCAACAAAACACAAGAAAGATACTGATTTATATCTTCAGTTGGAGTACTTCTTCTGTAAACAAGGGGAGACTGGTTCCAGATAAAAACTTGAAAGAACAGGGGAGATACAAGCACTCGCCTGAAGGGTAGCAAGCAGAAATGCCTGATGGCAGGAGAGGGGGGCATGCTGCAGGACCAGTGAGCACAGCTGTCCTCGCACGCCACTGCCAGTGGGAGGGAGCAAATGCGGACAGATGGGCAACAAGACACCATGATGAATCCTGTAAAGGTGACAACAAGAAACAGCCAGGTAGAAGGCTAGGGAGACAGGAGATGATCAGAAAAGACTGCCAGCATTGGTGCGACAAAATAAAAAGGAAGGTGGTAAACAACAGTGATGTGAACCACTCTGGAGAAGGGCCAGAGCTAAACAGAGGCCAGGAAGCAGGAAATAGGAAATGGCTGTGCTGCCCTCCAAAACACAAGGCTTTGGCAAGGAAGTTCACAGAATCACAGAATATGCCAAGTTGGAAGGGACCCACAAGGGTCATCAAGTCCAATCCTTAGCCCTACACAGTGCCATCTTCAAGGGTCACACCATGTGCCTGAGACTATCGTCCAAATGCTTCCTGAACTCTGTCAGGATTGGTGCTGTGATCACTTCTCTGGAGAGCCTGCTCCAGTGCCCAAGTTGACAGTAAAAGGTGCAATTTAGTGATAGAAAACCTGGAAGAATTTCATAACAGCATCTATCTGTAAGGGTAAGGACAGGGATCAGTCCTGAAACCAGGCTGTGGAGCCAGTGCACTCAGAGTAAGAACAGGTCTGGCACGGCCAAGGATGCCTGGGAGGAGGCTGTATGCAGAGGAATCAAGAACTGCAACCTTTTGTTCTCAGGATACCAATACAGTGATGCCTGAAGAGGAAAAAGCTCACCTTTCAGTAATGAAAAGCCATCTATTAACCCATGAAATTTCTTTGAACATTGTGACAAGTGAAGCTTTGCCTTCCCAAATTATCAAATCCATACAAGAGGAACTTCAAGATGGTTTGAAGCAGAAAACCCTAGAGAATATTAGTCAGAATCATCAGCCACAGAGAAGGCTAAGAAGCAGGACACCAGCACTGGACTGTGCAACCATGACAGAAGAGGGTAATGTCATTTGAAAAGTAGTGTATGGATGTCATGTAATGTGCTGAGGAGTCTCACATACAGAATGAGTGAATGGGTTTTTAAGGGAATTTTGACAGACAGTGGTAACACAAGATCCCAAAAGCCTTTTCCCTTTGCATGAAGAGAGACCAGAGCAGATGCTGCACCACATTGTGTACCACAAAGTCTGATCATGATTGGCTTGTGTGAGGGGAATATGCTAACCTGGCCACCAGATGGGAGTATATTCATGGTCCCTGTGATAGCACTGACTGCAGCCATAGCAATATTCAAAAAATAGAGACTTGGTTGCTAAAAACACCACGGGGAACATCAAGCAGCCAATACCAAGTACCAGGTACCTGCACAAACCCAAAGCTCAGTAAACCAACTTTTCACCTTTATACATGAGCACTTCTATCACATCACAGCCTCCCTGAACATTACAGAGAAGTGTACACTAAATCCACAGGCTCAGAGTGATGTATATTGTGACTAAGCACAAAGAAATTTCCTGGGGAACGCACCTGGTTGTGTGCATGATGTCAAGGATATCTCTCCCAGTTGCTGAATGGCATGTACTTATCCCTCGCTCACACATCCAGCATCAGTTTGGCACTGGTGGAACTTACAAGCAAGCTGAGTGAGAGACAGGAGTTCAATGGTGGTTTGTTCCAAGAAGCATTAAAGAGAATACATTAAAACTGTTGGAGGACAGAAATTGTGTGAACAATTTCTATTGCATTTCTGCGACCTTTGCCTTGGCATGGTTGGGTGCAGACAGTAAAAAGTATTATGCCACTAATATGGCTGCTGGCCTTGTGCCAAGGTGAAGGAGGAGTTCTTCTGGCAGGTAAACAAGTTTTATGGACACCTGCTGTGGTCCAATTAGTACTGTACAACACAGTATGTTTTCCTTATGTATCTAATGTAACCTGGGAAAGAATCACGTCTGTGTGTCACAAGTAGTATATAAGCTGTCTTTTCTCTAATAAAGCGGACATTTTTGCCAACCATATTGATTTGTGAGCAATCTGTCTGTCCCCCTCCACCGATACAAAACTATATAAACAATGTGAACAATAAATGTCAGTCCAGGTTAACAGCTTCATTTCTGTCTTGTGATAATGGTCAGAGGCCTCATTGTGAGAGAAAAGGCAATTTTTAATTATTTGGTATTTCCATGGATGACTGATAAATTAACTCCAAGCAATTCTACAGTCAGTGAGTTCAAATTAGGGAGAAGAGGGTAGAGAAGACATTTGGATGATCTGAGATCTCTCTTTTGCTTTAGTGAACTCCCAAGAAATGTGCCAAACTAACCACGTACAATTCAGGTCACTGAACAGCTGCACAAACTGCTGGGTAACTAATGTGGATAGTTAACCAGTAATTTTTATTTCACATTTCATTTCTCACTATAGGGCCTTGTAAAAGAGAACAAAAGAAGCCATTAGACACCCCTGGGTAAGTTCAGCTAGTGTCAAGTTAAATCACATCAGACAAAAAAAATATTTTAAATAAGGAAATATTCTGTTTCTACATTTAATCATAGAATCTTTTAGGTTGGAAAAGCCCTCTAAGATCATGAAGTCCAACCATTACCCAGCACTGCCAAGTCCACTACTATACCATGTCCCCAAATGCCACATCCATACATCTTTTAAACACTTCCAGGGACAGTGACTCTACCACTTCCCTGGGCAGCCTGTTCCAGGGCTTGACAGCCTTTTCAGTGAAGAAATTTTCCCTAATATCCAATCTAAACCTCCCCTTGTTCAACTTGAGGCAATTTCCTATTGTCCTGTCTCTATTACTTGTGAGAAGAAACCAAGCTCCACCACCCTCCTGTCAGGCAGTTGTAGAGAGTGAGGAGGTCGCCTTGAACCTTCTTTTCTCCAGCAGAGCCTCCTGAGCTCCCTCAGCTGCTCCTCATCAGATTTGTGCTTCAAACCCTTCCCCAGCTCCGTTGTCCTTCTCTGGACATGCTCCAGCCCCTCAATGTCTTTTTTGACATAGGGGGCCCAAAACTGAACCCAGGATTTGAGGTGTGGCCTCACCAGTGCCCAGCACAGGAGGATGGTCACTGTCCTGGTCCTGCAGGCCACACTGTTACTGGTATAACTGGTCGTAGATGCCATTGACCTTTCTGGTCACTTGAGCAAGTGAATTGGTACCATTTCATTCTGAATGTGCTAGGAATGCAGGTCAGGCATGGACACTCCCCTGGCCAGGTCCTGCTAGAAGGTGCTCTAGAGAAGTCAGAATTTTTAGTTTTCTAATCATCAATAGCATCACGCTTTAGGAGAAATTATGTACAACATTCATTGTCTCATTTCTTAATTCAAGTTAAGCACCATTTTCTTAACGAAGATTCATAATTTTGTGTTCATGTTCTATGCTGTCATCTTTCCTGCCTGAAAAAAAAAAAAAAAAGATAGGATTATTCCAGTAAAATCTTTGCTGTCTGAAGCTGGATAAAACAATGCGTTAATGTGGAGACTAGCTTGGCAGGCTTCATAAAAATAAGGTAAGCACCCACATCTCCCAAACTTCCAACCAAGTTTACGTCTCTGTGAATTTTCCACCTTGCAAATGCATATCTCCTGATGCTCTGCCTGTAAACCTGTGTGCAGTAAATTCAGAGTTTGGTTTTTACACAAAGTTGCACCTCAGTACATCAGCATCAGTCTAGCATATCCCCTGGGAATATTATACCTCATCATTATTGTGTCTTAAACTATACTACATCTGGATGTAGTATGGATGTAAGATGGAGTAGACTTTGCTGCAGAGTGAACATGTTTTGTTCACATGTGGTGCCAGCTCTGAATATCCAAGCAAAATCAGACTGTATCCAATACTCTGCTGTAGTTACAGCAATCCCAGACAAAAGCAAGCTTAGGAAGGGCAGTGGTTTATCAGTATCCATGCAAACAGTCATGGAGAATGCTATCGTCCCTATGGAAACCTCAAGGTCTGTGACACATGCAACATTTACTGCCAGCAGTCAGTATACTGAAGTCATTTACCAAATTAAAATAGAGACTAAATTGCAGCAGAAAGCTCATTAGTCCAGCATACATATAAAAGTAATGTAAATTAAGTAGGATTGGGGATGACTGAGAAAGTAGCATAGTAGTGTGATCTACAAACTGAAACCTCCTTACCATGAGACCCACAAGACAAAATAATGTTTGTTCTACAGTGGGTTTACAGGGGGAAAAAAAAGAAATAATTTTAAACAGCTCTCAAGTTGTTAAAATCACTGACATTTCCAATAAATGTTTTCAAGTCTGACAAAATCCTGAAACTATAATGGAAGCCAAATCCTACCTTCCTTTGAACAAAAGAAAACAGCAGTCTTTGGGGAAAAAAGGTTTGAAAAAAAATCTGTTTCTTAAGCTATTTTTTATCGAGATTCAGTTGCATTCCTATGTGGCAGAACTGTGTAGAACTACAAAGACATGATGTGAAAAATACACTGTTAAGACACTCAAAAATCTTGACAAATCTGGAGGTTTCTGCATTTTGCAGAGAATCACCTCTTTGGGGGAATAACTGCAAGATTTCTGTAATACGAGTCTCTCAGCTGTGAGTATTTCCATCTGTAACTCCAGCTTAACTTCATTTATGTGAGAGAATTCACATTAAGGTCACAGCAGATGAAAAATGCTTCCAATAAAAGGGATATATGCTATTTCTCTCGTGCTAGCTGTGGACTGAATTATAACTGTTACAATTATATAATAATATTCATCTTGAGGCTGAAGTGCCCCCAAATCACATCATTGGTGACAGATATTTTCAAATTCTTTTCAATACACCAATCCAGATATTCTCTGGACTTAATAACTAATTAAAATATTCCATTTCAAGATGTACTAATGGTAGGGCGGAGACAGCTCCAAGACACATTGTGGCACTACTTCCACTGCTGGCAGTACATTGGTGTTTGCAATAACCCCAGCTAAAGCAAACTCAAATGCACATATTCAGGTCAGAATATCTGCATTATTTTTAATTTACTCATTGGAGAGTATCTTTCAGGACTGAGTATCAGCACGTTTTGAAACACATCACCTTTAAAGTGTGAGTTCCAGGCCAGACTGGATGGGGCTTGGAGTAGCCTGGTCTAGTTAAGGGTGTCCCAGTCCATGGCAGGGGGAAGGAACAACATAGTCTTTAAGGTCCCTTCCAACCCAAACCTGTCTAGGATATGATTCTGTGAGTTGAACAAGTCATGGTGACAGAGCACAGTTCCTCTCAAGCACAGAAGTGCTGCCAGGGAAGCAGCATTTCTGCTGTGCTACCAGGGCCAAACGCTCAGCTGCAGGAAGGACCAGCACACCATGCTGCTTCAGGAAGCTGTGCCGCTTTCACATACACACAGGAGTCAGTCAAACATTCCCACACCTCATGCATAGTCCTCAAACAGATACATTTGGACAAAAGAAGAAGTTTCTGTTTCAATAATATTTCCAAAGCAAAATTAATCTCTTGTCCATTGAGCGCTTTTCACACATGCAGAAAACTGTATTATTGTTTTTGCTGTTTCCTGCTCCTCTTATCAGCATCCAGAACATATCTTCCAAGATTCCAAGAAGTTGAGCCATACTAGATTAGTGCAAGTAGCAGACAAATTTTGTTATTTGTTACGGGAGACTCATTTCAAACCACAGACTGCCTGTACACTGAGAGGGGGCATTACTCTTCTCTGGGCAAACCAGGTATATCTACTGCAGCAAACTCAGGATTACCAGCTGCTATCTGACCTGTTTGGATTTCTTGCAGGAGAACCAATGTTTTACTCATATGCTGGACAATGGGTGAGTGATTAACGTTCCCATAGATGGCTCCTCAGTAAAACTCTGCTGCTAATCTGCACAGGGTGTGAATTTTTGCATCTCTGCAGAGGGGCAGGGTATCACTGAGCTTGCCTCTCAGTGGAAGAAAAGCTAGACTTATACATAAAAAACCCCAAAACCTACAACTTCTGCCACACCATGGAGCACATAGTTACTAGCTAGACAACTACAGATCAGCAATTTTTGCATGAAGCTCGTGAATGATGTCTCATCAGGCACAGATCAGTAAATTCCAGTCAGCCCTTGTTTTTTTTTCAGATCCCCTCCATTTGGCTTCTGCAGCAGACTTATTCTTTGGTTTAGATTTACTTCTTGCCAAAGCAACAACAGTGAAAAAATTGATAGCTAACTTACATGAAACAAATCTTCTGCAATCCCCTTTTATGAGTTGTGAAATTTGTCAGCAAGATTTCATGAATCTAGTGGGAAAAGCACTGGAATAAAGCAGCCCTCAGGAACCTAAAGGATGCAGGTTGGCTTACACCTAGGCAGTGGGCTCCTCAGGGTCCCAGGGCAGAGGAGCGCCCACCACTGCTGCTCTGCCTGTACTTTCACCCTCCCCAATTTACAGAAGCCCCGGAGGCAACCACCCACTCCCCCCCCAGACCTAAAATATGTATTATTTTCTCTCTTTAATACATCTAGATGAGAAAATCTAATATCACCCTGCCCTTTCACATGGAAGGATAAAAATCCCTCCAAATTCACTGAGTAACACCAGGAAAAAAATGGGAATGAAGGTTCACTGCTTCTGATCTTAGCAGAGTCACTGGCTTCACTGCTCTAAGACACAGGTGTAAAAAATATGCAAATAAAGTGATTCTTTGTTCCTGCTGTGGGTATTGAAGCACTCCAGGTACATAAATCTAAGTCACCTAACCTCTTACAATAAACCTCCTACTAGGCTGTACTGACCTTTCCCAGCCTTCTAATATGGGCCTGGCAATCTAAACAAAATAGTATCCTGTAATAACTAGGAATTACTGCCAAAGACATGGGAAGAGATGGAAAAAATAGAAGCAGAAAGAGAAGAGATCCCTGTTGCGCCAGGATCTGCTCAACTCTACCAGACTAAATTCTGAGGAAAGTCACAATGAAAATTTCAGAAATTCCTCAATTTGAGCAAGTGTAACACAAAAATTGAGTGTATTCCCAAACTGAAATTTAGATTATGCTTTGTCAAATACTTAAGATGTGGCTAAACACATGTATAGCCATCGTTCTAGAACTGAATATAGAGAAATATAAGTATTTGCCCAGCTGCAGGCTCACCTTTGTAAGCAGAGCTCTGGCACAGCTGCTCTCAGTCCCAGACAGTGAACATGGGTCAGCTCACCTGCCTATATGTCCCCAGTGCTGCCTAATGGACCTACGGGGAGTCAGTTCCTGGTCCAAAGGGAGCTGTCTGTAACTTCAGGTTGAAGTAAAAGTTTAACCTGTCTAGCCTGGGGTGTGAACAGATCCTAAGGACAGTTCTTCCAGCACTGAGCTGCTACAAAAGAAGGGCTTGTGCCAGGGCTAAGCCTGACCTAGTGATGAAGTTCTCCATTTGAAATAAGAGCCAAGTCCAAAGGGGCTTTGCCACTCATCTCTGCTTTGCATGTCAGCTTCATGGGATAGATGTTATAAAGCTACAACTTGATACATTTTGCAGCAGCAATAAAAAAAAATAAATAAGAGTAATGAAAAGCATTCATGCATTTAATTTCTTTTTATGCTGGCAAATACATGACCCTTTCTACCCATAAATCCATGTTGGTTAAAGAACTGATGCATCATCATGGCTGGGCTTCGCAAACGAAGATTTGGGAAGGGCTCTACCCACGTGTATTACAAGCGCCAAAGAGGCTTGTAATATCTCATATTGGCTAAAGAGGCCAATATGAGATAGACACGTCCAGTTGCAAAAGGCACAGCAGAAAGACTCCTTAGGTGATAAATTCTGCAAGGCACGATTCTTTCTGCGTTGTCTTTTCTCCTCAAGGATGATCCTGTGTGCTTTCTCAAAAGCATCAGCAGCGTTATAGATGGTGTGTCTCCAGACCTCCCCATTGGAGGTCAGAGTAGACCAGGTATGATGATCAATATGGTCAAGGCTGAGATTGTTTCAGGGAGTCCTTGTATCTTCTCTTCAGGGCTCCTCTCTTGCGGCAGCCGGTGGCAAGTTCACCATAGAGCAAGATCTTAGGGAGGCGGTGGTTGGTCCTTCATCCTGGAGACGTGCCCTGCCCAGCACAGCTGTGTTCTCAGCAACATGGCCCTCAATACTTGTGACTGCTGCTTGTTCTAGAACAGATGTATTGGTCACATAATCTGACCAGTGGATGTTTAGGATTGTGCGGAGGCAGCGTTGATGGAAGTGTTCCAGGAGATGCAGGTGTTGGCGGTAGGTGACCCATGATTCGGAACCATATAAGAGAGTAGACAGCACAATGGCTCTGTAAACACTGATCTTTGTACTTTTCTTCAGATGCAATGTAAATCTAAAACATTGAGACTTGTGTTCTAGTTGTTACAGAGCTATTCAAAAGCAATTTCCCTATTGTTTCTTGATTATAAACATTTATTACAATTATTTTTCATGCCCTCCTGTCCCAGGTAAAATAGTTGTGCCTAGCATTTAAATTACGTCATTCAACAACCTTGCTTATGTTAATAGATACTAAATATATTAACAAGGCACGGATTAGCATAATGTAAGTATTCACACACGAAAATGACTGGTCAAGATAGAAGCAAAAGAGATCAGTGTCAGCATATGCATTTGAGATTGTTCCAACAGTACAGCCAATCCAACATTATTAACATTTTTTACGGACTGTCATATATAAAATATGCTAAGCCGTGTCATAGATAACCCTGAGAAGGAGCTTGCTGCTCTGGTGATGAGCAACAAATCTCTCCACTGGACGACTGAATGAAGTTACAGATATTCATGGGAAACAAGGATAGAGGACTAATTATTGGTGAGAAAAGCTGTTTTCCACAAAGAGCTTACAGGCTCTGGCTCTGCAAGATGCTGAACACAGCTCAGAGGCTGGGAAAGGAAGGGGCCCAGCTCTAGAAAACAAATTCCATAAGCAAACAAACCATTACAAGCAGCAAACTTGAAACAATTTTAGATAAATCCCACTTATGGATAAATGCATCTGTATTTCACATGCACCAAATTTTTCCTCCTTCACTAATTAGCATCCAAATATCTAACACTTGCTTTATCTAGAGGATGAGGTCTAATGCTACCTCACGTCCATATTCCCAGTGTTCACTGTGCCTCAACTGCACCCTATGTCCAAGGTCAGACAGCAATGAAATGGAATTCAACAGGTTCTAAGGCAGCTGAAGAAAGGAGCACCAAGGTTGAGTTTTAGGGAGTCACATGGGAGGATGAGCAAGACAAATAAAATACCTGACAGGTTTGTTACAGCCAGACTTTCCCTTTAGTCTCACAGTCAGCCTTGCCCACAAATGGTAAAAGCACCTGAAATACTGAATTAGGGCAGGGAGAGAGAGCACATACACAGAGCGAAAGAGAAATAAGAGAGGAGGATTAAAAATCTTACTTCTTTGAAATTATTTGATCCTTGGCCCACTTGATAAAGCATCACTTCACCAAAATGGTCTTCCTGGAGCACTAGGAGGCATTACACGCTTGTTACATTTTGGCTGATCTTGAGTGCACATGATTTCATCCAGCATTTCCTCCCCTTCTCACGACAAGTTTCTATAAAGGTGGTGTCTGACCTTCACCTTGCCAGGGGAGCACTGAGGCTGAGAATTCATCAAATCTCTCTGAGAAACGTCTGTTGCTTTTGTCAATAAATTGCTTCTTGAAGCCCTGCTGAATTTTTCAGTGACCTCTTGTTCCTTTCGTGTCTGAAAAAATTTCAAGTTCTTTAACTTTTTTTGCAATCTTTTCTCCCTTCCGCTTTGATTTTCAGCCTTCTCCTACATCGTGTTCAGCCCTGCTCTTTGATCTTCTGATAATTTTTGTAATTACATCTGATGTGTCCACTCACCCAAACCTTTCCAAAGCTGTTTTGGAAGGCTGAATTTGAAGGATCACCAGCCAGAGACACATCACCTTCCAGTGAATACAGTCTTGACCAGCAGTAAAGCTGTAACAGGGTATATTTTTCCCCTGATTGCATATGTAATCAAATATTCATTCTCACATTCTGTTTAATGATGGTGACTCCAAAGAATTCAAAGAGTATTTTCGTTGTAATATTTTCTAATTGATTCCCTTAGGAGGTGTAAAGACCTGAACTAGACGTACTTTCATGGCTTCATCACTATTTTGAGGTACATAATACACAACTTTACATGTATCACAATTGTTCCCTGTAATTAATACTTCCTTTTCATTTTTTTTTTGCTATTAATATAATTTTCCCACAGTCTAGTTAAGTGCTGTAGCCTGCATTTATTCTATCACTGATGAGCTCAATATCGAACAAACCAGTACAACAGACCAACATAACTTGTCTTTTTTATAGCATTAGAACTTACTTCTGATTTAATTCCAAAGTATCTGGACTTGTTTGTATCAAGTTAAAGACCTTTCCAGGTCCAGGAATGCTGGGATCAACACATCCAACAGGGCAAGATTGCTACTGCACAAGGGTTGTTGACTTTGCTTACATGTTTTTAAAGATGCCACTTACTTTTTCTCCACTTCGCCTTTCAGTACACGAGGCCTATGTTGGGTTGCTACTCATATCGCTTATCCAGCCCAAGCTGAAAGTCTGAACAAGTAAATCACAGACATGACCTTGCTTTCTTCGCTGCACAAATGACAACAAAGGCTGCCAACTTTACAGAAACCAAGCTCACATTTATCTCTGTGATAATGTGTCATAAAGTAAAAATCACTTCATTTTACCCCTCAAAACCCATGTAATTACTCTGCTAGCTTAGACAGGTTGTTTCTTCTATCATTTTGTCTTTGCAGCATCAGCTTTTTGCCAGGTAACAATCCTTTTAGCTTATTAACAGATATAAAAAAGCCCAGTAGTTCAGGACAGTTTCTTGGGGACCCACCTGTACCAGAAATGCAGGTAAGAGGGATAGAGCACCCATCATCGAAAGCACACAGCCAGTAGGTCCTTGACTTTCTAAGACACATGGATTATGCTCTACTTCAGGTTCAGTTCTGTTTGCTGTTTTGTAGAAACTCCTATTAAGGCGAGATACTTAGGAATTTGGACATCAGTTTACTTTTAACGGATGTTCTAACCTTTTAATCTGTCTTCAGAGGGTAAAGACAGTCCCAAGATCCATCACTTGAGGACCTTTTACGCATAGTAAAAGACCTACAAGGAAGACAGGAGCAGCCAGTACATGTGGTGAATGCTGACAGAAACCCTTGTGCTGGTGGCATAAGGAAGCAACACAAACATGCACGCTAAGACCATACCAGCCAACCTTCCTGGGCTTGTTGGATCCCACTGACATCTTCCCAGACATGGTTAGGCATCAAGCAGCCTGCAATGGATTCTGGCAGCTCTCCACATCGCCTTCCCATGTCAGTGCGCTCCCTTTGTGTCAAATCTTTCAGCCAGCCAGTCACGCCATCGTGGTCCTATTTGAGACCAACTGTAACTTTTTTTTTAATGGAAATCTGAATGAGGAGATATCAACTGAGTTAGTGCAATCCAAATTTATCACATTACGTGCATTCTCTTAATCCACTGAATCAGTTACAGCAATAATTGAGTGAAAGTAAATTGGTCAAGATCATTATAGATAAAACCTTGAGACAGAGCACTGGAGAGATGTTAAAGTAGGTATCTGTAGAGAGAAAGTAGTTTTGAAATGCAGTGCAACCCAGCTAAACTACTTCAGTAGTAATTGCACAGTCAGCCATGTTAGATTAATTATTGTTTAAAATAAAGAAATAAGTGGGAGACAAATACTGTTAGCCAGACCGCTATGTGGAGACTCAAGGTTGATCTGGGGGAACTGCTCCTCTGGTTCAAGCAGTGGGCATAGCAACCTGAACAGAGGCTACTGAACAGGCTTTGGTGGTAGAAAGCCCAGAGCAAGTAACCTCCTGATTCATTACTTGCACATAAACCCAAGATCTGGAGCCTTTTTTCACTTTCTAGAAAATCACTGTTTGACGCTGAGCACCCCATTTAATTTCTTCAGGGCTCATTTGCATCCCAGATGTTTCTCATGTCACAGGTTGTGATGTTTAATGATGGAGTTGACCCTCTTTATTTGGGTGTGACACATAGGCTATGAGTACACTAGGCAGGGATACACACAGTGAGCAAAGCCAGCTTAGGCATGGCCCAGCACAAATTCACCAAACAGGTCTGACAATTCAGCTGCATTTGCACACCTTGCACAAAAGCACAATTTCTGCAGCTGCAGATCTTACCTGAGCTGCGCTGCTGACAGAGCACAGCACAGAGGTGATGACCAGCAGCAGTGTGGCTCTGGGGAGCCTGTCAGCTCCCAAGTTCTTGTTTAATAACTGGCTTCACCTACTCTCACAATGCTGCAGCTGATTTCCAACAAGTGCACCATGACCACAAGTCTTAAGGGACTTATGATTGAGTATCCACATTTCATAAACACCCTAAAATGTTTAACAGAAAATTTCCGAAACATGGGAATTCCCAGAACATGGAGTCAAACCACCAAAGCAGCAGTACTGTGAAGCTCCAAGCTCAAAGACACTGCAAAGAGAAACTTATTTTGGTCACATACAGAAACTCTTACTAACTTTGAACTCCTTCCAATTCTGCATTGTCCCATTGTGCAAGCACTTAATAAATGCTATTTTACAACTCCCTGCTCATTTTCAGCACTTAAAAAAACTTGTCTTGCTCTGATCTGTTCTACTTTCACTTAAAGCTAGCACTTCAGGAAAATGCTAGAAGCACTGTATATCAATCATCAAACAACATCTACAGGTAAGTAGAATCCAGGCTGTCAAGTACTTTTGCATCAGTTTCCACTTAAGTTTGACTTAGATTTTGAAATACATCACTCTGTATCCTACATTGGTATTAGCAAAGTCTTAAAATGGATGCCTTTGGATTCTTAAGATTTATAGCAAATATGTATTTTTAGTATGGCTGTACAGAACAGCAGTTGACAGTTACCAAACCCTGTTGTCATGCTTCATATGGAATTTTCTTAATTCTTCAGACTTTGTTTAATGTTCTTTTCAAGGGAAAGGCTCTAGCAAGCACATCTTGTTTGGGATATTATGGACTGGAATAATAAGACTGTAGCCAAAGCAACCTTGAAGACCCATGAACCTTGGAGGAGCTCCAAGAGCCAGGCGTGCTGTGAAGAGAAGGAAGATGGGGAAGAAAGAGGTCTTGAGACCTCCAACCTAACTCCAGGGAGGCGTGCCAGGGGGGCAGATCTGGAGAGGTCCTGGGGGTGGATAGTTCTCGGATTGGATGGATTAGTACTATAAAATTGTAGAACCCCTGGACACTGACGTGCACTTTATGCATTTGCTGCACCATAAAGCACTTTATTAAAAGAACCGTTTTCCACCTTATCTATTCTAATATTGTCCCGAAAGTTTTTTCTATTTTAGGCAACAAAACTATCAGAATTCAGGGAAGACTTACAGCCAGTTTCTTGCATTAATCAGTTATGACCAGACTTGGCTATAATGCAGGCTTCTACTATTTACTATTGACATATACTTAGTCAAATTTTTTTCTGCCTAATTTATAAGGATTCTAACAAGAATATTAAATATGAGTCATTACATTTATTTTGACTTGGTCAGGTTGTCTTAATTAAGAATCCTATTTGGATTAATACAAGGAAATCTCTTGCAGCTCTGAAAAGTCTGGATGTAAGAAGGCTTCTCTTTGAAGTGCGGGTAGAGACAGCTTAAGCAGTGCCTGTTGGTCAAGCTTCACACTTAACTGTTTCAGGCGTGTAGTCTGAAACACATTTAACTGTTTCAGGCTCAGGTATCTAATGTGCTACGAGCTCAAGTGCCCACAAAATTACAACATTGCCATTGTGCTGCCAGCCCAGCAGCACCTTTTTCTCTCCCACGTGCACTGCACAACACTGGCCAGGTGAGGAAGGAGGGGTGGTTTTCCCTCATATGACAGTTCTAGTGGCATTTCTCAGGAAATACCCCAGGGAACATGACTGCAGTCCTTGCTGTGGACACTCTTTGTCTTCTCTCTCATTGCTCACTCACACATTTTCAGCAGACAGCTGCTCAAAGGAGTGGCCCTCCTCCTGACCCAGTAGCTACGAATGGGCTGCAGTCCCCTGCATGTCCACTTGCTTCATGAGCATTGCGTCAGAAGAACAAATGGGTTTTCATGGCTACTCTGAAAATAAGTAAGCCAAGATGCTCTCACGGATGGAAGGGATTAAATTTTACATAGGAAGTCCCTCAAAAAGAAGCCTCCATCTCTACTGCCAGAAACTCAGATACTGGCAGTAGACTCATGAAAAAGCTGAGAGACTATTGCCATCTAGAGAAACGCAAAAGCAAAGACAACTTGTTTCCCAAAAGAATAATTTCAAAATCCTGTTGAAAACTTTATGATATCTTAAATCAAGAATGAAAAATGCCCTCTGGGCCAGCAGGTATTTTTGTCTGAAACCAGCTCAAGCAGAGAAGTTCCACTGAAGTTCTTCATGACGTATTAACTAGATGTAGAACACAAGTGTTTCACAGGTCTTTTTCTAAATGATACAAATTTTTCCCAATATGATATATTAAAGATCTCTTACTGTACTGTGAACATCAACCTCTGTTGCTAGGCTCCGTGCATCTCACTCCCTTCTCCTCCCAAGTCACATAGAATCTTTTAGCCAAAGTTACAGATGTGTTACTTTTCTACAAAGCAGTCCTTACTAGAGCTGGCACAGTACCATGTTACCTCTTTGGATTTGGACTACGCAGGCTTGAACACCAGGAGACCAAAGAACTGACGTAGTACCTCCTTCTCTGTTTTATTTTCAACGTCTGTCTTTCCATCCCAAGAAAGACTCCCAAAGTCACCTCCTTCAGATTACAGACTAAAACAAATACCCAAGCAAACATGGTCTTCTTACAGTCACAGTCTAACCATTTGTCACTGACCTCTGTGAGTGACTTGCAGGATCTCACTGAAGCACCTTCTATTCCTTCTTTAAAGTTGATTTTTCCACCTGTTCTTTTTTTTTTTCTTTTCTGCAGTCTCCTTGCATTTCTGTTTCTTTCTCTAGTCACTTACATTCTGGTTTCTCCCTTCTAAACTTCTCCCCCAAACCTCGCCTGCTGCGTTCTTCCTCTCTTTCTTCTGTATTCACATCTGCTGATGATATCAATCTATGGACTTCTTTCCTAGCTAGGTTTTAATCTTGTTTTTCTTTCTTCACACGGGGGGAAGTGTCTCCCAAAATTCATTCTTTCTAGGCAGGGAAACATTTCTTACAGAATCATGGAACCTTGATATATTCTGTTCCTCACTTTAGCATCTGGTACTTTATTTTCATCAGTGCATCTCAACTACAAGCTCTGATTCTGTTCTTTGCTTTGAATCTGCCAGCAGATTCCTGCTGGTAGGCAAGTCAGAAGCGTTTGAAATGCCTGCAGGAACTCAGCAGGAATCTCTACACCAACAGAGAACCGCAGCAGTGTCCCTGCTCCTAGCAAGGAGGTGGTAGCTGCCAGCTACCTCTTTCAGGGTCCTCTGCTACCAGAGCCACAGCTGGTGAGCTACTGGTTTAGACTTAGTCGCTTCACCTAGAGGTAATTTAGTCCAAAGACTCTCACCAGTCTCTGAATTGAGGATCTCCTTGGTTCTCTCTTCTCCCTTTCCGAGAACAGGAATCACAGTCAGCTGTGAGTTAGACACAACTAACCTTGCAGGAATCTCTTGCTAGACTATATCAGGTAATGAAGCCAGTAACAAAATTATTCTTTCTGATGCTCACATTACACTTTAGAGATAAAATTAATCATCAAAAGCATCAATTATGGATTTGAAGGGTATCAAAATAACTCAGATATTGCATCAGCTTGAAAAAGGCCCAGCAGTAATAACTGATCTGACATGAACTGGCATAGGCAGAAGCCATGAACTAACAGTCTGATATTCCCTCCTTACCTGCAAAGCTGGTCCTTTCACCATAGCAAGTTCTATGCTACGCTCAATCTGTGTTACTGTTCCTGACTGCCTCTTTGTCCTCCAGGTTTGGGAACAGTCTGCAAAAGGTTGTGCTCCCTGAAGGGACTGAGGCAAGGCTGGCTGGCCTCCTGTGTCCCAGTTCTCCTCCTTGCCAGTCTTAAACGTGAGTAACAACCTTTCCTCAGCCATTCACAACCTTGCCTAGTTGCCATGTTTCTTCACAGATGATAGACAACTGCCCCAATACCTTTGACTAACATTTTCCACGCTCTCCAGCAAATCCCATTGGGTTGAATACGCCCATCTTCATCATACACTCCGCAGCCTGTGCTTCCATTTCTGAGTCTCTCCTTCCCATCTTCAGTGGTACACAAGGGAGGAGGTAAAAGAGGCATTGGGAACTACAGTCACTCCAGTATCATCCACTGCTGAGTCTCCGCCAGCCATCAGCACACACAGCTTGCAGAACACGGCTTGGAGAAAGCCTAGCCTGGCTGGCAGGGTGACCTGCACCACAGCAGCCCCCCACACAGCACGCTCCCTCTTCTGACTGGCCCCAGGGAGCTCTGAGGGCTCACAGATGGAACACTTTCTGTGTCAGTGACTTTAAACAGTTTTTTCATCACGGCCAAAAGAGGCTGGCACTTTCAAGCTGTTTACAAGACATCACTGTTTTCACACTGCTCCAAGGATAAAAGCATTGAGCCCAGAGCACACATAAAATCCAACCACTGAAAAAGTACACCAGGAAAGCTTCAGAAAGTATCAAGAAGTTATAGTGTACAGCACAGGTGCTTTTTAAAAGCATATAGCTTACTGCTGAAATCATGTGTGCCACGATCCGAAGGGGGGATGGCACCGTGGCACAGCACGAGCCTGGGACACAAAGGTGAGAGGCAGATAGAGGATTTATTCCACTGCGCACGCGGTTTTTATCAGCTCCGGAGGGAAAGGGCCAGAACATAGGGCGGAGCAGGAGACAGACAGGCGGGGGGGACAAACCAGGATAGGGACACAGGAAAAAGGGGAGGAGCGCAGGAGGAACCAGGGGAGGAAAGGGCGAATGGGGGCTGTCTCCTCTCTGCAGCTTCTCCAGCCAATCGGCAGAGAAACAGAGGAGCAGGGAGGTGAGCAAGGCGGGACATGCCCGGAAGATACAAATTCTGGGGAAACATACAATGTGTATATACATAATAACTATAAAGTCTGCATCATAAAGTCCGTTCAATCGCTGTACATATTTTTCCATTTCTGGAATCATTCCCATTCCGATTCTTGGTCCTCGACACATGTGTACAAGGCAGAGGCTTAGAAAATTATCAATATGTCTTTCCAAAAGCTGTTATATAG
The DNA here is from genome assembly GCF_025592945.1 of Manacus candei. Lineage (NCBI taxonomy): Eukaryota > Metazoa > Chordata > Aves > Passeriformes > Pipridae > Manacus > Manacus candei. Next base: position 530,440 of record NW_026138189.1, read on the forward strand.
TGGAAAATCAAAATATTAACATGGGAAAATTATTTTTCCTAAGCCAAGCTCAAGGCATGTGAGTTAACTACAAAGAGCTGTTTCATGGTTTAGGCAGGCAGTGGAGAGGCAGCTAGGCATGTGTCTCTTCTATCTGGTTTTACTTTTTACTAATTAAACACTTTGTGTGTGTCACTTGGTTCCCCCACCAAACCAGGCTCTGTGTGACTATGGGGCACTTATATGATTACCACAGTGCAGCATTCTCAAATCATAGTTTTCAGATTACTTTTTCCATTTTTTACAAAGACTTTAATTCTCCCTATAAATAAAAAATTTCCATGGAAAGACACACCTATGAGATACACATGACTTTACTTCTAAGCTGGTATTTAAGGCACTTGAGTGCCATAGCCCTTCTCAGCAGCACAGAATTGTTGGTTCAATCATTACTGGTTCTTTTCTCCTTCCTATCATTTATGGTGCTAATGAATTTGGACTAATTACACAATTGAGTCAGCTTATATTCCATAGACATTATCCTTCATAGCTATTAAGAAAAAGAGCTAAGAGATTTTTTTATAAACATTTTCTCTAGCCTGTGATATTGCTCTGCTTGTTCCACAAGGCAGATATGCTCCCTGCACTCTGCTTTAGAGTCACACCATGCCAGGCCCTGCAGTGTGCCGATGGAACTCCCCTCTCTGCGTTCTGTTCTAAGGGGCTGCAGCCTGTCACAGGATGGGTGAGCACACACATTGCCCATGCACCCTGCCTCCTGCTGCAGTTCAGATCCAGCGGGTTTTGATAAGGGCAAGGAAAGCAAGTGAGAGGAGACAGGCATGGCAAGCAGGTGAGAAGAGAGAAGCTGAAGAGCTCTAGCCTAGAACACCCTATTTCTGAAGGAATAGGCAACAGGCCTGACTTAATCCCCCTTTCTGTGCAAAATCCAGTTGACAGGACAGACTCAAACTTGTTGCAGTTAAGCTGCTTTCCCTGCATTTTTTGTTTCTAAAATTTACTACATTTAACTAGGAAGGGAAAAATAACCCAAAAACCTTCTACTGTTCTTCTCCTACAGCAGGGACCCCAACAGCGCACGTCCCCAGCACATGGCACCCTGCCACACAAGCTACACTGATTTTTCTCAATATGCAATGTGCTCCCAACCAGAGGGGTCTTCAGAAGTAATGTGATCATATCCCCCCAAAAGGGATCTCCAAAGCACAAATAGCAACTCTGAAAAATACTTAGCCACCCTAAGTCTGAAAAACAGTTGCTCAGCACCACAAAAGTAAAACAGAGGGAAAGGCGTCACCTTTGGACACCATACTTAGATTTTTCCAACTCTAACAGAGTAATATGGATTTTTTCCATTAATAAATTTTATAGGCAATAAAAAAGCACCACCAGGCAAAGGTGTATTTTCTATTTCAGATTGACATCATGGCAGATGAATGTTAAGTATCATGACATGTAAAAAAATGCTGTACTAGCCTGAATATCAGAGAGGGAGGACACAGGAGCCTCCTTCTGCCTTTTTCTTTATAACAACCTCAGCATGCAATACTTTCCTTTGAGCTATTTCTCCGTTTTGTCCCAACCTAGAGATGCTTTTCTCCTGGAGGCAGAATAAACTTTTTATTACGTGTTCATAGTCCAACTGTGTAAGACTATAAGTAACATTTTTTTGTAAAGGTTATTCATGAAAGTGGGTTTCTTGATTAACCATGCTATAGGATTCAGATGACTCTTATTACTGTGGCATCCAAAGAGGACATTTAATACCCAAAGAAAAATATCTCTCTTTTTTCCTGATGACCAGTGATATTTTCCCACCTGTTGAAAAGTTGCTAAGATTATGTTAATTTTAGTTTGGGTAGAGTAATGTAAGGTCACAGGCTTAATTAATTTTAAGGGAAAAAAACCAAACTGTTTTTAATTTTTCCTTTTTTCATAAGTGAAATTCACATAGTTCTGTGAAATATTTTGATCAAAAAAGCCTGAATTTAAAAACGTAGGTAATCTAAAAAAAGCAGCAATTGTTTTCAAACAGTTGGTCACTATTCTACAGAAAAATGAAGTTTTTCACTCAAGTTTCTGATGTGAAAATATTTCTGGAACTTTTTTTTATTTTTACCTCTTGCATTTGAAAATTGAAAACAGATTCTATGAGGAAAAAAATTTTTAATAACTTTTTTAAAAAGGCATAGTCACAGATTTAATAGTCTCTGTTGTTACTGAATACAAGCTTTCCCAAGGAAATTCCTCCCAAAAGCAGCAGAGGCTCAGGCCGTGCCGCAGGCGACGGGGAGGGACTCACCTGCTGCTGTTTCAGGACCCTTTTAAGTTTCTTTCTCCTGCCCATCCAGGCCCCCCAGGCATAGCCAGGCAGCTCTGCCAGCCTCCACAAGGGAGAGCTGAGCCAACCTTCACACTCTTCTTCCACAGGCCCTGCCAAGGGCAGCATTTTTCCTGCTTTATTTGCCATGGGTTGCAGCATGTGCCACGCTGGCAGGAAATGAGTCTATTCCTATGTTCCCTGCCTGAGGCTCTGGCACAGTCTTTATGGAGGCACTCACTTGTCACCTCTCCTCCACCATCACCAGTCTCCAACCCTCAGCCAAGCAGACCTCAAAATCACCACAAGTCCATGCACACAAAGCCACCCGGTTCCAGTTAATGCATCGCACTGCACTCCCCCATTTGACATCCTACAAAAGGCACCATCAGCTCTGCAGGACACCATGCCTAGCTTGCAAAAACCATACTTCCCTCCACTCTTCCACAGTTAGGATGCTCCAAACATAGTCTGGACAGACACAATATCTGCTGCAGTTAGTTGGCTCCAAGTGTGCATTCTACCGATCTAGGACATCCACAGAGAGCAAGAGGTGCTTGAGTCTGTATGAGGCAGAGACACACTGTGATTCACTGCAGGCAGATCTCATGCACCATTATGTTCAAGGCTACAGTTCCTTCTGACTTATAGGGCAAGAAATTCAGCTGACTTTGGGACCTCCTCCAAGAGAGTAAGTCTCTACTGTGCTCTCAGAAATCTGATACCTTATCTCCATTTCTTCCCTCTTTTTTATTTCCATCTAGTGCAAGTGATTCCTACTGAAGGAGTTTCTGAAGACTCTGTTTTCTGCCCCTTTTCCCCGTGAGGGAAGGCTAACAGTCACCCCAAGCACTGAGGCTCCCACAAGAGATGAATTTCTACATTACTGTGGGGTATTGCAGACAGTGAGTGCTGAGACTACTCTGCCTTCACTGCACTAGAAATATCCTCCTGGGCAGAGACTATGGAGGTGCAACTTTCAGCTTCATAAATCATCATGACATTGTGCATTTAGTTTTATTCTTGGGATTAGGGCTGGAAAATAGTGTGAGAGAAAAATGGCGGGTGTCAATGTTCTTACTGATTCTCTTCATTGTTGCAGATGTTGTGGTGAAGTTATTCTGATACCGCTGTGAAGGCAGAGCTTGAGAGCAGAGCATGCTGTGCCAAGAGCTGCTGCGTTCTGTGGAGGCATATCCTCAGGGAATTACACGCAGGATGCCTCTCCTGCCTTTGGGGTGCCCAGGGCAGTCTGGGCAAATGAGGTGCTCTGCCCTTCCTCTCTCTCTGAAGAAGGCTTATCAAGACACTCAGTTAAGCCCTTGCTAAAAGTAAAGGGGAATCTCCTGTCTGACTGATGAGTTACTCATGGCAGTGCAGAGTTGTTAGTATCTAGAAGGAAGACACTGGGGTTAGCAACAGGACTGATGCAGAGGCCATGACAAGGCAAAGGGGCAATTTTCCTGCCAAGGGTCCAGCTGAGCTCTTCAAGGGGACATGTATAAACACGCACGGTAAGTGCAAAACACTGAAGAGTGCACATCTTCTGTGCAGTGTGTACTCACAGTGCAATGAGTTTGCAAAATTCTTCCTTATTTTGAAGACTTCTAAGAAAGAAGCAGAGTGGACAGGACATACGTGGAAGTGCAGAGGTAGGTGACTTTTTTAACACCTCCAAGGGAGACTAGAGGAATTTGAATTCAGAGCAGTAGTTCAGATATGTAGGAGCAAAAGACATCATATATGGGGGCTTTAAGTGATGGGACCGTTAATTCAACTTCCCCTTTTTTTGGCTATTGCAAGTGAAGGAAGTGCAAGTTTAAAAAACTCAAATATGACAACAACAAAAAACCAATCCATAAACATTCATTTTGCTATACAAATAAAGGTCATACTTACATGCTGTCATACTCCTCCAGGCTGCTAATCCTGCCAGTGACATTAGAATGTGAAATGGCCAAGCTGTATTCTTGGTTGGAATTTGGGAATCAAAACAGCTCTAGGACTTAACTGACATTACAGCCAGTGGGGTGAGCTAGCAAAGAATGATGTCTGATGGCTGGCTGCACCTCCTCTTCATTAGGAACCAAAAAAAGGGTTTTGCCCTAAGCTAAGGCAAGTGACAGAGCTGACTTTGCATAGGACAAACGGAATTTGTATTTCCCATGGGTGAGCAATAAAGAGACAGAGAGGCCGCTGACTGAGTTAATCATGTCCAAAATTCAAATTACACACTCAAAATATTAAGTAATATTTCATTTAATGTTTAACTATGGTGTGGATTTTTAAATTATATTAAGTTACTGTAAAAACACATTACTGTCAGCTAAACTCTTTTTCTGCTCACAAATATGTATGCAGTGTTAGTGATGATAGAACATACAGATTTATGACATCATCTATTATTTTTCTGACTGAATTCTCCTTAGTGTGTGCACATGCAGGGAGGCCGAGGAGGCACACAGCTGAGAGCAGAGGACGTGGAGAAACCAGCTCAGGGGACAAATGCAATAGACATAAGCACAAAGAGAAATACTTAACAATTCATGGAATGGTACTCTGTGGGAAAAATACTGTTCACTCATGTAACTGAAAGGCTATGTCTCAACACAGGCTCACAGGGGAGGGGAATACCATTGCACAAACACTACTAATTCTGCTTTTCTACTTCAGAGCACTTGATATAGTTAAAAAATGAAAATTGACTGATCCCAGTATATTGCATAAAATGTCCTCTTTTCCTAGAAGAGAAAAAAATCCCATTCTGTGCAGCCTGAGGAGGATCTGCACACCAGGACACACATCTCTAACACTTGGGCTGAAGGTCAGTCTACAGAAGCAGACATGAGAGGCAAGTAGTTATCCCTCTGTAGACTGTCTGCTCTGAAGATAATGTAACAGCAAGTTAAATGTGTTTCAGTAGCCCCATTTTGCATATGGAACAGATACAGATACGAGTATGGTGGATTTTTCCTCAGGGACAGAAGGGTAGTCACACAGGTTATCTTTAGCCTAACAAGGAGGCTGACAGTCAGAGCCTGGTTCTGGAGGGTGAGTCACATCAGCTCTCAGTCCCTCTCTAGAGGGGCTGCTTATCCCCTGCTCTCTTTACAGAGGTTCCTGGAGAGATGAGCCCCACCAGGCTGAAATTAGACTTTGCAAATTCCTTCCTGTATCTAAGCAGCTCAGAGTCATACTGATCTCCGGATTTGCTGCCAGCAGGGATTTTCATTGCATCGTGCTGGCAGGGAGCATGGTTTTACTGCTTCCCTCCACCAATGGAAACAGTCATATCTCACCTCATCAGCTCTTTGCTGTGGTAGGACTGCCAGATACAGGCAGCTCCTGGTCTTATCTGGTTCCAGGGTGTGTGCACATTGGTAAGCTTTTCTCTTGTTAACCAAAATACTATGGTCTTCTCTATCCATTTTTGACAGGGAATACATCTTCCCAGACGTGACAATGGTCATATAAAGCCTCCAGTTATGAGCTTGCCTGTTTTTAAGCTGCATGAGAAGGTGAGAGCCGCATTCTTAGCTTGAATGCCTTCAGAGATCAGAAACAGAGGTCTTAATTATTTCTGCTCAAAGACCATCCAAGGGATAGAACCTCCCCTCCAGCCCAGTGCCCTACAGTGGCTAATGAAAAGAAAAATTAACACAAGCAGATGTGACCAGAGACTGTTCAGTGAATCAAGCGGATAGCCTGATGTGCCAATCATTTCACACACTTCACATTCACATCTTTGTTACAATTCTCATGTCAATTTGACTGTCAGGCTGATTTTATTCCCCCTCTCTGTTGGCTTCTGTTTCCTTCTTGGTTGCTCCCCCCACGCCTCCAGCCTAGTCAGGCAGTGCTGGCAATCAATAGTTACATCAGTATGAAGTCTGGGTTAATAAGAGGACAACAGAACCTGCAGAGTCTTACTACATGTATTTGATACTCTTATGTCAGGAATTGAGCTGGTTTCCAAAAGAGACTAAGCTCATTTAAACTGCTCCTTTCGGGAGAGCCAAAGAATTTCACTTAAGAGTGAAAGGTATAAAATGCAATTCTGCTAGGTAAATGAAGAGGGTTCACAGGCTCATTTGTCTGTCCCCAAACAAGTCATAGAGATATCTTTCTGTAGGCAGTGAAAAGTATTAAAATTCTACAGGCATCCCACATTGATAGCTTCTAAAAATTCAAAGAGGTACCACACTAGACGCAGCAGAATCCATATTTCAAATACAAATATTCTAACCTGTGTTGCTCGTAGGAAAGGCAGTATGGTTTATTATGTACTCTATGAGAAGTTCCAGGGACTGCCTTTTAAAGCAGCACTGAGCACAGCTGCCTGGGGTTTGGGACTTTGAGTTTCAGATGATCCTCAGTCCACACAGGTACCCCAGAAAATAGCAGTTTTGCTGTCACCAGATGACTGGCTGGTGATGTTTGCACAGAGAACTGATGGAGAAATTTATCCCTCATCTGAGGTTTCCCAATACAGAGAGAAGTATGTTAACTACCTCAGAGGACACTGATAGAACAATCCAAAGATAACCTGAATTTTTAATAAAAGAGAAAATATTCCCTAAATCAAAAAACTTAAATGTCTCTGAGGCAGTGCCATGGTCATGTAGATGCAGTGAATCATTAATAGTGAACAGCTGGAAGGCTGTTTTTAACTTAGCAGTGCTATGAAATAATCAAATACACAACCTTTACCAAATTGCTTTCTACTCATTCCAGCTTCTAGCAATTTTTTACAAGTGAAGATGACAGACAGCTTTACACCAGACTCTGCATCTGTAGCTCCACAAAGTACCTTCCCCATCATCTTGCTGAATCAGATCTTGGTGTACCTATAGTGTACGGCCCTCCCTGACAGGTACGGCTGCAGAGTCTTTCTGTTACCATGTGCCTCAGCCACAACTATCAACACAAATTATGACAACTTTAATCTTCCTCTCCCACGTAAAATACGTATGATTTGTCTCAGAAATGAAAGGGCAAAGATGACACCCTCAGATACCAGAGCTGATTATTCATAGTCCCTCAAAGACCCTTAGTTGCTAGAACTGCATGAACAAGTGCTTGTAAAAGAAGGTATACTGAATTGGGAAAGAAAGAAGGGATTTGCTTTTGCTTTTCACCTGTCACTGTTACTACAGGGATAAATAACAGATATAAAAATTACCTTTTGGATATGTGTAGCACAATTTGATCTGTCATTCTAAGAAGGCACACAGATATCTCCTGAAGCTCACATTATTTACTCATTCTATGACTGTTACAAAAGAATACTGTTCCATGGCATGTCATCTCATGGCATAATTTCCCTCAATTCTTACTGCATACACTTAGCTGCCTTGTTCCTTTCCTCAATTTCACCTCAACAGTTGCCCAGCTCTTTCATTCAGAAGGTAACCTTCAAGATCAGAATTTTCTGAGATCATGACTTCCTTACTGGCTAAACAGGCACGTTATACATTTACCAAGTATAAAAACACTCAGTAGAAATTAAAGTTGAAACACAAAGAACGCTATATAAGCTGAAAGCTTGGCATCTTATTACTGAGAAAACTTTACAAAATCTAGAAAGAAGGCTGAGAGGAAAACAGGCAGTGAGCAGCTGGCTAGCAGGATACAAAGCATGCTTGTACACAAAGCTGTACAACATACATCTCTATACCTATTTTATCAGACTGGTTAAATAGCTCCACAATTACTGCCACATGAAAATTTCCAGCACTGCAGTCTACTGCAGTACAAGGTATTTTCTCTCACTTCTCCTCTTGCAATTCCCACAGCAACAATGAAGCAGGAAAAACTTACAAATTGCGTCTGATTTGGCATGCACATAATCCCCATACTCCCACCACAGCCAGCAAGAATGAGCAATGGATTTTGTTTGAGAGAGCAAGTCACATTACATGAAAAATGGTAGGACAGATAAATCTAAGTCTTATGCTCAGAATGTGAGACAAACAAGCTAAAAGGAAAAAAAGCAGCTTTAGCTGCACAAAGGCTTCCAGTGGGCTGTGTTCAGAGCACACGTGTAGGTGACCCCACACACGGGCAAACGCGTGCCTCTTTGTGCCCCCATACTGGCCTGGCTGCATGCAAAGGAACATGTGAATCTTCTCTTACCTACAAACCATCAGCCTGTTTCCTTTATAGAAGAACAAGATGATGATAAAGAATCAGGTAGTTTATCAGCTGCACCGGCTCCCAGGAAGACAGAACTTCATCTGCAGTGTGTGTTCACACAGTTTTTAATCAAAACCTATCCCTGCCCCCAAGCTAGTAAGCTGCCAAAGAGTGGGGACAGAAGACCTCATGAAACATAAAAGTGGCTCTTCAAAACCTTTTTTAGAAGAAAAAACTGCTGAAGTTCATCCAGAAGGCAGGAGCCCCTTCTCCTAAACAGTGACCATCAGAGGCAAGTGTATAATTAATTATTCAGTGATAAAACCTCATCTCCAGATGGATGCTGACCACTTAGCATAGCTCCTAGCATGCTGTTCATCAAACATATGGCTCCTCTGACCTCAATTACTGTGGCTTTCATGTAAGTTACTTCTGAGAAACTATTCCAAAGTTCTGGTGGAGCTGTGAACAAAGGGTTGTAGTAATGGAAGTTCAGATTTATATAATCCTCCATATAGCCAAAGTGACCTTACAAAGTCAGGGAAATAATTTCAGAACATAACAACATGTTCATGCAAAGGTTTGAGCATCTTTGCAACTCCTTTGTCAACACAAGCAATTTTGATATTTGTTTTTGGAAATTAAATGTGAAATAACTAGAAAAAATACTTGATATGTGTGGAAAGATGGCTGGGGGTAAAATTAAATGAAACTGAGAAGTTATATTCACATCCTAATATAAGTTATAATGGTACAGAAATTATAGGTTAAAATGCAGCTGCTCCTCCCTGGATGGAATGCAGCTGGAAGCTCCATGGGGATTCCTCATACAACAGTAAGCACCTGCTAAGGGAGAAGGAACAGAGGGTGAAGCAAAGTGGAGACACCATGGTCAGGTTCTGTGGAAATTCTTGTAGGGAGGGAAACTCAATCATACCCTGCAGTCAGATACTGTCACACCCTCAGGGTGTTATTCCATAAACTTAATGTGAGTCCTTAACTGGTCCTGGCAGTCACCAGCAGTGGGTAATATACTCAAATAAAGTGGAAGACCTGCTGAGGAGTCATAAAGTGGGAAGACCTGCTGTGGGGTCTCCCTTATGTTGATGGTGTGTGTCCCTGAATAAGTCAGTCGAACGCCCTCTGATCCAGTAGGACTGTTCAGTGAAAGGTCCCATAATGGCACGCTGACAGACTGGTCGGGCACAAGGGTCTCGACTTTCCTGGGGCACTGACAGATAAATCAGGCACTAAGGCTGGAGGAAATCCCCCCTTTTCACGTGACAATATGCCCTGTGATGCAAGTAAACACATTAAAAAACCAGTAGGAAAGAGATGAGATGAAAGCCCGCTTTCAAGAGCCTTGGAGCAGAATGGCGAAGTTCTGCTGGAAAGGTAAAATGCTGCCCCATCAGAAAATGAGTCATCAGTGCATTTTCTGAATTCTGCTTTCCATTTTAATGGCAGAACAAAAGACCTGTTAAATTCTATGGCAGAAACTTCTGTTAATCCACTCATTCAACCCACCTTTGGAGAATATTCCCTAAGTACGTGAACTCCCAATTTTCAATAGATCCCAGGAGACCACCACATTTTTTAATTTAAACTACATGAAATTTGCAATTTAAACTAATTGCTTGAGTTCTGCCGTTTCAGCTAAGATCTGGATTGAGATTTAATCAAAAACTTCAAACCAACACCTCGTGTTTTAAGGCACTGAATGGAAAAATTTGACTATTTTAGGATCAGTTCACATTGTCACCAAAAATTGCTGATTTGGCACAGGATCTAAGGTCTCACTGTACTTGATAAAGAAAACATATTACTTCCTAGCTTTTGGATATGTTTTGATACTCATCACTTCTGACAGCTACTATCATCCTCCTCATCACATCACTAAGATGGTGAGCATGAGCTGCTTCAACAGTAAACCATAGCAGGGACTCACTGATAGGGATAGGGACCACACGGGGACAAGAAAATTGGTTTTCTTCTCAGATGTCTCCCAGATATGTACATCCTGGTGGACTAGAAATGCTACATTGTCCAAGTGTGAAGAAAAGACATGGAAAGACAGATGAGCATATCACAGACATGAAAATGTGGAAGAGAAACAACAATCCAAAACGAACTATGCAAATCTGAAAAATATAGTGGAGAAATTATATCTCACTTGTTGTATTAGTGTTAAAACAAGCTGGATTAACCCTCTAAAAGCTGCTTGTCATTATACTGATGCTAGTTTCGATCCCAAAAGACAGATTATTCAAGCTTCATCTATATCAAAAAACATGACAACACAAGGAATGTAATCCTCATGTTTTAAAGCTGGCGTACTTAAATCAGCAGCGAGCACAGCTGTTGGGCTGTGTTACTTAGCATAGCAGAGCTCAATAGTTTCTCACATGAAAACAGATATACTTCCAGAAACATCACTACATTGATATAATTGTATCCACCACAGACGTAAATTACTGTCTCACACTGGAAGAGAGTTAAAGCAGCACAATTCTTATGCCTTCAGGTCAGGTTGTGGCAAGGGAGGAGCAGGACCAATAACTGAGGCTTGAGAAGACATACATCAACGCACTTTGGAGATCAACTGATGTCTTTGGTAGTATCAGCAGCCTTTAAACTTCCACAGAAAAGTTGGTAGAAAAATTAGTTGTCTTCAAAACGTGCCTGACCTCATCCAACTGTTTCTAAAATGAAGAATTCCTACCACCAAACAGGTTTTAATTTCCAGTTATGAAGTGAAGGAAATACAACCAAATATTTACAGAAACAAATTTGTCTAGGCCAAGCTACTGCCATCGTACATCTTTACAGAGCAGACGTGGCATCTGAAATCTGGGACTTCAGCACCACAGAGTAGAACTGAGCACAGCAGCAGCTACAAAACAAACTCCATTTTCTACCGATAATCAAGGGCTTTGGGTTTTCCCAGGTCTCCTCCCTGTATTTACCGACCAGGGCAGATTCTTTGCCCAGTCCCTAGCACACTGCAGCAAGACAGGCAGGAACACCTTTAAGGCAAACTGGAAAGTGTATCTTTTTTTTGTTATTCTCTGCTGTGTACATCTCTGGCATGTGAAAAGCAATTCAGCTTTTCATACAGCCCTGGTCCCAGCTCCTTCTACTGCTGTTGTTTATGCAGTACCAGCAGGGACACTCATTCAAGGGTCTTTCTGACCCTCTGGGGTTTCTGCATAGATGTCTTGACCATTCCACACACAAGGTAGTTCACACTTTTTGGCAGCAGCTGTGGACAAAATCTGCATTTCATTCTCTACATTTCACTCCTTGCACCTTGACCTCAAGCTTAACTTCCCCCATTTCCTTGCAACAAGTTAATATCACCACCTCTCTCACACCAACCTTTGCACATCCACCCCGCTTCCTTGCTGGTGTGAGGAGCAATGAAAATGAAAAAAACCATGTGGTTATTGCAGCCTTTCATTAATGCCATACTCAGCAAAACTGCAGGGAGATTGCTGACAGCTTTCACATGTTCAGGAGCCACAATGGGAAGTCATGGCAACCCTGCATGATCCAATAGCCCCATGTGTCCCTGCTGCAGGCTACCTTGTGGCACACCAACCACATGCCAGTTTTCACTATTAATCCAACAGTAACGAGGCTAGGCTGGCAGCCCACTGCTATTTGCGTATCTCCCTTCCTTTTATTTATTTTTTGTAGGAATACACAGTGGGGTAGATCTCTCCAAGTCAGAAAAATTTACACCAGCAAGATTCCCCTTGAGATGGCACTGATGGAAAATGGTGCAACTTCCCTTTGTGAGGTCCATTGGTTTGAACTGAAACTTCAAAAATTACTCAGCACAGCTGCACAAGAGAACAGCACACAACCCCTTAAAGTATATTCCTCAGCAAGCAGAGAGATGAGAGAACATAACTGCTTACAAATGCCACTGCTTACATATCCGCAGAGAGAGATTGGTCCTCCAAGTCTGAAGGAGCTGTGACAAACACCACAGCCAAAAAGAACATATGGGCAGAAAAATGAAAATGCAGAAGAACTAAGACAACTAAGTTGCTGGGATATTCTGAGTGAAAAACAAAATGTAAGATTGCTTCTATTTATTCTAGTTAAATATCCACACTTTCCTCCCTGTGACTACCATTTCATATTTCCTTGTATTTAATCATCATAGGGGGAAAAAAAAAAGTACAACAACAGAACTCCAAACGACTGCATCCCTCACTATTTCCAGTGTTTTCCCACATGTCATGAACTTGTAACTCCACCAGAAAACCAGTTCTTCCCCAGCCCTGACCCAGAGGCAGCTGCTTTGGGTGAGGCACCCAGGGCATTCCCTGCTTTCAGTTGTCACAGGAGCCCTTGGACAATCAAAGGCTGGACATTATAGAATGGGGCATCTACACAACACCACAGCTAAAATGAACTTGACTGAGAAAGGTAAGCTGCCTACAAATGCCTGCCTCAATATTTTGTATTTTAGCTATCATGCAGTCCACATGCAGCAGGTGGGAAAGTTGCAGCAGGTTAGAGATTGTCCTCAGGGACAGAAAAATACACCCAAAACCAAAACTGTTTCCAGCCTGTGACTTTTGATTAATCAGTTCTCTTGGCTGTTTTACATGGTGTAACATCACTGGTTTCAGAGGCAGTCTCTTCCTAGTCAAGTATATGTCTGTATGATCTGAAAATGGTGCTTCCCACCATCTGCTACATTTCTGTATTTCTACTTATAAATATACTGAAAATAATTTTCCACTCAGTAGGGTACTGAGAATAGTACTTGTCAGCAGACCATGACAAGAGCTCAGAAACAAACATCTCCAGCTTCATTTCCCACTGCTGAACTAAGATGTACTTGCCATATCAGGCTTCCTCCCTGTCTCAACTACTGCCCTCAGCTGGACCACTGCTACTGCTCACCACCATGTCTTCCCCCATTTCTCAATACAGTCACCACTAATGATTTTCCCAAAGAGCTCAAGAATCTATTTCTCAACCTAATGAGGGAGCACAGCTTATGATGCTTCCTTGACTGATCTCTGATCCCAACTGAGGGGATTTGCCTGTGCCCAGGGGCTCAGGTGTCACTCATCCTGTGATTTCCAGACCAAGCCAGATGATAGTTTTGGTGATGAGGATGTCCATCCCAACAGCTCAGGCACTGATCACTGTCATCAATACTCTCCCCCTTATACTTAGCTGGTAATAGATTTTTGTTCTTACTTTGATATATTCCACTGCAAACTTGTTCTTTCATGTATCCATTGCATTTTATTTCATAATAAAGTATTGATTTTCATAGCATCTTTCTTTTAGCCTGCCCTATGTGCTCTCTGAGCAGGATAGTGGGCACTTTGTAGGGGGACACTTCGCCTCTTAGAGGCAAGGCACTGGGTTTCACATATCAACCCCAGCCAATAACTCTATAAACTTCGAGTCCTTTGTTTTAAGAGATTTAAAAGTTAAATCACAATCTTATCACTGCAGAATTATAGAGTAGGAAGGACAGCACTGAACCAGCTCTCAAGAAATAAGGAACGTTAAAAAAAAAACAAAAACAAAAAAAAAAAACCAAAAAACCCAAACAAACAACATAAAGGCCACTGAGTGGTCTTTTATTTCTGTTCTGTGTCCTTGTCAAGTAATCAAGAGTTATTTAGAATAGTTCATCATCAAATTCTGTATAGCTGTGAGTATAACTAGTTATGCAAGATGAAGTAAGGAGGTCAAAAAAGTATCATGCTTAAAGGCATACAATAGATGGGTCAGGAAGGAATTACATTCCGTGTACAGCTTTGCAAACCTGGCTACACTTTTTCTCTGAGACAGAAGATACTGTATTCTGTAGGAGAAAAGAGTGTACAGCACCTACACATTTCTCTTTTGAGTCAACTAACCACCAAATCGCATTGGGTTTAGGAGCCGCACACAGGAAAGACAAGAGCTCCTTTTTTAAGGAAAAGCTGAATTACAGAAATACGTTTAACTCTAATTTTACTTTTTTTTCAGTCAGTTGTTGTAAGTCACAGCAACACCCACTGAGGATTGCTCCATATCATCTAAGAGTTTCTTTAAACTTCCTTAGTGTACATTTAAACTTCCTTAGTGTACATCCCGTGGAGCTTTCCTGCTGACAGTGATGTTGTGATGGTGGCTGTGATCACAGTGACACATTTCAGCTCTGTGCTTGGAAACAGTGAAATAACGAGTACAAACCAAGCTCCTTGGCCAAGCAGAACTGGCACTGGGCTGGGGCTCAGTGCTGGGGAAGGGTCCCGCTGGACTGCTCTTTTCACCTGGGGGTCTACGGCCATGTTCAGAGGCAGCATGTTTATGTTTATATAAACATATATATATGTAATTTTTATATCTCTATAAAAGTATATACTCTCTCTATATATAATTTTTATATATATGTATAATAGACACATTTCCATGTAATTTACCTTCTTTTGTCCTTGTTATGATTACAAAGGCCAGGGGGGTGCAGCTTTAGCGATGAATATTCATATCACGTCATCACAGGCTTGACAGGGAAAAAAAGCCAATGACTGGAAGACGGAGGGGCCACTTTTCCCTCAGTACTGAGGGAGGGGGCATCTGCTTTCCTCAAGCCTGGCCCCACGTAGAACTTGCTGACAGGGCTGATACTGCCTGGACTGCACCAAGAGACCTTTCCAGCAACAGCTCCCATGAGTTTCCAGCTGCTGTGGGGTTTTTTCCGTTGCCGAAGTTGCAGCATTTGCTGCTCAAGCCAGGGCAAGCCTGCGAGTGGCAACTGTTGTTCCTGCTGTTCTTAACTGGGATAGACCTTGCTGTGGCTGTCCCTGACGCCTCCTCCGCCCCCTCTGGGTACTGTTGCTGGTTCCTGTTCCTCCCCGAGGGGAGGGAGAGAGCCGCTGTGTCCCGCGCTCTTCCCCGAGCACCATTTGCTGCCGGGGGGTTGGCGGAGCCTCTCAGCCACTTTGACTTTTCCTGGGGAAACCACGCGGCTGCCGCCAGTTGGGGTTCTGGGGTTTGGAGGACTAGAAAATTATTTCTGCCTTTGTTCACTTAAACAGTTTTCTTTTGTATCTTTGTAGTTACTGCTCTTTCCTTTAGTACATTGTTATTTTTTTAGTTATATCTCTTCATATTGTCCCTTCACTATTGGAGGGGGCAGGGAGAAGTTAATAGGGGAGTTACTCATTTGGAACTCGATATTCTCCAGTTGGTTTGTTCAAAACCAACACAGTCTACAATGGTAACTATGACCTTATAGATTCCTTGGCTGAGAATACTTTGGTGAGGACATGATATTTTTGTGAATACTTTTCAGGCTTCAATCAGACCCCATACATTGTCAAAGATGGCTTTCTCGGAGCAAACACCTACATAGGAAATTATTTTAACACAGACTATAAATTACAGTGAGGCAAACCATGTGTTTACGTGCAGACACTTGTCCAACTAGTCTACCCGGCATAGAGGGGGATTAAGTCAGCTCTGGCTCTTGCACGTACTACCCAAACTTGAAGGATTCCTAGAATAATTACAGCAGCCATGTAGCAGTCCTATCCGGCTGTGCTAGAACAGATTTTAAAATGATAAAGGCTTTCCATGAAAGACTATTAAAACAGTCTTCACTTCAAAAGCAAAATCACCTAACAATTGGGCATGTTTTATAGACCAAAATTACTTGTCTCTTTCTTCCACTGAGGAAAAAGCAAGCATACAAACAAGCTAAAAACAAGGAGGAAAGGGAAAATACACACCAAAAGGCCAAACCTCAGATATTTATGATTGGTCAGACATGGACCTTCTTCATGAAAGATTCTGCTAGCTTTGAAAAACACATTTGGAAAAAAAGAGGAAGGAGAGAGAAGCAGCAGTATTTTCTGACCTGTTCTACTGAAAGACAAACTATTCTGCATAAAGAAAAGCCCCTCCAGGTCACAGTGCTTCTGCTCCACAGGGACAAGACCTGCCATGTCAAAATTTGCTGAACTAGAGCCCTTCTTCAGCACAACATCAATGCAAAGGTGCAAAACCCTTTGTACAGCTATGGAGGACAAATATGAAGCTTAACCCTAGCCTTGAATGCAAACCTGCAGTCGCACTCCCCTGGAATTCATCCAGCAGCCAAGTTGTTTCCCTGTGACAGGGAATACTGACAGTATTTATATTATCCAGCAAAACCTCAGACCTGCCATTACAAAGCAGTCATTTGTAGTTTGGTTGCTTTTTCCCCTCTCCTTCAGTCCTGAGTCAGTGTCTCTCTTCTTAAGTGTTTCCTCCAGCTGCAGTGAGAGGACGAGGTGGCACCTGATATAGAGCAGAAGCCAGCTCTGCTGTGCTCCTTCATGTGGCTGTGGCTCTCCCCTGTGCCACTTCAAATTCCCTGTCACCAGTGCCAAGGGCCAAGGGCTCGGGAACATGCCTCACCACCACTGCTCATGGAGCTCCCAGAGACCAGAGCTGGGAGGCAGATGATGCACATCACAAAACATATTTATGAACTTCAATGCTTCAGCAATATGCTGACAAAAGCCTCTTCTTTTCTGGTCCAGTTAGTGGTTATAATACTGAAGTCCTTCCTGTAGCAGCCAGCATGAGAACAAGAAGAGAAGGGCCTGGGGGATATCTAAGATGACATTATGTTGTTTTCTCCAGGCCGTGATTTACTGCCCAGAAACGAGCTCAGCTATCCTGTTTGCATTTTTACCATGTGGGCGTGTATAAGGGGTAACTTGAAACTCCAAGGCATGCATGTGTGGTGTCTGTGTGATAGGCTGGCCTGAGAGAGTGATGGATGTGTGACTTGCAGCTGTGTTCTGTCTTAATTTGCTTAACCACTCCCAGCTAAAAGTGAATGATATAAAAACCCTGAGTCACGGGGGAATAAACTCATTTCTGTCCATCAAGTTAGGAGTCCGAGTAATCCATTCCATCATACTTCCCAGGAAAGCAGCAGTTCTCCCAGGATGACTGAGCACTGCACACCATTGCAGTGAGCTCCAGGTGATGGTGAGTTGCCAGCGACCCTCCTCTATCCCACCATCACACACCCCTTTTCTCTGTACTTTATGAACCTGCTCAAAGGAAACAGAAGTACCTCCAAGATGTTTTCCAACCTTGCCATCAGAAAAGACAACCTCACTTTCAAATCTCTTACAGTGAAATGATGAGGCCAACCCTACATGCGCACATAGGAATACTATTCAATAAGACGCATGCAGAATAAAGATACACTAAACAAAGCAGAAAACATCACAAACGTTTTTTTCCCTATCTACCTATATGATGTTATGCAGATAGATTAATTCATATATAATATTATACAGACAGATACAAGTATTATGATGGAAATTCTGCAAGGTCAGCCCTCTCAGCCCCTACAGGCACTTTATTCCAAGCTGTGCCAGTTTTGTGTAGTGTATGTGCCAGCAGCACTCCCTGCTTTGGTTCAGAGAACATGGACTTGGTGTTCTCATGCAGATTGTAGGCTGCCCATAAACTCATCCTGAGCGAGACAAGCACTTAACATCATTATGGCAGACAGTAATATTTTATAGGAATGTATTTATTTACAGAAATAAGAGGTTTTATTCCCATTTAAGATGATCATGGCTAACACTAACTGGGCAGAAAGAAAAATAATACATGGCTCCAGCCCTGACAAATGGGGAAGTCATGCCTAGATATCAGGTGCCTTCACAGCCAAATCCCAGTTTCTGCATACTAGATTAAACAAACCCAGCTCCTCCAGATGTTCCTCATAAGATATATTTTCTAGATCCTTCAGGAGCCTTGTTGTCCTTTGCTGGACACACTTCAGCCCCTCAAAGTCTTTTTTAAAGTGAGGGGTCCAAAACTGAACACAGTACTCAAGGTACAATATACCCCAGCACAGCCTTTCAGCAGCAGAAAATATGGGTTAGGGAGGTCTTTCCCTAACTACTGTTTGTAAGTGGTCTGTACTAATTAATTATCCATTCTGCTTCAAACCTGAGCACATAACACCATGCAGTGTCACAATGGACATAGCGTATGGCCATATCAGTTCTGTAATATTGTATATGAACACCAGTAACGTTACAGTAAAAAAATTTTAAACACCCAGATGACTTTTTTTTTAAAAAAATGGTATTTCAACAGTTTTACATTTAGAAACATCATTAAAAGCCAATTTCACTTTTTTTCTTGTTAATTTCAAACTTCAAAGAGAATATAACAGCAGCAGTGAAATAAAGATTTTGATACCACTGAAGAGTTTTGTCTTCATGGATGTATAATTTAAATTGTCAGACTTTTGGAACATTTGTGATATAAAACATAGTCAGTCAGTAATAATCCTGTCCCTCAAGACATCTACTGATTTGTTGCACTGCCTTTTTATTTTTGTCCCCTTTCATTTTCTGAAATATAATCATAGTTCAGTGACTTCATCTGCAAGGAACAACAAAAACAAAGCTTTTGCTGTAATAATGTACACCAAATGAATCTCAATTCCTTGATTACCCTCTTTCCTTTAATGGTGTTTCATTTTGAATTCATGGATTCTCCCAAAAAAATAAATTGTATTTGCAATTTCTTCACAAAAATTACACAGATAAAGAACAGAAAGCATAAGGGTCCCTACACTTTCTGAAAAATAAAAAATCATGGTAAGTTACTGTAAAAATAGAGAGTACATTTGCAGACATCAAAGCTCTGCATTCTCAGAGGAAGAAGAAATGGCACTGAAGAACTACATATTCTTTTCTGCACATGATGCTACATGGTGCACAAAAGCAATCTTTCCCAGTGGAGTAAGACCAAAGGTGCTGTTAGGAAAAAATCATGAGATGAGATTGGAATTACAGCAGAGTATTTTTATTCCCATTTAAGACTCGATCATGGCTAACGATATACTCCATAGCGAGAGGAATCCAAGCCCTGGACACAGACCTGCCACATGAACAGCCAGACACATGTGGCTGAAGGGCCTTGGTGTTGTCTGAAGAGTCAGCTTGAAAGTAATTGCTTAGTATTCGTATGAAAGGAAACACTTGTATAGGGTTTTATTTTCTTGTAATGAGAACAGTAATGAAATTCTCCTGTGTCGTACCTCAGAAACTGCGCTTTCTCTTGAAGGACACATTCCTGCCTGATAGCTCTGATCTTCCTTGTGAACCTTTGTGGTTCAGAGTATGTCCCACAACTCTTATTCTCATGAGGTCCCAAGATAAAAGGCCAGCTTCTGCCACACCCTTCCAAAGACTTTCTCTAAGCCTTTAGAGACAGCTTTTCAGCAATTCTAAGGGATCTAGTATCCCAGGGACTTTCAGGAGTGAGCAGAGATCCAGCCCCCTGGCCCATCCTAAAGCAAATCACTCAAAAGAGGGACTGAGCTGATTCAGCACAATCCATCCAGCCTGTCAAAGGTTTGAGAGGCAAGAGCCTGGTTCTAGAGCACAAGCAAATGCTACATAGCAGACTCTCTCAATCACTTCAAAAGATCAAATGATTCAAACTGGTATGTACCTGTTCTTACTTTGAGATAATCATCTCCAATTTCAACCAGTCCATTTTCATATTTTGGGGTTCCAGTCCACATCCCCAAAAGTAACTTGCACATAAAAACTGGGTAAACAGATGTCATTCCATGTGATCAGAGCACACAAATGCTGTTTGTGCATATAAATTACATTTTTCTATTCCCAGAAAATTGGCATACTAAAAGGCAAATTACATATCTCTAGGCAAGTCAAGAGACATCAAGAATAAATATTTTATAATGCAACTAACTTTAAAAACAAGAAGATCTTACAAAGCCTATCACATTAAAAAGAATCCTTACCAGAATTCAGACAACTGTACTTAAACTGAATGCTAATACTAAATTCCTACATTGACCCTGATGTCTGCTTATGCGTAAGGGAGTTACGAAATGGTGTTTTGCCCTGTGGCGATGCTGCCCCAGATCCTGACCATGTTGGTGCTGAGACTGACTTGACTGGAAGAAAAATTCTTTCATGGAACCAGACAGTAACTGCCCATCTTTATTTCTCAGGGAACAAGCATTCAGAATAGCTCACATGTCAGCAATGATTTTAATACTACCTGCTCACTTAGATGACCACCAGACTTCTATATATATAAGAATCCATTTTGAGAGTATAATCACCTAAATCTGTTTTCAAATGCAATACTAAATCTGATATTAAGATACCAAAATGAGGATTCAAACAAAAAAGTAGCTCTTTTTACATGCATGAGTATCCAGTCAGGCAGGATTATCCTAAAGTGTCCTTACATTACAAAAGGTAGATATCCTATATCTGATGTAATATAGAATATATATTATTATAGATAGATATATATAGAGAGAGAGTATATATACATATATTTATACCTGACAACAAGATGAAGTTTAAACCTATAACTATTATATATATAATATATTATTATATTATATATATAATTATATACGATATATAAAAAGTTATTATATATAATATATAATAGTTGTTATATTTATATACATATAAGTGTATATATATATGTGTATATATATATATAAAATAAGTATAAAACTATAACAACTCATTGGCTTCTCAGTCTGAAACACCAGTGAAAATATTTAATACACAAAGTAGTTTTCAAAACTGATTTGATCATAAGAGGACCTGCAAAAAGAGGAACTGTTCTTTGTAGGATAACTTTTGTGATAACATGCCTATTTTTCCCCAGCCATGTAAATGAAAGGAAGACTACATATTCACATTAACAACCTGATTTAGTGTGAATTTTTGCAGCACCAGCTTCTCATGTGCAAGACTTTGTGCACAGAGGTGCATGTACAGACACACAGAAAGCCTGTAAACCACTGAATATGTTTAAAACCCCCTTGAGTTCTCTGGTCTCACACATATGCTTTAGCGACCTAAATACAAAGAATGTAAGAGCAGGATCAAGCCATTTCACTGTGATTTCTGTAATTCCACCTAGATTTCAAAGTTATTATTTAAAATTACCAATTTGTCGTTTAAGCCCCAAATACTGCTAATAGCAGGTTATACTTAAAATTGCTCTAACAGGTCTAACACCCACACAAGGAATGCTGCAACACAGAATGGGAACCCTGGGGAAATTTGATTCCAAGGTAGGAAAGTTTAGACTGTGAAGCTGCACAAAGAAAGAGAGTAACCAAACATTTGAACATGGAATAATATTTTCTCTCAACAAAAGTCGAAGTAGAGAGTAGCCTACCAGAATGAGGTAGGGAATTAACTTATATCCCCTCAATATCCCCTCAACCTTTGGCGTGTTTTTTTTTGCTTAGATGACTGTTCACTGGCAGTGTGGAAATTCAGGGCACTAATAAGCAGCACCAAAAAGAATCCAAGTTGTCATGGGTCTTTGCTACTGTGCTGATTCTGAACCATTCCTGATGGTTTTCATCTTCAAATCTTCAACCTTGCTTTTACAACATGGAGTTAGAGCATTAAATGAGCATTAATGGAGCTCCCCTTTTTTTATCATGCCTTCTACACTGGTAAATAGGCACATGTCTTCGATTCTCCCGGCAGCCTCTCTCTAAATGCCTTCTGTTTTAATTCTCTGTCCTCTACCACTCCTAGGACACTGTATACTTTTTATTTTTTAGCAAATGAGTAATATGCTGTGGAATTAGACTGTTCACAAAATCTTAGCATAGAAACCTGGTTGTAAAAAAGCCACCCTGGACAAGTCTACCTAAATTGCTCTCCTCTACACGAAACCACTCCCTTATGAATTATTTCTATCAATCTATTCTTTCACCCCAGAAAAATACCATACTATGAAGATAACTGCAAAATTATTAAGTTATTACATGGTATACAATATGCAAAAAGGAATATCTGCACTTGAAACCTACAGTTATCTATGGCAGCACTGAGACACTACAGCTTTTCCCTCCACGCACCACAATTGCCATAGCTCGAGATTATATTAAAGTACCTAAAAAATATTAATAAGGCAAAAGAAGGTCTGAAATAAGACCTTGGACATATCCATTTTCCCCATGTGTAAGAGAGGACCAGCAATTTTGTGTTAAAAACATTTGCAAAAGTATAGGAAGCCTGTGCTACTGCGCCTCCCCAGCATCTTCATTGGGCTGTTCTCTGAGTACTTCATATTATTTTCAATAATATATTATTTGATTTTGTTCAAAACCTTTGAGAAGACCTATCACCCAGGTTTGCAAGAGCTGCTTCCCTTAACATCAAGCTCTATTCACTGAAAAATACCAATAAGTCTCCGGCTTTGGTGTGTTTCACTCAGGAGGCAAAAATAAATTATTGCAGAGTAAATAGCTCTGCTAGTGAAACTGCAGAGTGCCCACTCATTCTGTGGGCACCTGACTTAAATGGTGCCGTACA
Source organism: Manacus candei (assembly GCF_025592945.1). NCBI lineage: Eukaryota > Metazoa > Chordata > Aves > Passeriformes > Pipridae > Manacus > Manacus candei. Next base: position 553,285 of record NW_026138189.1, read on the forward strand.
AATGCCTGCTGCATACCACTGCAGCAAAATTCTTCAGTTCTCAAGCTCCATTTTTACTTGCTGCAAGCAGAGGCCTCAGCAATAAAAATAACACTTTTCCTGCTTGTTAAGGGGACTAAGACTATTTATCTCAAGCAAAGAATTTTGGAAGACTTTGGATTTGATTTTGCTAAATATGCCCAGTGTAATGAATACTTTAGCATACAAATAGTATTGTGAGCTGTCGAGAGCCCCTGGACTACAAAAGGAGAAAAGATATGATCTAGAAGCATCTCCAGAATTGTCTTCACTGTTCACAAGAGCTTTTTATGCTGCTGTCTCTCTTCTTTACAATGATGAGGTCTGTGTTAGTCAGAGGAAACAGAAGACTTTTGCAAGTAATAAGCAGAATACAGGAAGAGATGTCATGACCTCAAGGAGGATGAAAGCTGCAGAGAACATCCAACAGGTAAATATGCTCCACAACACAAGACAAAAGCCCATTCTCAGGCTCCTCAACACAAGCCAGGAATGGTTTGTACTGTATTGTCTCAGATATAGACCTCACTCTGGCCACAATGAAAGTTTATGCTGCATATCATAGAAGACAGAAGATCACTGCCAACTAAAGAATTACCCCAGTGACTGATCATTCCAAAAAGAGATCATTCCAGAGAGAAAGATTTCCCATTTCTGTCAGAACAAAATAAAAACAAAGATCCATCATTAGTCACCAACAGACATTTTCAATACAATAAAAATCTACCATTAATAGTCAGATCACTGAAAAAATCATCTGGCTCATCACTGCTTTAATTTTGGATGAATTAAACTGTTGCAAGGAACACATTCAGGCAGGCTTGGTTATCGTGTATGTAAACCCTCTCTCTAAATATAAGTCCTTTAAAGCCTTCCAGCCTGGGGTAAAACCAGTCAAAATAATCCAGCAGGATATTGCCTTTCCTAGCTGTCTCACTTTCAAGTTCAAATCAATCAGTCTATTACCTTCGAGAACTGGCGAAGCAAATAAAAAATGGACATGAACTGATCAATAACTGAAGTCAGGACCTGATGTTCTGCAGGGCAGAAATCAGCTCCAACTTGTTCAGGGTTGAGCTTGACAGCTTTTCTCACTCCACTTCCACAATGAATGATGAAACTCCCTATAGAACAGGTCCAAAGAGAGCCCAGCACATAAGAGCCGGCAGCAGCAGCACATATAACCCAACCTCGGGGTAGAAGAACTTCCCAAAAGCTACATGACTACAAACATAAACCCTACCATAATTTCAGGCAGGAAAGAGAGCAAATCTTAGGTTCTCATTAGAAACAAGCTTCTTGAAAATCCAAGGTATTTCTTTGATGATAGTTTTGTGTAAATTGCAAATAGAAAGTATCTTCTGCAAACACTTTCCTGTCAGTTTGCAACACCACCTTTGTTTCTAATCAAAGGTGAGAGTTTATTTCCAACATCAAAGCTGAAAGAAAAGCAAGGCTACGCAAGCAATTTACAATAGAAAAGCAAGAAATAAGATTGTTATAGTCCTTTTGCTCTTAATTACTGAAGATTTCAAAGCCAAAGGGAATTTTGCCTTCACATTTTGCTCAGGACTTTGCTGAGATTTACAACACCCAGTCTCTTTCCTGGCACACATCTAAAAGGAAAGAGGGAGTTCACTAGAAGAAAACAATTTACAATATTTGTATTTTAGTGCTGTCATGCCCTACTCTTCTGAGAAAGTCTTTCTTGGTTTTACTACGGAACACCTGGCTACACTGAGGCATCACACTGTACACTGTGATATTTCTGTAGATAGGTGCTGTGCTGTTGAAATGCTGTAAGATGTCAATGTAAATGAAAAGCTAAAATCTTGGAAGGAGAGATGCAAATGTTGCTATGCATTGAAACATTTGCTTATTTTTAAGTCAGCCGGTGTCTCTGTATCAAATATAATCACAAAATGTTATGCATACAACAGATTTCAATAGTGAAGGCTTTACTCCTTCCTGCATTACTAATATGTAATAACAACAGGCAGGTAAAGAAGTATTCTCAACATTTCCCTTAAAAATTAAAAATATTATGAAATTTGAGGTGCAAATGACCAGGCTAGGAGACACCTGTCCTCATATAGATTATTTTCTTGGCAACCTCTAAGAAAAACCACGGAGGCTGCAGTGTGGCCTAAGGCAGGGCAGACTGCATCAACAGCGTTAAGAACTCTGTAGATCTACTCAGGTAGGGCATCCTCGCAGCTCTGTGCTCTGTTAAAAGGAATAAAAAATTTGCAACCAGGTTGTTTTCATCCAAGTTATAAACGTTCGAAAAAAAATAAATTTCATCTTGTATGTGCTCAGTAGAGGTTAGTTACAGTTAATTAATTCCTGTGTTTATGTGTTCTTACACACCAGATAGCTTAGTGAGCTATTCAAGCACTTCCAAACAGGACATTTTCTGGCAAGTTCCTTATGGAGACAGGACATCACTGACAGTTTGTCAACAGCTTTGTACTGCTATGAACAATGAATAAATAATGCTGGCAGTCTCAGCTGTTCTTCTGTCCCATGAAATGTGCCTCCATCTTGATAAACCACATTAGTGACTATAATAAAAACGCAGATCCAAACAGGCTTGGATTGAATGTTTATCCATATCTCAGAACCTCCCTGGAGGTTAACTCCAGAGAAGCCATTTCCATGGAAATTCCAGCAAGACACCATTACAAATGAATCTGGCTTTAGATCTAACTACAACTCAAAGTGAGAAATCACTTTGGCATCTATATCTCCTGTACATTCCACAGGAAGAATGAGGCATCTATTTCACAGATGAAATGGCAAATAATAAGATTTATATTAAACCTTTAAAACAGTCTTAGTAAAGGTAACTAACAGCTAAACATGGAGAACACATAAGTGTAAAATAGGGCAGAAGACTGAACTGTTCTATAATTTTCTGCAGAAAAGTCATATCTGTGTTGGGGGGAAAAGTACTATTTATGCAAATAGCTGTTAAAAATAATCAGGAATTATTAAAGACAGAGAAGTTTGATTCAACAAAGCCATCCAATCTGCAGCTTCCATGTGTGTTTCTGCTGTCAGACTCTTCTCAGATGTTTTTTTTTTTCATCTCTGAACTGAGAACATCTTCTTATTTCTGTCACAGTTATATATACTGCTTTACATTCAATAGAGGCCACAGAGGAGCTGGTAGATTATTTTCCTGGTTTTTTTGCACATCAGGAGTAGGAAGAGAAGTTCTCACCCCCAAAAAATATATATATATATTTAGGCTGTAGAGTTTCATGGAACTTCCCATGAATTAGATTGATCTCTCCATTAAATTTAACTGAAGTTAGATCGGGCCTAGTTTGAACATGAGCACAAGTATGCCCCAGCTGGTTTCTAACATCTGTGAAAGGGGCTTCCATGCTGAAGGACATTCCTTTGAATAAAGAGCACATCAAACAACAGCCCCGTATAGCAAACGTGACAGGCTGAACTTGTTAAGTACAACTGCTGACTCACACAGCAGTAAAAACCTCTGTGATGTTACATGCTTATTGACTGGCAATTTTATCTCTTGCTTACATCCACCAAGAGACTGTAATTGTAACAAATATGTTTATAGCTCGCTGTTTTCACACGTGTAGGTGGGTTTTCAGCAAGCTGAAAAATCTCATATCCATCCATCCTTAATGTTAATATTTAGTCTAGTTTTATACCTGCTAAATGTAATGACTCCCAAGAGTCATCATCAAGTAGGAGATGGACTCGGCATAGTTCCCAAACAGTCCCATACAGAGAATGCACGGCTGCTGCTGCAGGGTCAACCTCAGTAATAACCCTATTGCTCATTGCTGTAACCTTCACTTCTCTTAATGCTTAACAAATTGCTTTTTCATAATTAATTTTTGGGATATTGCTCAACATATTCAAGAAGCATCAGAAGATAAAGCAGGAAAAATAAATGATAGAACATTTTAACCTTAACTATTGCTAGTATTTCACATTACCTCTTTTCAGGATATGGCTATAATCTCCAAACCAAAGAGACATCAGTCATGAGGACACTGTTCTCCATTGACTAAGAAGAGGAATGACATCTCAGCTCTTGCACATTGCTGCAATATTCAGAGTAGAGAAGACAGCTCCTGCTGTGTCGCCGAAACCCTGCTGGACTATTAAGGATGCAGTTACTCCATAAGGATCACCTGGACTATGTTCTTCCCAGTGGGAAAGGTGGAGGCTCAAACTACTCTGTAGGCTGTGCAGTTGGCAGTGAGCCCTCGAGAGCTACCTGGGGTGTGAACAAGGATGTCCTGGACCATCAGTGCTAGTGAAGGGCAGAGCAGGATGAGGGCAGGCATCCACAGAGTATCAGGATTTGGAGGAGCAGGAGAGAAATAACTGATTCTCCTGGACAGAGAAAGGCAGGTCTTCCCTACGAGAAAGCAGCTTCCTAAGGCATACGCACACAGAGAGACAGAAAAGCATTTCAGCTTTACAGAGAATAGAAATGTGATTTTCTTTTCTAAGTTGAATTCTGAAGCAAATAGTATTTCCCTGGTGAACAGCAAGTGTCAGCCAGCATTTGCAGCCTCGAGGAACTATCACCTGACTAAATTTGGGAAGACTATAGTCCTTCAGAATAACTTTCAGTCTCTAGCCTTCCAGCTTCACCTCAAAAATAAGTTATGAGCTTTGTGGCAGATAAAAACTCCCTTCTTTTCAAAGGAGTTACACCCTTCTGCTAAGGAAGCAGCACTGATAAGAGCCCTTTAGTTCACTTCTAACATTGACTTCATACACATCTGTCTTGACATGTGACAACTAAATTATGCATGACTGATATGCTTACAATTACTAGATCTAGTTAAAATTATTATATCCTGGGAAAATTATGATATCCTGGGAACACAGACACCTACATGCATGGAGGCATCACCTCCTACCTCTGTTACTGTCTGAAACTGGAACAGACTCTGATTGCATTAAGAAAAGATGAGAACTCCCAACAAAACTTTGAAAAGTGAAAGTCAAAAGGCAGGGGGAAAAAACCCAAACAGTTGAGTTTGAATAAAATGGTAACACAATTAAAGCTCCTAAATAAGTAACAATCACTGGTGAATTTTCAAAATCCAGGAACATTTAAAAAGGGCCCTGTTATCCACAAAGAAGGAGATGGACTTGAGCACAATGGAGACACACAGAAAATAGTGATTTCTTTTTCATGTTGTCCTGAAGCCCTGAAGATCTTCATGAAGATTTGGGAAGGACTCTACCCGCATGTGCTACAGGCGTGCTGGTGGCTGAAGAGACCAATGCGAGATAGACAAGTCCAGTTACAAAAGGCACAGCAGAAAGACTCTTTAGGAGGTATCGACAAGACACGATTCTTTCTGCTTTGTCTTTTCTCCTCAAGAGTGATCCTGCATGCGTTCTCAAAGGAAGCAGCAGCGTTATAGATGGGGTGTCTCCAGACCTCCCGATTGGAGGCCAGGGTAGACCAGCAATGAAGATCAATGTGGCCAAGGCTGAGATTGTTTCAGGGAGTCCTTGTATCTCCTCTTTGGGGCTCCTCTCTTGGGGCAGCCAGTGGCAAGTTCACCATAGAGCACAATCTTAGGGAGGCGGTGGTCCTTCATCCTTGAGATGTGTCCTGCCCAACGCAGCTGTGTTCTCAGCAACATGGCCTCAATACTCACAACTGCTGCCTGTTCTAGAACAGACGTGTTGGTCACATAATCTGACCAGTGGATGCTTAGGATTGTACGGAGGTAGCGTTGATGGAAGCATTCTAGGAGTCGCAGGTGGTGGCGGTAAATGACCCATGGTTTGGACCCATATAAAAGAGTTGACACAAAGACGGACACGGACTGGAGCACAATGGAGACACACAGAAAATAGTGATTTCTTTTTCATGTTGTCCTGAAGCCCTGAAGCTATCGATCTCCTAAATATCACTTGAGTAAACGCGGAGGAGAGGGCAAGCTATTAACCTCAGGCTTGCAAGTCTTAAGAGTATTGCAATCCAAAATACCCTTGTTGAGAGATAGGAATATTAAAGACTCCTGCAGAAAGAAGGAGAACCCACTGAAGCATTTTTGGCTGCCCTTAAATTAATGAGACAAAACAAAACCATGTTAATTTGGCAGCTTTTCATATAAGACAGTGCCCTTGTCCTTGTGGGTGACTTTAACCTGCCGGATATCTGCTGAGAGCTCAATACTGCAGAGAAAACGCAGTCTAGGAATTTCCTGGAGTGTATAGAGGACAATTTCCTTCATCAACTGGTAAATGAACCTACCAGGGGTAAGGCCCCACTAGACCTGCTGTTTACAAACAGAGAAGGGCTAATGGGAGATGTAGTGGTTGAAGGCCACCTGGGAAATAGTGACCATGAAATAATAGAATTTTCAATACTCAGAGATTCAAGGAGAAACAACAATAAAACCTCTATGTTGGACTTCCAGAGGGCAGATTTTGACCTATTCAGAAGTCTAGTCCAGAGCATACCCTGGGAAACAACCCTTGAAAACAAGGGGGTCCAGGAGGGATGGATGTACTTCAAGCAGGAAGTTTTGAGTGCACACGAACAGGCTGTACCGGTGTGCCGAAAGGCAAGCCGGCGGGGAAGACAACCAGCTTGGTTAAACAGGGAGATTCTGAAGGAAATCAGGGATAAAAAGAGAGTTTACCGACTGTGGAAGAAAGGGCTGGCTACTTACGAAGAATTCAGGAAGGCAGCTAGATCATGCAGAAAGAAAATCAGGGTTACAGAAGCGCAATTTGAAGTTAAATTAGCCACTTCTGTTAGGGATAACAAAAAGTCCTTCTATAAATACATTAATAACAAAAGGAGGGGCAAAGAAAACCTCCATTCTTTGAGGGACTTGGAGGGAAACATAGTTAATAGAGATGAGGAGAAGGCTGAGGTACTTAACACCTACTTTGCCTCAGTTTTTACCAGTAGGACAGGTGGCCCTCAAGGTAACTGGCCTCTGGAGCTGGTAGACAGAGATAGGAAACCAAAGAGTCCCCTTGTATTCCAGGAGGAAATAGTTAGTGACTTACTGAGTCATCTGGATCCTCACAAGTCTATGGGACCAGACGGGATTCATCCTAGGGTAATGAGGGAGCTGGTAGAAGAGCTTGCCAAGCCGCTCTCCGTCATCTTCCAACAATCCTGACTCACTGGGGAGGTCCCATATGACTGGAAGTTGGCAAATATCACCGCAATCCATAAAAAAGGCTGCAAGGCTGACCCGGGTAACTACAGGCCTGTCAGCCTGACCTCAGTACCTGGCAGAGTTACGGAGCAGATTATCCTGTGTGAAATCACACAGCAGCTACAGGATGGACAAGGGATCAGACCCAGCCAACATGGGTTTAGGAGGGGCAGATCCTGTTTGACCAACCTGATCTCCTTTTACGATCAGGTGACCCACCTGGTGGATGAGGGAAAGGCTGTGGATGTGGTCTATCTGGACTTCAGCAAAGCCTTTGACACTGTCTCCCATAGCATACTCCTGGAAAAGCTGCAGCCACGGCTTGGACAGGGGCACTCTGTGCTGGGTCAGGAACTGGCTCGAGGGCCGGGCCCAGAGAGTGCTGGTGAATGGAGCTGCATCCAGTTGGCGGCCGGTCACCAGTGGTATCCCCAGGGGTCAGTGCTGGGCCCAGTCCTTTTTAACATCTTTATCGATGATTTAGATGAGGGGATTGAGTCCACCATCAGCAAATTTGCAGATGACACCAAGTTGGGGGGGAGTGTCGACCTGCCGGAAGGCAAGAGGGTTCTACAGAGGGATCTGGATAGACTGGAGAGATGGGTTGACTCCAATGGAATGAAGTTCAACAAGGCCAAGTGCCGGGTCCTGCACTTTGGCCACAACAACCCCCTGCAGCGCTACAGGCTGGGCACAGAGTGGCTGGAGAGCAGCCAGGCGGAAAGGGACCTGGGGGTGCTGATCGACAGGAGGCTGAACATGAGCCAGCAGTGTGCCCAGGTGACCAAGAAGGCCAATGGCATCCTGGCCTGCATCAGGAACACTGTGGCCAGCAAGAGCAGGGAAGTGATCCTTCCCCTGTACTCTGCATTGGTGTGGCCACACCTTGAGTATTGTGTTCAGCTCTGGGCCCCTCAGTTCAGGAAGGATATTGAGGTGCTGGAGCGGGTCCAGAGAAGAGTAACGAGGCTGGTGAAGGGACTTGAGCACAAGTCCTATGAGGAGAGGCTGAGGGAGCTGGGGTTGTTTAGTCTGGAGAAGAGAAGGCTTAGAGGCGACCTCATCACTCTCTTCAGCTACCTGAAGGGAGGTTATAGCCAGGTGGGGGTTGGTCTCTTCTCCCAGGCAACCAACAATAGGACAAGGGGACATGGGCTCAAGCTCTGCCAGGGGAGGTTTAGGTTAGATGTTAGGAAGAAATTCTTTACAGAGGGGGTTATCAGGCATTGGAACGGCCTACCCAGAGAGGTGGTGGATTCACCATCCAGGGAGGTTTTCTAAAAAGAGATTGGACGTGGCCCTTAGTGCCATGATATAGTAATTGGAGTTGGTTCAGGGGTTGGACTTGATGATCTTGGAGGTCTTTTCCAACCCAATCTATTCTGTGATTCTATGATTCAAAGAAGAGACTACTATCAAATGCAGGTCTACAGACAAGGCTATTTCTGCCTCCAGAAAAATAATATTCTGTTGAATGGAAATTATACAGTGAAAGTAAGGTGAAACTAGATTAGAGTCTCACCACTTTGAGGGGAAACTGAAAATCAGAAAGTCATAAGTGCAAGAATTCAGAAGGGATTTCACAGGTCAAAATGCAAAACAAATGCAAAAGGAAGTCTTACAAAAGATATAACAAAAGTAGAGCCCCAAATAATTTCCAGCATTTCAAAAACACTGTACCAAAACTACAGAAATAACTATTAAGAAAAATGGAGCCCACCAGTAGCAGATACAGAGGAGAGCAGCACAGAGGTGCACAGGGACAGCCAGGGGGACAGCTGTCAGCAGTCTGGGAAAACAAGAGCTGAGATGATGTCTTGGTACTCTCAGCAGACATAATACAACATTACTTGACAGAACTCTTTGAATTACATATCAGTGTTCATGGCTCAGCTTGAAAATCTTGTTGTAATTGAATTAAAAAACTCATAAACTCACTAAATAAAAAAATATAGAGTAAGGACAGTACCTTCTGAAAGACTGAGTCAAATACAAGCCACAGTGGGAAGCAGCTAGGCTTGTTATGAATACTGGGAATATTAGAAATATAAGGACTAAAATTAACAGAAGTCAGAAACTTGGATATGAATAATTTAATTTACACAAAGAGGATATCAATGTGACCCTTTTAAACACGTGCTGTCTTACTACAGCAAGAACTGACATTTCTCCTAGCTGCCAGGACACAGCCTGCCAAAGGACATCACCATGCACACTTATGCAGAAAGAAGCTTCTAGTGGTTTTAATTGGTATTGACTTTGTGCTCTCTATTTTTTATTATGGGTGTGCATTAACACAAAACTTCAAAACAAAATTCCACTGAAATTAATGAGTTCTGCAAGACAAAAAGGGCCTTGCTGAGCTGATATAAAAGTCAGTAAAAATACGTGGAAATTACTCTGAGGTTCAGTTGAAAAGTTAATGAATTTCAATGAACCCAATTATTAACACAGATTCTGAGTTTCATCAGTAACCTGGTCAAACAGAACCACAAGCAGAACCTCGCGCAAAGAAAGAGAAAACCTGAATTTCAAGAAGCGCAACGCTGAAGGGGGCTGTGGAAAGGACGTGTAGATGATGACACAACTACCCTCCTTACCATCCTTGATTCCATGTTTATGCCTTCATGATGAAAGGAGCACAACTGTAGTACTTGTAATACTTGCATCCCTCTTCATTATAGTAGAACGGTAGAGGATAACCACTGGAGCCAAATGGAAGAAATTAGGTATTCATGAAGTGCAAAAGTGATAAATGAATTAGAAAAAATGCCCTGCTGGGCAGCTACATGCCAGACCACAGACAAGTGCAATTAGAGGCAGACAAAAGTCATCTAGGGAAGCAGGCAGGGACATCTCTGCGGATGGGACACAGAAGCATGTTTTTCTAGGACCTCCTCTGTGCAGCCAGGTTGTTTAGCCTCAGCTTTTTGACCCCTCCTGGCAATCATTATCAACTTTGCTCCAAACTTTGCAAATGAGAATTCTGCTTTCTCACTTTTCAGTTGAGAAAATCCTCTTTTGCATGATGCCCAAACTGTGCAAAAGTGAGTGAAAAATAAAACAAATGCAGAAAGCAATGAGCAAATCATCCAAGGAGCAAAGCACAGGCACAAATCAACAGAAATCTGAATCCAGTTAGGCATGTTGCTGCTTTCTTGCACAAGTAGGACAATCTTCTCCCTGCTGTTCTGACAAAAGGGAACCTTGAAGATTTTCCACCAGCAATTTTCTGCGGAACTTGTTATTCAGACAATTTTTTACACTCTAGAAACACACAGAGAGATTGTGGTTGCAATACTCCCCCGGATGCCTACACTTGACTGCAGGGCCAGGGGCTCCCACTGTCTTCAGCTGTAATGGAGCAGCTCACTGCCTGAGGATCTGGGGTTTATCCAGAGCAGGCTCAGCTACTCCCCATGGTAGAACTTCAACACTACAAGGTTGTCTCTAGTATTTGCTTTAGGAAAATAAACATTTAGCTATGAAAGATTATATGTCATGGTTTGAGATAGCCCCATAATCCAATCCCCTAGCTCCATTCCCCCCTCCCACATCTCAACCTAATGTGAGATGGGTTTTTTTCCAGACAAAACACACCAGACTCAAAGTGGGGGAAAGGGAATATATTACAATGACTATACAAATAAATACCATATCACCTTATACACATGATCACAACTATCTCTACCATGACATATAATATTTACAGTGGACCAGATCTCTTCTCCCCTCCAAATAAAAGTCCAGGAGGGAAAGAAGGACAGATCCCTTTCAGTCTTTGAACAGCAGTATCTTCTGAGGCAGCAGTCTGTCTTCTTCTCCACATGCAGCAGCTGATAGCTGGCTTTCTGCCAGCATCCACGAGGGAGGTATCCAAGCCTCTCTCTCGGCCCCATCGCCTCCAACCGAGGGGTCTTCCGTGGGCTTCGTAACCCCAGACAAGGTCGTTTCACCACGTCATATCACGAAGACACAGGGGGGTCTTCGTGACGGTCTGGTATCTCCAGGAGACTCAGCTCCTTGCAGGGCCTCTGTGCCCTGTCTCTCAGGTTGCCACCGTGGCAGCAGTGCAAGGGGGGGGAAGCCAAGGTCAACTCCCCCCGCATTCCTCTGGCCGTCCCGGTCCAGCTCCGAGACGTCTTTTGAGCTTCTCAGCTCCTCTCTCTCCGGTGCTGCATGCTCCAAGGCTCCTCTAAAATAGGAGTCCATGTCCCTCTTCTCCAAGAGGGGTCTCAAGGGAGTTTTAGGGGATCTGGTACAGTCTTACCCCCAGAACTCTGTCTCTCAGGCTGCTGGCTCTCTTTTTCCCGGCTCTCCTTCCAGGAGTCCTTTCTCTGGTGCTGCATGTTGCTTCTGTTGCTCCTTCAGTTCAGGTGTTATCTCTCCTGGCTCTCTGCCACCGTTTTCTCTGGTCAGTCCCGGCTGCTGCTCTGTGCCCATGGAGAAAACATCTCCCGGCATAACTACAGGCACCTAGCCCAGCTTTATGCTGTTCCAGGTCCCCGCAGCCCCCCAGCCAGGGGCTGGGAGGGCCCAGAGGGCCCAAGGGGCTCAGAGCCCCTTCCTCGTAGCTCTACAACATGGCCACCTCTCCTCAACAATCAAAACTACAACTCTTCTTTTCCGGTGAGCTTGTGGGATGTTGACATTTTTGCAGGAGCGCCCATTGGACAGAACTCCAAAACTTCCAGGGGTTTCCACCCCTTGGGGTCTACCACTTTTCTAGCCTCTGGGGGAAAACAAGATTCAAACCATGACACTGGTACAGACAGGTATTATTTGCATGGTCAGGAATATCTCCAACTTCAGAAAACAAAAACAAAACCCCAAACCAGACCATTTCTCATCTTGTTTCTAGGACCTCAGAGCTCCTGCACCATCAGCACTGTTCTGTTGCTGCAGTAGTGAGAAAAATGTCATTCATTAAACAAAGAACGTCTACTGAGGTACAATGGGGCTTCATGTTAAAATACCTGATCAATCAAAGAGTTATGGTCAACGGCTCACTGTCCACATGGAGACAAGTGGTGTCCCTCAGGGGTTGGTGTTGCAGATGATACTGTTCCAATCTTTGTGACAACATGGACAGGGGGATTGTATACACTCTCAGCAACACCAAGCTGTGTGGTGCAGTCGAGGAAAGGGATGATATCCAAAGGGATCTTGACAGGCTGGAGATGTGGGCAAACGCAAACCTCATGAAGTTCAACAAGGCAAAGTGCAAGGTCCTACACCAGGACTGGGGCAATCCCAGGCACATCTTCAGGTTGGGAGGAGAAGTGATGGAGAGCAGCCCTGTGGAGACAGACTTGGGGGTGATGGTTGATGAAAAACTCACCATGAGCCAGCAATGAGCACTTGCAGCCCAAAAAGCCACTGGAATCCTGGGCTGCATCCAAAGGAATGTAGGCAACAGATCAAGGGATGGGATTCTGCCCCTCTACTCTGTTCTTGTGAGACACCACCTGGAGCACTGAGCACAGTTCTGATGCCCCCAACATAAGAAGGACGTGGAACTGTTGAAACAAGCCCAGAGGAAGGCCACAAAGTTGATAGGAGGAGCTTCTCCTCTACAAAGACAGGCTGAGCAAGTTGAGGCTGTTCAGCCTGGAGAAGAGGTTGAGTGGAGACCTCAGAGCAGCCTTCCAGTATCTGAAGGAGGCCTACAGGGAAGCCAGAGCCTCTTCATCAGGAACTGTAGGATAGGACAAGGGAGATACTGGCTTCAAACTAGAATAGAGTAGGTTTAGATTAGATGTTAGGAAGAAATTCTTCCCTGTGAGGGTAGTGATGCACTGGCAGAGGCTGCCTACAGAAGTTTTGGATGTCTCATTCCTGACAGTGTTCAAGGCCAGGTTGGGTGGGGCCCAGAGCAGAGGGGTTGGAACGAGATAATCTTTAAGGTCCCTCCCAAACCAAACTATTCTATGATTCTATAGTTTGATCAAGTAGATATGTTTATGGCAAATACAAATGGAACAGATAAACAAATAAACACCAAAATGAAAATAACTGCAGAAAGAGTTCCCACCTAATGCTCAATGCAAGAGCATTAAAAGCTAACAGGCTTCAAGTTGAAACAAGACAAAACGTCTCACTGGTCTTTAGGGGCAAAGAGAAATGCAAGTGTGCATGTATGGTCATGTTTATGGAGAGTGGGAGAAAATTTATAGCCAAAGTCAACAATGCCTCTGGATATAGTCTTGGACCAAATCAGACCCTGAGATCCAATACCTCCAGGGTTCCAGAGTGCCTAAAAGAAAACTGGAAAGCTGTTTAGTAGAAACTTCATATAAAGGAGTCTTGATCCTGGCATTTGAGAGATCTGCAGATCCTCAGAAGTTAGGCAAGAATGAAACTTAATCCTGCAAAATTCAGTAAAGTATATATCTCACTATCACAAACTGAAGTGAGGGCAACAGGAGCAGGCTTGAAGTGGCAGGTCAAAGCAGTACTGCAGCACAGTCACCCCAGCACACTGCTCTCTCCTCCCCAGAGCTCCAATGGGGGCCTGATGAGCAGCTGCAGACAGACACAATTCACATCTCTCTAGGAACAAGCTGCAAATCATACTGTGTAAAAAGGTCTCATTTTTGTGCAACTCATTTTAATAACTACTGCAGTGTAGCTATGCTTGCCTGTATCCACATGTATAATAAAAGTGCTGTGTGCATCTGCTGATGGGGATGACATAGGGCTATATTTGAAAATTTGTATATTCACGTGAGAACAAGTGGGAACTGAAAAATAAATCAGAGAAGGAAGAATACTGGATTTTAGGGCCAGGGCAGGAAAGAACTGGCCCCAGAACCAGCAACTGTATTTTAGCATGAAGCCATCATTATGGTGAAGTGGAAATGAGACTACACAGCAGGGCAGAGATGTACAGCAGCTCACCAGGGACAAGCCAGTTTCAGCCCAGATGCTGTTTAACCACACACATCGTATAAACCAATCTGCATCTTAACTCTGTGTCACAGGCTGACCTGAATGCATGTATGTAGAGTCGAAGCAGGTCTCTGGTAAAGCAGAAATGTCTTAAACAGGGTTTACAAGTTAGTCTGCATTTTAGTTTTGTTTTTTAATCATTTTAATTTCTCTTCCTCTTTGAACAGCACAATGTTTAAAATTCAGCTTTTAAAAGTGAAATAAATAATCATGTCAGCATGAAAATGCTGACATGAAAATATGCACTTGTATAATTACAATTGATAGACAATACATTTAAAGGAAATGCTCAGAATATGATTCTTACCAAAGCTGGTATCAAGTTAGTTCCAACAAGTAGCAAAATTTCGAATAAAAAAATCAAAATCTAAAAAAAAGGCATGGAACAAAAGAGAGGGGTAAGCAAGAATATATAAGAATATATGAAGAAAATATGCAAGACTACATGCAAAAAAATTGTTTTAAAAGTGATGTTACAATTTCAAAACTGACAACGTGAGGAGAAAAGGAAGAATTGAAATACCTTTTAAATCTTATATGCTAAATAATGGTGCAAACAAATGAAAACATATACCAGCATTTCCTTAGTCCTGCTCTTTGACATACAATTTGAAAATCTCACTCTTTCAACTTATAGGAAGAGGAAAACCCAAAACAGCTACAGAATCTTCAGCACTACAAGTGTTTGCTGTGTGAAAACTTGGTGAAGTACTGTGAAATTGCCAATAGATATTTTTGGGGGTTTTTTTACCTGAAAGACAAGCCCTGAAACTTCTAATTAGGTAGTTGATTTCTGAATAGAAAAATCGGTGCTATCTCTGAACTGGGCAATGTACATGAGTTGCTCACACAACTTTGAAGGAACCTGTAGATGAGAGGAATAGGGGACACTCTCAGTTTATATTTCACCCTTTCCTATCAAATGCCTGCCTTATGGCATTAAAACATCCCACAGAAATCACTGGTGGGTTTGTACAAACTCTTCTCTTCCCTCAACCCTCAGACAGTATTGCTTCCAAGCACACTATCAGACACAGAGAAATTACAATTAGGGATGACTTAGTAAGTTCAAAATAAAATAAAATCAGGGGAAATAATTGCCAAACAATGGTTTGCCACACTCAATCAGATCAAGAGCTCAGAGTCTATCATCTTTCATAGCATCATAGAATAATTTTGGTCAGAAAATACCTTTAAGATCTTTGAGGCCAGCTGTTCCCGAAGTACTGCCACTATGTGATATTCAGAGGCCAGAAGAGGAAAAAAAGTAGGTCTAGTTTTTCCCCAGTACAGTATGCTTCTTGTCTGCATGTCCATCAGCACAGGTCATGTTGCAGCATCTGCTCAAAATCACAGGAGACAGACAGAACACAACAGATCCATCTTTCAAATATAAATGAGATCCTTAAAAGTCAAGGAAATTTTAACATACAAAGCTACATATCTCAAAGTTACCTATGAAGCTGATTTGACTTTCCCTTTAAAACAACTGGTTTCCCTTTAAAACAACTGGTTTTCAGTTTTACTGTTTTTTCCTGCCATGACAATGCCATGTTTCTCTGTTAACCCAGTGAGGACACGGCTGGTGCTGGAGGCACACAGGAGGTCCAAGGGGCACAGCACATAACTTGGCTCAAGGACTTCAGCCTTCAGCTGGTTGGGAGCCATTGCTGTTCCCTCAAAAACCAACTACCCACATGGGCTCCTCTGCCAGGTCAAATAACACCTCACCTGTGGCATGGCAGCATCAGCTGGCCTTGGTGTGTGCAGCGCTGCCCAGAGGCTGTGCAGGACAGGAGACTCCTGCCCACAGCTCCCTGCCAGGGTGGAGATCCCAAAATCGCCGATCAGGGGTGCTGAGCAACTGGGAACAGTAATTACACGGTTATCTTTAGTTAGGTTTTGCTACTAATCCGATCTCATGCACATGGGAGGCAGTGTTGTCAGAGGAAATGCATTTCTGTAAAAGGTATGACATTAGAAAAAATAAAATTCCACCAAGAATTAAGCAGTAAGACAAAATGCTAGCAGAGGAAGCCATTACAGGTGACACAGGAGTGCTCTCAGGTAATAGCAGCCTGGAGAGCTTTGCAAGCTAAATATCAGCAGCATGGTATAGAGTTAAAGAGCTAATGGGTTGTGTATTTCCTTCACAGAGAAGAATATTTTCAGTAAAGCAGCAAAGATACATCTGCTATAAATATTTAACAACTCTGTATCAGCTTGAAGCAAGCAGGCTGAACAGAGCCTTCATTTTGAAGCAGTCTCTGTTTCCAGCAGAGCAGGCACGTGTAACACTACCCTCTGCTGTAGGAAACCACAAAGTGCCTGGCTGGGTGGCACTGCAGCCAGCACAGCCACCAGCCCCAGGGAAGTCTTTGGATACCATATCCTCCTCACCCACGGTGTGCCACCGCTGCTTTCTCTGGTGAGTCACCCTTGGCCCATCCCAGTTGCTGCCCTGAAGCTGCTGCATAGGGTGAGAGGGCGGCAGGGAGACTCCAGGGTCCCCACGGCTCTGACACTTTGATTCAAAGTGCATTGACTTGCATAGTTTAAAGTGTGTCTGTACTGAAATACTAAAATACATTCAAGTTTTTGTTCTTGTTTGTATTAATTTATAATTTATGCTATATACAAATGATTTCTAAATTATGTTCAGTCTCTTATTACCCTTTCCTCATGCCATGTTCTGTTCCCTGTTAAAATTGCAAAGTGATCTGACGTAAATATCCATTTTCTAGAAGGCTGAATATAGTTGCTCTATTGTAATCAACAGCCTAAAATCTGAGTCTACAGCTCAGCATGTGCCCTACAGAGCACAAGCCAAGGCTTCTGCTGAAGCATTTCCTCTTCCAGGGTACCTCAGCTTGTACTGAAGGGTCTCTCCTAACCCCTCAGGCACTCTTCTTTCCATCAGGATGGCATACAGCATGCAGACAGCAGAGAGCGCTGTTTTCTGCTTTACGAACGTCTCTGAGAAATTCACGACTCCTAGGCTAAGGACAGGCAATGGGGATTAGCTGAGAGAGTCAGATCCTACATCGTCCCCTGCAGCAGTGTATGTGTGTGCTCATAGAGCAAGCGAGGAGCTATTTAGCTGAAAAGGGCAGTCATAGTCCCAGTCCTGGAGCTCTTCTGCAACAAAAAAAATCATGTTATTTAATAGTCTGTTTCTCTAGTAGCTCTTGTGAAACCACACCTTTACATGGGTCAGGGGAAAAGAAGATGGCACCAAATCTTTCTGAACGCTAAGGACATGAGGGAAACACATTCAACCTAGAAATCCTTTCACAAAAATCACACTTGCTCATCTACTGATCTTCCTAAACCCTCTCCACACAGAAGTATTCATCACTTCTCTGCTTTCAAACCGCTCAAAAAGCCTGCAATGACTGTTTTACAGACATCTCAGTCCAATTGCCCTCCAAGAGAGACATATGTCTCTTTCTGTATATCCTTTTTAGTCATAACCCCAGGCCACAATGCTGAGTGTCTCACAAGAAAGCCTCAGACTACAAAAGTTACCCCCAAAAAATTTGCAGCTAGACTAAGACAGGAGATTAAACACAGGGAAGGTATTTCAGTGAGTAATACATAATTAAGCTGGGAAAATCCTTCCCACAGCTGTTGACAAGTTATAAATATACTGTGTCAAAAAGTGACCAAAAAAACCTCTGGAACATAAAAGCAATGCATGAAGTCTTATTAAAAGTCTTACTTCTAGAATTTTATAAACTTCTAGATCAGTGATCTCTAGATTGGGAGTTTACTTAGGGAAGTGCCTGGATATGCTTGCCATGCTGTGACAGCCTTTCCATGGCACATGATATCCACACTACCCAAAATGACTACCGAGTTTAAAGGGCATCTGGACTAACCCAGCAGGGCAGTGCATGTGGCCAAGAAAAAACTTTTTAGGTATTGCATACTTATTAGAAGCAAATTATGTCACTGCAAGACTTCTGCAAAAATAGGCGAGGGTTTCTATAAATTCCAGTCTCAGGTTTATCTATGCAGAAGTCACTAAGTGACATTTGAATTGCTGTAGCTATTATGCGTTACACCTGCTTGTTCCTAAAGCTGATGGTCCTCAGTCAAAAAAGAAGTACCCTTTGTTGATTTCAGTTTATTTTATTTTGATAGGGAATAAAAGAAGGAGAATTATGGGTATATGAATCCTGAGAAAGAGTATCAGCAGATCTAGGGTCCAATGCCCTGTAACAAACACAGATTGATTTCACACAGTAGGTCAGTGTGCCATAAACAGAGTTAACCTAACAGGAAAAGATCTGAAAAAGAGATGCTTTGGAGCCTTAACAGAAGAATTATAGCCACAGAAACAGAGAATTTCCTGGGGGACAAAGGCCCCACAACTCGGGAGCACCAAGTTGCCCCCCTCAGGAACACAAACCCTGTGTTCCTGCAATATTTAATTTTAATTTTCCACCTGTTATTCAGAAATAACAGCATTTCTTTTTGTCACAACACTTGCACACAGATGAGCTTGTTAAAGATTGAGATGCCCAAAAGCCACATCTACAAAGACCCGAAACAGCTGAGGGAGATATACTGAACTTCAGCAGGGATGTCTGTAACTTTTTTTTAGCTACCGGGCAAATAATAGCTTCTCTGAAAGACTCTGAAGAATATCATTCAGACTTAAGCAAGAGTTCTTCAGACAGGCAGTTCTAGCACCAGGAAGGAAAGAGCAATTCTGTGTAGGTAAATGATACTGGAGTATGCCGCTTCCAACAACTGCTACTTCCAAGGCTGCTCTAGTTTTTTAGTAGGAAACTAAGTTCCCAAAATTCACAGGCCACACTGTACATGACTCGATTGTTTTAAAGACCCTTAAGACAGCACTGCCGAGTAAATTATAAACTTATATATCCAGCATTTCATTCACTGCCTGTAAAAGAAGGTTGGTGGCCTTGCTCCAAGAGGGCAAATCTGAACTCCATGCTGCCAAGTCTGAAAATGAATTCAAAGATGTGGCACACCATGGGCACTGATACAATTCTTTTGCTTAAGCGTAAAGCATAACCTAATAACAGCCTCAAAGGATTGCTGTATCTGACCATGGGAGTGCTTCTTAATTCTATTACTTTTCATTCAAATTTCATTATTGAAAACAGAAAGGGAAGAAAAGCAGTTAATGGGGAAAAATAATAAACAAAACCTATGTAGATAATCACCCATGCTCACTTAACCCTTTGCTGCAGGCAGATTAGATAAGAGGAGAAGCAGGCAAAATTTTCTGAGTGATATGTTCTATTGCAAGCTCAAAATCTTAAAAATCAGTCCTTGAAATGTGCCCCACGAAGGTTCCCAAAACAATGATAAGCACCTGCTACAGGGGATAGGGCACAGGGGGAGTAGCACGGAGACACTGAAGCCTCCCTCCATAGACATCCCTTCAGGGAGGGGAACATGGTGACACTTTGTAGTTCAAGGACCGTACAGTATCTGCTCACCAAGGGAGATAGATGCCAAGGACAACTACCCTATTAAATATTTATGACTGAAGTCACTCAAGCACCACCTAACCTAAAGTAAGTTAGGAATAGGGGGATGTTGGAGGAAGACTCCACCAAAACTGCTGGGATCAATCGACAGGCTGAACCTGTCTTCCCCACCCTTTAGAGATCCCTATTGGGTAAGAAACATATTCTTTGTGTGCTAAATGCTGTTATTAGGATTAGAGCTTGTGTTTATGTTTGCTATGTAGTACAATAGATTTCTTTAAACACATTTTTGCAGTCAGACACCATCACCGACAACCTTGAACCTTATTAACCTGCCACAGTTTGTATCAATAGAGTGGTATTCCGTAAACTGTTAGAGTGAGTCCTTTACAGGTGCTGGCAGTTGTCAGCAGCAAAGACATTGGGAAGGCCTGCGAGGGGTCTCCACACTGTTGGCTCAGGCCCTCCGTAAAGAGAAGTCAAATTGCCCTCCAATCCAGTGAATATGTTTGGTGAAGGGTCCCCCTTTATGAGACGACAGACTGGTCAGACATAAGGGATTAGGCTCCCCTGGGGCACTGACAGACATATAAATCACTAAGGGTCGAGAAAACCTCCCCTCTCTAGGAGTTGGGCAAACTCCCCTGTCCTTTTCATGTGACAGTTTTGTCTCGCAGCTTCTACACCTATGAAACAAGACTACAAGCCAGAGTCCCCTTTGGAAATAAGCCTACTGCATAAAAGGTAGAGACCAACTCTATTGTGCTTGCTTTTGCAGAGCTCTTTTTGGATAAGAAAGCCTGGTGTTTCCTGGTTATTTACTGAGTAGGAAATTCGGCAAATGCTGCTGTAACAAAAAGGTACAGTCAACCTATTTACCTAGGGCAGGGTATAGTGAGGGTGGAAATACTGCTTGCTGACTGAATTTGACATTGTGGAAAAGATATTCCTGCAGAATCACAAGCATTATCTCCACCAACACCCCCTCCTGCCCTGTTATCTTGTACCAGCAGCTTTCCATAAACACTTGCAAAAATTTACAGAGAGCTGCTGATTATTTGAACTGGCATGTGAAAGCACAGCACTGTTAGGACAGCCTGGTTAAGGGTTAGGGTTTTGGCAGACTATGCATCAGAAGGTTTTCACAGCATTTGTGACAACCTCCACGTTCGCTGCATTGCAACAAGAGAGGTGGCTCCCTGCAACAGATAGACCCTGCCAGCTTGCACAGCTTTAAACCTTCTTTCTGAATTCAGTCCCCAGTATTTGTCTCCTGGGTGATACTAGCACTGTGCATACTTGGAAGTACAACCTCCAATGAGTTGGGGAATAAGAGCTGAGGCTGGACACATCAGTTTTAGGATGAGTGGAGCAATATGAAATACCCTTGACAACATCACTGCAGTTGAATTACAGCAGTGGGAGATGTGCACAAATGGGGGGTTTGGAAGTGCCTCTTGTTGGCTGAGCTCTCTCTGGCCCTCAGTGTGACATGGAAAAGCAGATATTGGGGGAGTAGAGTTCCAAAAGCTTCAGATAAACCCATTTCCTACCAAAGCCCCCAGCAGCTTTGTAGTTCACATCTGCCTGAGCTGGAACTGTTCCTCTCTGCTATTTCACTACAGAAGGAGCCTTGAGCATGATACCTCTCCCTTGCATATAGATCAGGGCTCATGGCAAAAGGACATGGAAAGAGAGAAGCTATTTCTGTGTAACCCACCAGGCACTGTTCCCTGAAAAAAACGTTTGTCTGTCACATCGCACACCCGCTCTTTCCCCTCATTTCCTTGGCACCTTCTCATCTTAAGGCACAAAATTGCTTACCTACAAGAGACAAGCCGGATCCTAAATGCTAAGCTATCCATCTCCTTAGGCTGCACAGGGGCAGGGAGCTTGGTACTGAGATTCCTGGGAAGAAGAATGTCAAAAGTCAGTATGCAAGAAATCCTTTTGGATTTTATCCTGGAGGCATTGACAGCTTCACAGTCCTGTGCTGTCCATTGAGCACAATACATGGTGAAAGACTTCATGCTTTAAAATGAGGCTCTCTAAACCAAAAAAAAATGATGCTATGCATGTTTTGACCCTGTGGATTTCTCTTCAGATGAAGAAGAAATTATTTCAGTGGCTTTATCAAGAATCAAGAAAGCATTCCCTATAAGTTTTTTTAAAAGAAAGTAGAACAAGAACACTAGCACATCAGAAAATCTACTAATTCTACACACTACTTTGTGTTCATACATTTCAAAACACCAAGGCGCATTGACAGAGAGCCAAAATACACAAGGACCAAAAAGATCCTGTGGCAGCAAGAGGACGTCCTGAGGTTGACTCCACCAGGCTGTACTGCCACTGTGTGGCACAAGTGTTATGGCATCAGTAGCTACTGATGGTACAACAGACAGCCTGGTACAGTTGTTAGGCTGTTTCCTGGTCGAATTACATTTTGATCACATACAAGTAGGACATATGCAGCATCCAAACCTGTATCATCAGTTATGGTGAAATACATTTTCATTCGTATCTGATCATTCCTTTGCTATGAGGGTAGTTTGTTAGTTCACTGAGATAACACTAATGCAGCTGCTGCAACATGACCAAATATAAATATAAAAAACTAAATATAAAAATAAATATAAAAAACATTTTTAAAATCCTTGATTATATTAGTTAATTTGCTTCATTAATGTATGTTACTACCAAACAACAAATACAAAACAGAAGCAAAGAGTCCCTGAACAAATAAACACTCGACATCCACATGCAGCTTCCATAATAATTCACAATTATTCATTAAGGATTCACAAACATCAGTCTCTGGGAATTAACTTTGCACACACAAATTTTTAACCCTAAATTTCTCACTGCACAGGGGTCCTGAGCTTTTTCTATGCACAAATTTGGGAAATAAATTATTTTTATGAAATGTTCTATCATGAAAATGCATGCAGAAATTACACTTTGATTGCCATAAATGTTGTCAATTATTTATTTCCTGTTCAGCCGTTGCAGAGGCATCTGCTATATTTTAAAGGCATCATGTATATAACATGAAACATTTATTTAAGTGCTTGCACACTGCAGAGAGCTTGGTTTAACCAGTCTTTACTGCACTTGGAATGAAGACTGGCCGTTTGACAGTCAGCACCTTTCATGGAAGCTTAAGCTCATTCAGAGCCAATGAACACAAAATTTTTAGCCTGGCAATTTAACAAGTATGCAGCTTGGCACAGCATTACACACACACTGGAGAAAAAGACCACGTATGAATAAGAACCGTGACTGTGCCCGGAGGTAACACAAAACTTCCCAAAGCCAAACTACAGATACAGAGAGAAGACAGGGCAGAAATCCTGTCTCATAGCTAAGTTCTTAGCACATCCAGATTTCACCTCAATCAGAAAAGTCTCTTTGTACTCTTTTCTACTCACATTTTATTATTCTGTGTTCCACTTATAACTCTTGCTATAATTTTGCAGATTACTAGTTGGACTAAACTCCATTATTTTCAATGCTGCAAATGAATATTTCCTGCTGATTTCCCTGCATCATTGTGCATCATTTTCTTATTTTTCCTTTGGAGTTTATAAAATTTATTTAACCCTTTGGATTAGCAGATCTCAACTCTTCATTACCTTATGTCATTTATCCAAATAGCAGTATCACACAGGGCACCCCATGTTTATACAAAAGTCTGTATCCCTTTGCTAGTACTTCTGCTCTGGAGCAGATTAAGAGGCCCCAAATCACCTGTTCGATTGAGGATGGGCACAGCATAGCACTCTCATATCTATTACTTTACCAACATACAAGAGGAAAATACAAAAACTACATGGCAAGATCAAATAAAAATACAGAAATTCTGATTGTGCTCAATGATGAGAAATAAAAGGTCAATGGGCTCAGTTTGGAGATGTCCTCTCTTGTGGGCCAGTTTCTTCCTCTCTATTTACACAGTAAACAACAACAAAGGAACAAGAATATGTGCAACTCTATGAATTTAGACAAAACAAGTGGCACAGAACAGAAGAAACTAAATTTTTTTGGAGGAGTTATAAGAGACATAGTAATTGCCTGAGACAGGTGAATCAACAACAACAACAAAAATATCACCAAAAACCCAAATTTTGGCAGGGGCCAGTGCACGGGGGCAGCACAGCCTGGGCAGTACAGCCCAGCTCCACTGGAGTGTGATCTTAGCTTGCAATAGGAACATCAGGGAGCCCGGAGCCGTGATTCTGTGTAACAGGTGCTGGCAGGGCCCATAGCAGCAAGCAAAAAAGGCAGCTATGCTGATGCTGACACCAGTCAGAAATACTTAAAAATTAACAGAAAATGAGAAGGGGGTTGTGAAAGAGGGTCTTGCCTTACCAGTGAAACAAGGCCCAACAGCTTCAAAGGAGGGAGCCTGAACAAAGGACCACCTGAACTTTAACCACATAGTCTGGGATCCTCCTGCTCAGGCATCAGCTTTTGCTGCATCTCTTGTCACCTGGCTGTCTCTTGTCATCTGTGTCTCTTGACATCTGGTTGGTGCCACAGGTGTTCCTCTGCCCTTTGTAATGCAAGGGATCCATGCCAGTTCACAGCCTTGAGACCAGCAGTGGGACACTGCAACCACTGACTTTAGAAACCCACTGACTCTAGAAACCCACTGACTCAAAAAAAAGATTGAACATGTGGACTAATTAGCATTAGAAGCAAAAGAATCATTAACCAAAACAAGGTAGAATACTAATTAATAAGAGAACTAAATAACTTGTAGCCAGCTGTGATTTCTTTGTTTGCTAAATGTATATATTTTGAGAAGTAAAGTAAAAAAAAGTAAAATTTTGAGAATCGGATTGCTTGATTTGTGGAAAACTTCCACCTTGAACCCTTCCTAAACTAGGCGCTGTGTTTGTATTTAGAGAGTCCCTAAACTGGCAATAATACCACCAGTGCTGCTCACCTCACAGCAAACTTTCCCTGGGCCTCACCCCAGGCACATCCCCTTGCTCTGGACTCAGTAGCCTTGAAGCTACAGAGATGGTGAGAGCTGTGACACTGCCAGCAATGCAGATCTTGCCTTCTGCTCAGTAACCATGGTGCAGGTTAATTAAAATAGCAGGCAAAACCAGCAACGACAATTTATACTTTGATCGAGGACTGCCAGTTTGTGTCTTTCCAGACAGGGGGAAAGAGGAAAAAAAAAAAAAAAGATCAATGCTTTTGCAAAACTTCAGTGCTTGAATAACACAGCAAATAGCAAGAGTCAAGCCACCAATGGGGTCAGTGGGTCCTGATTCAATGAAGCCAGTGCAGGTTTATACCACTGCAGGCTTTGGGTTTAATGTGTGCCTCTGCCTGGGGGTTGCAGCCATGCTGAGGAGGGCTTGGGGGTGCTGGTGAATGAGAGGCTGGCCATGAGCTGGCAATGTGGAAACCAAGCATATCTTGCCGTCACCTGCTGGGTGAGCAGGGAGCCTGGTTGCTTCCTTGCTGTCATGGTTAAGTCTGGGACATTACTGCTTCACAGGAGGATGGGGCAAAAAAGGAAGCTCCAGTCCTTTCAGGAGAGGACAAGCACATCCCTTCTCCCCTGTAGGCAGTGATAAGGATCATAGTCTATGTGTAAGGGGAGACACATTCAGTCTTTCTTGAACAAGTTCAAATAAAGCTGACAAGACTTCAGTTTCTTCCTTAAAATTAGACAGTAGCATACCATGTGGACATAAAACAGTCTACCATCAGGTTTTAGTACACTGTATATAGTACATACTAAATGAAAACACAGTCTACTGCCCTAGCCCACAGGAGGGGACAATTTCTGGATCCCTTTCCCCACCCACGACTTGGGGGAGCCCAGTTCTAGTTCCATCTCCATCTGAAGAACCATTCCGATGTCTTGAGGGATGGGGAAAGGGAACTCCAGCACTAGGGGTTTCTCACGCCCCGAGCCTGGAGGGGAGAGGTGCCTCCCCCCCCCCCCTTCCCCACACACGTGGCCCCAGGGGTGGTACAGAGACAGCACACCGGGCGTGGAGAGGAGGCAAGAGAGCGTTTATTGTTGGGGATGTTACATTTATAGGGTTAGGGAGAATCACAGGTTAACCAATTAGAAGTCTCGAGGGGCTTACAGGAACACCCAATCACAGGAAGGGGTTAACAAGGTCCAATGAAACACCTTAGGACATCTTCCCAGGACATTCCTGAGATAACACTGCCCTGGGGGGTCTTGGGAAGAAGAAACACGTGTTTGCAAAGAGACCACCAAAAGCCATTTTAAGACATGTTTAAACAACAGTTTTCCCATATAATGCAGGTTTAGTGCCACAACAATTTGTTTCTGAGATAAAGTTTGCAAGTTAATAATGGCTGGCAGCAACTGCTGTTGCTGTCATAATGCTAGCACTTGCTTGTTTTTATGTCTCTATTCCCTGAAACAATTTAGGTGCCTCGCCATGCACTAATGTTACTGTTCAATAAAACATTAAAAGAGGCATTAAGTACAGCACTGTGCCAAAATCTACTGCAACTAAAAACAGAAGTGTCTAAATGACCCTGTTTAAGAGCCGGGAGCATATTGAGGAAAATGTTTTCTTGCTTACATCACTATACATTCCTCACTGAAAGTTGAGGGTTGGTGAGGTCAGGAGAAGGTCCCCAATACATAGGGATATAGAGAAAATTTGAATCTTCATGCCAGGACAAATGGCATGGGGCTGCTCTAGGTTCAAGTGTTGCTATGGATCACACATACCTCCCCATGATCCCTTCATGCAGCAGAAACGTACAAACCTTTCTACTGCTGTGTTCTACTCCCAGAGCAGATGAAGAGGCAGCTCTTCAAAACTGCTGCCACAAACTATCACTTGGATCTATGCACTCTGATCTATGTACAACTGAAAAAACATAGATATGGAGGTAACTTAATTTTTCCTCTGTAATCCTCTGGGACACAAGAGCAGCTTCCATGATGCGAACACTGACAAAGGAGATGCTACATTAAAAAAGACTGGATGTATCAGTGAAGCTATGTGCAGAGCTGACTTGGCACTGCGCATCCTCTGAGCTGGCGTGGTCCAGGTTGGACATCGTGTAACCAAATCAGAGCAGAACAATTAGCTGCTGCAATACTAGGCCACAGCAGATGGACATTTCTACTAATCCGCATCCTTTGCACACTCCCACATCTACATATCAATCTCTGCAAAAAAGTTTTTGCATCCCTCAGGATCTAAAATCTTGCGAGGAGAGCCCACATACCCCAAGAGACCCCTGTTGTGAGTGCTGAACAAAAAGATGGCACAACCCAATCCATCCCAACACCCCTGCAGCAGCCCCTAGCGAGGAATCAGGCTCACCCCATGCAGGAGGCTGCCCAACATTTATCCATTCTCAAGGTGAACCTCCCTAACTCCACCAGACCAGCCTAAGAACTGGGAATAGCTCACCTGCGATTCTCAAGTCACACATAGCTCTTAAACACGTAAGGCAAGGTCTGTGCCATCACTGTTTCACACAATTAATTGCATGGCTTTGCTGGATAATCCCTGCTGCCATCTGTCCAACAGCCAAGGTTAACAAAGCCAGCCTGGTCTTTGACAGTCTAGCATCATCCTAAAAGAGTGCAGTGTTGTACTCACCTACCAAGACCTTCCTTAAATATTTGAAAAGGGAATTATACTGTTTACCAAGTAAAGAGGTCACAGTGGGCTGATCATAACCCAGGGGTTACTGAGCAGGAGCTTCACTGACTCTCTGAGCATGAAACAATAAACTCTTTCAGCCTCTGAAAATACCATGTTTTTCCAATCCAATCCTAGTCCAAGCTGAAAGTAGAGCTTCTTGTAAAGTCAGCTGCTGATAAAACAACCTTTTGAAGAGCTGTTCTAGCTGTGTGCAGATCAAGCAGTGAGAAGATGGGGTACGGGAAACGCCTTCTCAACTACAGTCTTGACTCCAGTTCTGACTCTCTCCAAGCCCAGGTATGGACATCAAATGCAAGTAACAGCAGAGTCAAGCCGAACAGAACATAGAAAGAGTGTGGGGGTTTTGTTTGTTTTATTTACTAGTTCTAGTAATTTCCCTAGATTAGTCACCATGCAGGTTCGTAAAAATAAGTAAAAAAAATAATAGCAGTTGACAAAATATAGCCACTGTTAGGTTCAACAGCCCAGCCAGAGCCTCGAGTGCTTCAGTTTGCTGGGAGCAGAGTATCCAGCTAGAACCAAATGCTGTCCCCACACAAATATTGAAACTCCCTAGTGTAGCTGAAACAATACACTATTTTAGCAGATTATTAATTACCACTTTCTTTCTGCACTGATAAATTATTATAAACTTTAGAATTACACAAAAGGGGGAGAACTTCCCAATGGACGTACTAAATATAAAATCCATTCATTATAACAGAATACTCCTCTTACAGACTGCACTTGGCAACAGCTCACAACTGTGTTATCATCTCTTCAGAAGTATTTTCTTTAGCAGATGTGTTAAAAGACACCACTCAAAAGTTAATAATTTGCAAGAGGAAAAATATCCAAAAACCAAACTAAAAAAAAAAATCACTATCTACTTAAAAATATCTATTCAAAGTCTTAAGGTGTAGCTATTTTAAGAATATGAAAATTATTTCCACATGATTGTTAATAATGCTCTGACACTTTGATATGTCCCTGTCTCTAGAGAGCTCATGCCCTCTCCAGAGAGGCTGTCAGAAAAGAAACTTCAGGCCTAAAAGCTCCTGTGATGCAAATGCAGTAGGAGAACAGCAAGTACTTTCCATAAGAATCAGGGTGAATACTTTGGATAAGGTCAAACCACATGTATCTCAAATACCTGAAAATTCTGCCCTTGATAGAAGAGGATGCTATTCCTAAGGAACAGCGACAATAGGCTTGAAAACCCAAAATCCCTATGGTTTAGATCTCTGGTCTAATTTCTATTAGAACCTACATATTTATCTTGCTATTAAAGACTTCCTCTCAAGAGGGTGACATGAGCTGGCCACGAATGCAGATCCTTGCAGGAGATCAAGGCAGAAGGTCAGGATGAACTGGGAGAATTCCCACAGCCAAACCAACAGTAAAAGTGGTCTCTGCCAACTTCCAAAGCAGACACTGTATTCAAAAGTTCAGGCGACACTGCTACAGGAGACACACAGCCTTTTTAAGGCTTGCTGGGACCTTCACTCTTTTGGCATGGGTTAGCCAAACTACTCCAGCAAGAGTGCTAGAATGAGGCTAAGCCAGCCCTGGCTGTGGCAGCTCCAGCTCCCAAGAGCTCTCCCCTAGAAGCTGGGGGCTCAGGAAGCCAAGCATGCAGCTGCAGTTCCTGCACAGCCATCCTCCTTAGATCATTACGTTTCAGCTTTCTCTGCACATGGGAAAGCCATCACTGTGTAAGTAACATGGCTGCTAATGCCTAAAAGCAATACTCTAACTTAAGCCTGTAATAAACACTACTTAGAGTAGCTTGGAAAGAAAAGCACAGCTTTAGAGTGTTTTGGCATAACTTCCTAGAGAAAAAGGCTTTATACAATTGCAGAAACTCATCCCAGACCTCTTGCCTTACCTGGCCAGTTTCAATTGAATTTGATAGAACAGAAATGATCCCCAAAATAAAATCTCCTTGCAAAATCAAGAAAACAGACAATGAGGTAAAGGTGAGGTGCTGCATTAATATGTCCACATAGGGCAAGTCTTGGTACTTGTCATGAATCAGAAAATCTACAAAGCAGAAAGATATGAACACTCCAGTCACACGAAAATCTTAAAGTCAGATACCACTTAGCTCAAACATGAGAGGCAAAAATGATAAAACCAGATGTCTGTCCCTCAAGGAACTACTTGCCTGGCTTCACACTGTGATAGAGCCTATGGGGGAATCCAACTGTACCAAGGTCAGGAGGTTTAAACTCCAGCTGCACAGTCATGACAAGTAAATATAAAGTTTTAAAATTATTTTAGCTGCTGCTCAAAGGGCCTCTGCTTTCCATAAATATGGAGATGTTGTAAAGCACAAGGTGAATGAGTACATAATGTGACTGATTAAATCAGCAGATAAAGCATCTGCCTTCACAACAGAAGACCTAAGTCTATTGGTTTAATACTGGTGTTTCAACAGCAGCACAGTAGTACTTGCAGAATCCAGCTGTGGGAAGGAGGTCAAACACCTTGAGCTGTCACTGGGCTCCCAGGTGTAGACACTCAGGACATAAGCTGGAGAGAGGCAACAGTGACCCAGACCCTAAGGAGCACTAAGGTTGAAACTCTTCTTGGTAAAAACTGTAGATGGCACCGAAAAGCTGTAGCACTGTGCTACAGCCAAGCAAACCCCCTCAGTAGCTTTATTGTGCAGGTTGTGCACCACTTCATGGGTCACTTCTTCCACTGCTACTGCTTCTCCATTGGCTTGATTTTCTGCCCAAGTTTGGCAGCATTTAAATACCACACTTCAAAAAAGGCCACAATCCAGACACAAGCTGTTTCATGAGTTTTTTGTTTACATCACTATTATTCATGTTTTCCTGACAGGGTGTTTAAAACAAGGGGGGGAAATAAAAAGTCCAGACTGAAGCAAATTTCTATACAGAGTGTAAAGAAATCAAACAGCAGAGTGAACAACTGTTCTGTACAGCTTCTGCCTGCAGGGGGAATTAGTCTTTAAATATTTACTAGTCAAAATATGCTAACAGCGAGTTGTCTAGTACTTTTGCTCACCATAGTCTGAAAATAGACATCACTTATTTCTCCACATTATAAAAGTGGTGATATTTACTTTAGGAACATACAGGTTCCAGATTTGCTGGTTTAAGGACTCTTGCATTCATGTTGCAGTTGCAGATGTCAGGAAATTTGTTTCCCAACAAAGATACTAGAGTTGAAGTGCCACTTCTTATTTTATGTAATTGTAGCAGTGTGGGAAATATCCCTCTCTTTAGATTTAGAAAGACAGCAATAAACTTAGGGAACAAAGAAACAAGGAAGAATTTATTCAGCGCGTTGGGTCTTTCTCACACCGAGGGAAAAAGACACCTTCAGTTTAAATTCCATACATTTTATAGTTTCACAAAATCCCACCCTTTTCAGATAAGTTTTAATGTATTCATTTTTACCCAAAAATGTTTCCTTTTTCTGAAAAGGGGCTTTCCCTTTATCCCAATTGTCTGCGAGCCATCCCCTGTCAAAGGTGATGGATCTTCCTTTGTTCTTAGCCCAAAGAGAAAAAGAACTTCGTGTACAAAATGGCCCTAAAAAATTTAATTTTTAAGAATTTTCTCATTTCCCTTATCCCGTCGAAAGAGACCCTGATACTCAAGTTCAAGTCTTGGAACTTGGATATCTTACAACTTCACGATACACCTATTTATATAAAGAAAAGTATTTTTATTTCTCATAGCAGTAATAACTTGGTCGGCTATGTCACACCCAAGAAACTTTTTCCTGGAACTAATAGCTTTACCACAAAATATAACTTGGATTTTCCAAAATCACTTACATTTCAGTCAAATTCAGTACAAAGTTCCAGCTGAAACAGCCTATTGAGCATTAGGAACAACCTGAAGAGACACATCAAGAAGCTGGAGGTACCTCGCCCTGACTCTGTTTTGCTCTATTATGCACCAATACCTACAATTCACAGCACCAACCTGGGAAAAGAGATTCTTGGATCCCAGCCCCTGTTCCAACAAAAGCACATTCAGCAACTAAGGACATACAGAGAACATGGCCTCCCATCTCCCTGTCACAAACTTTGGCTCATGGTTTTTCTAAAAGGTACAAGAGGAGGGTTCAGGCACTCAGAAATATATCTCATTACACTTGGATCCTTCCACTCCCTAAATGTATGCTGTCAAACCCCTGCAATATTTGGTATTCTCCCTTTCCAAATGGTTCACTTTATTTCTGTCATTTGTTCTATAGAAGTCTACAGTAAAATCCTTTATACTAAACCAAAGGGAGACTTCCTTTTTAAAGAAGAAAATTTTTTTCCAGTATTATATTTGGTAGATAAAATACAAAAATTACATGTTTACTCCAGTCTAAAAATTATTTCCCACTTGACAACCCTGGGTACAGCTGTGAAACTGAAAAAGCCTTTCCACAACCCTAATCATGGCATCTCCAAAATCACAGTGGAATTGGGACCAAAACCATAAGCACATCCCAGAATTAGCACAGTGAGGAACAATCACAGAAATAATTTTGTTTGCTTAAATCCTATTTCTCCATAAGAGCTCACAAGCTTGATCCTTTTCACTCATTCAGGGTGATTCATGTGTTTGTGAGAAACAGTAAATAAGACACAAGGAGGTTGGAAATTTGGCCTAAGCATCCTCCAGCAATGCTTGGGAGAGACACTTCAGTTAGAAAAGATACCAGATTAAGAAGGAAAAACTTGCCTTTTTCTTCCTTTCCCCCTGCCCTTATACTGCCATTTCCCTTGTACTTTTTCCTTTGAGAGCCATTAGTCATTACAAACCATGCTTCCTCTTAAGCTGCAAACTATCCTCTTCAAAATCAAGTACGCACTTGCTTCAGGAATTAAAAGGCAATAGAAGCCACAAGACCACAATCTGTTCCTGTTTTGCTCTCAGTAAAGCTGCATGTTCTGAGAGATGACTGCCTGGCTGCCCACATGGACAAAGCCCGGGGGTATTTTATCCATAAAAAAATCCTTCTGCAGGGAATCCATGCAGAAGTGTCTTCAGGTTTTGCTCGTCTTCCCAAGGGCTCACAAAATTTTGCATGTATTTTTAAGATGTGGATGATATCCTTGACTCATCTATATACTGATTATATCAGCACTACAAGTAAACCATGCCCGACTTGCTTTACTTTTCCTCAGCAGGCAGTCCCTGCTGGATGCAGATGGAACATGGACACCCCATGCCAGACAGCACTCTGAAATCCACACTTAACCCCAATTCCCGCAGTTCAGAAAACTGAACACAGCTAGTTTCCAGTATTTAAGGAACAGGACTGCTCACCTGGTATTCCTTCTGCCCACATTGCCAAGCTGTTGTCACGCATTGGAAAATGGTCTTTTACGCCACCCACTGCAAGAAACAACAGGAAGAGCAAAGCAGTGGATACCTTACTCCTGCACTGCTAAGGTTTTCCAAGAATCTGCATGCAGATGAATGTGTTACTTGGTGACAAGCAAAAGGACACAGCAAATAAAATTTCTCATTGTTGCTATTTCTGTTTTATTCAGACGTATTATTTAATTTTACACATCAGATCAAAACTAACCACCAGGACAAGTTCAGTTTATCCTGGAAGCATCCCATGACTTTGAGTGTTGGGTTTACAGCTGATGCTTAACAAGAACTGATAAACAAATATATTAGTCTAAATGTAAACAAACAAAAAAGAGCCCTCAGTCCTATGCAATGAATACACTTTCGAATAGAGGTGGGTAGACCTAATTTGATCTGAAATTAGATAAACCTTTGGATCAAGAAAAACAATTCTAAATGAAGACAAAATGGTATTTCATTTTACAAACAGGAAAGAACAACTTTATGCACAGGGTAACATCTCCCAGTGCTCTCAGAGCAGCAGCCAATAGAACTGACTGAGGGATCTGCATCCTTGGTGGTGGCCCAAGGAACGATGAGGAGATTAGACAAAGCACAACAAATGACCCAGGGCTGGGGGAGCTGTGGCAACTACAAAGTGTTCCTCAGGAAGACTTGTTGCTGCCAAACTGCCTGAATTGCAAACATGCAGCATCACTTGACAGGTGTGTTCCTTCCAGTCTCACTCACAGGGGCCTCCTGCAGCTACTGTGCCCTGGCTGTTAGAAGATGGGAGCTGCCAGTATCATATATGGGTCACAATCTACTTTTGTTTTGTGGGCTTTAACAAAACTTTAAAGAAAGTAATAGTGAAAAGCCAGAAGTTTTGTGTGACCTGCAAGAACAGAGCAAACCAAAGCTAATTGATCTCTCACTGTCTCTGCTCTCTGTAAACTAAAAGTTATTTTGATGGCTTTCCACAAGATAACATTTCAGCAAGCTGTACAGATGATAAATGTTATCATAAGTCTTATCACCAAAGGCCAAAGCAACCCTTGAACAAAATTTTCTCAAGAAATTGCTTATGAGAATTAGTATTAAGAAATATGATGGTTTTCAGCTACTTCCCCTGATTTCCAGGGCAGCAGGATCCAGCCTGCCAGATTTCATGAGTTTTGTTAGTCTGAATAAGAAATGAAAGTAACAATGACCATTTGAAAGAGCATAAAACAGAAAGAAACTGCTAGGGTCTGCAGAGCTATTTCTATACGGCATCTGCCTCTCTTTGAAAAAGTTTGACATTAAATCTGCAGCTGAAAAATATTTCAGTTTATTGGTCTATGTAAAGCCTCACATGAAGTTCTTTGAAAAGACAACTATTAATTAGTCCTAATGAGGATATAATTTGCTTTCAGCACACTTGCTTTATTGGAAACAGTAGAAACAATTGTACTAAATAACAAAACAAGCTGCAATTAGAAGCTGATTGTTCACTGGCCCTAGAGCAACATACGTAGGTGACAGCTACATTATCTACACCTCCCATATTAAATTTTGATCATTTTTATGTAGAGCATAAAAGAGGTATGGTATGTATTCTATCAGACTTGAACTTCTCAACTGGAAACTGATATGGAAAAAAACCCTCAGAGCTACTTTTATTCATTGACAACTCTTTACTAAAAGCCAAAACACACCTAGGAACTGCAGCAGCAGATCTGAGAGGGAATCAATGCAGGAGCAGAAGATCAGCAGTTCAAGCCACTCCGTTTTCACATATAGTTTTTTCTCCCTATGATTTTTGTCCTAGGCTGCCTTTAATTGTGATTGAGTTTTGAGAAAACCTTTGTAAGACACAGTTATCTCAGAATTCTTATCACTTGGAATATCTCAGAAACATGCCTATTTACTTATCTGGCTTAGTTTCTTTGACCTCTGCACATCCTTTGTACCCCCTTTGATCCTGCTTGCATCTGGAAAGGCAGCAGAAGAGACACCAACATAAAAAAGCTTGACAGGTGTCATTAAGACTATAATCTGATGTTATGGAGTTGTACAGAAAACCCTAAAAAATAAGAAAAAAAAAATCTGCTTCCAGCCATTTTCCACACATGCTTTTTCTCCATGTTTCTTTTGCTCCACAGAATATAATTTCCTGTATTTCCCATAGAAGTTAATGCATCTAACTAATACAAAAAAGGCTTTTTCAGTATCTTTTGACCTTAGGCCATAGCCACACTGTGTTGAACACAACAGTAATTTATATTCTTTCCCAAATGCTTTAATGCAGCAAGAACTATTATAGCACTCATTTGCTAAACCTCAATTATTTGTGGTTCTTTGTGTGCTTGAGGAATACTTTAAGAACTATAAGAACTTCAAGAACTATAGTAAGTCTAACTTCTACATGCAATCAATATTAAGATTTTAAATAGTTCCTATTGTACCAAAGTGACCTTATGCAATCAAAAAATGGAATCAAAGAGGAAAAAATCAAGATAAAAATACAAGATACAACTATACATGCCCACTGCAGTGAACAGTGTTACTCATGAGAAAACAGACAATATTGAGGAATATTAAAGTGTAAATGTCCTTAGTACTGATGAACCAAGATTTTCCTGTGCTCTTTTTATTAAGAAATATATGAAGCATGTATTTATCAGAAACCAAAAGAACTGACACTTGACTAGTCTCTCAAAGTTATGGTACAAGGGTACCCTTGGGCCAACCTAGACCACAAAACACCAGTCTGCCCTCCATATCACAACCTACTACTTGCCTTTTCACTTGCCTTTAAGAGATCACAGAAGCCAGGCCGTGAATCCTGGAGTTTAGTGATTGGGCTGAAAATTAACCCTGCAATAAAACAAGTAGCTGGAAAGATCCCTGACTTGCAACGTGCTCATAAAATCCTTGGATCCAATGCAGAGGAATGACAAGAAAACACTACCTCCCTGTTATTTCATCAAAGGGGAATCCTGTCCATTCTGCTTGACTTCTTATACAGTTGCATCAACTTGTGGGATGAGTCAAAGGATGAACTTTGAAGGAGATTAGATACAGAGGATACAAAGATGGATTTGGTTGCAGAGCTCCTGAATAACAAAGGTTCACTAAGTCCTAGCAAGGGATCTCCAAGCTTCAGCAAAATTTAAATCTATAAAGTCCAGTTTGTCCACATTTAATGTCCTCTGTTCTCTGAAGGTCTTTGGCACTGAGAAATAAAACTGTTAAAAAGAAAGAAAAAAAAATTCTTTGAAAAACCCCCACGGAACACAACTCCGGAGAGACCGAAGGCCCAATAGTACTTTTCATTTAAATGCTTCAGTTAAGGAAATAACTAGTAAAAAAAAAACTAAGGACACAGGAGATGATTCCCAGTTTTCACCATAAAATATGAATGCTAAAAGGGCAAACCTTGTATTCATCCTAAATTAAGAAAGAAATTCTTGCCATTTTACTGCCATATATATAAAAAATTTAAATAAGGGCTAGTTGCATTATTTTCTACCCATTTATTCTACAAAAGCTTTTTGACTTACACTAGGTGCAGAAAGAAAAACTAATTAATGTATTTAATCTGTGACCCCTACTTTCAGAATGGCTTTGACACTGCTTTTATACAACCTTCATGATATAACACCAGTGAAATGAAAAGTCTCACCAGTTACAAGTTTTGAAAACTTAAGACAGTCTCTAAGGAAAAGCATTAGGGCATGAAATTAAGCTACATATAAAATTGTTCCACTTCAAATATCTGACCATGACTTAATTTTATCTGTGACAATGCAGTTCCTCACATTTGCAGTAAAATAAGTACTGGCCAAAACCCAAGAGGTGTGTAAACTAAGACTATCAACATCTTCCTGTACATCCAAAACAAAATCCTGCTTTCAAACACTTTCCAAAACTATTTGTTTGCAGTGTAGCTACAATACCATTTTATTGTTGCAATTTGTATCACAGATATATATTTTTCTCCCTTCCTTCCTGTCCTTAGAAATCTACCATCTGGTAATGGATGTGTTACATATTCATGGGGTTTTGGCAGCCGTTTCTAGCTGAAACGGCTAGATGAACTATGAAGAGCATTTGATTACAATACTTACAACGTCAAAAAGCTCAACACAGGACTGAATTCCTCCTATCAGATTACATTTAGACTAAGCTGCTTCATCCTATGAAAACCAGAGTTTTTGGGGGAATGCAGAAATGCAGGGCTAGGTGCTCCAGGGGACTTGGAAATCTGACAGTACGCAGCCCTGGAGCTTATATGCCTCTGGGCTGAGCAGGAGAAAAGGTATCACATTATGGTTGCAAATGAGTATGCTACTTTTAGCGCATTATAATCCTTCCTTGGATCTGGCACTACATAAAACATGGCTGGGGGACACCCAGCTACCCGGGGTGTTTCCAGACTAGGTACTGAAGGCAGTTACCACAGCTGCTGTCCTATGAACAATGCACTGCTGGCAGTTGACAATACAGCTAGCCACCACTGGTCAGTGAGCCCAAGGCCACTGCTTTCATTAGGCATCAAACAAATCTGTTCTTTTACTGCCCTAAATCTCAAGAGTGCTTGTAGCTTCATGTGTTTGTTTCACCTGGAGTTGCACTCAAAGGTCACCAGAATGCTTCTCGTACTACTTCTGCCACATCAACATAAAACATCTCCTCTCTGTCATCTTTTGAACTTGAAGAATGATGACTGTCTTGCACTTCCAAAACAAGAAGTTCCTTATAAACTTCCAGCATCTCCACTTGCAACAATTGGAGATTTATCAAGGTCAAGCACAGAACAGTTTTTCTGCCTACAAATGGCAGATGCTCCAGGACGCTGATTCTCTATAACAGCCTCTCTCATTGAAATCACAGATTTGGCAACATCTAACTATTAATCAGGTGTTGGTTCCACCAATTTTCTGACCACCACACCTATAAGAAGTTTTTTGAAAGACACAAAATTTTGCAATTTTGAAAATGCAGTATTTGATTTCTTTCTTGAAATGATTTCTCATACATAATTTTAGGAATTTTTACTTCTTGTGACAAATAATTTATTCAACTTATCTTTATTCTGCAACCTCAGTTGCAATTGAAAAACACATAGTATCTCTTTGTGAGAAATTTCTCTAATTAAAATTTAGAAGACGGCCAAATAAAGTTGTGGTAGTTTAGTCTAGGCCTTCCTTGGTGACAGTTTGTTACCAAGTGTCATGGTTTGAGATTCCCAAAATTCTAATTCCCTAGTCCTAGCCCCCTGTCACATCTCAATCTAATGTGAGATGGGTTTTTTCCAGACAAAACACACCGGACTCCAAATGGGGGAAAGGGAATATATTACAATGACTGTACAAATAAATATTATAATACATTATACACACGATCACAACTATCTCTACCATGACATAAGTATTTACAATGGATCAGATCTCTACTCCCCTCCAAATAAAAGTCCAGGAGGGAAGAAGGACAGATCCCTTCCAGTCCTTCAAACAAAACATCTCAAAACGAGGTAACCATGGAAATCTCTGCTTGTAATAAAACCACCTTATTTATTTCCCACATCTTCATAAGCTTACAGTATCTTTCCTATTATTCCAATCAGGAGAGTTTCCCTATATGATTTGCTTGTGCAACTGTGATCTGTTAGAAGTGATCTCTGAAGCAAAAGAAGTCAGACATGAGGTCCAAGCTCAATATGCAGACCTGTATCGAGGAATCCATTTAGTGTGGGTAGCTTGGTGTGCTGCTCCAGTGTGAGCTGCAGGTTGAGCTCTTGGTGGGAGACCCAGGCAAGAGGCCA
The DNA here is from genome assembly GCF_025592945.1 of Manacus candei. Classification (NCBI taxonomy): domain Eukaryota; kingdom Metazoa; phylum Chordata; class Aves; order Passeriformes; family Pipridae; genus Manacus; species Manacus candei. The sequence goes on from NW_026138189.1 coordinate 591,736, forward strand.
TGAGCTCCCAACCTTTTGCATAACAAGGGGCCAGGGGTCCTGTGGTGCAGCCAGGGGACCTGACACTCAGAGATGTAGCAGGAGTTGAGGACTCTCACACTTTTGTGTGATTAGACTGTGAGGGAATAAAATCCTAGGGTTACCTTTGTTCAGAGCAACCTTAGAGGCACCAGCTCAACCTCTTATTTTGTTATTTAGTTATTGCATCAAGATTAAACTATTTGAAGGATCTGGACTGCTATGGGAAATCTGGAGTCAAGCTGGTAAGGAAATCCTCTCTGACTGTGTGTGTGTGGGATGTGTAGCTGCAAAGGAGCCTCCATCCCAGCTAAGATGGTGCGAGTGTGATTGCCAGAGTGGTTCCTGGAAGGTCTGACAGGGAAGTTTCCTTAACATCTGTTCCTGGGAAGCCATTCTCTCTGCATTTCAGCTCCTGTAGCAAATCTAATAACACCTTCACTCTCCCATCGCGTCTCCTGAGATTTGTTTTCTGAAACATTTACAACATCCAATATACCATGGTCTGTCACAGTGAGACTACATGGATGAGTGGTATATACAGCACATTTTCTGTATGTACCAGCTGAGATGCAGGTTAATTACCTAATGCAAAATTTAAGGCTCCTGTAACAGTTTCAGGCACAAGACAAGATCCAGCACATTCACAAATAGCCTGAGCAACTCAGCAGCACAACGCAGTGCTCCCTCACCCTGCAGATTATAACACAGCACTGGGAGCACCAATAAATGGTTCAGTGGCTAATGCAACTGAAGCAGCTTCTTACTCATTGTCCTGGCTCACGAGTGACTGCTCTGGTTCTCTGTGCTGCCAGGTACATGTTTTGCACAAATGTTTTATGCAGTGGCTACAAACCTGTGCTTCACAGCTACAGTGCCTTAAAGCTATGGCAATATAGATGTACAGAACACACTGAAGAATTTTTCTGCAACAGTTAAATGACATTGAATTGCATGGTAGGTCAATATTCAGGAAAGAAAAGGCTTGAATACAACACATGGGGTATCCCTCTGTGGAGTGGTATCATCAACACAAAATGCCATATATAGTTATCAGTATTAATGAAAATTAGCAATGATTAGTCAAGGACATCCATTCAAACTTCAGAAGTGGTTCTGCATGAATATATTATGGCCCAAAATACTTCTCTGGGGAAAAACTGGGAACTACTGATTAAAGTACTGACTTCACATCCTAAAGCAAATTAAAAAAAAAAAAAAAAGTCAACTGGATTTACATTTAACAATTTTTGACTGACATTCAGTCAAGAAATGTTGCCTTTTAGTAAACAGCTTTGCAAAAAGCACTGCAAATTCAATGTGTTTGCCCTTGATGAAATGACATGAGCCTTGTATTTTCTTAGAGCTGCACCTCATTCTTTTGGCCCTTCCTTTCCAGAGCAACATCAGTCTGTGTTTTGGAAAAATAAGTAATAATATATATAATAGATATAATATGCATATATAATAGATAATAGATTATATATAATAATGGCAGCCTGCAGGGGCTCTCCTCCCGCCAGAACCGCGCGGCCCGCGGGGGTTCCCCCCGCCAAAACTGCGCAGCCCCGGAGCCACCCCCCAGATCCGCGTGGGGCCACCCCTGGCGGGGGAAAGGAGAGGGTAACTTCTCCAGCCTGGTTTGCGCCCTCGTGGGAAAGGAGAGGAGGAGCTTCGGAGCACTCAGAGCTTTGCCAGTCCGGTTTGGGGGAGGGGAAGGGTGTCGGGCGGGCGAGAGGGGGGGTTCTCGAACTGGCGAGAGGCTGGGCGGAGCAGCCCTGTATGAAGTGTCGCAGGTGAGCAGTGCGTGGGAAGATTTGTGGTAACACGGTGGGGGGAGGATAAGGTGGATAGTGGGTTCTTCTGGGGGGTTGGGGGTCTCGGCTGGGGTGGGGCCTTGAGAGGTACCCAAGCCCCAGGTGGGTACGGGGGCCGGAACGGTTTGTTTCTGGTTCACCTGCGGTTACTGTCCAGGTTTGGTATGTTCTGGATATATTTGTTGTGTCCTGAAAGGGTGGTCAGGACAAAGGGATGTTCCTGGGTATTTCCCTGGGATACAATATAGATGGGTGGCAGAAAAGTAGAGAGTGTAAGGCTTGCCCTAACCATTTTAATGGGAAAGAAACCTGTGTACCCCTTTGCGGTTGCGAGCTATGCTGGCGATGGTACATGCCTTTGGTTGGGTCGCCCATGCCAGACAGGTCAAAACCATAGGGTCAGATACAATATATCCATGGGCAGGATGAGCTCGCCAGCCTTCTGGCAGTCATCCTAGAAGAAGGACAACTCTGATCCCAAACCCAGGCAGATGGAGCTCGTTTAGCCCTGTAAGGCCATCCATCTAAGAGAAGGACACTCTAATCAAACCTACATCCTGAGGACCTCGCTGCCACTGTCCAAGCTTACTTGGCCCTGGCAGATGAACTTTAGGATTAAAGGGTGGGTCCAGTTCCATGCATACTGCATCTCACCTAAAAAATCCACTGAACAGGCTCAAAGGCTTTACCCACATTTGCAAAGCCTTGTAGCAACGGGTGAAAGTCAAAACAGCAGGTGAAAGGTGCACTGGAAGCCACAGACCCAACCCTGCATGCACGTGGTTCAGGGCATTGGTCGTTAGAGACTGACCGGAGATGACAGTCTCTTTGGGCAGCATCCTGAATGACCAAGCAGCCTTTTCAAGGACAGCACTGCTTGCTCCACTCGGAGAGGGGCCTAGAAAAGGTGGCCTAACCAAAGGTCATCTTCCCCTTCACCCGGTTGGTTAACCACGGCCAACGGGCATCTTCCACTAATGCGGTCACACAAAGATAAAAGACAAAGGCACACACCTGCCTCCACAGGTGTAACCATAGGACTCTCCCATGCTGGAACATCAGAACCATGCTTGATTCTGCGGAAAGCGGATGTCCTGAGCATTGCTCTGCCCTAATTGCCCATGAACTGCCTTGTCTCAACGTCGACATTGCTGCTCTCAGTGAAGTTCGCCTTCACAAGGAAGGCAGCCTCAGAGAACATGGTGCCGGTTACACATTCTTTTGGTCAGGCAAACCCAGAACCGAAAGGCATCTCTCAGGAGTCGGCTTCATGATCAAAAACTCTATTGTTCCTAAACTCAAAAATCTGCCAACAGGTCACTCTGACCGCATTATCTCCCTACACCTTCCACTACACAACAACCAACACGTCGTCCTCTTTAGTATATATGCCCCAACTCTCCAAGCTGACCCTGCCAAAAAAGATAAATTTTACACGGACCTGCGCTGCCTTACCGAAGAGGTTCCTGCAGATGATAAGATCATTATCCTTGGTGATTTCAACGCCAGAGTAGGAAAGAACTTTGAAGCCTGGAAAGGAGTATTAGGCAAGCATGGTGTTGGAAACTGCAACGATAATGGTCGACTTCTGCTAGAATTCTGTGCGGAGCAACAACTCACGATCACTAATACTATCTTTCAGCAGAAAAATAGTCTGAAGACAACTTGGATGCACCCCAGATCTAAGCATTGGCACCTCATCGATTATGTCTTAGTGTGACAGAGAGATGTCCACAATGTCCACCATACCCGTGTGATGCCCAGTGCAGAATGCCAAACAGACCATCGACTTGTGCGCTGTAAACTTAACTTCAATCTTAAGTTCAAACCTAAAAGGGGCAGTATCCCAAGGAGAAGACTCCAAGTTAACAATCTCCAATCAGCCAAAGTGAGAGACAGATTCCAAGCAAATCTTCAAACTAGGCTCGAAACCATTCCATAGATTCTATAGATCCCTTTCCTGAAGCACTTTGGCACCATATTAAAAACAGCATCCTGCAATCCTCTGAAGAATCCTTAGGGTTCTCCTTCAAGAAGAACAAGGACTGGTTCGATGAAAACAATCAAGAGATCCAGGAATTGTTACAGAAGAAGAGAACCACCCACAAGCACACCTTGCACTGCCATCCTCTCATGTAAGAAAAACAGCCTTTTGTCTTGCATGCAGCAATCTCCAACAGAAACTCCGTGACATCCAGAACAAGTGGTGGATCGATCTAGCTGAAAAAACTCAATTGTGTGCAGATACGGGTGATCACAGAGGTTTCTATGAAGCCCTGAAAACAGCATATGGGCCTACATACCAGGTCCAAAGCCCTCTACTCAGTGCAGATGGTCAAACACTTCTGACAGATAAAATCTCCATTCTGAATTGATGGTCTGAACACTTTCAGACTCTTTTCAGTACCAACCGTGTAGTACAAGATTCAGCAATTCAGTACATCACACAGCAACCCGTGAAGTATGAATTGGATATTGTCACCACTTTGGGAGAAACCCCTAAGGCCATACAGCAGGTGAAAATTGGTAAGGCAGCTGGGGTTGATGGAATTCCACCTGAAGTCTGGAAACATGGGGGCCTTACTCTCCATGCTAAATTTCACGAGTTTGTGGTGCGCTGTTGGGAATTAGGCGAACTACCATCAGACATTCATAATGCACTCATCATCACCTTGTACAAGAAGAAAGGAGTTAAATCAGACTGCTCAAATTACCATGGTATTACTCTGCTCTCCATTGCTGGCAAAATTCTGGCAAGAATACTCTTGAACAGACTAATACCCGCTATAGCAGAAGGAATTCTACCTGAAAACCAGTGTGGTTTCAGAGCCAACAGGAGTACCACAGACATGGTATTTGTTGTCAGACAACTGCAAAAGAAGTGTAGGGAACAGAACACAGGTCTCTATGTAACCTTTGTTGACCTCACCAAAGCTTTCGATACTGTGAGCAGAAAAGGTCTTTAGCAGATTTTGGAATGTTTAGGTTGTCCCCCCAAGTTCCTTAAAATGATCATCTCATTCCATGAGGATCAGCACGGCCAAGTCAGATATGGCAACACACTTTCTGAGCCCTTTCTAATAACCAATGGTGCGAAACAAGGCTGCGTTCTAGCACCAACCTTATTTACAGTCTTTTTCAGCAGGATGCTCCAAAGGGCCACGGCAGACCTCGATGATCAGGACGGTATCTACATTCGATACTGTACTGATGGAAGCCTATTCAACCTAAGGTGACTGAAGGCCCACACCAAGACCTTAAACCATCTTGTCCAGGAGCTGCTTTATGCTGATGACGCCGCCCTCCTCGCTCACACAGAAGCAGCTCTGCAGCGTTTAACATCCTGCTTTGCAGATGCTGCTGAGCTCTTTGGGCTGGAAGTCAGCTTAAAGAAGATGGAAGTTCTCCATCAACCAGCACTTCAGGAAGTCTTCCATCATCCTCATATCACCATTGGCCAATCAGAGCTCAAATCAGTCCAGCAGTTTAATTACCTAGGTAGCATCATCTTCTCAGATGATAAGATTGACAGAGAGATAGACAACAGGTTAGCAAAGGCATATAGTGCCTTCAGAAAGCTTTATAAAAGAGTTGGCGAAATAAACACTTGAAGAAAAGTACAAAGATCAGTGTTTACAGAACCATTGTGCTGTCTACTCTCTTATAAGGGTCCAAATCATGGGTCATCTACCGCCACCACCTGCGTCTCCTAGAACACTTCCATCAATCCCATCTCCATACAATCCTAAACATCCACTGGTCAGATTATGTGACCAATACATCTGTTCTAGAACAGGCAGCAGTCACAAGTATTGAGGGCCATGTTGCTGAGAACACAGCTGCAATGGGCAGGGCACATCTCAAGGATGAAGGACCAACCACCCCCTCCCTAAGATCTTGCTCTATGGTGAACTTACCACAGGCTGCTGCAAGAGAGGAGCCCCAAAGAGGAGATACAAGGACTCCCTGAAACAACATCTCAGCCTTGGCCATGTTGATCAACATAACTGGTCTACTCTGGCCTCCAATCGGGAGGTCTGGAGACACACCATCTATAACGCTGCGGATACTTTTGAGAAAGAACACGGGATCAGTCTTGAGGAGAAAAGACAACGCAGAAAGAATCGTGTCTTACAGAATATACCACCTAAGGAGTCTTTCTGCTGTGCCTTTTGCAACCAGACGTGCCTATCCCGTATTGGCCTTTTTAGCCACCAACGCACTTGTAATAAACATGGGTAGAGCCCTCCCCAAATCTTTGTTTGTGAAACCTAGCCATGATATATAATAATATATATAAAATATAAGTAATAATATATATATAATATACAAATAATAATATTTCCAAGTTTTGGAAATATAACATACTTAAATTGTCTGTTCACTGCTCTAACATAGTGGTCGGGGGGAACAAGGAAAACAAGGGATAAAGCTCTGATAATCTCAGCAAAATTTTCACAAAAGAGTTGTCAAAGAGATCCCTCCAGAGTAAGTTCTGATGTTCGAGAACCTTCTGCCTTGAAGATTAAGTCCTGGTTGGTTGTTCTAGTCTCAGGCCCAGGAGCCAGGGACTGGTTCTACTGGACTGCCCTGGCTGTGTCTGAGCATCCACAGTTGTACTGCAAGCATGAAGCTGGGCTGTGAATCCCTGTTGCAGCAGAGTCACCTTGTACCTAGCGACCATCAGCTGTAACAGTGCATTCTGCTTTTTTTGCAGCTTTTCAAGGATAATAGAAAAGAGCATGAATTTGGATAAGCAGCATCTAAATTATTATCTGAACAGGCCAGTTGGCATATTGCAACCATGTGTTTTATAGCAGCTTGTTTCCTCAGTTATAGTTGCTATAGTTGCTAATCAGACAGAAAAAAAATTTATCCATTAATTAAAGGATTCCTGCTACTGTTTCCCCATGAGCAGGCTTTTTTTCTCATGAACCTACAGAGCCTTGAATAAATCAGCTTTGCCTGCGTATCTAAAAGGGAAAGAAAGTTGTGTTTCTCAACTTGATGTGCAAGGTGCCAGGAAGATTCACCAGTCTCACATGGTACATTGCATCCTGGTAAAATCAGGGTGGCAGAATTACTTAGGGCACAAAGCCCCTGAATTAAGAGGACTATTAATTTAGCTCCTCCCTGGCCCTTCCTGGTATCCTTGTGTGCTTAGTCACCCATCAGCAGAAATGGGCTTTCCACAGTTACCTCCTCGCTAAGCACTTGGAAACTACCAGTTCAACAGCCTGATGAGAGGTGTTTCTGCAAATCATTTTCCATCACCCTGAGCTACAAACATATTAAGACAGATCACCATTACTGAACTTCATGGAGGTTTTAATTTTTTTTTTTCTCTACACCCTCCATTCTTCTAAAGGACTCCACTTTAAAGATCTCTGCATTCAGGGTGGGATTTTCCAAGTAAAACCAGATAATAGCAGAAGAGGTGGCTGTTAGCAGGCTGCAGACAACAGGGACTGTGCTGCAGCAGCACTCCTCAGAAGAGTGTTACCTCCTGTGCCTCCACTCCTGAACCAGTCATAGCAGGTATGGGCAGGACAGGCCCAAGTGTCACCTTCCAGGAATGCAGGGAGAACTTAGGGCTGTGCTGTTCCTCTTCCCTTTGTTGCCGGTGTATTTTGATGCTGAAAAAATCTCCAGGAGCAGTTAATTAGGGGTGAGATAAGAAAAGGTTTATTTGCCAAGGCTAAGATGTTATACGACGCGCGCGCTGGCCGTACCTTGAGAGGTTACATTTTATAACACCATCCATCCAATCCCATATGTGTCCACCCTGCGGCCCTTCCTCTGGTCTGCCCCAGGTCCACCCCCTGAGAAATGGGTCTGGGGGCTTTTACTTCATTATCTTCACCATCTTCAGAGCACAAAGGGTACATAGTTACCTAATTTTTGACCGTATTCTGTGGTTTAGGCCCTGATATGCTGTTCTGTCAACTGTCTAGGCCTTGCCTTGACAAAAGACTAAACATTTCTGCTGTATTCAGAAGCAGGATTGATATGGGGAGCATAGAATGGGGTAAGAGGGTTAGGGAATGTATAAACAAGGGACAAGGAGGGGGGAAGGTTGCTGCTTTTAAAACTTACTTATAAAACTTACAATTCTTACAAATATTAGAAAAATAAAAAAAACATTAGGGGCTTAAGGCATCACCTTCTATATAATCCATCCACAGGATGACCTGGTTCAGTCAGCTCTTCCATTTATAGATTTTGCTAAAGGAACAAAATGAAACCCGAAGCCCCAAAACCAAAGTTCTTCCCCACAAACAATAATAAAAAGAATCACATCAAGCATTTTGGCCAATTCCTCTTTCACCAAAGAGTGGCTGTTATTAAGCAGAGCACATAGTACTCCCAGTGGCTGAACAGGCAAGTTCTATTCGTGTTCCCCTGCCTGACTCTGCTAGGGCACCGCAGT